>NW_006262139.1:13828514-13883211 GCF_000493195.1 Citrus x clementina | reverse complement strand
CTTTGAAATTCTGAGGGTTCGAAACTCGGGGGGGAGGAATGGGCTTATATATATTCCACGGCCACAATCTTAAAAGTTTTGAGCCCAAACTAGTGGGGTGATCTACTCCACAATTTCAAAACCTTTCCTTTAAATTTTGAGACCCGTTTACCGCATTGTCGGACTTTTTCCTACTGGGATTACCAACAAGCCTGGTATAACACCTTTTTTATCCAAAACCCTAAAAAATCTCATTCTTGGTTATTTTTCTTTAATTCAAAAATAACCGTCCAAAGCCTACCTAATTGGTTTCATCATTGGTGGAACTTCTTCGGACCAATACCTCAAATCCTAACTCCAAATGCCACAAATTGTTTAAACCTCTTTAAAACTCATTATAATCCTTCTGACTCAGAGAAAAGATTTCCCCCCTTTCTCTGTTTTTGTACAAACTTCTTCCTACCATGGGTCTGGATGTGGAACCTCCGATTTCATACCCATGAGTCCCAAGTCATCCTTCAAAGAACCTTCAAAGTCAAATGGTGGTCAAAATTTGATGAACAGTCCAAATTGACTGTTAACATGATCAAAGATTGGCTCTCCTCTAAAAACCTCCTACAACCAACCTTAGAAGCCTCAAAAGCCCAACAGACCTTCCTAACCCAAAAATCCAAAGCCCAGTCTCTATTGGCAAGCGCCAAAACTGAAGATGAATATTTTGAAGCCATGGAACAGCTCCTCGTCTCAAGATCAAAATCCTCTGTTGCAGACTCCTCTGAAGATGATGATGATGATGACGAAGAGCCATTTATTTCCCTCGGAGACGAAAACGATGATGATTGTTTCGGCATTTTCTCTCCAGTAAAGCATTGTAAATAATTATTTGATTATTTACTTAAAAAAAAAAAAAGAGTTTTCCGGGTGGTCCCCTGGACACAAGTGAGAGCGCACATGTCTCTTCACCCGTATTGTATGTCAGTCTGTATTTCAGTATTTGTACAAAGCATCTACTATTCAAAGATACGATCCAATTGTTACTGTGCACTTAAAATCCCGCTACAGTGAACAGTGCAGAGTTCCAGATGTTACTGTGCACTTAAAGTCCCGCTACAGTGAACAGTTTAAAGATTTTGTATATAAACCGAGAGGAAGACTTAGACTCCTCAGGTTTTTCATTTTTCATTTTTAGAGCTTCTCTCTCTACTTCTCTTCCTTCTCTCTAAAACTCTCTCTCTCTCTCTCTGGGAATAGGAATCTGGAATCCGAAGACAAAAAGGAATTTCTCCTGTCTTCAGATTAATTTCCCATAATTTCCCTTTCTTCTCTACAAAGAAAAGCAATCAATGTAAGCATCCCATTTTTATTTAAAGCCATTTCAATTCCATGTACTTTAAATTTCTGCAATTTACTTTTCTGCAATTTAATTTTATGCACATTTATATATATATATATATATATATATATATATATATATATATATATATATATATATATATATATATATATATGCGCCAGTTTCAATAAATCCCACCAAATAATAAAATTTATTTTATTTACCGCCAAAATATATTTTAAAGATATTCCAGTTATTCCCACCAAATCTAATTAATATAATTAAATAATTTTATTATTCCAATTAAATATGTCATGTTTATATGACAGATAACAATCATGAATGAGAAGCGTTTATGATAGATATTAATCATGCGTGAAAATTTTTCATCAAAGTAACAATGATAGAATCGTGATAGATAATATGTCATACATAACATGACATATAAAAATTGTCATCGTTTTTTCTTGACACCGGAATCAATGACGGTCGCTCAACTGTCATGCCATAGGGTAGATGATGGGTAATAACCGTCATAAAGGCCTTTTTTTAAGTAGTGTCTTCTTCGCTTGTTGGCAATACTCCTCTTCTTAGGTATGTTGCTCCTAGAATCCTGCATATGGGCATAATAAAAAAAATTAAACAACAAATTAAGTAGAAGCCAAAATAGAGATTTGATTTTGCAGGTTCACTCACATGAGCAAGCTTCTGCCGATCATTTGCTTGTCGTGCTTGAGGAGTAATTGATTGAATTTTTTTCTCCTTTAATTCGAATTGCTTGTCAATTTCTTTAATTGACCTAAATTGCTTGTTTGTCCCCGGTTCATAATAAAACTGCACCTGTGAAACATATATAGTCAGCCAGAGTACTTGCACCTACATATGTGCGTACATATGCGTACATATATATATATATATATATATGGTAGTTTTTTTATCAAGAATTTTAAAATATGAGAAAATCCGAAAAATCTTTAAAACTGCACAATTTTAAAATATTATGAAATTAACACTATAAAACCACAGGATTTAAAACTTTCTCAGATTTTTTCTAACTTTAAAATCCTAAATTGAAAATTTTATATATATATATATATATATATATATATGTATGTATGTATGTATTTATACCATCATGTCCATATGCTTCTAAACGATAAATGTTAAAATAATTTGATGAAAGGACATCCAATGTTAAAACAACCTGGTCAACGTATTTGACATTGGCTCTTTCCCTCTGCTCATACATCCAGCCATTAGGTGATCCAACTTTCTTGCTGTCCGTGAGAGGATCTCTACCCCTTTTCCGCCTTTTGGGCTTTTGATAACCAAGGGCAGGCACCACTGTCAAAGGCACAACGTTGATGATCAGAAGCTCAATCGGTTTAGCTGAGCTGTAACCTTCCTTTATTTTGTTCTTCTGCAAAATGCAAAGAAAATACGTAAGCACTGAAATAACTGAGTAATCAAGGTGAGAATAAAAGTGAAAAAAAATATTTTTATTCCTTAGTCGTTTGTTCTTTGGCAACACTCTCTTGTGCTCTACTTTTCTTTGGTTCGTTTCTGTTGATAATATATTTCTCTAAAAGGTTACTGTTGCGAACAGTTTTTGAAAGAATATGAGTAATGCTAGCTCTACCCGAAACCGCCAATCGAAAAGAAACTTGAGATCCTAGTCTTCTAACGAAATTTGAAACTACAATTGTTTTTCTTAGTGTAATTACTATATTCTTGAAAATTTTAATTATAAAAACATCGTTTATAGAACTCAAAATATTTTCTTGACTATTAAAAATTAGGAATAATTGCTGAGACAACAACATACCGCATCGTGAGTTCCATCTCTTGCTACACTTGATGGACGAGGCTGCAATTGACAATTATACTTCAATTAGTATACATGTGAAGCTAAATAAGTGCACAATAGTAAACTAATTGCCTGAAGGTGAATCGAAAATAAGGAGATTTGCATCAAGAGATATTATAGCGTTCAATAAGTTACAAAAGGGTTTAAGTTAGAAAATATTTGAAAATGAGAAACAGATAATCACTATGACTATGAAGATACTTAATGAACAACAACCACATAAATAATTTTAGAATTTTTTCTCAATAAACCCTAATTTTAAATCTTTTCTCCACTAAATGATGATATCATTAGGTTGGTTCCCAAGCTTTTACAAACTGTACATTTGTTGAACTATAAAATGTTAATTAAGCAAAATAATATCAGATCTGTGCCTCAAGCCATCAAATTTTTGATGATCTTATGGGATCAAAATATAGCAGTAAGGACATTATAAGCTAAATTAATTACCGTATCCATATTTTGTTGAGAAACCACTGGCGGCACCGATGAGGCCGCCATGTTGAAGTCTTTTAAATTGTCTATCATTGGTAGCATTAGAAATTGAGAAAGAACAGGAGAGAGTGACGAAGAGATGAGAGAGAGAGAGAGAGAGAGCGAGTGAGTGAAGGAGCGGAAAGCCGAGAGAATAAATATATTTACTGCATGCAACATTAAGCACATTTGGCAATGAAAGGTGGCGGAGAAAACAACGGCTGCGTTCACCGCTCTGGTCCAAGTATCCTCTTGTAAGTAATTTTATTTATTTTTAAATATATAAATTGTCAAAGATTTTTCTTTGCAGTGTAAATAGATAATGACAAAGAATTAATTAAGAATTTTCTCCTCAACGTTAAAAGATTTCGTGTTATCTTTATATTAATATTAGTATTCAATTGAGATTTTAATTTATATTATTGTACTTTTTCTCTCTGAATTTAGACTACTGGTAAAATCTCCTTCTCACTTATTTTGTATCTGTAGTATAATTTACAAAACATAAAGGATTAATATATATTTTTTCAACATCGGATATCATTCATATTATCAAAATTCTAACTATAATTAATTAAAAAAATCTATACCTGATTTAAATATTAAATACAAAACATCCAAAAATATCTTGGCCAAAATTACATTCCACTATAGGCTATTTCCCGCGACATAATTTACCATTTGCGCATTATTTAGTCCCACTTGATAATTAGCGTTCACGCATTACCTTATTAACCTTATTTGGGGCAGCTTTTTTTTTTTAAAAGACTTTTGCAATTTCTTCCTTTTTGGACAAAAGAAATAGTTATTGAAATTTATTATTGAATTTAACAAATCTTATCCACCCATATCCACAATAAAAATTGCTTGGCTTTTATACCATATTAGACCTTCCTTAATTTGTTGTGCGGTCCTTCCCTTCTATAGCAAAATAATTATGTGTGCGTGTATACATATATATACATATATATAAGGATATTTAGGCAAAAACAATTATTCCTTTGTTTCTTTAAGATTTCTAATACTGTAAAACCTTAATAAATAAATGTAAAAATTAATAATAAATGAAATATAAAATTCAAAAAATTAGGGAGTTTTTTCTTCTTACAACATCGATTATCTGAATTTAGCTCTTTACAAAATATACATCTAAAGTTGTTTTTTCTTGACTCATCTTTATCCCACAAAATGCTCTCCTTATCTCATCAGTCAATATGGATCCTTTTAGTCCTTTTAAGTGAGAAGCCGTGAATGAGAAAGATATGAAAACTCTTAGACTGAAAATTAAAATATAGTTGAATGAAAATTGAGAATATTTTTGTGTTCGTAGTTTTTTAATATCAAAGGCTTACTCAGTAGTGATATATATGTACTAGAAATTCTTTAATAAAGTACGGAGCCTCACCAGATAAGGACACGTATGTGCACTTGATTACACAAAGTGAATAAACAGTAGATACCATATAATTACAAGGTTCCTAACTAAGCTATGCTATTATGGATAGTAGCTGATGGAGCACATACGATTGATTTGGAGAAGCATGAATTTTACTCTTTTATTAGTATGGACATTCATCAACAAAACTCCTCTTAAGACAAAAAAAAATTTCTCTCTAAATTAATAAATATTCTTTTATCAATAAATTAGCAAATTATTCATTTATTGATGAATGAAAATTTTCGCTAAAATTATAATTTTTTCTTAATCCCAACAATATTATTTTATAGTAACAAAATTCATTTTAAAACATATAGCTTTAAAAACATACATATATACATACACTTTTTTTTAATTTTTAAAGTTACAACTTTTTGTTAACTCAACTCCTTCTCTGCATGCCTATGTACAATATATTAATAATATTCTAACAAGGGATCTCATACATTTTTAAAGTAGGAAATCCCTTAAAAGATAAGAAAAATATAAACTTCAATATACGATAAAATAAAATATCATGTTTAACTATGGAATTCTAAAGGGATCAGAGTATTAGTGCTAATATGATCACACAATTGCACCCATCAGTTCTCCTCCACTCTTTAGGTTCAAATAAAGTTATGCACAATATTACATTTCCTATGGATTTTAATAAAAAAAAGGATACTAACAGACACATATACATGCAATTAATTAATGGAGTTATCAATCCCTCAACCCTTTGTGCAAGGGATTTTCTCATCTAATCTCTACAGTCTTACAAGTTCTAATCTATGTCAAGATGTGTTTTATTGTTCAGCAACATGATTTGGTGATGAAGCTGCTGCTACGGCTTCTTTCATCTCTTCTTTTGGAGTCGATAGACACTTCTCGTTATCTTTTTCCATTAACTCCTCGGTTTCCATCATTTTACTTGCAAAGTATAAATCTAATAGAGAAGAAAAAAAATAACTAAATAGATTTATCATTAACAAAATATTGTATTAGCTGATTAAGAGGAGAAACATAGAAGCAGAAAGCAACCTAGCAAATTTGCTATCTCGTAGAAACTATAAAGGAGTTCATCATACTTCTTTAAATTTCCGTAGATTCATCAAAAATAGCTCCAGCAGAGTCACTTTTTCTACGAATAGATTTCATTATGGGTATAAAGTATACTAATCATTGAAGATGTTGGGTGATTATTTGATGAGATGATTTAACCATATTTCTTTTATAACGTGTACTATTTGATAAGATAACTCATCACAATGAGACAAAGTTGGCAAGCAAGATAACTACGGGCTCCATGCATAGCAACAAAGAATCACCAGAATCCAACATTAAAACCATTGAAACAAATTTAGCAATATACTCAGCCGTGACTAGAGGAATCCCACTATCAAGATTGAGTCATCATGATTAATTGAGTATTACTTACTAGCGGCTAGAATATCTCTAGCCAACTGTTATTATATATATTAGGAAAGCATTCTTTTAATAAGCCACAAATTTATCTCTGTAATGGCTTGTCAAAGTTGTATATATATGAGTCATATTCTTGTAATTCAAAATATAAGAAAGAATAATATATTCTTCTGTCCTTTCAATATTAATCTTTACTATTATGGTTGAGGAGGTTGATTAATGAGCTGGTTGAATATTGGGTTATTTTGAGAGTGCTTATTCTACAAATTTGCAAGTTGGAAATGTCAATAATATAGGGGAAACTCTGCCTAATTTATGCAAGACCCTTATTAATGATTTTATCTAGTCATGTCATGTGAAATTAGATAGACTGACACTTGGAGTTCAGGGGATTGTTTCAATATTTCATTTGCCACCTTGATAACTCAGTTTTCATGTATTCGTGGGTTTCTTCGTATTTTGCAGAAGACAAAAATGGAGGAAGCTAACTATTCTGCTAAATATAATGACCTTCAGATCATCAACACTGTGCCATTAACAGTGATACGTGCCTCCCTCTAATTATCAAAAGCCAAGAAGGGAAGAAAAATCTAGAATTCCTTTCACAGATGGCACAGAAATTGGATACCTGCTGGCTGGATGTATGAGATTGACCAGTTTGTTTCAACATCTGATATCTTTTCATCTAGCTATTTGTTTTCTGTAGCTTTCAAAATTAGGTCTGCTCTCATAACAAAGTCTGCTCTCATGTTGTTCATAATACTAGCATTTTGATCAGAATTAAAATATTTGTTTATATGTAGTTTTTATATATTTTGTGCTATGAGTGTGTAATATTAGTAGTTGACATTGATTCTTTCTCTTTGCTCATACATCTAGCCGTTTGGTAATCAAATTTAGTGTCATCTATCATATAAATATCTAATCTCTTTAAACTTCTTAGCTTTTAATTTGGAAGAGGTGCCACTATCAAATGAATGAGATAAGAATCACTTAAGAGATTTTTCTTAACCAAGGCTACTATGATATGTATAGATGGCATGAATCAATACCATTACTTGTATGATCACGTATGACAATGATCAACACCGTTCTGTGATGCACAAATAATAGTGACAAAAACTATTATGCATGCACATATGGCATAAATCATCACCATCATGTGATGCACAGATAGCAAAGATTAAGAAAGTTGTTGATGCGATTCAAATGTGTCCATTCACAAACTCGTTCAATTAACAGACCAAAACAGTAATCGAGGCTTCTTTCGTCAAATTTTTTTTCTTTTTATGTTCAAATTTCACTTTTTTTGTTCAATATTCAAAACCCATTTGCTTGAATTTGAATAAAATTATTGAGAAATTAGTTTATTTTCTTGCTATGGAAGGGATACTTCACCTTATACGTAGATTTGTGAAGGAGATTTTCAACGACTTTAAGGGCAGACGGATTGCCTTGATTAAGGCTTTAACTGTTGGTAATGACTTAATATTTTATTTTCTTTCTCAAATTAATTAACAGGTTTGTTTTATTTTTGCTTATGATTATTAGGTTTTTTTATTAATTTTAATTTTTTGGGTTGTTGCAAATGTTGAGAAATTCTACCAGTAGTGTAATCTTGGTGGGATTTCTTTTCCATATCTATTTTTGTTTATTTAATTGTAATTTAATTTTTTTTCTTTTTTCTATATTTCTATATTCTATTGATTGAATGGCTGTGTATTTAGTAATTATTATGTGTTATTTATTGCTCTGTTTCATGTAAAGAGAGACAAATTATGTTACAGAAACCAACTTATTTATTTATTTATTTTTTCAGTAGGAAGATTTTTAATAAAGACAATGAGTATGATATGAATTAACTAAGTTCATGCTTGTCTGAATGTTTTGAGATTGCACAAAGTTCATGATTTGTCTTTAGGTAGTTTTGCTTGTTGTAGCACTTGGAGACTTACATTTTCTTTGTTCATTACACAATTAGTTTCGCTCTTATTCAGAAATTTTTGTGTTTCCTCACTTGCATGGTCATTAATTCATTCCATGATTTTTCTTCTGTAAACACACTTGTATTTGCCTTTCACTAGTTTGAAGGACTTTATTTTTTAAAAAATTTAACAAAAAATTGAAATGAATTGAAATTGTTGCTATAATGTACTTTCTTTGTTGCTGAAGTTCAAGGAATGTCTATTTAAATGAACTAGAACTTGAAAAATCTTGAAGTGTTGTTGTACCCATAGACTTCATTTGTTTTCCCTACACATTGCACTTATGTCGTTCATCTTCTTTCCTTCAATTTGTCGTAGAGGTTAACAATGCTTGATGGGAAATGGAGGTTTGCATTTACAACTGCTGAATCTCATGAACAGGAAGTTGGCAAACTGAGGTCTGTATCTTTTCCTCAAATTCATAGTTGAATTCATAGTAAGCTTAAAGCAATTGATTGAGGGAGAAAATAAATTGAGTTTTATTTATTAGTACAATTTTTGTTATTCAGTGCTTTACACTCTTCATGACAACTTCTGCGATCTTGTCCTATTACCTTAGGGTACTATTGGATATTTGAGAGAAAATTAAAAATGATTAAGCTTATCTTTCTTTGATGATAGAATTACAGTATGTCTTCTCACTTATTGTAGTTCATCTAGTTTTCGTTTTGTTGCGCAATCTGTGGAAATTAGAGTCCCACATTTAAGAGTTTTTATAAAATGTCTCCTTTACCTTTCCTATTATTTAAACTAATTTCATGTGTATTTCTTTAGTTAATGATTGATTTTCAAGTAGTTGAAAGAAAGAAACTTTTAAAACCTCCTTCTAAAATTGGTCTGGAACCTTTGTGTGCAATGGTTCGTGAAATCATAATCCATGGCTTGTGTTAATATGCATCGATTGTGTGAAAACTATTGGTTACTATTTTCTGTGGCTGGTTATTAACATGATTCAACGATAAACAACAATAAACTCATACCCATATGCTTGCTTGTTTTCAACATCCATTTTCTTTTTTTTCTGTAGATTTTTTTGTGCGTCTCTCTTTGAAGAATAATGTTATTATCTTACACGAAACGGGGATATTGCCGTTATCTTGCTGTAAGTTTTGACCTGGTTCTACAGTTCTACCATTTTCTATCACCTTGGATGACATGTCGAGTGAATCCTAGAACATCATTTGTCAACCTTTTGATTCAGTAATAATTTAATGATTTTGAGAAATTAGTTTCATTTTGTCTTGTTTGTACCTATAATGCGTTGTGTTCAATGTTCTTGAAATTTTTGGGCATGGCTGCAAACAAATTTAGCAGTTTTTAATAGCCAACTATAGAGATAATTTAAAATTTGTCTAGGTGGTGAGTTTCTATGGTTTTGTAATTGGGGTGAAAGGTAGCAAATATCAATCTTGTCTAAAGAGCATTTGTGTAAGATTACTTTGAGTATAGCGGGGCAGCCTATATAATAATTTTATGAAATAAGCAGAAAAAGGAATCCCTTTTTGTTGTCAGCAATAAAAAGAATTTTAAAAAAAGTAAACACAAAGCTTTCTAGTTGCACCGTTATTTGCAAAGATCTTTTCAATGTATTTGTAGATCCCAACATATCTTGATGTATGATCAATTAGTATTTGATAGTATGGATGATGATCTTTCCATTTACTTCTCTTTTTTTTTTTTTTTTTGGGCATCATAGTCTAACGTAAGCAGGCCTCCTCCATGTTGATTTATTTTTTTAAAGAGTTTGGAGCTTATGCATTTGCAATTCTAAAACATGGGCCAATATACTTTTTACTTGTTAATCTGTTTACTTTTTTCAATTTTGCAGGTTAATTTTGATGATGCGCGCAGAGGTTTTGTAGAGGTTGTGAAGGTATTTAAAACTTAAAGCTTTTAATTCTTCTTTTCCCTACTTGATATATGTTTCCCCTATATAGTGTTTCAACATGACCTGATTTCATGCCTCATCATTTATTCCAGCATCCATAAACACTGAAATTGACCTGATCAGTTTTTCTCCCAAAAATCCAAGAATTACTTTTTGTGGTATACTGATTGATTTTATGTACTTGTAGGTGGGAAAAGAAAAATGAAGCCGCGTGTGGATATTCAGTGACATTCTTTGCTTCTTTTTATTGTTAATATTTGTTGAATCTTAATTTAGTACTTTGTTGTTCAGAGCTTGTCCAAGACTTAATTTAGTACTTATGTTTTTCTTTTCCAAACAATGATGTAGTTGAATTATATGAATTTAAGTGATGTTTTGAGATGTGTCTTATGCAATATTGTTGTGAGATTTTGCATATTTAATATATTTTGAGTTTTCTTTCGGTTGTAAAACAAATAGGAAAATATAATTAAAATAAAAGTATGCTATTAATCAAAAGAATCATAACATCACTAAATACTGACACTAAATGTTTAAAATGACATTAATAATTTTTTATGTTACTGAGTCAGTGTGCTCTTGATATTGTAGTCTCATAAATCACTTATATATAAATAGTATCATTAAATACTAATGCTATCATGTCATTATTTTAGTGATACTATAATGACACGAATTACTGACACAAAAATCACTTACACTAAAAATTAGTGTCAGTGTGTTCTGGCTGGAGCATTACTAACACAATTAACAAGTGTTAGGAAAAGTAATTACTGACACTAATTTGGTGTCGGTAAAGCCCACTTTTCTAGTAGTGAGATTTATAGTTGGATTGTAAAAAATTGAGAACTGAGGATGTACAGTCTTCATCCAATTCTTCCACAACTTCAGGTGATGAATCTATGGTCCATGAAGTTGATGGCATCATGTCTCGCATCTTTAAGGAAGCAAACATGTTTCGTAATTAATTTAGTGTGTCTTTTCCATACTTGCTGTTTTTTATTTCATCTTTTATTTTCTTGAGCTTGTTATATATATGTTTATCTTGTTTCTCTCAGCTAGAAATATTCTTAGCAAGTAGGAGGGTAAGAAATATTCTTAGCAAGTAGGAGGGTAAGATATGAGCATGCGAGAAATTTCTTTGACTCCATAACAGACAGCAGTTTGATAATTCTTTAGCCCCATTTTAGATAAATGACGTCACATGTCGTTCCCGTTGGTATTCAAACTTCCAAGGTAATTAATTTCCTTTAATTATTGTCGATCGGGCTTTGTCTTTATTAATGCTATTGTCAAATTTTCAGGAAAAAATAATTGGTTAAAATTTATACAATATTTTTATCTTTATTTAATTATGTGTTATGTGTTATCTTAATTTTCTACGTTTTCTCCAGACTCAACTGGTGGAAAAATGGTAACGAAGGAGGATACGGGAGTCTCAAGTAACTCTGCGGGAGCTATTTTTGATGAATCTACGGAAAAGAAATTCAATGAACTCCTGTATAGTTTCTACGAGTGAGCGAATTTGCTAGGCTGCTTTCTTCTTCTATGTTTTTCCCTGTTATTCAGCTAATAAAATATTTTAATAATGATAATGTGAAGCCAGCAAGTAGTTATATTCCATTAAACTGAATGAGGTGGCATGCCGAGTTGGCATAAGATCCTTGTTTCTGTTAAATCTGTTAATGAAGAATAACAGGTGGCACTCTTCTTTCGTAGCTAAGGTGTTATAAAAGGGCAGCAAGAGGATATGTGAAATATGAGTGTATGAGAGATTCTTGGAGTGAGATATAGAGCTTATATGAGAAGTTAATATCTCTGTAATCTCATCATCTTTTGTAAACCATTTTCATTCTAAATAAAGCTTAGAGCAGTGCTGTTTCAACCGTGGATGTAGGCTTCTTGTGGCCAAACCACGTTACATCTTCTTGCCATTATCTTTTATATTCTTGGTATTATTAGTTGCTTTGTTTGATCTTTAGTGAGAGTACATTTGTTCGTATGCTTTGTTTTACATAAAGAAGCTTGAAGTGATGGGCTAAGTTCTCAACTTCATAGGGTACCCTGAGGGCATTAAAGGATACAAAATATGAAGCATAAATAGGAAACCCACCAGAACCTTTATTAGCAGGGATGTTGTCTTTGATGAGGAAGCCCTGACACAGTCAAGGGTTGAGACTGAAATAATCAATACAAGCTCTGAAGAAAAGGGAGTTGTTGAGCTGGAGGTGGAGTCACCAAAAAAAGCAAAACAGCATCTAAAGCAAACACATTCTGAACTGGAAGGATATCAACTGGCAAGGGATAAAATAAGAAGAACCATCAAAATGCCTGAAAGGTTTGGAGTTGCAAATCTTATATCATATGCTTTGGCTGTGTCTGAAGCTGAAAAAGTGAGGAACCTACAACCTACAAGCAAGCTATGAGAACTAAGGACAAAAGAAAGTGGGTAGCTGCCATGGAAGAAGAAATGGCCTCACTTAGGAAGAATAAGACCTGGACTTTAGTAAAGAAGCCAGCTAACCAAAAGCTAGTAGGCTGTAAATGGATATATAAGATAAAGGAAGGAGTCTCAGAAGCTGCACCAGCCAGGTACAAGGCCAGACTTGTAGCAAAGGGGTTCACCCAAAGAGAGGGAGTGGATTTTAATGAAGTGTTCTCCCCTGTGGTCAAACACAGCTCAATAAGAGTCTTATTATCTATTGCAGCATACAATGACTTGGAGTTAGATCAAATGGACGTGAAGACTGCTTTTCTACATGGAGATCTCAGTGAGAGGATACTAATGGAACAGCCAGAAGGATTTGTTGAAGCTGGATCAGAAGATATGGTTTGCTTGCTCAATAAAAGCCTATATGGATTAAAGCAGTCACCTAGGCAATGGTATTTGAAACTCGATGAGTTTATGATCACACATGGCTACAGCAAAAGTAAATATGACAGTTGTGTGTATTCTAAGGCTCTAACCTCTGGAAATTTCATTTACCTTTTACTCTATGTGGATGACATGCTCCTGGCATGTAAGCAAAGAGAAGAGCTGGAGTGGCTTAAAGGTGAACTAAGCTCAGAGTTCGAAATGAAGGACCTAGGACCAGCCACCAAAATATTGGGAATGCATATAATCATAGATAGAGTTTCTAAAACTCTTTTCTTGTCTCAGATAGGATATGTGGAGAAGGTTCTCAGTAGATTTGGAATGAATGAATCCAAACCAGTCTTAGCTCCTTTAAGAGCTCAATTCAAACTCTCTAAACAGGAAGAGCCAGAAGAAAATGCAGAGGTTGAACACATGAAGAATATACCATACACTAGTGTGGTTGGTTGTATTATGTATGCCATGGTCTGCACCAGACCTGATTTGGCCGATGGAATTGGAGTACTAAGCAGATTCATGTCAAATCCTGGAAAACATCATTGGCATGTAGCTAAGTGGATGTTGAGGTATCTAAAGGGTACAGCTGGTCTGGGTATAGTATATGGAAGGGTTGACAAAAGCTATGATCAAATTCAAGGATATGTTGATTCAGACTTTGCTGGTGACCTGGATAAAAGGAGGTCAATCACTGGTTATGTCTACACTTTGTGTGGTGGAGCAGTCAGCTGGAAGGCTTCTTTACAGTCAGTAGTTGCTTTGTCAACTACTGAGGCAGAGTATATAGCACTCTCAGAAGCAGTGAAAGAAGCAATATGGTTAAAAGGGTTAGTAACAGAGTTAGGCCTGGAGCAAGGATCAGTTAATATCAAATGTGACAGCTCTAGTGCCATCCAGTTGAGCAAGAACCCAAAATACCACGAGAGAACAAAACATGTGGATATAAGGTTACAATTCATCAGAGATGAGATTGCTCAAGAAGTTGTAAATGTAGTTAAGATTGCATCAGAATGTAACCCTGCAGACATGTTTACGAAGACTCTGCCATCAGTCAAGTTCAAAACTGCTTTGAATCTGATTGGCATGGTTATTCAGTAGATCTAGTTATGGTTGGTTGATTCAATGACTGAAAGAAGCTTTAACAGAATAAAACTATGTGGAGATTTGTGAAGCCAGCAAGTAGTTATATTCCGTTAAACTGAATGAGGTGGCATGCCGAGTTGGCATAAGATCCTTGTTTCTGTTAAATCTATTAATGAAGAATAACAGGTGGCACTCTTCTTTCGTAGCTAAGGTGTTATAAAAGGGCAGCAAGAGGATATGTGAAATATGAGTGTATAAGAGATTCTTGGAGTGAGATATAGAGCTTATATGAGAAGTTAATATCTCTGTAATCTCATCATCTTTTGTAAACCATTTTCATTCTAAATAAAGCTTAGAGCAGTGATGTTTCAACCGTGGATGTAGGCTTCTTGTGGCCGAACCACGTTACATCTTCTTGTCATTATCTTTTATATTCTTGGTATTATTAGTTGCTTTGTTTGATCTTTAGTGAGAGTACATTTGTTCGTATGCTTTGTTTTACATAAAGAAGCTTGAAGTGCTGGGCTAAGTTCTCAACAGATAAATATATTTATTTATTTATTCTTCTCTATTAGATATATACTTAGCAAGTAAAACGATGAAAATCGAAGAGTCAATGGAAGAAGATAATGAGAAGTGTGTATCGACTCCAAAAGAAGAGATTAAAGAAGCCGTAGCAGCAGCTTCGTTATCAAATCATGTTATTGAACAATAAAGCACATCTTAACAGTAATTAGAACTTGTAAGAATGTAGACATAAGATGAGAAAATCCCTTGCACGTCAAAGGGTAGAGGGATTGATAACCCCATTAATTAATTGCATGATGTTTGTTAGTATCCTTCGTTATTAAAATCCATGAGAGTGAAATTTTGTGCATAGCTTTATTTGAACCTAAAGAGTGGAGGAGAATTGATGGGTGCGATCATGTGATCATATTAGCATTCAAACCTTGATACCTTTAGAATTCTGTGGTTAAACAGTACATTTTCTCTTATGTTGTCTTTGAGATTTTGTTTTCCTTATCTTTTAAGGGATTCCTTACTTTAATAAAATATGGGATCCCTTTTTGGAACATTATTAATATATATATGTCTATAGGCATGGAGTGATTGCCGGCTAACTAAGATAACAAAATCTATTAAGTGGAAACAAGAGGTTTGGCATTCGACCTAGCTTACATAGATGGGAAAGGAATTCAATTGCTAATAAGTTATATATATATATATATATATAAAATAAAATATTATTATTTTATTGATAAATATTATATATATATAATATATTTTAAAATGATAAATATTTTACAGCCAATGGAATATTCATAAAAATATTATTATTTTAGCAAATTTTTCATTTACCAATAAATAAACAATTCAGAAATTTATTAATGAAAGAATATTTATTAGTTTGGATAGAGATTGTTTTTGTTTTAAGAACAGTTTTTTTGGTACATGCCCATACTTTTAAGAGAGCACAAATCATACTTCCCCAAGTCAATCATATATCCTCCGACAGCTACTACCCATAATTGCATCACTTAGTTAGGAAACTTGTAATTATGTAATATCTTATTTGTTTATTCAATTTGAATAAACAAGTACATATTATGACTCCTGATCTAGTGAGATTCCTGTTCTTCATTGAAAAATTTCTACTACATGTGTATCACTACTGTGTAAGCTTTTGATATTAAAAAATACAATGATAGAAGTATTCTCAATTTTCATTCAACTATTTTTAATTTTCAATCTCAAATAATTAGAGTTTTCTTATTTGTCTCCATCGTGACTTCTCATTTGAAGGAGTGAAAAAATCTATATTAACTAATGAGACAAGGAGAGCATTTTGTGGTCTAGAGATAAGGAAAGAAAAAACAAACAAGTTTAGATGTATGTTTTGTAAAGAATTGAATTATGATAATTGATGATGTAAAAAGAAATAACTCCTAAATTTTATGAATTTTATATTTTATTTATTGTTAATTAAGGTTTTAGTGTAACATAAATTTGAAAGAAACAAAGTAATATATATAGTTGCTACATGTGTGCCACTAGAATTTTCTTCTGATTTTTTTAGATTAGATCACATTATCTTTCCCGAAATGTTTTTATTTGATCTAGGTCCTTTTTTTACTCTCTTTTAACCGTTGATTTCTTTTACTACCATACAAATAGTTTGATTGTTGTGAGTAATAACATATTACAGAGGTTGTTCCGTTATTGAAAATTTTGGACGAGGCAATCTTCTGACTCTACTAGTGGACATAGGTAAATCAAGCTCGTGCCATTGGCAAGAAAGCTATAAAAAAGAAGATAAAGATTTGCCTCAAGTTCGGATTTTCTTAGGAACCCTTGAGGGATGTAATGAAATTCTTAAAGGAATATTGCACGCATCTACCGAGTAGTTTTGAAAAGTGCTCCAATGAGAGATTCAAGAAAAACAGGGAGAATCAACACAACAGCGACATCTGTCCAAAAAGGCCATCAAAGCTTTGGATATGGAACTAGACCAAATGTTGCATTAATACTTCAAGACAATAAGGTAACGTTTGTTTTTCTAGTATGAAATCTGAATGGATCTAAATTTTTTTGAAGTCTGAATTGGTCTAAATACGAAAATTTGAATTACATGTTTGTTTTTATTTTTTTAATATTTAAATATAAGTGTCATCTTGTTTGTTTTTATAATAAAAAAATATCTTAAACTTGGTTCTTTGACATTCACGTCCTTATAAATCAAAATAAAAGAGGATTCTATTTTATAGTTTTGGAAATAAGTTATATTATAAAGATATTTTTGGAATATAATATTTACTTATCAGTCAAACCTTTTTCCATTCAAATATAAGTCACAAAAGCTTACTTTTTCTATTCAGATGTGAATGTTTGAAAATCATACATAAGTTTCGAAAAACAAACAAGCAAATTTTAAAAAAGGTCTTAAATTAGTAAAATTTCAAACTTCAGACATTTAACAAACTACCTCTAAATATGGTAAGTAATTTATTTTTCTATGTCCCAAAAAATTATTTTTTGGTTAAATACTCTTTTAGTCCCTAGGTTTTAAGTCTGTCCACCTAACTCTCATATAATTTTCCACTGCCCCATGTTTATCTTATTATGAGATTTTAGCTCTACAATCGTTGAATTTTTAACTTTTAAAGGGCAAAACAAAATTTTAGCTGTTTACGACAAACATTAATGATTTGATTAATGTTTTAAAATACCTCATTGCATAGTAAGCCGAAACTTTAGAGACTAAAAATGACTTTATCCCAATATCGATTATTAGGATATTTCAATTTTGATGTGTGTGTGTGTGTGTGTGATTTTCTTTCCTTAGTCAGATCTATACTTAGAGTGTTGTCGTCTTCATCAGCAAAGACTAGTGTGACTAATGCAAAGTTTGAAGTGGAGTAATTCGATGGCACCAATAATTTTGGTATGTGGCAATGTGAGGTGTTGGATGTCTTATGTCGGAAAGAGTTGGACGTCGCCCTTGAAGAAAACCTAACAAGATGGATGACAAGGAGTGGATAAAGATTATTACGCAGGCATGTGGTACTATTCGCTTATGTCTGGCTAAAGATCAAAAGTACTATGTCATGAGGGAGACATCAGCAAAGAAATTGTGGGAGCCGCTGGAAGAAAAGTACATGAAAAAAAAGCCTTAAAAATAGGCTTTATATGAAGAAAAAACTCTATCAATTCACGTATGCACCTGGCAGGTCGATAAATGACCATATGAACTCATTCAACAAGATATTGGTGGATTTGCTAAATCTTGATGAGAAATTTGAAAATGAAGATAAGGCACTGTTGCATTTGAATTCCGTTCCTGATGAATATGATCATCTCGCCACCACTTTACTTCATGGGAAGGATAATGTCACATTCGATGTTGTATGTAGTGCGTTGTACAACTCTGAGACTAAAAAGAAAGATAGAAAGGATAACAAAGATAAAGTTCCGAAAGCATTAACAGCGAGAAGTCGTTGATGAAGCCGCAAACCTAGAAAAAGAAATAAGTCTAAAGGGAGGCCTGCGAAAGATGAATGTACTTTTTTTCGCGAGAAAGAGTATTGGAAAAAAACAAATTGTCCTAAGTTACAAAAGGGTAAGGCTACTTCTTATGCATGTGTAGCAGAGCATGATGAGGAGTCAAACTTTAGTGTAGTTAGCATGAAGCTGACATGTCACTCAGATGAATGGATTTTGGATTCGAGTTGTACTTATCATATGTGTCTTAAAAATGGCTGGTTTTCTAGCTTTAAGGAGCTGGACGGTGGAGTTGTTTTTATAAGCAATGATAATGCCTGTAAAATCATGGAAATAGGTACAATCCAATTAAAAACTTATTATGGCTCACTCCAAGTCTTGACGGACATTCGCTATATACCAAGCTTGAAGAAAAATCTCATCTCATTAGGAGTCTTAGAATCTAAAGGGTTCACAATCACTTTGAAAGATAAATTATTGAAGGTAGTAGCTGAGGCGCTAATAGTGATGAAAGGCATAAGAAGAAATAACTTGTAATATTTTCAAGGGAGTACAATTATTGGATCATCATCAACAGTTTTCTGGAAAAGATGTAGATTCAAAAGCAACCAAGTTGTGGCATATGCGTTTGGGACATGCTGGTGAAAAAGATTTGCAGAGTTTGGTGAAGCAAGACTTATTGAAAAACGCAAATTCTTACAAATTAGAATTTTGTGAACATTGTGTTATGGGCAAGCAGACTAGGGTAAAGTTTGGTTCACCAATTCATGATACAAAAAGGATTATAGACTATATTCATAGTGACATGCGAAGACTACTAAAATAGCTTCTTTGAGAGGTATACACTATTTTGTTACTTTGTTGATGATTATTCAAGAAATGTATGGGTGTATTTGATGAAAAACAAGAATGAAGTTTTTGGCATATTTCTGAAATGAAAGAAAATGGTCGAGACTCAGGCCAGTTAAAATGTCAAAATATTTCGCTTAAACAATGGTCGTGAGTACAAGAATAATCCATTTTTACAAATATACCGAGATAAGGGCATTGTGCGACACTTCATTGTTTAAGATACACTACAACAAAATGGGGTGGCAGAAACATGAATCAGACTGTACTGAAGAAAGTTTAGTATATGTTGTCCAATGTTGGATTGGGCAAAGAGTTTTAGGCTGAGGCAGTTGTATATGCGTGCCATCTGATCAACCGTTGCAATTAAGGGCAAAACACTCATAGAGATGTGGACTGGTAATCCTGCTACTGATTATGATTCTTTATATGTTTTTGGTTCCACTGCTTATTATCATGTAAATAAATCTAAGTTAGACCCAAGAGCAAAGAAAGCATTGTTCATAGGTATAACTGGTAAAATAAAAGGATACGTCTCTGGTGTCCTGTTACAAAGAAGATCATTTTCAATAGAGATGCGACTTTTGATGAATCAACCATGTTGAACTAAAAAAATTCTGAAGAGAATGACAAAACCAGTAGAACTTTGCAGCAGATGGAGTTTGAAAAGGTAAAAGATAATCCAACCTGTGTTGAGGAGACAAATAGTGATTCTCCATTGACCGAAGATGAAAAAGAAGTTTTGGCCTAAGAACCTTCACAGCAACAAGATTCAATTGCATGTAGAAAGCCATGAAGAGAGATTCGTAAGCCTGTTCGCTTGATTGATATGGTGGCCTATGCACTTCCAATTGTAGATGTTGATATTCCTTCCACTTACAAAGAAGCAATAAGTAGCCCTAAAAGTGTATAGTGGAAGCTAGCAATAGATGAAGAAATGCAATCTCTTCATAAAAATGGAACTTGGGAGTTATTTACACTACCCAAGAAAAAGAAGACAATTGGGTGTAAATTGGTATATGTAAAGAAGGAAGGATTTCCTCATAAGAATAAATTTCTGTACAAGACTAGATTGGTAGCGAAGGGTTACACTCAGAAGGAAGGAATAAACTACAATGAGGTATTTTTCCCAGTTGTGAAACACTCGTCTATTTGAATTTTACTAGCCATGGTTGCATAATTTGATCTTGAACTAGTTCAGCTTGATGTGAAAACTGTATTTTTACATGGTGATTTGGAAGAGAAAATTTACATGACTCAGCCAGATGGATTCAAGGTTGCTGGAAAAGAAAATTGGGTTTACAAATTGAAAAAGTCATTTTATGAATTGAAACAATCTCTGAGGTAGTGGTATAAACGATTTGATCGATTTATGAAAGGGCAAAGGTACACAAGAAATAAATTTGATCATTGTGTGCATGTTCGCAAGTTACAAAAGGAATCCTTCATATATTTGCTCTTGTATGCTGATGATACGCTAATAGCATCCAAGAGCAAAGATAAGATTGAGAAGTTGAAGACTTAACTCATTCAAGAATTTGAGATGAAAGATATGGGTGAAGCTAAAAAGATTCTTGGTATGGAGATATGCAGAGATAAAGCTCATGGCAAATTCAGCTTGTCTCAGAAGCAATATTTAAAGAAGATACTACAACAGTTTGGCATGACTGAGTAGACAAAACCTGTGGGCATCCCTTTGGCTTCTCATTTCAAGTTTCTGCACAACTATCTCCTTCGTTAGATGCGGAACAAGAATACATGTTACAAATTCCGTATTCAAATGCAATGGGTAGCTTAATGTATACAATGGTGTGTACAAGGCCTGACATTTCACATGCAGTTGGTATAATGAGCAAGTATATGCATAATCTTGGTAAAGGACATTGGCAAGCTGTGAAATGGATTCTATGGTACATTCAGAAGAGCGTGGATGTTGGTTTACTGTTTGAGCGAGATGATACACTTGGTCAAGGTGTGATCGGGTATGTCGATTCTGATTATGCTGGTAATTTAGACAAACGACGATCAACCACTGGATATGTATTTACTTTTGCTAGAGGGCCAATCAATTAGAAGTCTACACTACAATTTACATTTGCACTGTCAACCATAGAGGTCGAGTACATGACAATTATAGAGGCTGTTAAAAAGGCTATTTGGTTACAAGGCTTGCTTCAAAACATGGGATTGATACAGGAGCACATTAATGTGTATTGTGACCGTCAAAGTGCTATTCATTTAATAAAGAACCAAGTTTATCATGCACGTACGAAACATATCAACGTACGATTTCACTTTGTGCAGGAAATTATAGATGAGAGGGAGATTCTTCTACAAAAAATCAAGATTACAGAGAATCCCGCAGATATGTTAACCAAGGTGTTGACGGCGATCAAGTTTGAGTATTGTCTAAACTTGGTCAATATCCTGCAAATCTAAAATAGTGAGGAAGGTAGAGATTGGAGGATGATTCGATGTACTGGGAGTTCAGTAGTATTCAAGTCAAGGTAGAGAATTGTTGAAATTTTGACTTAAATATGGGAAAATATAAAAGACAAAAATTAAGTCTTGAAAGCATGAAAAAGAAATAGTAAAAGTTTTGAAATTTTTCTTAATGTAATTCGGTGATGTTGAAAATTGAAGGTGGCAGCAAATTGCACATGCAGTTGTTTGACAAATATGCATGACTTTAATGCATGCAATGCAAGTTCCAGCTCCACATGATGATAGCTTGAAGAAGGATGGCAATTCATGCTCCTTTAGTCAAGAATGGTGGCTTGTCTCAATGAATTTTAGACCGAAGTTGTTAAAGATCAAGGCCCCTCATACACTATAAACAGAGAAGAGAGAAAGAGTTGCAAATCCATTCCAAAGAGTTTATGAGATTTGAGAGCAATTGCAAGTGAAGCAATTTGAGAGAGCTTCTACTTGAGCGTTCCAGTGAGGTTCCATTTATGTATATTGGGTTCTTTAGATGTTGAGAGGTTTTCCTAATTTTGTAAATTCTCATTTGTTAGTAAAATTATTTTTCAGTCTTTATTAGTAAACGTAGGCTTTACGCCGAACCACGTAAATTATTATATCCTATTTTCTTTACATTTATTTGTCACATTTATATTTTTCCAAATTAAAAGCCGTAGTCACCATAATATTGGTAATTGTTCAACCCGCACTTCCGCAGCACTCCATTAATTAATTGCATGTGCATATGTTTGTTAGTATCCTTTGTTATTAAAATCCATGGGAATATAATTTTGTGCGTAACTTTACTTCAACCTAAAGAGTGGAGAACTGACGGGCACGATTGTGTGGTAATATTAGCACTAATATTTTCATAATATGCCTTATTTTGCTTAATTAACGTTTTGTAGTTCAACAAATGTGCAGTTTGTAAAAGTTGGGGAATTAGCCTAATGAGATCATCACTTGATGGAGAAAAGATTTAAAATTAAGGTATATTAAGAAAAAATTCTAAAATTATTAGCGTGCAATGTTTATGTAAGCTTTATGTGGTTGTTATTCACTAAGTATACTAATTAAAGTATAATTTTCGATTGTAGCCTCGTCCATCAAGTGTAGCAACAGATGGATATGTTGTTGTTCTCTCAGCAATTATTCCTAATTTTTAATAGTCAAGAAAAGATTTTGAGCTCTATACACGATTTTTTTATAATTAAATTTTTCAAGAATATAGTACCTGCACTAAGAAAAAAATTTTAGTTTCAAATTTCGTTAGGAGACTAGGATCTCAATTGCCTTTTCGATTGGGGGTTTCCGGTAGAGCTAGCATTACTCATATTCTTTCAAAACCTGTTCTGCAACAGTAACCTTTTAGAGAAATATATTATCAACAGAGAAGAACGTAAAAAGTAGAGCGCAAGAGAGAGGTGCCAAAGAACAACGACTAAGGAATGAAAATTTTTTTTTTTTTAACTTTTATTCTCACCTTGATTACTCCGTTATTTCTGTACTTGGGCATTTTCTTTGCATTTTGCAGAAGAACAAAATAAAGGAAGGTTATAGCACAGCTCAGCTCAACCTATTGAGCTTCTGATCATCAACGGTGTGCCTTTGACAGAGGTGCCTCCCCCCGGTTATCAAAAGCCTAGAAGGCGGAAAAAAGATAGAGATCCTCTCATGGACAGCAGGAAAGTTGGATCACCTAATGGCTGGATGTATGAGCAGAGGGAAAGAGCCAATGTCAAATGTGTTGATAAAGTTGACCAGGTTGTTTTAACGTTCGATTTCCTTTCATCAAATTATCTTAACATTTATCGTTTAGAAGCATATGGACATGAAGGTACAAATATCTAATGTGCGCGCGCGCACACACACATACATACATACATATATAGGTGCAAGTACTGTGACTGACTTTAAATGTTTCACAGGTGCAGTTTTATTATGAACCTAGGACAAAGTAGCAGTTCAGGTCAATTAAAGAAATTGACAAGCAATTAGAATTAAAGGGGAAAAAAATTCAATCAATCCTCAAGCACTACAAGAAAATAATCGGCAGAAGCTTGCTCATGTGAGTGAACCTGCAAAAGCAAATCTCTGTTTTGGCTTCTACTTAATTGTTGGTTTTTTTTTTTCATTTTTATGCCCATATGCAGGATTCTGGAGCAAGAAGAGGTGTATTGCTAACAAGCGAAGAAGAGGAGAAATCACTGGATTTTTGTTTAATTTTTTACCGTTGTATGCACATAGGCATACAGGATTTTGGTAGCAACCAACCTAAGAAGAAGAGGAAAAATAAGCAGAAGCTTGAGACACCACCGATAGTTGACTCTACTAATTATGTAAGAGCGAGCCTGCAAAGTCAGTAAGCTCAGTTTTGGCTTCTATTTGATTTTTTCCTTTTAATTAATTGTATGCATGCAGCTGGATGCTGCAGCAGGGAGCTTTAACCCGGAATCAAGCAACAAATCTAGGAAGGAAAAGTGTGTGAGGAAGAAAGCTGCTACAAAGCAAATTAATATTGACTTTATAAGCTCACCTACAGAAATAATTACATGGTCTCCTGCTGATGTCAAGGCCGACCAGCGGGCCTCGTATATGGGACATGTCAAGGTTTTAGGCGAGCTTGATCAATATTGGGTTAATGCTTTTTAGGAGATCAGTAGTTCCAATAATCAAGAGCATAATAAAAAAGAGCCACTAATTAATAGTTTGGCCTATGATTTTCATTGTATCCAAGGTGTTCATGAACACTATTATCAGATAAATCATGGTGTGTGATACTTTTTCTTTTATTTTTATTTTTATTTTTTTCAGTTCATCGTTCTGATTTTGTGACTTGAAGGATCAAAATCCATGGAATACTGAAAGGTAAAGAGGGTTCTTGGTCTGAACTCTAAGGAAGAAACTCTTACGAAAACTTTATTTACTTGCAGTTACTTTAGTATAGTAGAAAGAAGTGACAATCCCTTAGTTGGTTTGATTGACACCTCTTTCCCCTTACTTAAAGTTGGAGGACTCGAGTTTCTCCAGTAGCTTTGAGATTATTTTACTTGATTTCTTATAGTAGGCTTTAGTGGGCTTCAGTTAATTTTATGCTAGGCTTTGATTTAACATTTATATAAATATATTGTATATAAATATTAAAAAAAATCCAGTTGAAATAAAAAAGGGATGACGCTGTGATTTTTGTTAATTGTAAAACTACATTTAAATTATTTTTCATATTTGTAGTCTCTTGTTTAGGTTAGCCTACAAGGGGTTGACCAATTATTTCTTAAGCAGCTTTCTTTATCTAATCAATCGAGCTAGTAAGAGGCAAAGAAATTGATTTGACCTTTCCCTATCCTCCAATCTTTTAAAGGGATAAAAAAAATATAAAAAAATCTTATTTATGCCCCTGTGTTAGGAAATTGATGGGTAAGTCGAGCCACAGCTAAAATGAAATTAGAGAAAAATGAAGAATAAGCACATAGAGAGGACACCCGAACGTGGTTCGACTTTTTGCCTACATTCACAGATAAAGACAGAAGGATAATATTTTTAGTAGTGATGTGGAGTACACAAGTATTGAAATATTTTATCTTACAATCCAATACCCCAATACATCGAATACTCTCACTTACTAAACTCTTGAAAGTTTTAATTATTTTGAGCTCTCTAAATCTCTCTCACAATTCTCAGCTTTCACTTCACAAAGGAAAGGGTTTAATGCTCTCAATTTGAGATGATGCCAAGCTCTCAAATAAGAGCTTCCTTTTGTAGGCAACATTTGCCTAAAAGTTCCACAATTATGGGCTTTATAAAATAATATAAATTCGGTGCTGCTTTTATTGACCAAAGTTGTCAGCTTCTGTTAAGCCACTGACTTTGACATTCTCCCACTTAGAGATATGATTTCGAATCAATCATGTCTCCACACTATCCTTTCTACTTCGTCATTGTCATATTACTTACATTTTTGCTAGGCCACAAAAAAATCTACTTCATACAAACTTATCAGCATTGATTGGAATATATTTGAGAAGGGTCCGGAATATACTTTTGTAGCATCCAAACATGAAAAACATCATGGACTCATGATCACTCTTGAGATAAAACCAAACGGTAAGCAATCGAACCAACACGCTAAATAATCTCATATGGGCCTATATAACAAGGGCTCAACTTTCCACGTTTTCTAAATCGAAGTATGCCCTTTCAAGGAGAAATCTGTAAGAAAACTTTATCACCCACTACAAACTCAAGTGGTCTCCGACGCTTATCAGCATAGCTCTTCTGTCTGTCCTACACTGCCTTCAACTTTTCTCTCATGACATTAATCTTCTCATTAGTACTCTGGACTATTTTTTGCCCTAACAATTGTCTTTCCCTGACTTCATCCCAATAAATTGGAGTCCTGATTTTCTTCCGTATAGACCCTCAAATAGTGCCATCTGAATACTAGACTGATAACTATCATTATAAGCAAACTCCATCAAAGGCAGGTACGTATCCCAATTACCTTAAAACTGCATTACACATGCTCGGAGCATATCCTCTAAAATCTTAATAAGTACCCTCTCTGATTGCCCATCTGTCTACGGATGAAAAACGGTACTAAAATTTAATTTAGTACTTATAGTCTGCTGTAGAGATGGCCAAAACCTGGAAGTAAACCGTGAGTCTTTATCTAAAACAATAGACACAAGAGCTCCATGCAAATGTATTATTTCTCTTACATACAAATTTGTCATCCTATCATAAGAGTACATGCTCTTGTAAGGCAGAAAGTGAGCAGACTTTGTGAGACGATCAACAATAACCCATACACTATTATAGCCACCACTAGTACGAGGAAGTCTTATTACAAAATCCACGGTGATGTGTTCTCATTTCCACTCAGGAATAGACAGTGGTTAAGATTCTCCCGCAGGTCTCTAGTGTTCTGCCTTAACTTGCTGACAAGTTAAACAGTGTGCCACAAACTTTGCTATTTCTCTCTTCATCCCTTGCCACTAATAATACTCCTTCAAAATATGATACATTTTCGTGCTACCTGGATGCATAGCACATGCTGAATTATGTGCTTTTTCTAAAATTTGGTTCTTCAAATCAAAATTATTCAGCATATAGAGCCTACTGCCCATAACTAAAGTACCATCATCTCTTGGTGAAAAGTCAGTCTGCAGTCTATTCTTTACATCTTCTTTTATTTTAATCAATTTCATATCTTGATCATGCACCTCTCGAATTTGATCAATCAAAATTGGCCTAGCCTGAAAATGTGCCAAAAGTGCTTCATTCTGACTTATTGCCAATTCTGTACCCGAAGACCTCAAATTAATCAATAACGAACGGTAGGATACTTTTATGTGGGAGACCAAGCTCAAAGACTTTCGACTGAGAGCATCAATTACCATATTCGCCTTGCCTGGTTTTAGATTTAATTCTTACTGTGTATAAGTACTTTAGACTTTTGTGATCTATTTAAATCTCATAAGTAGCTTTATATAAATAATGTCTCCAAGTCTTTAAAGCAAACACCACTACTGCAAGCTCTAAAAAATGTGTCAGATAATTTAGTTCATGTTGCGTAAGTGGTCAGGAAGCGTAAGCAATTACTTTTTCATGATGCATCAATACAAAACCTAATCATATCTAGATGCATCGCTGTAAACTATGAATACTTTTGTACTTGATGGAAGTGTAAGAATTGAAGTTGAAGTCAAATTTCTCTTGAGTTCTTGGAAAACTTTATTCACAATCATCTGTCCACTCAAATTTTGCTTTTTTCCTTATTAGTTTTGTTAGAGATAAAGCTATCCTGGAAAAGCCCTTAACGAATCTGCGGTAATAACTTGCCTAGCCAAGAAAACTTCTGACCTTAGATACACTAGTCAAACGCTCCCAATTCACTCCATCTTCTATTTTCTAGGGATCAATATAAATACCATCAAGAGAAATCACATGGCCCAAGAATATATCTTTGTTTAACCAGAATTGACATAGCATAAAGCCACCAATGTCTCAAGGTTTTTAAAGCAATCCTCAAGTGTTCTGCATGTTCCTCTTTGTTGTATAAATATATCATGATGTCATCAATAAATACAATAACAAACTGGTCCAAATAAGGATGAAACACTCAGTTCATGAGATCCATAAATTCTGTCGGGGCATTAGTTAACCCAAATGACATCATCAGAAACTCATAATATCCATAACGGGTCCTGAATGCAGTTTTGGGTACATCAGTATCTCTAATCTTTAGTTGATGATAACCCAAACGTAAATCTATCTTCAAGAAAATTGTCTCACCTTGTAGCTGATCAAACAGATCATTAATCCGAGGAAGCTGGTACTTATTACGAATAGTGACTTTATTTAACTGCTTGTAGTCTATACACTAGGTTTGATAAAGCCCTTATCGATTAATTCTTGTAACTGTATTAATAAAGCCCTCATCGATTAATTCTTATAACTGCATTAATGAAGCCCTCATCGATTAATTCTTGTAACTACACATTAAACTCTTGTAGCTCTAATGGAGCCATCCTGTATGGGGCAAGAGAAATGGGGGCTATTCCTGGAATCAAATCAATAGTAAATTCTACATCTCTATTAGGTAGAAAACCATGAAGGTCGTCCACAGGAATATCTTTTAGTTTCACATCACTAACTCGGCTATCAATAACATGAGCCAAATAAGTAAAACAATATTTTTTGGGTAATCGTCTAGAAGAAATAGCAGATATCACAAAAGAAGGTAGGATCTGTCGTTCAACACAGAAAATTATATCATATTCTCCAGATTTTCTGAAAAATTACCTCTTTAAAAAAAATCCCACTATAGCATGATGATTTGCTAGCCAATTCATCCCTAATACAGCATCGAAATCATAAATGTCTAATGGAATCAGGTTTGCTACCATATCTTTATTACCCATTCTTAGCGCGCAATCTCGAAATATACTCTCAGCCAACAAAGAATTATCTACTAGTGTAGCCACTATTAAAGTACAATCTAATGACCTCATCTTTCTATACGCATGCATGACAAATGTGTGAAAAATAAAAGAATATGTAGATCCTAAATCAATTAAAATATATGCCTTATGGAAAAAAATAGTCAAAATACATGTCACAACATCTGGTGTAGCATGGGCCTCATGCTGGGTCAAAGCAAATACACGTGTTTGGGTATATGGTCTATTTGGCTGGCTTCTCTGTTGACTACCACTAGTCACTCCTGCATCAGACTGAGACCTGTTGGAAAATATATGTCCTCTTCTCTGGGAACCTCTTCGCCCTTGAAACTGACTACTGCCACTCTGAAGGCAGTGAGGGTTTTGACCTGCCACAAAACTACTGCTCAATGTCAAGTTTGGAAAATCTTTCTTCAAGTGTCATCGTTGTCCATACTGAAAGCAACGTGATGAATCACTCAAATATTGTCCCCTGTGGAGTTTCCCACAACATTACACTGAGGACAATTGCCTCTGCCTACATTACAGCTTTGTTGAATGCTGTCGTAACTACTGGAAGGTCTCTTCCCTTCAAGAAACTCTGGTCGTCAGTTATACTACTGACTAGTTGAGAAACCTCTATGTTCTATCTTTCTCCCTTGAGTTCTACCACTAGGTTCACTAATTGGCCAGGTAAGGCCCCGCTTGTGCTGTTGCAATTCAGCCCTTTGTGCTTCTTTACGACTCTTTTCGATTCTTGTAGTAACTCTAACTAGTGTGCCAAAATCTATACATTATGTTCCTATTACTATAGTCTTTATGTCCTCTCAAAGGCCCCATTCAAACCATCTACGTTTATCTCTCTCATTCGACACAGTGATTTGGGTAAATATCAATAACTCAGAAAATTTACGCTCATACTATTCTACTGTCATAGATCCCTGTACAAGTGTTATAAACTCATTCATTCTGTCTTTTTGATAAATAGCGGGAAAGAATTTATCAGTGAACTCTCTCTGAAAATCTGCCCAAGTAACAGCTCTATGTCCCTCATATCGACTTAACACAGACATCCACCAATGATATACAATACATTACCCTTTAGCAGAAACTCAGTGAAGGATAACCTTTTTTCATTAATACATCTTATCACACAAAAATTCTCTGCAGTCTGATTAACCATGATTTTGAACTCACAAGGTCAGTTGTGCCTTCAAAAGTCGTAGCCCCCAAATCACGAGCACGCTTAATGGTGTTTTGTGTACATGTACGAACTTCAACCTCCCTCCGAGCAACATTAACAACAAATCCTTTAAATCTATCCATAAATTGATCCAATGTAAGTCTCGTTACTAGCTCATGATGGATATATGGATTTTACTAGGGTTGAGGCTGTGGCTCATGTGCATATAGTACTGACTCATCTACAATATCTTCTAAAGGTTTCTCTCTATTCTCCAATTGTGGAGGTGAACCCTGATCCGCTACAGATCTCGTGCAGAGTCGGCCACGTCTACGTATGCTGATATTTATAAAATGTCATAATATCATTAGATGACGTATAAATATGTATGCATCATGTAATAGTCTATAGAATCTATAACCTAGGCTCTGATACCAAAATGACACGACCCGCACCAACCTATATGTCGAATCTGAGGCGAATCATGTGGACTAATAACTAAAACTCATGGCACAAATTTAATTCATGAAAGTATATATAAAAATGGTCTCTGATACAAACACATAACAACCTTTTTGTCTTATCCGAAAATATACATTCAAAACTTGCACAGTTCATGTCTCATTATACATACTCACACTAAGAATATATATATATATGTACATATAAAAACATAAGCAACATAAACGTGCTTAAAATGCAAGATATTCAGTAGTGCATATTGTGGCCCAACCTCAATTAACTACAACTGATTTGCACAAAATCCTGTGGAATCATGGGAAAAAATGGGTAAATAGGAAAATATAAGCTTACGGTTTAGTGAGTGAATGTAATTTTATATATATATATATATATATATATATATATATATATAATAAAAATAAAGTAGTGTACTAGTGCTTATGCATAATCATGTGACATAACTTGACATTGAATATCATACATCAGCAGATATGGAATTCATACATACATAACATGACAAAACTACACCAAATAGTACCCAGGGAAAAATAACTCTCAATACTCGACGAGATCATCCTCGCACGAGTAGAGTGGAGGAAAAGCCTCTCAATACCTAGAATAATTAAATTATCTCGCATAGGTAGAGTAACCTAAATCTCAATACACATGCGTAGAGTCTATGAGGAAGAGTACATATATGGTGACTGGCAATCACATCTCATGACTCAGTCAAATATATAAAATATGTACATGTAATCATAACATGATATTACCTCATACAATCATCATAAATGTGTCATGAAATACATAATAGTAATAATAATATACACTCACAGATCTTGTTTCAATCTAGGGTTCATTGCGACTCTTGTGAGTTTCTAGATTCTTGAATTTCTCCTAAAATACAGGATTAAAAATTAACAGTTAAAACTGATAGAAAAACTTATATGTATCATGTAAACTGTAACATAACTACTCAAACTTCATAAATCTATTATCCACGGGTTTACTTAATATTAATCAAACTACAATTCTATTTTCTGTAACTTTTCCTTTTCAATTTCTCTTTTTAACTTATTTCTCTCTCTCGGTCTCCTAATTATTTTTCTCTTTTTTTTTCTCTTTTTCCTTTTTTTCGCTTTTCCCCACTCTCAGTTTCTTCCTCTTCTTCTTTCCTTTTCTTTTTCTTCATTTTTCTCTTCTCCACTTTCCTATTTCTTTTCCATTTTCCTTTGTTTGCTCTTGGTTCTCCAATTTGGTAAATGAAGCAATTATCAAAATGTTGCATTTTATATAGCCACCGAATGCAAGCAAACAGCTCTCACTTTTTAAATATAGAATCACCGCTTGAAGCAAGCAAACATGCAGCTGGCCGCTCTAATTGCATGCACGTGTGCTACAATTCACGAACACTATCATGAGATAAATCTTGGTGTGATAATGTTTCTTTTATTTTTAATTTTTTTAGTTCATCATTATGATTTTGTCACTTAAAAGGATCAAAATCCATGGAATAAAAGGCTAAGAGGGTTCTTGGTCTGAACTCCGAAGAAAAACTTTATTTACTTGCAGTTACTTTAGTATAGTAGAAAGAAGTAACAATCCCTTGGTTGGTTTGATTGACACATCTTTCTCTTAACTCAAAGTTGGATGATTTGAGTCTCTGCAATAGATTTGAGAGTATTTTACTTGATTTCTTATACTGGATTTTGGCGGGCTTAAGTTAATTTTATGCTAGGCTTTGATTTAACATTTATGTATATATATATATTGTAAATAAGTATTCAAAAAATCCAGTCGAAATAAAAAAGAGGAAAGATGTTGTGATTTTTGTTAATTGGAAAACTACATTTAAATTATTTTTCATATTTACAATCTCTTTTTTAGGTTAGCCTACAAGGACACTACAAGAAAATAGACAATAGATGATGGAAAATAATTATTATAAAATGAGGCACATGACAAACAATCCATCCGTCATCTATGTCACTGTCATTAATTTATAACAGAATTTTTTCCGTCATGAATTTAAGATAGTGTTTAACAGTGAATTTTAGCAGGAAATTCAAAATTATTCAAATTTTCAGCTTTTTGTATTTTTTTGGCAAGAAATTTAATATAATTTCAATTAAAATTATTGTAATTGTTATTTGTTTTTTATTTTATTATTATTATTATTATTATTATTATTATTATTTTGAATTGAATTAATACCAATATTATTATTATTATTTGAATTGTAATTTTTATTTTTTATTTCATAAATTCGTAAATTCTGCAAATTTATTTTCAAAAATTAAAATTTTAAATACGAAATTAATACAAGATGTAATATTAAATAAAATTCAAAGTACAACCAAATATCTAACAAATCAAAAGTTACAAACCACCAGTATCACTATAGATTTAAAATGTATCAATTATACAAATTATATATCCATTCACAATACAATAAACAATCCAAAGTCTAGGCATTGTACGATCAAATTCCAACCTAATAGCAAGTAGAATCACTTTCTATCAATCTCGTAGCCAATTTTTTCAGCAAAACTGCACTCCAATTCCAATAGCACTTGAATCTACGTAAAACCATCCAACATTTAATTTTCCTGCAAAATTGTACTTAATTCCAACACCAACATTGTCATATGCAACTTAATTTTAGTCCTAAACTAAATAAGAAACTTAGAAATACAATAAAGCAAATGATCTAAATCCAACATCATGCTATTAGAAAAAAGTGACTTAAACAATAAAACCCCAATTAATATGACATTTATTAAAAAAAGGATAAATTATAATTTGAAATAAAAACGTGGACAAAGTAATGGAAGAAAAATCGTAGATGCACATAATGAGAGCAATATGTACTAGATTCCAATAAACTTACATAAGCAGTAAGTTGTCTTCATTTATTTGACTTCAATTACTTGATTCGATTTATTAGATTTAAGAATGTAATTAAGGAAAACAAAAGTAAAAACTAATAGAGTAAGATAAACATCGGAGAATTTAAAGTTCTGCTATCAGACCATGAGCGATGGATTGTAAAATGTTAGCGGCCAAGTAAGTTTTCATGCTCTTAGATAAATTTCATCTAGCATGAAAGGACTGGAACTTGAAATATTGAAATAATAATAGCAAAAGAGAATAAAAGGCACAAAGTATGTGTGATTATCATTACTCAACAAGCTATAAATGTTATTAATCATTACTCAACAGCCTAAATATGTTAACATTTAACCTAATAATTAGAAAACACTTAGCCATTTCAACTAGAAATTTATCAATTAGAAGTAAAAATTCAAATGACATGCTAATTCAGTGTACTAACAAGACTTTTATAGATAATTACATATAGGTGCTATCTTCTCATTGTATGTCAAAGGCATAATGATTGATTTAGTATGTCCAAGGGAGATCAAACTCTCAAAAGTTATCTATGATTAAGCTTTCAAGAAAGCAAAACATGTAAAATATTTGAAAAAATGAAGAAGAAAAGAAAATTAATTCCTAGCAATGAACTTACGAAAATAAATTAAGCCTTCGAGAAAGAAAATGATGTAAACTATTTTAAAAAAAGAAAAGAAAATTAAATAGAGCAATGAACTTTCTAGGCTTTCGGAAATTGTTGGCCATCAAATCAACAATTGTTTTTTCCCAAGCAATCCTCTGCAACAATCACCAACAAATATATGTCAAACATCATATGAGTTTTTCTTTCTTCAATATATAATTGTCTAAAAGCTAATTACTATAGCTTGAGGTAAGAGCCTATTACTTACATCTAACGTTTTCACGAACACTTTCACACATTACTCCCATTCATAATCCACTTCTATTTTCTTTTTCTTTTAACTCACTCAGATACAAATACAAACAATCAAACCCGTTTTTTTTCCTATTTTACAAATAATTTGCTGGTCATGTATAAAAAGATAGAACAAGTAAATTAATAAGATAATTGACCCATCAACTACCAAGTATACTTAATAGGTTTATTGATAAACATAGCAACAGATGTCGTGGCTAGTTGACATCAAATTGATTGTCAACAGAATGCTACTACAAAAAAATCCAATAGCACCATTGAATTCAGCAAATCAAATAAACAAAGCTAAAAGGAATCACTCTGTTTACTTCCTAACGTGTCCCAAAATAATATACATTACTGTCACATACGAGATCTCAAATGTCAAATGTTTCATTCCAGAAATTGAGCTTATCAAAATAAATACTATTTGCGGGAAAGAGGATCTATGGTAGGCAAACACTTGGACCAAACAAAATAAGCATAGAAAAATATCACACCAATCGAAAAAGAAAAACCAAATCCCTAAACTAAATCAAATAAACCAGTTAACGGCAAACTGAACTTAAAACTGTTGAAAATGGGGCACCACTCTTCTAGAAGAGGGTGCACCCAAAGTCCTCACGTAGCCCACCATTTTAGGTGGTGCCGAAATGGTTGAAAAAGAAAATGGAAAAAACAAGAAGAAGGAAAAAATGGTAACGGGCTTCATAAGGAAAAGTAGTAATAATAATAAATATGCACAGTGACCAAATCTTTAACTATAAATAGGAGGGTGTTCCTCCTGCTCTTTGTATCCATTCTTCAGTTCTCAATTCCATCGAGAGAGAAGCATTTCCTTCCTTTAGAAAGTTGAGAGTATTAAGAGTTTAATAAACTCTTGAGTGAATAGTGTTTTGAGAGTTTGGATGTATTTGGATTTTGGGTAGTGAGCTAAAATACCACAATATTTGTAACTCATTTTCACCAGTAAAATATTTTCCTTCTGTCTTCACCCATGGACGTAGGCTAAAAGCCAAACCACGTAATTTTCTGGTGTCTTTTTTTGTGCTTGTTCTTTATTTTTCTTCCAATTTCATTTTAGCTGCGTGTCTGCTTCACCCATCAATTTCCTAACAGTTGTATCAGAGCTATTGGTTGTATTTTTGGAGTCGGGTACTGTTCATGGATACGGTACTATTCACATATACGGCACTGTTTATAGATACGATACTGTTCACGAGAAACGATGGGAGTGATCCAAGAATTTTTGCGGTGCAAAGCAGGGAATAATGGTGTGAGTGGAGTAACTGTGTGGTTTTGTACATGTCTAGGAAAGTTCTGTCATAAAGGCGATAAGAGCTTAAGGAGTCTGGGTTTTAAGTAGGACCGTTGTGACCCTTCCGGTCTTTCCTGGGAACTTTCCTGGTGTGCATATTCACACATACGCACAACTATTCGAGGTGATACATTAGTTTGTGTACAGTATTTATCAACAAAATGGCGGCAAAGTATGAAATTGAGAAGTTCAATGGGAATAATTTTTCATTGTGGAAAATGAAGATAAAAGCTGTATTGAGGAAAAATAATTGCTTGGCCGCAATTGGAGAAAAGCCCATGGAGATAACTGATGACAAGTGGAATGAGATAGATGGCAACGCCATTTCTGATCTACACTTGGCACTTGCAGATGGAGTATTATCCAGTGTGGCAGAGAAAAATACAGCGAATGAAATAGGGATAGTCTCACAAAATTATACGAGGCCAAGTCACTACACAACAAAATCTTCTTGAAGAGGAAACTCTATACTCTTCGAATGGCAGAATCTACAATGTTGAACAGCCACATCAACACCTTGAAGACTCTATTTTCACAACTCACAACGTTGGGTCATAATATAGAGGAAAATGAACGTGCAGAGCTTCTACTTCAAAGTCTACCAGATTCATATGATCAACTCATCATCATCCTGACGAACAATAATCCAGCAAACAGTCTGGTTTTCAACGATGTTGTAGCCTCCATATTAAATGAGGAGTGCAGGCAAAAAAATAAGGAAAACAGACAAGCAAATTCGCAGCAAGCGGAGGTGCTATCGGTGACGAGAGGGAGATCAACGGAACATGGCCCCAGTAGGAGTCATAATCATGGTAGATCAAAATCCAGAAGTAAGAAGAATGTTAAATGCTACAACTGTGGCAAGAAATGGCACGTCAAGAAAGAGTGTTAAAGTAACCAAAAGAGAAAAGAGGGTAAAGAACCTGAGTCATTAAATGCTCAAGGGTGTGTATCAAGTACCTCAGCTGATGGCGAAATTCTCTACAGCAAGGCAACAACTGTTTCAGAAGGTAAAAAACGACTATCTGATGTCTGGTTTATAGACTCAGGAGCTACCTGGCACATGACCTCTCGGAGAGTGGTTCCACACATATGAACCTATCTCAGGAGGATCTGTATATATAGGAGATGATCATGCCTTGAAGAATGCTGGTATTGGTACTATCAAAATAAAAATGTTTAATGGTACAATTCGTACAATTGGGGAGGTACGACATGTCAAAGGCCTAAAGAAGAATCTATTGTCTTTGGGACAGATGGATAGTCATGGGTACAAAACTCATGTGGAGAATGGAATTATGAAGATTATTAAAGGAGCGCTTGTATTGATGAAGGCAGAAAAGATCGGTGCTAATCTATTCATGCTTAAAGGAGAAACACTATAGGAGGCTGATGCGTGTGTCACATCAAATGGAGAAGAGTCAACGATGATGTGGCATCTCAAACTTGGCCACATGTCAGAATAAGGTATGAAGCTTCTCTTTGAACGAAAATTGCTTTCGAGGCTCAAATCGTTAAGTTTACCATTTTGCGAGCATTGTGTTACAAGTAAGCAGTATATATTAAAATTCAGTAGATCTGTTGCTAGAAGTAAATGCATTTTAGACTTGATTCATTCTGATGTTTGAGAATCGTCAGATATGTCCATGTGAGGTGCAAAGTATATGGTGACTTTCATTGATGATTATTCCAGGAGATGTTGGGTGTATCCAATTAATAAAAAGTCAGATGTATTTCCAGTGTTTAAAGAATACAAAGCGCGGGTGGAACTTGAATCCGGAAAAAAGATCAAGTGCTTGAGGACAGATAATGGTGAAGAGTATACAGACGGCAAGTTTCTTGCTTTCTGTAAGTAAGAAAGTATTCAGAGGCAGTTCACGGTAGCATACACTCCTCAACAAAACAGAGTAGCGGAGCAGATGAACAGAACTCTTACAGAAATGATAAGAGCTATGTTGAGGACTGCTTGTCTCCCCAATTTATTCTGGGCTGAAGCAGCCAAAATTGCCTGTTATATAGTAAATCGGTCACCATCTACAGCCATTGGGTTGAAGACAACGATGGAGATGTGGACTGGAAAGCCAGCTAATTACTCCTACCTACATGTATTTGGATATCCTGTGTACGTGATGTACAATACCCAAGAAAGAACAAAGCTGGATCCAAAATTTAGAAGATGTATCTTCTTAGGATATGCTAATGGAGTAAATGGGTATCGTCTGTGGGACCCCACTGCCCACAAGATCGTCATCAGCAGAGATGTTATTTTTATAGAAGATCAACTGCAAAGAAAAGATAGAGATGATAGCACTGTAAAAGAAAAGTCAGAGACTGTACTGGTATATGTGGAAAATAATCCAGAAGATTCAAATTCTTCTGAAGCAGCACTAGAGCATGAGGAACAAGAACCAGTCGAGTCTGAGGCTCCAGAAGTTCATCAGCCAACTCGTGAGCGACGACCGCCAGTGTGGCACTCGGAGTAAATCACAGAGATCAATGTTGCATACTGTCTTCTAACAGAGGATGGAGAACCATCAACTTTTCATAAAGCTTTAAACAGCTCAGATGTTGCTTTATGGATGACAGCAATGTAGGAAGAAATTGAAGCTCTACACAAGAACAAGACATGGGAACTTATACCACTACCACGTGGAAGAAAAGCTATTGGAAACAAATGGGTCTACAAGATCAAACGCGATGGCAATGATCAAGTAAAGCGGTATCGTACAAGATTGGTAGTGAAATGATATGCTCAGAAAGAAGATATTGACTTTAACGAGATATTTTCTCCGGTGGTTCGACTTACAACAGTCAGAGTAGTCTTGGCGATGCGTGCTACATTTGACTTACATCTTGAACAGTTAGATGTGAAAACTACATTTCTTTATGGAAAACTTGAAGAAGAAATTTATATGCTTCAACCAGAAGGTTTTGCTGAAAAGGGAAAGGAGAACTTAGTTTGCAGGTTGAACAAATCTCTATACGGTCTCAAACAGGTGTCGGGGTATTGGTATAAGAGATTTGATTCCTTCATCATGAGCTTTGGATACAACAGACTCAGTTCAGACCATTGTGCATATTACAATAGGTTTAAAGATAATGATTTCATTATTTTGTTGTTGTTTATGGATGACATGTTGGTAGCAAGCCCCAACAAAGATCGAATCCAAGAATTAAAGGCACAATCGGTTAGCGAGTTTGAAATGAAGGACTTGGAACCAGCAAACAAGATTCTATGGATGCAAATTCGCCGAGACAGAAATAACAGGAAGATTTGGCTTTATCAGAAGAACTACTTGAAGAAAATCTTACGACGCTTCAACATGCACGATTGTAACCCAATTTTTACCTCACTTCTTGTTAATTTTAAGTTATCCTCAAGTATATGTCCTATCAATAAAGCAGAGAGGAAGAAGATGTCTCGAGTATCGTATGAATCAGTAATGGAAAGTTTGATGTTCGTTATGATATGTACAAGACCAGACATTGCACAAGCAGTAGGAGCAGTCAGTCGATACATGACGAAATCCCTAGTGGAGAGCATTGGATAACTTGTAAAGAGGATTCTGAGATACATCAGAGGAACCTCAGATGTTGCATTATGTTATGGAGGATCAGAATTTACTGTCAGGGGCTATGTGGATTCAGATTTTACAGGCGACCTTGATAAAAGGAAATCCACTACTGGCTATGTTTTACACTTGCGGGAGCAGCTGTAAGCTGGGTTTTGAAACTACAGACCGTTGTGGCCTTATCTATAACAGAAGCAGAGTACATGGCAGCTACACAAGCTTGCAAGGAAGTTATTTGGATACAAAGGTTATTGGAGGAGCTCGGGCACAAACAAGAGAAAATTTCTGTGTTTTGTGACAGTCAGAGTGCCTTGCACATTGCAAGGAATCAAGCCTTTCATTCTAGGACAAAGCACATAGGAGTACAGTATCACTTCGTTCGAAAAGTAGTGGAAGATGTTTACAGAAAATCCATACAAAAGAGAACCTAGCAGATGTTTTGACCAAGCCGATTAATGCTGACAAGTTTATCTGGAATAGATCCTCTTGTGGCCTAGCAGAAATGTAGGCAACATGATTATGGCGAAGCAGAAAAAATAATGTGGAGATTGATTGATTCTCAATCTAATTCTCAATCTAATCTCCAATAATAAATATGCATAGTGACTAAATCTTTAACTATAAATAGGATGGTGTTCCTCCTGCTCTTTGTATCCATTCTTCAGTTCTCAATTCCATCGAGAGAGAAGCATTTCCTTCCTTTAGAAAGTTGAGAGTATTAAGAGTTTAATAAACTCTTGAGTGATTAGTGTTTTGAGAGTTTGGGTGTATTGGGATTTTGAGTAGTGAGCTAAAATACCACAATACTTGTAACTCATTTTCACCAGTAAAATATTTTCCTTCTGTCTTCACCCATGGACATAGGCTAAAAGCCGAACCACATAATTTTCTGGTGTCCTTTTTTGTGCTTGTTCTTTATTTTTCTTCCAATTTCATTTTAATTGCGTGTCTGCTTCACCCATCAATTTCCTAACAAAAACTATGAACTCCAGTTAATGGCAAACTGAAATGGTGATTTAGGGTTTCAATAACCGGCAGCGATTTAGGGTTAATCAAACAAATTGAATCACGGTGATTGTTTACATGCATCCTCTCAACTCTTATCTACCAAAAAAAAAACTCAAATCCTAAACCAAATCATAGATAAAAACACCAAACCAAAAATTTTCACAATCGCAAATGAAACATACAACGAATTAAAGTGAGTGAAAGAGAGAAATGAACTTACTGTAGCAAACTAAAGAAATCGGTGAATGGAAATGGCAATTTGGGGCTTCAATTAATAGCCGTAATATAGGGTTAATTAGAGAAACTGAAAATGAATAGAGTGAAGTAATTGGGTTTTGTAGCATATTGAACACAAAGAGAATAGATCTAATTGGTATTCTTTTGTCATTGAGGCTTAGGGATTGAAGGAAATCAGAGGAAGGAAAGTTTTTTGCTATAGAGAGAAAAGAGAGGCAAACCAAAAAGTTTTCTGAGTGAAAGAGGGGGAGCCATGTTTGGAAAGTGTTCATTTTGTTTTTTTAATTTTATATGCTTTGATTTTATTTTTTTAAGATGCATCGTTTGAGTAAATTTTAAAACGCAATTGTTTTGGTTTTTAAATAAAATAATATATCAATATTTGGTCAAACATGGTCAAAATCACATTTTTATCATAATTTCTTGATGGAATAAATTTCTATTATAAATCTACCATAAATTCTTGATAGACAATAACTCTATCACAAAACCATCATTAATCTATGATATAACTAAAATTTTATCACGAGTTTATCATACTTTTATAATATAAGTCATTTTTCTAAGAATCTGTAATAAATTGTTCGTCATATATTGCCTGTTTCTTTGTAGTGTCGGGGTTGACTAACTAATTCTTAAGCAGCTTTCTTATCTAACTAATCAAATCAGCAACAGATTAGAAAATCGATTTGACTTTTGCCTATCCTCCAATATTTAAAAAGATTAAAAAAATGAAAAATTCTTATTTATACCCCTTGTGTTAGGAAACTGATAGGTAAAGTAGGGTCATAACTAAAATGAAATTGGAGAAAAATGAAGAATAAGGACACAGAGATGACACCCAAAATTATGCGGTTCAAATTTTCTCTTACATCCACGAGCGAAGAGAGATGGATAATATTTTTACTAGTGATATAGAGTATACAAGTATTGAAATATTTTCTTCTCGCAACACAAGGCTCCAATACACCCAATACTCTCACTCACTAAACTCCAAAAAGCTTTAATTATTTTAAGCTCTCTAAATCTCTCGAACAAGGCTCTCGCTTCTCAAGGAAAAATGATTAATGCTCTCAATTTGAGATGAGATGCCAAGCTCTCAAATGAGAGCTTCCTTTTGTAGGAAACATTTGCCTCAAAATTCCACAATGGTGGGCTTTATAAAATCAGATAAATCTGGTGCCACTTTTATTGAGCAAAGTTGTCGGCTTTGTTTTAGCCACTGACTTTGTTATTCTCTCGCGTCCATATTATCCTTTCTACTTCTCCATTGTCATGTTACTTACATCTCTATTAGGCCACAAAATGATCTACTCCATATGAACTTATCAACATTGGTTGGCTTGGTCAAAATATCTGCTAGGTTCTCCTTGGTGTGAATTTTCTACATATCCACACATCCTTTTAAGACAAAGCATATAAGGGTACACTTGTAAGTGGTGTCAGTGATTACTATTACCACAGTATCACCGATATTATGACACCATAGTATTAGTAGTTATTGATATTTTATTAGTGTCTATAATTACTGTTACCATGGCATCACTAATTAATTTATTTTAAAAAATAAAAAATTGAATTGGATCATTGCCTATTGATTTATTGGTAAAATTAAAAGGCACCACAAAATAACAAAAAGAAATTGATTTATATCACAAAATCTTTCATTTCACATTTAAATATTATTAGTATATATTACAAATTTCAAAATTTCAATAACAAAAATATGAGATATCCTACTCTCATAACTAAATAATCCAAATTCAATACACAAAAATTTCTACCATCCAATCAAATGCCTACTACTTGTGGCTAAATTTAATAAATCTAGAAGTTAAATTGAAAAGGATGGCTGCCTTTCACTCTTTGAATATGAGTAGTATAATTGCGTTATCACACCAGCAGCTTCTCCATTCAATAGACTGTATGGGTTAGGATATAAGTGAAGTTGAGGAATAAACACTTCAAACACATTGATCAAATCTGCATATGAATACATGGAAAAGAAAAAAAAATTAGCTACCAATATCCAGCCATTAGAGAAAATTATATTTGCTTCTCACATGATAAAACTATATAAGTTAAAATTGTATATGAAACTATAAAAGTAGCAGTAGGTGTTTGAATATATATTAAATTTAAAATACTAAATATATCAAAATGACACTTTCCAGATTTTAAGTGGACATATAAGTCAACAACATATTAAAATTTGAGGCTATTCCGATATCATTAGGCTGGTGTTTGATAGGATCAAACATTAATGAACAGTTCTGTCAAAATTGCATATGAAACTGTAAAAGTAGCAGCAGGTATTTGAATATATATTAAATTTAAAATACTAAATATATCAGAATGATACTTTCCAGATTTTAAGTGGACATATAAGTCAACAACATATTAAAATTTGAGGCTATTCCGATATCATTAGGCTGGTGTTTGATAGGATCAAAGATTAATGAACAGTTCTGTCAAAAGAAGTTACTGCAGAGACAGCAGAGTTTGAAAAATCATTAAAAATAAATTACAAATTCAATCAAAATAAAATTTTCCAGATTCGAAGTATGCAAATAGAAGTGTAGTTTAGCCTAATTTCAGCTTATCCTAACTCTGTTAGACTATATGTTTGCAATATCAAACATGGTACATATGTAATTTCTAATAAAATTGGACAACAACCAACCATATTGAGAAATCCATTCAAAATCAAATATAAACCCAATTCATTCCAAAATTTCCAGAATTAAAATGTTCTCATTTAAACTTAGTTTATTCAAACTTTCAAATCAATTGAAAGTCATTTAGTCAAGTTTGGAAACAACCAAGTTCACAACAACAGTCTATTAATCCTCAAATTTTCAGCATAATTTCGTAAACTATTAATTAATCTTTTACCTCAAAATCAAGTGTCCAGCAACTCGAATATCATCAATCCCCATATAATAATTTGAACTTCTACCGCCAAATGTGCTGATTAATCAAAAAACTGAAATCAAGATGAAGTACTGAATTGAGTAGAAGAATGATGTAAGAACCGAGAACGAAAAGGTTAGGGGTACTACCACCCAATATTCACATGGTAGCTAAGTATCAGAATTTAGCCAAATATATAATGATTATCTTGAGATCAACTAATCAATTCACAGCTCTTCCACAATGGGAAAAAATAATACTCACCCAAAAAATCAACAATCGTATGGACAATACTCACCCATAATTTTATATTTATCAAGTCTAGAGTAAATAAGATCGTAAGCTTATGCAATTCAATAAAGTAATAAAAAAATAATTATTTATTAATGGCGAAAGGATATATTGTAGTAACTATCTTACCCATCAATAGTACCCTTTAATTTGTTCACCATTACAATCGCAACTCAAGAGGCACCGTCCGTTCTTGAAACCACAAGCACAAAGGCCAAGTTCAAGAGAACAGAAGCATCGGATGATTTTTGAAAGCCGGTGGTGTAATGAAGGCGGCGCCACATTTTTCAGCCATTGATTTGAAGTCGACAATCTAGATTTTCCTTACCACAAATGAGAAACCCTAAAATTAGTTGAATATAATTATATTGAATTTTAATCAAAATTAAAAGAGGAAAAGAGAAATTATCGAACGTCAATAGATCTTGACTTTCTGTTGGAACCTGCTAAAGAGTACTTCTTAGTTAAGGATCTGTACCACGTTCCCCTTTCATCTCCTTCACTTTCTTACCCTGAGGTCTTATCAACCTCTTAGAAAGGAAGATCTGGTTAGGACCCAAACGCCCACCCCCAGAATCCGAACTGGATTTCGTCAATGAGCCGCAAGGCTGGCTAATCGTACGCAGCAGGCTCAAAGACCCCTGGTTCTGGAAGGAACATGAGTCTGAACACTATGTTGAATGTGCTGACAAGTCGGAGTTGGCTACTGGCACAATAGGGTGGTGCCTTACCGCACCGCAGGCGAAGTTCAAGCTCCGGGTCGGATTTGCCAGCGGAGTAGGAGGAGAAGGCTGGTGGGTAGAAATTTGTGGTTGTTCGTTAGGGTTTCGTGACTGTTCATCTTTCTGCTCTGATATGTCGTCGTCTCAGGATGAAGCGTAGTCCACCAAAGATATATCTCTCTGTCTCTTCATCCAATCTCATCAAAAATTAGTTGGCGTGGTAGCTTACAAAATGACACTAGAGAAGTTTTGTTTTCTCTCAATTTTAATTTTCAGAGACTTCATGAGAGAGGCGGCGTTAGAAGTTTGGAGAAGTTTAGGTTTAGGTTTAGATTGCAATGGATATATTTTATATTTTTAAGACTTTAATAATTAAACAAATAAAAAATTTTAGGCTCAGCGGTTTTGCGATTGAAAGTAAAAGTTTGAAGTTTATAGATCTTGGGTTCGAGTTGAGGCGAAAACAAAAATAAAATGATAATTTTTTTGCTATTGATACCTTAGCGTCAATGATTTCTGATGTTTAATATACTGACACTATAATATCAGTGATCTATGATACTTGTTTGTTAAACACGGAAAATGCCCTAAATTCATGAAATTACTGATACTTTTTAATAAAGTGTCAGTAAAGACTATTTTTCTAGTAGTGAGTTGTAAGTGGAACCACTAAAGAAAATATCTCATTGAAGTCAATCAATTCTTTCTAAATATAACTTTTCACCACCAATCTTGCATGATACCGCTCCGCCTGATTATTGGCATGAATCTTGATCTTGTAGACCCATTTGTTGCCAATGTCATTTTTACCATGTGTTAGTAGTACAAGTTCCTAAATTTTATTCTTATGTAAATCTTTAATTTCTTCCTGTATTGCTGTTATTCACAAAGCAACATCTGAATTATTTAAAGTTTTATAGAAAGTTGATGGCTCTCCATCTTCTGTTAGAAGATAGTATGTAACATTGATCTCCTTAATATATTCTAAGTGCCATATTGGCAGTCATCTCTCACAAGTTGGCTGATGAACTTCTGAAGTCTCGGACTCGACTGGTTCTTCTTCTTTATGCTCTGATGCTGTTTTAGAGAAATTTGAATCTTTCTTTTTCTAATTATTTTCCACATATACCAATGCAGTCACGAACTTGTTTTTCTTTTATAGTGCTACCATCCTATTTTTCCTTTGTAGTTGACCTTCTATACTTTTTAATAAAAGTATATATTCTATAATTTTTTATACCACATATACGAATAATATATATTCTATAATTGTTTTAATAAAATTTGTGTCTAGGGCCGAACCCCAGGCTTATCAAGTGAAATCCAGTTTCGTCCCGCATTGCCTGTTTATTTTTGACATTCCTACTTAATAGCTAAGTCAAAGGGGGCTTAAATTTAAGGTAAATGCTTGTTTTGGTCCTTATGTTTTAACAAAGTACTCGTGTAAAACTTATACATTAAAAAATGGCACAAGACAGCCATGTTATTAAATATATTACATTATAGCTCTTACTTTTCTTTACTTTTATAATAATATTCTTATAAAAATGCTCTTAAAATTGATTAATTTATCTATAAAAAATTAATTACCAAATTAATCCTAAAAGTAATTAAAATAATCACATAAAAATTTTAACTTTTTTTTCTTTTTAACTTTGAAGGCCAATTTGATAAAAACTAATTTTTTTTTTACTTTCCATTAATATCCCCAAGAATGTTGTTGCAAGAGTATTGCTATAAAATGTAAGAAAAAGTAACATATTTAACAGCAAGGGCGTCTTGAAGTAATTTTTTTATAAATATAAGGACTAAGCGAGCTCTTATGATAAAGTATAGAGACTTAACAAGTATTTATCCCTTAAAATTGCATATTAACTGTAATTACATTAATATTAAAGATAAGCCTGCCAAGGAAATAATCTCTGGTGGTATAATTTTGGCCACGATATTTTTTGTATCTTATGTATTAGTGGCAAAAATTACTAAAAATCTTAATAAAATTATAGATAAAATTAAAATTTTGTATGAAGTATATGAAGTTGAATAGACATATAAGATAATATTAAATACAAAATTAGAGTGATAATGCTATACAGTCCTAAATTTATTCCAGAAATTTATTCTTAAATGAAGTCAATATACCTAATACTGCAATTACTTTTGACTCTCGTCTAAATTTACTACATGAAAAAGAAATAAGATAGAATTGGAATTATTATTTGATAGAGTTTACAATCGAGAAATTATGTAAAAATATGAAGAGGAACGTGAAGACTCTAAATTTAAAGGGTTAAAATGCATGTGACATTTAATATATATTTGGTAAATTCTTATACTATATCCTCTATGATTTTCTCTTAAAAAATGAGAATAGCCTACATAAACTTGTAGGGTCACTCTATGGTACTGTTATAGAAGTTACAACATCAATGGTAATATAAATATGCATCGTTAAATTTAATCAATAGTCCATAAAATTAAAAATTAGTTAGGATAATATTTTAATTTTAATTATTTAAAATTTAAACTTACTAGTTATCAAAAATATATTAAACGTACATTTTAAAGATTTAATAATAAAAAAGAAACAAGCATAGTACATTGAAACTTCTATATATTTCCTTTTAAAATATATGAATTTTAATATTAGCAAAACTCAATCTTAGTTTATCCTCTTATAATTATCTCTTCTTCAACCCAAAAAAAAATATTGCTAGATTAATAAATATTGTAACAATTAATTCAACTCAATCTTAGACAATGAGTGATTTCAAAAAAAAAGAAAAAGAAAGAAAAGACAATGAACAAAACTAATTTATTTACGCATAAATTAATTTGTATATTTGCATATTCAGTTTTCAATTTTGTTAGCGATTTAGAAAATATCTATCAAATTATAAAAAATAAAATTATATCCATGAATTTAAATATTATCTTAATTATTAAGTAACTAGTTATTTATCAATTAAATTAAATCAAGAATAAAGATTAAAACATTTAAATTCAAGGGTCCCTAACGATCCCATTATCAACACTCATACCGCATGCTAAAAAATCGAAGTAATCTATAATAACGTATTAAATAGATTTGGACTGTAGTCTGGTCAGATAAGGGTAACCGTTGTTTTTAGCAAATTTACTCAGCTGATTATCCGCCAACTTTACTTTCCAAACATGCAAATGGTGCCATGTTTTGAGCTCAATAAAATGACACCACTGACTAGCGTTTCCTCTCTCACTCTTTCAGTCTCTCTCTTTTAACCCTCTCCTTCTTTTTCTTATTTCTAGGGTTAGCATAGTAATGCTAGACAATTCAGATAGGCCGATGTTGAATCTCAACAGATGGATGAGGTAATTTAGTTTGCGTCCTTTCTATACATTTTCTTTGATCCTCTAAGATCATCAACAAATTTGATGTCTCGATCATGAAGCGTATACCTGATCTTTTTTCTCATTTTTTTTCAAAGAGACTCATTTGTTTTCACCTCATTCCTTTTAATGAGGCTTGAATCTAAGACCAAGACTCTAGAAAGGTTGCAGTCTTGCCTCTTAAACTAGAACTTCGCCAGATCTAATAAAATTTTGCTTGGCAAGTATTTTGTCATTCGTCAATCTCTCTCTTTCACCGTCTCTCTCTTTTTCTTTCATAATTTATAGGTTAGAATACGGTTCAAATAATCAGTGCCGCCATTGGCTTCTCAACAAATGGATCGGGTAATTTAGCTTATATCCTTGCTATTTTAGTTATCCTCTAAGACCATCAATAAATTTGATCGCTTCAATCACTGATCTAATAATAGTCTTGCTTAATTCAAATTTTTAATTCAACAACTTTACTACTTAATTGTAAAAGTTTACGAATGAGAACAATTGATGGAGAAGGAGACTATATATAATATCTCTTGATCCAAATTTCATTCTCGATTCAACTCATCTTCAAGTAATTAAGTGATCCCTTGATTTATTTGTCTCTACTTCTTTTTCTTTTGAATATTAATTCAATGATAATAATGCATTGAAGCACTTCAAAGTAGGATCCTTTCCTGAACTTTTAAAGATCTCGTGTCTTTTATTGCTAATATATGACTAAGATTTAACTGTTTTTATTTATTAATTTATTAATTACCAATCACATGAAAAAAAAAATTTCAGGGACATGTCAGATCTTAAAACGATCCTAAGCAACATATGAATGGGGTGAATGTCCTTGAAGAGGATGTTGTATGTTGCTTCTCTCTCTACAACTATCTATATCTTTTATAGTTTTTTTTTAATAGACAATGAGTTATAGTTTTCTATTTTTTAGTAAGATATGACAGTTTTTGCTATTTTTTTCTCAAATACTTACAGTCTATAATTTATGATCTCAAAAAATAATCACTCTTTATTCTTACATTTTTTTTTCTTTTGGCGAACCTAGGTAGAGTGAGGGGAAATGAATGAAATTTCACTGTTTTTCTCAAACATATACACATACCCACCAAATAAATGACGCATTCAATATTTAATAAAATTCCCTTGATACTCAGTGTTCTCGTATTTATGTGTTTTCTTGAAATTTGATAGAAGACAAAAATTGAGAAAGCTAACAAGTCTCCATCTAAAGGGCTTCATATGACGGGGCACTATATATTGAATCGCATCAACATCTTTCTTAATCATTGCTATCTGTGCAACACAAAGTGGTGATGATTTATCCCATATGTGCATGCATAATAGTTTTTGTCACTATTATTTGTGCATCACATAACGGTGTTGATCATTGTCATACGTGATCATATAAGTAATGGTATTGATTCATGCCATCTATACATATCATAGCAGCCTTGGTTAAGAAAAATCTTTAAGTGATTCTTATCTCATTCATTTGATAGTGGTACCTCTTCCAAATTAAAAGCTAAGAAGGTTTAAGAGGTTAGATATTTATATGATAGATGACACTAAATTAGATTGCCAAACTGCTAGATGTATGAGCAAAGAGAAAGAATCAATTTCAAGTACCAATATTACACACTCATAGCACAAATATATCAAAACTACATATAAACAATATTTTAATTCTGATCAAAATGCTAGTATTATGAACAACATGAGAGCAGACTTGTTATTTTTTAGACCTAATTTTGAAAGCTACAAAAAACAAATAGCTAGATGAAAAGATATCAGACGTTGAAACAAATTGGTCAATGTTTCTAACTTAGTTGACACTGGTTCTTTCCCTCTGCTCATACATCCAGCCAGCAGGTATCCAATTTCTGTGCCATCTATGAAAGGAACTCTAGATTTTTCTTCCCTTCTTGGCTTTTGATAATTTGAGGGAGGCACGTACCACTGTTAATGACACAGTGTTGATGATCTGAAGCTCATTATATTTAGCTGAATAGTTAGCTTCCTCCATTTTTGTCTTCTGCAAAATACGAAGAAAACACACGAATACATGAAAACTGAGTTATCAGGGTGGCAAATGAAATATTAAAACTATCCCCCGAACTCCAAGGGTCAGTCTATCTAGTTTGACATGACATGACTAGATAAAATCATCAATAAGGGTCTTGCATAAATTTGGCAGAGTTTCCCCTAAATTATTGACATTTTGATGCTGAGCAAGAAATTGAAGAAATTTTAATTAGATTTAAATTTATAATATTTAGGAATATTTTAATTAATTTATATTCTAGTTTAATTTGGTTTCCTATTTAGAGTCTTATTGTTTAGGCATTGCTTATTTGAGTAATATTCCTAATTTAGGTGTAAGTCTTATTAAAATAGGTTTTCTAATCAAATTAGGATAAGTCTCTTAGTTAGTATAAATAAGTGTCTTTTGTATCTTTTGGAGCAGATGTTCGATTTCAATAATATTTTCAATTTTCAAATCTCTTTGTGAGTATTTGAGTTCAGTTAATTCTCAGTATTCTACGGAATTAACGAGTCTTAACCCCTAAATTCACGGCATTCTTTTGAATCAACGTGAGTTTAGTTGTTCTTTTACTCCGGCATTCTCTAGAATCAACGGAATATTTGAATTTTAAACTTCCGCTGCATCAGCTTGGTATTAGAGCCAAAACCTGGTATCACCAATCTAACTCAATCTACCACCAAACCTTTCCTTTTTCCCTTTTTGATTTTTTCCGTTTAGATTTTTTTAAAAAAAAAAATGAAACAGAAGCAAAAGCTTCAATCCGCGGCCACCATCCAAGGCTACCGGCTTTAATTTTTCGTCACTGATCCAGATGCAACCACTACCAATCAGATCATAAATCGGAGTCCATCAAACCCCAAGCATCTTCCACTGTCGATTAGCCACGGATCGCCGGAAAAAAAGCCAAAACGGCCGCATAAGTCACCGCTGCGATTTATCCAGCACCACCGTAATCAATCCACTTCTCTCCATGAGCTCAACCTCTTTCGTTATTCCCCACTTGCGATCGACCAACCCATCGCCGGAATCTAAGCCAACACCAAACAATCACAACTTATCTCAAATTTCCAGCCAAAATGCCACCGTTTCCGACGAATCACCACCACCATCATATTCATCAACCATAAATCTTTCAAATCCATCCATCCTTGTCCAATTTGCCGACCACCATCGCCGAAAACCCCATCTTTTACTTATTTATACTTTTGGCTCACAACTTTCTTCAATTTCATTATTTCCCTTTTCTTTTCTGTTCTAATCATAACACCCAAACACACAAAAAGAAGAGGAGAAAAAAAAAGAAAAAAATTTAAAAAAAATTTTGAATCATGAAACCACAACATTGCTGCGAAGATTTTGTCTTGAAAGAAGTTTTAAATAGGATGTTAAGGATTTTGCGTTTGATTTCTCAAGATTTAGAGAAACTTCGAAACAGAAAATCTTTACATATAAAGCATATATATGGATTTGACGAAGTTGTTCGTGATAATGCATGTTGTGAGAAAAATATGGAAAATGGTAACTTTGCTTTACTTGACAATAGTATTCCTTCTAAGGAGACTACTAATTGGTCATTCACGTCTACAACAAATTCTCCACTTACATACATCGATTTGGATCAACCGCCAAGATTTGATGACTATATTGATCTTGAGGAAGAAGATAAGGTAGTAATTGATATAGTCTCATATTATTCACTCAATTCAAATGGCGAGGTGTATCATAAGATTTTTCAACAAGTAGAAAATTTTAAGAAGCACTCTTTTGTTATTGGTTTTTCTGAGAGCTCGGAGGGATGTTACGACAAGGTATTCTTAGAAAAATTGTTGAATGAAGATTTTATCTTGCGTCGTTGGACAAATTGGATGGATATAGTCACCAAGTTTGGAAAGTTCAGGGTTATTCATCAACATCGACGTTATAATTTAAAAATTAATCTTAAGGCAAATAAAGATTATCTTGGAGACTACAACAAGCAAAATTCGAGGACGAATTTTCTCCACCCTGGCGGGAATGTGCAGAGCAAGAAATTGAAGAAATCTTAATTAGATTTAAATTTATAATATTTAGGAATATTTTAATTAATTTGTATTCTAGTTTAATTTGGTTTCCTATTTAGAGTCTTATTGTTTAGGCATTGTTTATTTGAGTAATATTCCTAATTTAGGTATAAGTCTTATTAAAATAGGTTTTCTAATCAAATTAGGATAAGTTTCTTAGTTAGTATAAATAAGTCTCTTTTGTATCTTTTGGAGCAGATGTTCGATTTCAATAATATTTTCAATTTTCAAATCTTGTTGTGAGTATTTGAGTTCAGTTAATTCTCAGTATTCTACAGAATTAACGAGTCTTAACCCCTAAATTCACGGCATTCTTTTGAATCAACGTGAGTTTAGTTGTTCTTTTATTCCGGCATTCTCTAAAATCAACGGAATATTTTGAACATTAAACTTCCGCTGCATCACATTTCCAACTTGCAAATTTGTAGAATAAGCACTATCAAATAACCTAATATTCAACCAACTTTATTGATCAAACTCCCCAACCATAATAATACACATTATAAAAGAAATATGGTTAAATCATCTCATCAAATAATCACCCAACATTTCCAATGATTAGTATACTTTATACCCATAATGAAATCTATTCGTAGAAAACGTAATCGAAACATTAAATATTACTCCAAACAACCTCTATTTTACTAAAATTAAAATCATAAGAAAAATATAAAATATGAGTTTAGTATACTCCACTCACAACAAGGACGCTCAAGCTTTGATGTTCGTAGATTGATTCACGTTCCCAGCTCTCCTAAATCAAGGAAACTATATAATTATTTTATAAATTTGAGAAAACTCAACTAGTGTTTTGTGACATAATTCGACCAGTCACTTTATCATGAAATGTACAACTCTTGAATCATACTTGTAAGAAGAGGATTACCATAATACCCTCAAGCCAAAATTATATCTTATGCAAAAATCAATATTTCACCCTCAATAATTTAATTTTCATATTTATAATACAAAAATTAGCTTGGGACGAACTTTACCCATTTTTTGGAAACCTAAACGTAAACAAAGTATACTGATCTTTAAATTAACTTTATTCCCATGCGAATCCAACTTTAAAAATGAAGATAAAATTATAAAAATTTCACTCCCCTGGTGAGAAATTCAACTTGAAAGCTTGAATCACTTCCCTCTCGCTCAAATCCTTCCCCTACATTTCGTACTCTTAAATTCCTCATCAATAGATGTTCCCAAATGAATTTAGGGAGGGAAGTACTCCAGAATAACTCTTCAATTCAAGTTCCGAAAGACCCTAACTCAATTTGGAAAAATCTCAAATCATGAAAACTTTCCAATTGTCTTCCTCTCATGCCCGTGAGCTTTTGCAAATGAAAAGTGCTTCTTTTCTTTTTATAGTAGGGTATTAGGGTTTCTAAGGGTTCGGAAAAAACCAAATTGCTGTTACTCTAATAAAATGACTTAAAATAACCTAGAAGAATTGAGGATATTACAAATTTTTTATTTCTTAGTTGATTGTCCTTCGACAACTCTCTCTAGTACTTTACTTTTCCCTGTTCATAATACTCTTGGAGAACTTTTTTTGAAAAAAATAAATAAATGAATAATGGTTGCTCTATCTTCAACTCTCAACCTAAAAGAAAACTTGAAATCTCCTAATGAAATTTCTACCTAAAATTTTTTTATCTCTCATTGCAGGTACCGCATTCTGGAAAAATTAGATTACAAAAACATCACATATAAAGCTGAAAAACTTCTCTTGACAATAAAAAAATTGAAATAATTATAGAGACCGCAACAACATACCGGCATCCTCCAAGGATAATGGTGGGGGCCCTTCCTAATCAAAATCCAAGAAGGGTTAAAAAAAAGGTTAGAGTTCTCATGATTTATAACACTAAAATTGAATGGCTTAACGACGGCATGTACGAGCAGAGGGAGAAAACCAATGTCAACTATACTGGGAAATTTTTATATATCTGCTTGTTTCATCATGCCATTTCTTTTAATCCATATTGATTTTTATTGCTTGCTTTGAAAGTTATACAGGTCACAAATTTTGCTCCAGGTACCGATCATCTAACTTGGGGCTTTTGGTCATGGGATTTCTTTGAAAGTTCATACATAGAGTGTAGCGTTGGTAATTTCCCGTGATTGTTTTCAGATTAGATGATTTTTTATTTCTCACAATGTAGATCTAAAATATCTAGCCTTTTTATTTCTTTAACTTATGATTTATTAGGATTTACTTCGCATAAAGAGCTAGACTGCTATGAGTAATTAATCTGTTTAATAATTTGGTGAGGCCATTTGCATTTTAAAAATTATTCTGAACATTTTATTTCTTTGTAGACTCTTCTATTAATTTTAAATTAAAAAATTGAATTCTACTTGCATACTCCTTAAAATGCTAAAAAAGTCCTTATTTAAATATTCTAAATTAATTATCTTTATTTACTCTATACTCTCAAAAAAAATTAATTATTTATTATTTATTAGATAATCAATTATTATATTACTACCAAAAAAAAAAAAAGATCAATATACTTACCTCAACTACTGCTGAATTAATCAATATAATAAAAATGGTTGGCTCCAGTGATTTCAAATCAACCAAATGTTAGTCACCATATATCCAGTTACTGGTTTTGGCCTGAGCTTCAAGTTCAGGTTCGATTAGTTTCACCCAAAAAGTTATTATTAATTATCAATACCAGCAGATGAAAACACCCAATAAAGTTTAAAGGAATTGATCAATTAATGGCTTGAAGATACATCAAGTTCAATCCTTGTAGTTTTTTTTTTTTCTTTTTCTTGTATACAAATCTTGGCAAAGCTTAAACAGGAGAGCCAAGAGAGCAAACCTGTCAAATAAGACAATTAGACAAAAAAAAAAAAAAGGAGGCATGAAAGTAGTATCGAAAATTATAAATAATTGTACTTTCTACATTGCAGCATAGGAAATACGAGTAAATTATAAAGTAAAAATATTTTAGACATATGAAGCTAAAATTTTTAGACACATTGAGTTTAGACCGTTGAATAAAATAAATTAATTTGATTGCTTTTTCTGTAACTTGTTCTCAAAATTTTTTTAAAGAATATGAAGTAACAAACGTAGCCATCTCCATGATGGTACGTGAACTTTGT
>NW_006262139.1:13734573-13827736 GCF_000493195.1 Citrus x clementina | reverse complement strand
CGTGATTAATTTTAATAATGTTATACTTAATCATAATAAATTGTCTTTAATAGCAATTTAAATTATGGGTATTTTTGTAATTTTTTTATAAAAATATTCGTGTACAAAATAATTATTAAAGTGTAAATATCTCAATCATAATAATTATATGGGCAAGCTTTGAAAAATGTTGGAACAAGAGACACTTATCATTATTGGGCTTTTAAAACAGCTAGTGTTATCAACATTGTTGAGATCGAAGTCTGTAAAATTATACCCAAAATTCATTTTTGGGCTTTACAATTTTTTAAAATGCAATTCTTGGTATACTTTTGATAGGAATGCAAGCATTAAACCCGATCAAGATTTGCCAAAATCAAGCAATGGCCCGTAAATCATGCTTCAAATCACGCTGTATTAACAGAACTTCCTTTTATCTGTATAGAAATTGCAATACATAAAGTCTTGTAGCCTCTTGTAAAAATATAAGTGAATATAATACTTTTCAAATATAAAAACTTTGGTTTCTAAATGGTATTAAAGTTACGGCTGAAAAAAGACCAAATTGAGCCGAAATTAACCTTTGGGACCTTTTATCATTGTGCTAGCCTCATCTCTATTAAGCTTTCTTCTCATAATTACATTCTCCGGAAATCCCAAGTTCAGCCACTCATTAGAAGCCTAGGCTTAGAACATCACATTGAAAATGTAGGGATTCCATCCAAACTCATAACTATCGAAGAAGCTGGGAAAGAGACTCACAAAAGCAACTGCAAATTAAGCAGAAATAAAACTTTTTCCCTCTTTATGTGATTAAAATAGGATATGCACTACAAACAAATAGGTAGAAAAATAAACCAACAAATCTAAAGCAATAAATCAACCACAAGAGACGCCAATTTTTACGTGGAAAACCCGAGAAAAACCACGAGACCATAGTCCGATATAAATTGGGATTACAGCACAATTTTTTCTTCAGATAACACTAGAGGCTAACAACATCAAGATTCTCAACAATCTTGGCTTACAATAATAGATCTAATATCTATTTCTCTAATAAATGAGTATCTCAAATAACATATATTGAGAGGATAAAATATAGATCAACACCAGCAAAAATGTAGAGGGAGATGTCAGGAACTTACCCTACAAAATTGGGAGAAATCGAAGCTAAAATCACCTTCCGATCGTTTAATCAAAGATTGAAAACTTAAAGAAAAATACCTTTATCTTTCTCTCTCGCAGTGTCTTCTCAATTCGCCAAATGGATACTGCTCTCACGATTCTTCACTTATTTCCTTTATATATTTTCTGGTTAATTTCATCCAAGTCCAAAATTTTGCAATAATTACACATCAAATAAATTATTTTGGATTTTAATCTTTTTGGTCCACCGAAGTGAGATGGACCCTACATAAAGGAAAGAGATCATTAATCCAGAGTTTGCTATTGGAGAAACAACTATAGATTACTGATGACATGGCTTCGAGGGATGATGAATGAAGAAGTCCCGAGCACAATTGTTGAGGAAAAACTACTCATGAAGTTTGGATATCCATTGAAGAAACAATGCTTCCGTCAACCAAAGAACAAAAAAGCTGGTTGAAGGGCAACTTCTATTCTCTCAAAAAGGGATCTTCAAATTAGAACAATTTCTAAAACAATTCAATGAAATCTGTGACAAACTATCATCCATTAGGAAATCGATCCCGAATGATGACAAAGTATTTCAACTTGTTAGTGCTCTTGGTCTAAATTATGCTGATTTCAAAATGGCGATGCATACAAAACCCATTTACCCCAATCTAAAACAGTTCGTTCTTGCTCTTCTAAATCATAAGCAAATAGTCATTATTCAAAAGGATGAAGAGAAAACAACAAGAGAACATAATCAAAGAACTCAACTTCACAAAACGCGAATGAAACAAAAGTAAAGAAAGGGACAAATCACGATGTTGTCATATGTTAAATTTGTGGTAAGCTTAATCATAGTGCAATTATTCGTAGTTCAGGTATTACTTTGCAACGAATCCTCAAGCCTTCGCCACCATGAAACTTGAAGGTACAAATTACTAATTCTATGTTGATTCAGGAGCCATGGCTCACATGACCAACAATACTGGTAAACTTGCACAATCACTCTCTATATAAGGCATGATAAAATCTGTGTTGGTAACAGACAAGGTCTATAAATCTCGCATGTTGTAGATGCTGTTATCAAAACTGAGAACGAAAATCTCAATTTAAAAACATTTTAGTAGTGCCAATTTGAAGAAAAATCTTCTTTCAATTGGACAACTTACTACTAATTCATAATGTTCTTTTATTTTTGACTCACATGGTTTTATTGTTAGGAATCAGGAGAACAGGATACTGGCAAGAGGGCACAAAAGACTTGATCATCCAAGTCCTAAAATACTTCAATCATTGAAGAATCATGGGAAAATTAATTTTCCTACTTGGTCTAAAATATCAAGTCTCCGCGTTTCATGCCAACTAGGCAAAAGATGCAAACTTCCCTTCGATGATTCCAAAAAAATAGCAGAGTTCCCTTTACAAAAAAATTATTGTGATTTTTCGGGTCCTGCGCCTCTAAAATCTAATCAAAATTTTCAGTATTACGGCTTGTTTATAGATGATTGTATGAAATTTTCTTGGCTATTTCCTTTAAAACAAAAGGCTAACTTTTTTGCTTGCTTTCCAAAGTTTCAAAAACAAGTGGAAATCAATTTGAAAGGGAAAAAATTTCTAATCTGATGGAGGAGGCAAGTTCAGATGCAATATTTTCATCAAACATCTTGAGCTACACAGCATCATTCCACAAAATTTCTTGCCCATATACACCTGAACAAAATGGAGTGGCAGAAAGAAAACACCGTCATATAACAGACACAACCCTAAAATTGATATTTCAAGCTTTAATTTCTTTAAGATATTGGGTTGATGTTATTCTTAACAGTTGTCTTTCTTATCAACAGGATTCCGTCAACAACACACTACTAAAAAAGCGTTGATCTATGATAGATTTATTATGACGGATACGGATATATCACGATTGTATCATGAAGTAATGACATTTTTGTGATACATAGAATATATCATGCCTTAATGACGCATTCTTGATTGATAGACAACAGACGTAAACTGATGATGGATAAATGTCATGGTTGATTAATTTAAATTTTTAAAAATATTTTAAAATGACATGGCATTTAAATTGTTTTATCTACATAACACAAACTTGTGATGGACTGTAGTGAATTATTTAAAAAATATTTATTTTGAACATGTAATTTGTTTATTTTTAAAATTTTAAATATTACAAAATTTTCATTGTTAATTATTTAAAAATATTTCGTTAATGTATATAACTTAATTTATTTTCAAGGTCAATCGTTTGCTTTGGAAAGAACGTTCTAACACTTGGCAAAATTTTGCTGAGTGTTGGAACAAGTGAATGCCCTTTGTAATTGTATTATTTAAATTAAAAAAAAGAACAAAATGCCATCGTGTTGCTTGGCTTTGGAACCAGTGAAAGCGTTTTTAATTGAATTATTTAAACTAAAAAGAAAAGCAAAACACCATCATTTAGCTTTGGAAATATTGTTTCAACACTTAGCAAAATTTGCTAAGTGTGCAACGATTGCAGCCCCTTTTCTTTTTCATTCTCCACCCTCTCAATTGATGAAAACCTAATCACCCAACTGGAGAAAATCAATTGAACAAAGCACATAACAACCACCAAGCACCCATTACGAATTTACAAAATCTCTCCAACTGCCAAGCCCTTTGCACTGACACATTAGCCGTCACCCAACAGCCCCTTATTCAAAACACCAATTGTTATTAGAGAAGAAAGAGAAGAAAGAGAAGAAGAAGAAAAAGTAAGTGCATCAAAAGCCTCACTCAATTTTTTAATTTGCAATGTTATATCCCTAGCTGATTTTAAGTGGTAATGCATGTGATAGTTTTTAGATATGGGTGTCATTCTAACGAAACCTAATTAAATTTTATCCGGGAATATATATATAGATCCAATGGTTCCCTAAATAATTATTCTTAATGTTTGGGAGTGGTCCTAGTTCTTTATGTATTTTTCTTTTTTTTTAATTTAAATTTTTTAGGTTCTAATAGTTCTTATGTACTTGTTACAGTTAAAGATGTGGCCGAAAGGTTGAGGCCACTATTATCACAGAAGAAGCTTTTGGTTTCTGTTGCTGCATGAGTGAAATTAAAATACCTTGAGGTTTGCATCCTTTGACTCTATGGGTGGTACTGTCTATATTTCTTTGGTCTTAAAGAAAATGGTGCAATTATGTCATAATTATGGTTATGGTTGTTGTGGTTGATTAATATCTAAATTGCTATGAGCTTTGAAGATAGCTTGTTCATTTTGGTGTTATGATGTAATGCAAGTGCATTCAAGTTCTTGCATTTCAAATTTAAATGATTTTAAGTGTTGCATGTGAAATTGTGGTTGTGATTCTAATTATTTCTAATTTGCATGTTTAATTGGGATGGTTTAAGTCATTAATTTAATTGTTGTTTACTTATTTTTTACTTTGTAAAGACCATTTGTAATCATTATGAATATTATATTGACTCCACATGGATTGTGTATTAAGCCCTGAATTGCATGTGATTCTAATTTTGCATGGATTGTGTGTAAAGCTTCGGATTATCTTTATGTGCAGTAGGCTTCGCAAAGGTTTAAACAATGTTGTGCTTTTGTGTAATTTGATGGTGTCATAAAGAAAACAATTGGTTGGTATATATTGTTTATTACAATAGTTTTGTTTGTGGTCTCGAGCATATATTTTTTTTCCCACAATTTGTGGACCTTGTTTGCTTATTTGGTTTGTGGTCCTGGCTGTTTTTTCAAACAGTCAAAGGCACAATGAGGGCCTTTATGTGCTATATTTTTGACACACATGGGTCGCCTAAATTGTTTGATACTTGTATGTTTTCGATTTTTGTATTGTAAAGTTAAAAAAGAAAAATAATCAATATTGAGCTGGGCAAAAATTGTGAATGTTTAACTTCTTTCGGTTTATATATTCTGCAGGAACAAGACCAACTCAGCCCAAAGCCACTAAAGCTGCTGGAACCCCCACCAATTAGTCTAACTCCGAGCCAGAAAAAGAAGCAACTAGCTGTCATACCACAAGGTTCACCCAAGGAACGCCTGCGGAGTGCAACTAAAAATAAGTGAACCTTTTCCAGCAACATCTGCAGCAAAACGTCCAACAACAGGGGAGTATCTCCTGCCAGCCTAATTTAATTTTTTTCAATTTCTGAAATTTTCTTTTATTTTTAATTGTTTATTTGCATTTCTTTTTTTGTTAATAAATGCATGTTTGGCTTATTTTATTTTGTGTGCTTGTGAGGACACAACACCTCTCAAGTTTGGGGGGATTGTGTTATAGTGTAATGGGTTTATAAGTGCATATGTTTGTGTTGTGTGTTATGTGAAGTTCTGTTATCTAGTATTTGTGTATGGATTGGAAAACCTAATGAAGATAAATTGAGTGTCATTTAGTGTCTGTGAACTGCCAAGTAGGGATAGTTTATAGATGGATGTTGAAATTCTGTCTCATCACTTAGACTTTGTTTGAGTTCATGAGTGTGTTGTAGTAGAGCCAGGAAAACAAAAAAATGGTGGAAAATATCTTAATTTTGGGGGAAATTTTTGAATTTTTTTTGTTAAACTATGCTTGTTATGAAATAAATCATACTTCAATGGCTTTAGTTGCTGAGTAACCAGAGCTGAGTATGCACCCCATATGCAGACTTGAGTCAAACAACAACAAGAGCTATGAGCATTTTTGTAGCATCTAAAAAAAAAGAGAAAGAAAAAAATCCTCTGTCTAGGATATTGAATAGCCAAGTCTGTTCATCAGCCCCAGGTTCAGCCTTGAGTAAAAGGTGTTTATAGATAAGACTATGTTATAGTTTTTTACATGTTATTGTTGTAGCAACTCTGATCTGTGCATTGGTTAAGTAATTGGGTGTCATCATTATAAATGATAGACATTCAGATGAAAGATCAATGATACATTGAAGAGAATTTGAAGTGACTGAAAAAAATTAATGAGGCACAATTTTAGCCTATTTTTACCTCTGAGTTAAATATAATGTATGTGCACTGTTATAGTATCTTTAGAATTTGATCAAAGTAACACACACACTCTTTGGACAGGATAAGGCCTAAGTCTAGAACTAAAATAATATGACAAATTTTGCATGATTAAGAGTGTGATCTGAGGGTTGAAGAATCCTTGCGAGCTTGATGACAGAGATAAGTTATTTATTGTATGATTGTGTGATTGAAGTGTTAGAGTTATTGTCATTATTTGAGGACAAGTAATGGTTTAAGTTAGAGGTGTGATAACTCTATAAAATGAAAGTTATTATGACACTTTTAGACTTAAATCAAGATTACTTAGAGAGTAAATGACATGTTTTTATTGCATTTTAATTATATTTTGTACGAACATCCATTTTAATTTATTTTTAATAAATTCGGTTTGTTTTAGAATAATTTGTCCGTAGATAATATGTATAATTGTAGGTGACCGAAAACTTAAATTCAAGTAAGATGCAGTACTCGTTGTTGTAGTACTGTTGCTGTAGCAATCCTGGAGCATTGACAGAGAAGATTTTGCGGGAGACACTCAGAAGATTGTGATATGGAGTTTCCAAAACTGGAAGATGTGCACCCTAGACCTCTGGTTGCCTTAATTCTAAGCTATAAAAGAAGCACACACACAAAGAAAAAGGGGAGTTGTCGTACAAAGGAAAAACCGGAGAGAAAAACAAAAGAAAAATAGAAATCAAGAGAGATTTAAGGCTGATAGAGGAGAAACTGCTGAGATCAATCAGAAATTAGTTCTTATTCTTTTCTTATTTTCTACTTATTCATTGCGATGTATTTGATGGCTAAAACTCTTTTGTTTATTTTTCTATCGCAAAGCATAAACTGAATTTGATTGCAGTTGAATGATAAATGATCTTAATGGATGTTTGACTGACATGTGCACGTTGCTCTATGTTTGCCATAGCATTTTGTCTTAATTGTATTTATTTTAATTCTCTATTTAAGCTGACCACCCATTTAGGGATATTGACTAAGAAAAAGCCTAAAAAAAATATGACTCAGTGCATCTCATTAAGATAATATTTGGTTTTAGATTGTGTTTTCCAAGTTGAGTAATCTCAATTTGAATAGGACCATGCTTGATTTAAAATTAGTGATGAACTAGGCATAGAGATTCACCTTGTAGGATAAATAGAATCTAGATCGTTTAATGTTATATTTAATGTTGGCGTAACAATTGGTCACTGTTAATGTAACACCCCAAATCTAACACGTGCGGAACACGTGAAGAATGATGTTACTTACAAATCGTAATCCTTACTCATAAATTCCAAACTAAAATACCTCAAATTCTTATTCAAATAAATCCACAAATTCATACGTCTAACACTAAATAATCTCTCCCAAAATATAACAATAACAAAAGTCTTAAACTCTAAATTACAAGTTCATAACAGAAATAAACTAAATAAAAACATGAGTATGTCCCTCTTCTTATTCAAATGGCAAATGGAAACGAAATCTCTAACTCCAAAGCTAAGCACACCTCTCAAAAGGAATTTAATTTGCAAAAAGTAATGACGAGGGGTGAGCCGTCAACTCGGTAAGTAAAACTATTCGTAACACACTAGGCCTATCGATACTAAGAATATTACAAGCCTTCTTTTATTTAAAACATATATCGTAATCCATAAATTTCATAAAATGATATATCACGATAAAATAATATAAATTCATTGTAACTCAGAATATCAAAAGCATAGTTACTTACGAAAGCAAATCATATATCACATTCACCGAAAAAAAAATGTTAGCTCATGTCACATAGTGTCACCTATAGTCCCGGTGACCCGGCCAGAAACAAAATCAAAATCAGAATATCGTGTGCACACTCAGAACAGAAATCTAATACTGGTCCAGATAAATATATCATATATTACGATCAAAATCAAAATCAGAATAAGAATAACTACGGACAATGAGCCAAAACATAATGACTTATACGTGACACTTTGCACTATATGTGGCACTTTGCGGCGTTTTGGGCACAAAACATTATAAATGGGCACAAAACATTCATATCAGTTTCATAAATGTCCATAACAACAATTTAGGCTTGCATAACATTTTAAAGATAAAATCATAAAAGGTAGTCATGTCATAAAATAATTTACATATTAAAAAGCACTTATAAAATACTTTGTTAAAAAAAATTTAGGTTTGAAAAAATTTTATAAACTGATTTTGTTATGAAAATTCATTAGATTTCTAAATAGTATAAAAACTCTTATAATAATATCAAAATACTTATACATATCCAGTACATTAGGAATGAAATTACTTATCTTGATAAAAGAATTTGAATTAACACACCTCTGAGCCTCTAAGAGCCTCACACATCTCCAACACCTTAAACAAATATAAAATATGACTATTAATAACTCATTCTAGGAATCTGATTTTCTAATTCATACCCATACAGGTTTGATTCTCATAATTTTAACTCTTAATCTAAAACTCAGAATGACATAATACTCTACAAGCTATTCTGGACATCCATGGGTACCTCATGTAAAATTTTCAAGAGGATCCAATACCAAAAACATTTTTAAAACTATTTATTACTTGACACATTTGAAACTGTTTTTACAGTATCTTAACGAACAGAATGGGTTCTGAGCTTTTTATAAAATAAACTACTAATCAGAAACTTGTGAAATTAAAACTGGGAACATTAGACACATATATTAACTTCCATATAAAATTTCAGAATTTTACGAGTTCATTTGATGGTATAAATAATTTTGTAAATCTGATCGCAATGCTGGAATCGCAGTTTTCCAGTGCAGTGGTATCTATTTCGAAAATAAGTATAAAATTGAAAACGAACCCTAATTTAACGAAATAAAATTTATTCAAGAAGCCCTACATGTCTAGTTTCCAGAAATATAAATTTCATAAGAACAATCGTTCAGAAAATATAGGTTTAAATTCGAGATACTCATGCTGTCCAGAATTATCCTGTGTGCTTAATACGTCCAAGTTTGATTAACTAAACTCATAATCAATCAAAACCCTAAACAAAGCCTAAACACATTCTAAATCATGCATTATGATCTATGACAATCTAAAATCATGCCAATATAAACTCTAGATAGAGTGATTGGAAATCTTGTGGGGAATAAGGGGAGTAAACTTACCAATTGTTTTGATTTTTTTCTAAACAAATGCTTGAATCCTAGGGTTTGGGTAAGAGCGTAATGAACAGCAGAGAATAAGAAGAAACGTCGTGGATTTAGGGTTATGGAAGGAGAAAATATGAATTTATAGGGAGTCTTAAGTAACCCTATTGAATTTGGAAAAAAAATCATTTTCCAAAATTATTTCATAAATAACCCTTATTTATAATTTAATATCCCTTTCTAATAAGGGTTATAGGCCACACATGATTCCTAATGAAAGCCCAATTTCCATAATTTAATGTTATGGAAATTTGTGATGTTACAATTAGGTTACATTAGATATAAGATATCCAACAGACGACAGCTGATGATGCATAAGGGATTCTGCCCAATATTGTAGTAGATATTGTAGCAACAGTTTATTAGTTTTATTAGTCGCTTTATTTTCAATTAAAATAAAATTGCACTATTAAGATTGTTGTATCAAGTATGATAACATCAATCTCTATGGAGACGATCTGAATACTCATCAATATATTACTTGTTGTGTATACTTGTACATTGACACCCATATCATTAGATAAAATACACACCAATTTTCAAAATAAACATTGTTGCTCTCAAAGACTATGATTTCAGCAAAACGACCAAATTGTTTTAAAAAAAATATTTGGAGTGCCAAATGAACTCCAACAATTCTGAAATCTTAAATACAACTATTATAGTGTCTAGTATTCCCAATTTTAATTTTATAATTTTTCTATTAATATATAATTTTATAAAAATCTCGCAACCTATATTGTTTAGTTAAGGTATTGTGGGACGGTTTTGAACTTATCAAGAAACAAATAGTTTTGAAAATATTTTTGGTGTCTTATTGTTCTGAAAATTTTACGGGAGATATCCATGGATGTCCATAATAGTTTTGTATAATATTGTCTCATTCTAATTATTAGATTAAGAGTAAAAATATAGATTATTAAACTTGTACAAGTATGAGTTAGAAAATCAAGATGTTAGAACAAGTTGTCAAAGTTATATTTTGTATCTATGTAAGGTGTTTGATACTATTGAAGGCTTAAAGGTATATTTAAATCATTGTTTTTGTCGAGATAAGTATCTTTATTCCTAATATACTAGATATGTATGATTACTTTGATATGATTATAAGTACATGTGTTTTGATAGTTCTTTAAAAATTAATTGATTTTCATAACAAAATTAGTTTATGTAAATGTTTTCAAATCTGAAAATGATGTTACTTTTATGGTTCCAACAAAATGTTCTAAATGCCTCTAAATGTGTAATTTATTTTGCTAAATGATTATCTTTTATGAAATTGTCTTTAAATGTTAAAATGGAATTTATTTTGTAGGATTAAGTCATTGTTATGATCTTTTATGAATCCAATATGAATATTCTATTCACATATTTGATTAAAATTATGTATGACTATTTATGAGGGAGCTAACTCTTAAGGCGATATGGAGACCGCCTCTCGGCTAAAGTGCCATGAAATGCCACATACAGTACAAAGTGTCATCTTGCTATATATGAAAAATGAAAAATGATCTAGATCCGGATTTGGCCAACCCTAAAGTGATTCATTGCAAGCTAATGGGTAAAGAATAAGGAAAATTATCAGTCATATACTCTTAAATAACACCAGTATCAAACGTGTTACAACACTTTTCGCTTGTATCACTCGTATACCCTAGGTTGACAAAAGAGTTCTGGCGTCTACCTTTCTGTTTACTACCATTAAGAACTTAACAGAATTTAAGCAAAATGATTATTTTACCCTTGAAACTCAAAATGAGGTAAATAAATAAATTTACGTTGAACATTAATGTAAATTTTCAATACACAATTTTTTTTTATTAACAATACATTTTTTATTAAAAAATATGAATTATTAATGGTACATATTATTAACAATTATCCATAAAAAATATTCATCTTATACCATAAAAAATTATTAACAATATATTATTTACAATTATACATATTATACCATAAAAAATTCAAGTTTGAGCTTGGAGGAGTAGATCTTCAATAATTTAGGTTAAATTTTGGAGGACTAGATTAGGTTGTAAAATAACTTTTTTTTTAGCAATTATTAACAATCATCCGATAAATGAAATGACATGTCATTTTTATCAAAATATATCATATGACATGTCATTTTTTACTAGGTAAATGGGATGACATGTCGTTTTAAAAAAATAATAGATTACCCTTATGATGTTAGCGCTCGCAAACGGCAGTTAACGGATTGGTGGACGGCAGAAGTGTTTTGTCAACTTAGGGTATACGAGTGATATACTTGAAAAGTATTGTAGCACGTTTGATACTGGTGTCATTTAAGAATATATGACTGATAATTTCCCAAAGAATAATGATAGAATCATAATAATTTTATACAAATATGTGTATAAATTGTGGCATGATGAAATTGATTGTATAAAATAAAAATGAGTCCATACAATTAAAAAAATAAATATTATGACTTTTCATCTAATTTTTTAACGTTATATCAATTTGTACACACTATTTTCTACAAAAACGTTTTGACTCTTATCATTATTTATGAGCAAAAGTAACATAAAGTAGTCCAACCATTTTGAAGGTTTTTTTGTGTCATTTCCCCGCTCAAGAATTCGTGTGGAAAGCCACCTTCATTTGACACATACCAATTTGAAAGCCCAAAACCAAGCCCAACACAATATGAGATAAAACAAGGGCCACGATACCATTGGGCCACATGTGGGCCTGCCATTACAAAATAAACTCACTGTCACCGACTATGAGAAAATGAACTCCAAAATGCAAGTTAAAAGTGTATAACAAACAAGCAAGATATTAGGGATGGCAAAAATTCCTATAGGGACGGGTACTTTCGGAGATTTTTCTTATTTGGAGAGGGTATGGAGAAAATTTTTTACCTAATTTTTTATTCGGGGAGGGGACGGGGATGCTCATCCCCTACCCATTTCCTCATTTTAATTTTTAATTTTATTTTAATTTTTAAAATTACTAATAAATAAATAACAAAATTATAAATATTGTTAAAAATAATAAATATCAAAATAATTGTATGTTGGGAAAGTGGTCACCCTTTGCCGGGAATTAGTTGAAGAATATTAATTGAAGTTTTCACCAACTGTTTATTGCTTTGATTATACTGGTAGTAGTTCTTCTACTAGATTTACAGGGGATTCTTATAAGAAAACAACCAAATGGATGACAGGTTTTCATGATTATGTAAACAATGGAGATTGTGCAGTTGTTGCAGATGAATTAGATTCATATTTGGATGAGAAAGTTATATCCCGGATGGAAGATTTTAATATTTTAAGTTGGTGGAAGACAAATGCTAATAGGTATCCTACATTAGCTCGAATTGCTAGAAATATTTTGGCAATTTCAATTACAACAGTTGCTTCTGAATCAGCTTTTAGCACCAATGGTAGAGTTGTGAGCTCATACCGTAACAAACTTCATCCAAGCACATTGGAGGCCTTAATGTGCTGTCAAAGTTGGTTACGAGCTTACAATAGTAGTATGAGTTTATTTTATATTGTAATTATATTATACAGTTATTAATATTTGCACTTATAAGTTACATTACTTATATCATTTTCATTGTTTTAGGGTTTTAGGTTTGAAATCTGAGGCTATATCTCAATTTGCCACATTTCTCGAGGAAGAACATGAGGAGTAGGACGAGCAGGAGGTAAATACTTTTATTAAAAATATTAATTAAGTATCTACATTTATTTCATTTATTTTATTGCCGATATAAAAATAATTTTTTTCTTTTTATTATAGGATTATGAAGATTGAGTCATTGGCAAAGATAATTATTTTAATAATTTATATTTTGAATGTGACTTTGTAATGGATCAATATTAATGTAAGATATATTTTGAACTTTATTTTTATCTGAATTTTTTATTTTAATATGATTAATTTAAAATCAAAAATAAAAAAAAATGTATTAGACTATTAGTTATTCGGGAACCGGAGACCTTCGGGGATCCCCTGTTATTATTCGGAGAGAGAATGTGAATTCTTTCAAGCAATTCTGACGAGAACAGGAAGGAGACGGGAACATATACAAAATATAAATGAATAAATATGGAGAGATTGGTCCCCTCCCTCGTCTCCCCATTGCCATCCCTACAAGATATTTCAAGATAAGGAGGTGGCGGAACAAGCGTGAAACGCATGACTTAAAAATAATTCTAAATAATTAATTAAACACAACTTTCAAGAATTATCCAAAAATGAAAATTAGTAAGAAATAATAGTACAGTAAAATGAAAAAATTACGCAACTGAACACAATCACAGATTATTCGAGACAAAAGCGTGAACCGCCTTAATAATAATAATAATAATAATAAAACAACTGAAGAGAGCAGGGTGAGATAGATAGAGAGATAAAGACCGGAAGGCGAATAACAAAATTCAAGTCATAATTTATTAGTACGTATGTATTATATTATCCTTAGTGTTAATGGTGATGCAGATGTTTTGGCAATTAGGGTTTTGAAGAAGTGAAATGAAATCGTGATATTGAAAGCAAAGCTGGGGAGTGGAAGCTCTCGATTAAGGGAGTGTTTGGGGTCTTGTGGTGACTGGCTTGTACGTTACTGGCGTTCTGCTTCTGATTCTTCTTCTGAAACTGAAACCGACATTATGGAAATCGATTCTCCTCCGGATTTCAGTCCCCCTAAGCCTCGTGATCGAATTGTACGGGTACGATTTTCATTTCAATTTCTTCGTTTTCTAACCTTTTTTTTTTTTGGAGTAATCAATTGATCCGTGATATTGTTATAGAATGTTATATACGGAAATAGAGAAATGGCACCCATTTCTGGCTCTAATATGTGCATTTCTATTTATAAAAACAGAGGCTGATAAATATTGGAGTTCCGGAGGAGTTCCTTGATTATTCTGGAATTGTTAATTTTGCGAAGAATGATAAGTCACGGATACCAGAGCTGGTATCTACTATCTTGCCTCCAGATGAGGAGGTGGCAGAAGTTATACAAGATGCCAAGGCCAAGAATAAAAAAGTCTCGGTGGGGCCAAATATGAAAGGGAGATTTCGTGAGAGCATGTTATGGTTACAATGGTTAATGTTTGAGCGTGAACCTGAGAAAGTTTTGAGGAAGCTATCAAAAATTGGGCAGCGTGGTGTTTGTGGGGCTGTTTGGGGAAATAATGATATAGCATATAGGTGCAGGACGTGTGAGCATGACCCGACTTGTGCTATTTGTGTTCCTTGTTTTCAGAATGGGAACCACAAGGAGCATGATTATTCAATAATTTATACTGGTGGTGGATGCTGTGATTGTGGGGATGTCACAGCGTGGAAACGTGAAGGCTTCTGCTCAAGACATAAAGGTGCAGAGCAGATACAACCCCTTCCAGAGAAGTATGCTAACTCAGCTGCACCGGTTCTTGATGCCCTTTTCATTTATTGGGAAAACAAGCTCTCATTGGCAGAATCTGTAGGTCAGGAAAACCCTAGAGCGAGTGATCATGTTGCAGAGCGTAGGAAGCTTGCGAATGAACTGACGTTTGCAGTGGTTGAGATGCTTTTAGAGTTTTGCAAGAATAGTGAGAGTTTGCTCAGTTTTGTTTCCAAGAGGGTGATCTCTGTCATTGGTTTACTGGATATTCTGGTCAGGGCAGAGAGGTTCTCGAGTGATGTGGTTGTCAGGAAACTGCATGAGTTGCTCTTAAAACTGCTGGGAGAACCAATCTTCAAATACGAGTTTGCTAAAGTATTTTTATCTTACTATCCAGTTTTTGTGAAGGATGCTATTAGAGAGCACAGTGATGATACTATAAAGAAGTATCCGCTGCTCTCTACATTCTCTGTGCAAATCTTCACGGTCCCAACTCTGACTCCCCGACTTGTTAAAGAGATGAACCTACTGGAAATGCTCTTGGGATGCTTGAGAGAAATTTTTGATTCTTGTGCTGGAGATGATAGTTGTTTACAGGTAATTCCTCCCCCCTCCCCCCCCCAGGGTAATTGCAAGAATCATCATATGTATATGCATGTCCAATCCTTAAGATGACTTTGGCATGGACTCTTATATATTTTGAGGTTTATCGCATTTATAGGGTTTTCCATAACAGGTATTTACTATAAATTTTTATGACACTTTGCTATTTAAATATTATCAGATCTTCTAAAGGGAGAAACAGCCTCATATGTATTTTATCTTTTGTAATTTTTCTCTGGAGCAAAGGAAGACCTACATGATCAATAACACCAATTTTTACAAAAATTACAACACATGAATGAGTTTAATTTGAATGGTTGAGATTTGAAACATATCAATTCCTAAGGTGTATTAATTATGCCTGTGGCATGGTTTCACCTAGTCTATTGTGGAACTCATTGGAGGAAACAAATTGCTAAGTTTTCAGTGGATAGGAGTATTCCTGTAAATTTCTGAGATGGATGTCTTGAAATATTTGTTTTATTAGGGTTCTCTTTCTTTTAAGTATAAAATTTCTATTCACTATTGGTTTTTCTTGAAGTTTTAGATTTCATTTTTTTCCCCCTTATTTCTTGGTCTTAGCATGGGTAGGTGATTTGTAAAGGTATATTAGTATAAGAAAATACAGAAATCTTTAGGTCTTAGATACATTTTTGTGATTATGCTGATTGAATTGTCAAGCTACTAAGATATTGGAGGATTTGCTGTTGTATGAGCTGTTGTGTATAATATCTTATTGAATTGGTTTTAAATGTGGAAGGCATTCACTTTGTTATGTTTAGTTGTTTTTCTTCCAGTCTGTTGCCCGTAAATATATTGTCCCATTTATTAATGATTGTTGGTTTTACCTGCTGACGTGAAATATTTATATGTTGTTGACGTTAGCTGTTTGAGTGTATGGGTATCCATGCATTGCATCTGCACATGTTGTGAGGAGTGCATTTTAACAGGTGGAAATTTGAGGAAGAAAATAATTTTTTTACCTCCTGCAGTTATATGCGTAGATAGATGGGGGAAACTGTTGATTCACCTCCTTTTTCATTGTTTGTTTCTTCATGAATTATGGTCCCTTATCTGCTTCCTTGTGTGAGTGTATGTATTTGGTATCCTGACTACTCATATTTAAGTTATCTATTATTTGGAAGAGGGTTGGGAGGAAAGGTGGAAGTGGAGTACTTTTAGGTTCTGACCACACCTCTCCGTCTTTCTGCATCTAATTGGAACTTAGTAGCGGGTGCTGCTTTGTACCGTCGTTAACTAGTATTCTGTTCTGGAGTTATTGGATGAATCAAATTGTATCATTTAGCTTATATCATGGTTTTTATCTTAACTTTGGTTCCTGTAATGTGGCACCACTTTTGGAATTTCTTATCAACATTTTATCTGTGTAGTATGTGCAATATGCTTATACTTGTAGAATTCCTTGGTGGTCCATGGGCTGGCCTTAATTTGCTTGAACTTGATTTTAGACCCTTAATTAATCCAAATGAATTCTGACTGGTAGAATTTATTATGCAATTGCATAATTTATCGATTTAAACTTTGTGAGTCTACTTAAGTATTAAGAGCATTGGTCTGACTTTTTTCTTTTGGATCTTTCTTTTTCATGGTTTGCCCTGTTTATTTCAGCAAATTGGTGAAACGTAGGTATTTATGTGTATATGCCAAGGGTAGCATAAGGGAAATGTCATATTGTACTGAGTTTTGTATGCACAGTATTTCTTCTGTGAATTTCTAGTTTGGTTTATAATTAAAATTTTAGGAAAGAAAGTAGCTCATCAATCAGCTTACTATTTAGGACCATATTCAATGGAAATGCTGATAAATTCTCTGGCATTTGTTTTATTTATGCATTTTTTTCCTCTCTGTCAACGTGTCTGTTTCTGCTATCATTTCAGTTTGATGTTGCATTTTTTGGTTTGATTTGACAAAGTTCGTGGTATGCACTTTGCAGGTTGCAAAGTGGGCAAATTTGTACGAGACCACTAATCGTGTGATTGGAGATATTCGATTTGTTATGAGCCATGCTGCAGTTTCTAAATATGCGACGCATGAGCAGTTAAATATCTCAAAAGCTTGGATGAAACTCCTAACATTTGTGCAAGGAATGAACCCTCAGAAGAGGGAAACTGGCATCCATATAAGAGAAGAAAATGAGTATATGCATCTACCATTAGTTTTAGATCATTCTATTGCAAATATTCAACCTCTTCTGGTGGACGGAGCATTTTCTTCTGCTGTTGCTGAAGAGACACGTTATGATTTTAGCATGTACAAACAAGATATTGGTGATGGGGACAGCCTAAGGCATGCCAAAGTTGGACGCCTTTCCCAGGAAAGCTCTGTATGTGGTGCGATGGGGAGGAGCAGTTTATCTGCTTCTACATTAAAGGCTGATGATGTCATATTTGATGCTGTTTCTGATGTTTTACTTCCTCATTCTGTAACATGGTTAGCACATGAGTGCTTGAGGGCCATGGAGAATTGGTTGGGAGTCGATGATAGATCTGTTTCTGTTAATGATATATTGTCTCCAAATGCCAGCAGAATTTCAGGTAGTAACTTTGTTGCATTGAAGAAAACATTATCTAAGATTAAAAAAGGTAAGTCAATTTTTAGTAGACTTGCTGGTTCAAGTGAAGTGACAGCTGGTATTCAGGAAAGTGGTGACCTGGATAATGCTACAAGTATGGGGAAGGAGAGTAAAATAACAATCAGTGGTGAAAGAGATACGGCTTCCTGGAGGTCTGCTGGTTTTAATGATAGTGAAATGGAAGGAGAATGTGCCACAGAATTAGATAACTTACATGTTCTGAGTCTGTGTTATTGGCCTGACATAACGTATGATGTTAGCTCACAAGATGTATCTGTTCACATTCCATTACATCGATTACTTTCCTTGATTATACAAAAAGCATTAAGAAGATGTTATGGTGAATCTGCTGCTTCAGAGAGTGCTGATACTGGTGCTGAAAATCCATTATCAGCAGTCTCGTTGGACTTCTTTGGGCATATCCTTGGAGGATGCCACCCATATGGGTTTTCTGCTTTTGTTATGGAGCATCCTCTACGAATTCGGGTATTTTGTGCCCAGGTTCATGCTGGAATGTGGCGGAGGAATGGAGATGCTGCCCTGTCATCTTGTGAGTGGTACCGTGCTGTTCGTTGGTATGTAATTGTGCTTTGTATATGTTGGATTTTACTTTTAAAAAGATAACTTCATTGTATTGTCCTTCCTTTTTTTTGAAAAGTAGGCTGGGGGTTTGCTTATGAGATTTCTGATGGTTCTCGCTCTTTATTTTTATTTTTTTGTTCTTTCCAGGTCTGAACAGGGTTTAGAGCTTGATCTGTTTTTGTTGCAGTGCTGTGCTGCATTGGCCCCGGCTGATCTGTATGTCAATAGAATTATAGAGCGCTTTGGGCTGTCAAACTATCTTTCTCTGAATCTTGAACGGCCTAGCGAGTATGTGCCATTCTACAATCAGCCTAATATCATCATATGTTTTGAACTAGTTTTCTAGCTGTATCGGAATGACACTTTCAAAGTTAGGATACAAAGTTTGCACCCAGCTAATGTGGCACCAATAGAATTTAACTATTTGGATGAGAAATGATAAGACCTAATAACAAATTATTACTTGAACCTATTAGATTAGTCTCACATCATTTGCCACATCAGTTGCACTGCAAACTTTGTATCCTGTCTTTGTAAGCCTATCGTTATTGTTTATTTAGATGTCCCTTTCTTTTGGTGGTTGCGGCTTCTGTATTTTATTGTGGTTTTGGAGAGGAATCTGATATGTTATTTATTAAACAATATTGATGCTATGTTAAAGATGTTAAAGATCTCGATGTTTTCAGGTATGAGCCAATTCTGGTTCAGGAGATGCTCACTCTTATCATACAGATACTCCAAGAAAGGCGATTCTGTGGGTTAACAACAGCTGAAAGTTTGAAAAGAGAGTTGGTTCATAGGTTAGCCATTGGAGATGCCACTCATAGTCAATTGGTGAAATCTTTGCCACGTGATCTCTCCAAGTTCGATCAGCTTCAGGAGATTTTGGATGCAGTTGCTATGTACTCACATCCTTCTGGTTTTAATCAGGTTTGTTTTGTGTCTCAATTATCCAATTATTTTTTCTCTGTTGACCTTTTTTTCAATGGGACATCCTAATTTTTTCTTTTTGGATATCATAGGGTATGTATTCATTGCGATGGTCATATTGGAAAGAACTAGATATTTACCACCCTCGTTGGAGCTCACGAAATTTGCAAGTTGCTGAAGAAAGATACTGCGTTTTTGTAGTGTCTCTGCATTGACCGCTCAGCTGCCTAGGTGGACAAAAAATATATTATCCTCTTGAAAAGCATAGCTGGCAATAACTACATGTAAAAGTAAAGTAGTCCTTCAAGTAATTCGTGCGGTGCTATTTTATGCTGTTTTCACTGATAATCCGACTGATTCTCGCGCCCCCTATGGAGTTCTTTTAACTGCATTGCACTTACTTGCATTAGCGTTAGACGTCTGTTTTCAGAAAAAGAAGTCTGGTGATCAGTCATGTGACATTGGAGGTTCAACTCCCATATTAGATTTTGCTAGTGAAGAAATTGCTGAGGGATTAAATAATGGTGCTGGGAAACAAAGCTTGTTGTCACTTCTTGTTTTCTTGATGGGGATGTATAAGAAAGATGGCGCAGACAACTTTCTGGAAGCAGGCAATTGCAATCTTTCTTCTGTGATTGAAAGTTTACTGAAAAAGTTTGCTGAGATTGATTCTAGATGCATGACCAAACTGCAACAACTTGCACCTGAAATTGTCAGTCATTTGTCACAATCTCTTCCAAGAGATGATACTAGTGGATCATTTTCAGCTTCTGATAGTGAGAAACGCAAGGCAAAAGCTCGAGAGAGACAGGCTGCAATATTGGTGAGATATTTTGTCTTTTTATTCTACTGTTTTTGAGTTCTGCTTAAATAAAAAAAAAAAAAGGGCCAAAGAAATCTTGGAAGAGAAATGATATTTAGGTAGCGTTTGTTTTTTCATCTAAAATCTAAATGAGTCTGAATTTTTTGTAAATTTGGGTGGGTCTGGATACAAATGTCTGAATGACATTTTTTTTAAGTATCTAAATATAAGTGACATCATGCATATTTTTATTAAGAAAAAAAACGAAACATAATTATTTGACGTTTATATCGTTATAACTCAAAACAGAAAAAGGATTAGGTTTTATAGTTTAGGAAATAAATATATTTAATAATGATATTTTTAGAATATAATATTTACTTCTCATTAAAAACTTTTCTCATTCAGATCAAAGTTATAAAAGTTTACTTTTTCTATTCAAATGTAAATGTCTGAAGACCATACATCAGTAACAAAAAACAAACAAACAAATTTAGAAAAAAAAAATTCTGAAATTAGTAAAATTTCTTACTTCAGATGTTTAACAATCAGGTTCTTAGTTTGAACTAATCCTTCCAGAATGGAATATTCGGATGAGTAGGGTGCTTTTATTCTTTGTTAATTTGAATCTTTAGAACTAAAATCGCAGGGGTGGATGCATTATTTAAAAAAAACACACACACACACACGTACGAAGCATTGTTGGTCTTGCTGGCATACTTTCTCACTTTTGGCCATTACTCAACCTGAGGTGAATGACAAACTTGAATTAAACTGGGTTTTATTTTGGCTGGCTAGATTCCTTTGACCCAGGTAAAAATTATCTTCTCATCATTATTTGATATGATATGCAGGAAAAAATGAAAGCTGAGCAGTTCAAATTTTTGTCAAGCATTAGTTCCAATATAGAAGATGCTCCAAAATCTGCTCCAGAGGTAACTAACTATGATGCTGAACATGTTTCAGAAGAGTCTGTACAAGATGTGTGTGCCCTTTGCCATGATCCTAATTCCAGAACTCCTGTCTCGTACCTGATTCTTCTCCAGGTAAGTAACTACTTTGTGCATCTGCCGTCGTATGAGCTCGTCAATGGACCTTCCTTGTTGAAGGATTTTGTATTGCTAAATTGCATTAACTGATTTCTTATTTTCCTTTTTTCCCTATGAAATAGAAATCTAGGCTTTTGAGCTTTGTTGACAGAGGTTCCCCATCATGGGATCAAGATCAGTGGTTGGGCAAGGAATGTGGCACTATTAGTGCAAACAACATGGTCAATCAATTTGGGACAAACACTCCTTCTAGTGCTTTGGGAGTAATTTCATCATGTCAGCTGGCCCAAGTTGCTGAGGAAGCAGTCAATCAGTTTGCCTACAATGGGAAACCTGAAGAAGTGAATGCTGTTCTTGAATTTGTTAAGGCTCAGTTCCCTTCGTTGAGAAACATCCCAATACCTTTTACATTCAGCAATGGAAGGAAGTGTACTGCTTCTAGCATGGAGATGTTTGAACAAGATCTTTACTTATCTATTTGCAGAGAAATGCGTAAGAATATGACATATCCAGATTTAATGAAGGAGGATGAAGAATGCTCAGTTGCTGAAGGTGGTTTAAAAAACAGAGGGAATTCTGATTCTTTCTTGCTTGGAAAATATGTAGCTAGTATTTCAAAGGAGATGAGAGAAAATGCTTCGGCTTCTGAAGTTTCTCGTGGTGATAGAATAGCAGCAGAATCTTTGGTTTATGATGGATTTGGCCCCATAGATTGTGATGGAATTCATCTTTCATCCTGTGGACATGCTGTGCATCAGGGATGTTTGGATCGCTATGTTTCATCATTAAAGGAAAGGCAAGTTCTCCCAACAACTGAAGGAAATTTGATTTTGTTGTTAAATGCCAGAGATTTATTAATCACCTGGCTTTTTAGCATTTCTCAAGATGATCTACTTGAGAATGTTGATAAGGTTCTAGAGTGGGCCATCTTGATAGGTTTTGCCCTCTTATGTTTCTTATTTGAGAGTTTTCACTACGTAATGCAGCTGCATCTATAAATCTACCTGCAGCTGTTATGTGTTTTGTGTGTTTGTATGCATGCATGTCGAGAGAGAAGGCTTAATATATTTTCTTATATTGCTTTCACAGATATAACAGAAGAATTATTTTTGAAGGAGGACATATTGTGGATCCAGATCAGGTACAAGTTTATATGTTGTTAATGCCATTGAGTATTATTATTATTATTATTGTGGCCTTTTTATTTTCATTTTTTTAGTAAACAATCAATGTTGTCCCCTGCTCCTGCCTCTGCCCCTACCACAAAAGCATTTGATCTCATTTACATTTCTTTCTGTCAGGGGGAATTTCTTTGCCCTGTATGTCGACAATTAGCGAATTCTGTCTTGCCTGCATTGCCATGGGATCTCCAGAGGATTAACGAGCAACCTACTGTTTCTGGTGTTGGTTTGTCGCTAGATTCAAACTCATCATTTACAACGAGGGAAGAGAATACTTCTCTTCAGCTTCAGCAAGCTGTGTCTCTCTTACAATCTGCTTCCAATGTAGTTGGAAAGGCTGATGTAATTGAATCTTTTCCCCTACTGAAGAATGAAATTATGGCGTCAAATGTTGAAGCTGTCTCTCGTCGGATGTGTAAAATGTATTTTCAAAACAAACTGGATAAGTTTTTCGGATCTGCTAGGGTAAACCCCTCATTGATCATGTGGGATGCTCTCAAGTACTCACTCATGTCAATGGAAATTGCTGCTCGTAGCGAAAAGACTTCCACAACACCAATCTACGATGTTAATGCCCTCGATAAGGAACTCAAATCTTCCAGTGGATTTGTGTTGTCCTTACTACTAAAAGTCGTCCAAAGCATGCGAAGTAAGAATTCTCTTCATGTGCTTCAAAGATTTAGAGGTATTCAGCTTTTTGCAGAGTCAATTTGCTCTGGTACTTCCATTGATAATCCTGGTGGCAGATGCAAACGAGGAGGTACATGTCCTGTTACTTCTATCCCTTTGCATGTAATTTTTTTAAGAGTGGTGCTTTTCGTCCCCTGTAAGCTTTCGTTTTTAAGCAAAATTTTTATTGCTTTTGCTGCTTCTTATAATTGCACTTAACCAAATTTGTCCAACTATTTCATTTTTTTAGCAGTTACCTTGCACCCCACCCCACCCTATCCCAAGTTAAACATATCCCTTTAGGTTTGAATTCATGATCTCCTGCTTCCATAGCAAGAGGTAATCCATTGGGCTATCCTTTGGGATCAAATTTGACCAATTTTAAATCTGTGAAGGTTCACAATTATTTCTGAAATAGTCAGAGGGAAATTTCACCAGATTCTTGTTCAGAATGGAAGAAGTTTCTTTTTTAAATAGGAAACACAGAAAATTTTATAGAAAATTCAAAGGGAATAAAGATTAGAATTGTGAACCAGAGGTCTACAAAATACAATCTTCTGTACAGTGTGGAACAACAAAAACTATACAAAACTTAGAAAAATGAAAACCTTGAAACCCTAGACAAAGGAATAAAAAATCCAAACCATCAAAATTAATCCAAAACTTAGAATGGAAGAAGTTATTGCTCACATAATGGAGGATAATGTAGTGGCCAGTGGGTGATGTACAAAAGAAAGTTTGACATTAAGAGAGTTATCGTAACCTGGGTATTGTATATTATTAGCCTGTTTGGTTACGGCCCCCAGTTTATAGTACATTCAAGAAATCTGTTTAATGGTCAGGACTGCTTAAATAGGGAAGTTCTTGCCGGATCCTTGAAATAAAGATTTCTTTCCTGACAAATATGCTTTTGAAGCAGGAGTTTAAAGGAAAAGTGACAGTCCATAAATGAGACAGACGTTTTGTAGAAATATGATTGGATATCTGCTTCGGTTTTAACTAATTTTGAAAAAAAGAATTCTATTTGTTCAAAATTGATCTCACACGTCCTGTGCTTCACAGGTAATATGTTAAGTATCTTGAAGCATGCTGATGTCGAAGTGTCATATCCTGACATACAGTTTTGGAATCGGGCATCTGATCCGGTCCTTGCTCGTGATCCATTTTCATCATTGATGTGGGTTCTCTTTTGTCTTCCATGCCAATTTATATTATGCAAGGAATCCTTATTATCCCTTGTGCATGTCTTCTATGCTGTGACACTATCTCAGGTGTGTTACCATCTCTCAGTTCTCAATATTAGTAATTTCAGTGTTCTCTTGGAAGCATATATTTTTCTTATTCCAATATGTTGTAATACAGGCAGTATTATCATGTTGTGGGAAACTTCAATCCAAGGTTAATGAGTTAGGTTTTTCCGATAGCCTGATTAGTGACATCTCCAAACTTTTAGGAGAATTTGGTTCTGCTCAGGAGTATTTTGTTTCGAACTACATTGACCCTTCTTGTGATATCAAGGATATGATTCGTAGATTGAGTTTCCCTTACCTACGGAGGTGTGCATTGCTTTGGAAATTACTGAATTCTACTGTCCCACCTCCTTTCTCTGATAGAGATCATGTTTTGGCTCGATCATCTCATGGTATCAGTGACATGATGGATAGCAGTGATGATGCTTTATCAGATCTCAAAGAAATACAGGAAGTGGAAAAAATGTTTAAGATTCCCTCATTGGATGTTATTCTCAAGGACGAAGTGCTACGTTCTTTAGTGTTGAAATGGTTTCATCATTTTTCTAAGGAGTTTGAAGTTCATCGGTTTCAACATGTTTTATACTCCACCCCTGCTGTTCCATTTAAGTTAATGTGTCTACCTCATCTCTACCAGGATCTTTTGCAGAGGTTTGTTAAAAGAGTTATTCATTTGATATGCTATTGATAGTTGCTTAAGAATTTTCACTCATTAAAAAGATGTTGTTTGTCAGGTATATAAAACAGTGTTGCTCTGATTGCAAGTCTGTTCTTGATGAACCTGCTTTGTGCCTGTTATGTGGTAGATTATGTTCCCCAAGCTGGAAGCCATGCTGCAGGTATGCTGTCCATCCATCTTCACTTGGATTTATTAAGATAATGTGGTTACAGCACACACAACCAGACCTATTCAATATTAATTTCTTCTTTGATAGTATTATGTTTAAGGTGAACAACTATATTCCTATTTTAAAATTCCTCAATTGCTTATTTTTACCTTGAAGGGAAAGCAGTTGTCAAAGCCATGCAGTGGCCTGTGGTGCTGGTACTGGTGTATTCCTGTTGATCAGGGTATTCTCTGCTCCTAGCTTCAACAGGAAGCTAAATATAATTGTGTTATGTGTTTACTGTTGTGCTTGTTGTTTACTTGCTTAGATTACTAATAATCTTTTTTTCTAATAGAGAACAACAATTCTGCTTCAACGATGTGCTCGTCAGGCCCCTTGGCCATCTCCATATTTGGATGCATTTGGTGAAGAGGTAATTTATTTAATTTTGTTTTTGTGTGTTTGCACGGTCGTAAATGCTTGTTTAATGTGTATTCTGTTGCTATTCAGTCAGTATTTTCTCTTTTATTTAGCATGAAAACAATAAAGGACCAACAGAAGTTTGAACTATACCATTTTCTCCTTTCTTATTATGTCTCTCCCTTAGTAGTAAAAACTTTCTTGGAAATAATTAATTAAAGGTCAAAACTGAAACCACTCTTTGATTTGTCTTGAGAAAACTTTTGCTTACGCAACATGAGACATTTGGACCTGGTTCCATGGTTTATCCGAACTGAGAATAAATTTTAATGCTGAAATCTTGTATCAGATTTCATTCCAGTTGCACATAATCTGGTGCTTTTTTGTCATTACTATAGCTACTGTTTGATTTTGCGTCCTGTTCCTATGCTTTGTTTCTTTCTTTGGGTGCGCAGAATTGTATGGTTTTATGGCCAATGTGCATTACACTTGAAATTTTTCTGTTGCAGGATATTGAGATGCATAGAGGAAAACCATTGTACTTGAATGAAGAACGCTATGCTGCTCTGACGTACATGGTACTGAGAGTATTTGCTGACTTTTTGTTAATTCTTTTTGTTTCTTCAAATGAATTTCTGAATCTAATATTATAAATACTATGCTTATGTGGAACTCTTATATGCTCTATTGGAGGTTATTTTTATTTTTTTTCTTTTTCTTTTGTAATATGTTATTAACCATGTTTTATAGGTTGCTTCTCATGGCCTCGATCGGAGTTCCAAAGTGCTCAGCCAAACTACCATTGGTGGTTTCTTCTTGGTTTAGTTTGGGGTTCACGTGTACCAGTGTAAGGTCCTAGGGAATATCATTACTGGCACTCCTTGTTTTTCCACATTCACTCAACTATTTCACAAGTTCCCATCATTTACTTATGCTGAACATTTCATCTAAATTTTCTCAGGGGAAAAAAATGGTATTGCGAAATCCCAAGATTGCCAAGTTACTTGTATTTAATTTTATGGAGAATAAGCTCAGGATCTTGGATGCAGGGGTAAAATCTTATGAAGCGTTCAGCATATATAGGTCTGTTCATTGAACTTCTATTTGTTGAATTATTATTATTATTATTTTCAGCGTCTGGAAACAAACTCTTTTGTGGCATTCTGGCTGAGGAGAGCATTTGCACTTGCATATATATATATACACACCTAAAGTAATCCTATTATTATGCAAGTTAGTGTCCTCTTCACAGAATTGGCTAATTATTAGTTACTCTATAAAATTTGGAGAAAGCTATATTGCAGTTTTTTTTTTTTTTGGCCCTCTTGGAAGACAGTTTATTTTAGGCATCCAATTTGGGAGCATACAGTGATGAAACATTAAGAGATATACAATCTCTGATTGAGCAAATGGATATTTGGTTGATGAACCTGTAGGTACCAGGGCTTCCGATTATGCCTTCTTTATTGTTTCCCCCACTTTTTATGACAAATTACTGAATATGCTATGATTCTTGAGTTTAGATTGACTGTTGTACTGAATCTAAAGCTTCACATCTGCTATTTCTATCAAAGCTGTTTGAGCTCAAATTTCTTTTAAGCATAAACTTGTTTTGGTTACATAACACGGTAATAGAACTAGGTCATGTTTTGTGTCGTCCACGTGTTTACTTGTATGTATTTGCATAGCATTTATTGGATGCTTATTAGTTTAGGTCAACTGAACAGAAGCATTCCCTGAAATTTGTGATTGATGGATGAAATCACAGTCCTAAAGTGAGCAAGTTGCTGTTTGGAGAAAGGAAGAGAGTAAGTTCTTTGAAATATAAGCTTCTATAAAATGCAATGGAAGTGGGCGAACCTCAGTGTAGAGGTTGTTCGCTTATCTACTACCTATGAAACAGGATGAACAACTTTGAAGAGATGCACAAAAGCCTCTTAACGATGCCTAAAAATCATAGGTCATTTTTAGATGTGAGAAGAAAGCTCTCTGTGATTATTTGTAGCAGGCCAGACAACCACCAAGCAATTGTCTGCTTTGAGTTTCATGCATGTGTCTTTTGCCTGAAACATAACTGCTAAATATAGAGAATCCAAGACTTGTAAACTCTACAAGGCTAGCCTTTGCTTGTGATGTTAGATGTGACAGTCTCCACACAAAGAGGGTAAATTATTACGTACCAATTGGTTTCAGGCAGCTCTGGTGCCATCTATAATATGGTCTGTGGCAATAACCACACGTTAAAAGAGTAGCTTTTGTTTATCAGTTGAACAAAAATAACTTTAGACTGACGAACAGCGAGGATGGAAAGAGTATGGGTTTGATGCATAGAATCTGTTTGTTTGACTGAAACATTTCATGGTTCTCATCTATTACTAATAAAAAATACTGGATGGAGTCGGATGGTACGATTACACTGCTGCTTACCCATTATATTGTAGTCTGAACATGCTCTTTCCACATTTTATTGCTGACATCTGTGTGAAAATAAAGATCGCTTTATTTTATCATGAGCTGCTTGTCGAAGTTTATGCCGTCAGTAGAACATTTCTTTCTGATAATCAAACAAAGATTATGAATAGATTTTTGGTGTTCTTGGCTTGGTGAATGGTTTTCCTTTGTAATGTGTTCGAATGATTTTGAATAACTTATTAATTTATGTGAATTTGCAGGCACTTCAGATTTTCATCAGCTTGAATTTGAATGAATTTGGTGTACATCGACGGTCTGCTGCTGGCAAGTACACCTCCTCGGCTCCTCTCAATGGTTGTACAGTCATCTGTAAAGCTTGAAGAAACCGTTGCTGCATTTATATTTTGCGGTACTTCACTGGATTTTAGTCCATCATAACGCTGGGTGTATGTCATTTGTTTAATTGTGAGTCCTCGTTTTGGGGACGCAATTGTTTATTGTGGCGTTGGTTCTTCTTGAATCAACACACCTTCAGTTAAAGAGTTAAGAAGGCAAATGGACGGGGTAGTTCAACTTGTAAACATCCCTCCACCACCCCACCCACACCCCCCACCACCCCCCACACACACACACACACACACACACACACACACACACACACACACACACACACACACACACACACACACGCCCCCCCCCCCCCCCCCCCCTCCCGGCGGTGGAGCGGCGCGGCCCCAGCCAAAAACCTTTTCCTCACTTATGTAGCATGTCTTGTATATTATTATCAATGCTTTTGTTACCTGACAGACAAGTTTTCAAGAAAATCTGTTGATTACTGGGATATAGTTTAAGCCAATGATAAGTTTCCTTTAGACCAGGTGATTGGAAGTAATCTGGTAAATAGTAAGTATAGGTTTGATCAAAATGAAGTGTGTCCACGGTCGGGGGCGGACCTAGAACTTCTCATCAGCCTGGGCATACAATAAATTTTGTGCGAATGTTGGTGTATATAAAGGAGTTACAAGATACGTATATCAATTAACGCGGTATCAATTGACATGATATGAAAACTCTCATAATACGCTTGAGAAATTGTATCGTGCAACATTATCGATGGGTCTAGCATTTAACTAAAATGAAATCTGTCTGGGGCAAAAGAAATGGGGTGCATATTAATTGAAGGCTTTATACGGGTTTTACTGTATGAATTAAACCTGCAATTCCCCTCAGGTTAACATGGGGATGCAACACTCTGTTTTATAAAGTTACCTTTTTCTAATTGTTTGTTGAATTTATTTATAATTATTTCATAAAGCAATACATTTGAACGGTAGCAAATCAACCGCCATCGGTAACTTTATTCACCGTTTCACTAATGTTTGCCGCCGTAATTCGCTGTCGTTTGAACTAAGATTTGACGTCATTCGAACCCCAATTCAGTTCACGATTTGATTTATATTTTAAGTTAATCAAGAAATTAACTAAGTTAAAAGGTAACTGCTTTTTGAATTATCTGCTCCATTGTCATGCGTAAGTTTGCAATACAATTTATAAAATATGTCCTCCGCAAGACAGTCCAATTCTAGTGTATCTCATTGCAAGTGATGTAGCCATGTTGGCAAAATAATAGCGTGCAGGTCCAAAGATACGAGAGCCGATAAGTCCAAAGATATGAGAGCCGATAAGTGTGACTTCTTCACTAGTGAATATTTGCAGAGAGAGAATTCAGTTGCCATTCCATAGAGAGTAGAGACCGTTTGTGAATCAAGAATGTCTCCGGTCCTGTATCAACACAAATATGATAAAACTTCAATTGAAAGTCGAGAAAAAGAAAAAGCATTTGCTAATTTTTCATACTGATGCAAAGTGGATACAAAAATATAGAATTCAAAGAAGTATAAGAGGCTAGCCATAATATTCAGAACTCATACATGTTTCCAGGCCAAATTTGAATAGGAAACAACGTAATTCAGAGTGGAGGTAGAAGAGGGCCTAGATGGAGCATTTTAGATTCATACTCGGTTCTAGATAAACAGATCCAACTCTAACAAGCCTATATCACTGAGTTGCTTCAGCTACCACCACAAGGGCAGGACGACGACGTGCTGACTACTGATTCTTTAATAGACACCATTCCCCAATGTTGTTCTTTCACAAGAAAACACTTCCTAGCTGACTCTTTCTTTTATTTCATGTCCTCTGCAGTCCGACGCCGCATTGTGGAAATTATCTGGAGGAAACCAGCCAAACATCTACACTCAATACACCTTACTTTAAAATAGTTGGAAGTATCTTCCTAATGCATGCATTACGTAATTGTGACGAGAACTTAACAGAATTGGGGAAAAAAAAATAGTTTGATCTCAGCAGTAATGTTGAACTAAAGTAGGCAAAATGTTATCCTTGCTTATGCCCAGTTTCTCAACCATTCATAAACCATAATCCAACAATTCAAATTACTACTATTGATAGTAGCTTGAACAAGAAATAAGCATACAGAATCTAGAACTTAACAGTTAGAACTAATACTTACAGCTTCTGCTCTAGGTCACCCCCTTTTTTGTTGCATGTAAATAATCTTCTGTATCAGTGAGAAGTTCCTTTCACAGACGGTTTCACAGGATTGGCATTGCCATCACCCTTCTCTTTGTTGGAAGTGAACTCAAGTTGCCTCTCCACAGACTTGAAAACAGCAGTGCGTTTGGATCTTAACCGGTATGGAGGCGATGCATTAAAGGTCATTCCAGTGGGCTCAATAGAGCCACTAGGGCTTGCATCTTGAAACCGAGAATTTTTGGAATTGTTTTGATTGCTTTCCTGTTTACCAGATAAGCAAAACCTGTCACTTCCAGACTCTCCATCTACCTTCCCTAGTTTATTGGCATCCAATTGCGCTTGAGATACTGGCTTTCGCTTTCGAAATATGGAAGGAGTATAAGGGAAGGTCTTAGCAGCGATTTTCAAAATAGATTCAGGACAAGCTGAAGATGATATTATCTGGTACAAAATCATTTAAACCTTTAATACAAGTCTCCTATGAAACAATTGTGTCTTTTGATAAGTACTTAGCAATAAAATTCAATTTTACTGGGACTAGTTCTTTGGATCCTCAATTGATCCTAGTCATGATATGTCTGTAAGAATATGAATTATTAATTCAGCAACTGACTCATGGAATAAGAAACAACCTATTACATTAATAGCTTTGCTGTGCACCACTATTTATTAGGGGTGTTCAAAATCTAATTTGATCCGCTAAATCCGTCTAATCTGTAGAAATCTTATCCGTAAAAATCTAATTCGTGGATTGATGGATTAGATTGGATTGAAATTTTAAAAATCTGCAGTCAGTGGATTTGATATGGATTTACTTCTGTAAATTCACAAAAATCCGTGAATCAACAAAAAAATTAAAAAAAATATTTATTTAATAAAAAAATTAAACTTGTTAACATGGCATTATACTTATTAATAAATAAATAAGTTAAAATATAGTTACGTTAACACCATATTATGTCTTATCTGATAATAATATAAAATAAAAATAATTAAATAAAAAATATAGCTTCCCAAGCAGTTTATTTTCATGTACTGATCTAAACAAATGAGATTTTTTTTCTTTTTGATGTGTTATATTTTGAAATTTTGAATGTATTTTCTAACTTTATTTAAACAATTAACTTATTTAAATCTTATCTAATTTTGAATTTGATCGGTAGTAAAAGTATTTTTATATGAATTTTTTTATTTACTTAGTTCGTGGATAGGACATGATTAAAATTTTTTAGCATGCAAACCAATCCGCAAAATGGTGAATTGGACATGGATTGAGTCAAATTCGCATCCGATCAGACGTATTAATTGGATTTGAATTGAATTTTACCAATCCTTGAATTAGATTAGATTAAAAATTTATAATCCGCAAAATTGTAGATCAAATATGGATTGATGTCCAATCTGCAAAATCTGTTCCGCAAACACCCCAACTATTTATCAAACATGAATGTTTCTCCGCAGTCAACTATTTTTACCATTCCTTTTTAACTCTCCGCAATCAAACATTTTTACCATTCCTTTCTAACAAGTACATTGTATATGGCCCACGAAGTGCTAGATGAACTTATATCATTAAGAAAAATAAAAATGATACCTCCCATGTAGAACCTTAGCAATTTCAGCCCATTTGTTCCCATGGATCTGGTGGGCATTCATAAGTGCTAATTCCTACTCGAGAGTCCACGCATCCTTTTTAATATCTGGATTCAACTGATTGTGCCATCTACAGAGGTTGGTCTTAATAAGCAGTTTTTCTCTTTACAAGGATAACCAAACTTGGGAAATCCAATCAGCAGGAATAAATAATGAAAATATATAATATTAATCACGTTCATCTTGTGGAATTATGACGACTGAATTAATTAACCATTGGTTGCAAAACTTAAATTATATCTCGATGCCATTTTGAATGTGTGGATGATGTGTTTGAATGAATGGTTGAGTAGGTGATATGTGGATGATGGTTGAGCTGGTGTTGTCTTTGAATGAATAAATGGTTGAGCGGTTATGATGTTTAAATGTGTAGATAATGAGTTTGAATGAATGGCACATTTATTGGTTAGAATATGCAAATGATGGATTATGGATTGTATGAACAGGTTTTAGATTGTATGAGCAAGTTTATATGGACGATTGTGAGCTACACTTGTTATGAGCAGCTTGTATAGTTGGTTGAATGGCTTGAAAATTTGTTTCATGCATGCTAGTACCTGGATTCATTGGTTTATATGGCCCAAATTGTAGCTATTGGGAGGTAACAACTACAATGTTAAATGTAATTCTTTTAGGCTATGTAATTTTACATTTTGGGTAAAGAAATCATTTAAACAATATTCCATTAGTCCTCTAGTGTTGGAGATGATGATGTAAATGACTTAATCGAAATGGAAGAAGAGATCAAAAAAGGATTAAGGTCAACGGAACAAAAGGGACCATGACAAAGGAAACTAACTTAAAAAATTTGGTCATTTTTCTGTAAGGTTCTAGGGGATAAGTGTCCAAACAACAAGCTGAAAGCAATATGTAAAAAATGGCATTGAGTATGTGACTGTGTGCAATTCTAGTATAGGTAATTTGAAAAGACATTATGACACTTGTGCAAAATTTAAAAAGTAGGATTCCGTACAAATGATGCTAGATTGTAGTGATGGACTGTCAACTCGTATTCCTAATTTTAAAGCTCATGTGTTTCGTGAATTATTGTCTTATGCCATTATTATGCATGATTTGACATTTCAATTTGTATAATAGGGGGGAATTAGAAGAATTTGGAATTATTTATATGATAAAGTGCCTAACATCTGTAGGAACAATGCGAAAGCAAATGTGTTAAAAACGCATAATAGGAAAAAGGCAAAAATTAGAAGCATGTTAGAAGAAGCTCCTAGTAAAATATGTCTTACTATTGATTTATGGACTTCTATAACTACATATGGTTATTTGTGTCTCACTACACACTTCATTGATAAGAGTTGAAATTTATAGAAAAAAGTATTGAATTTTTGTGAAATGCCAACTCCACACACTAGGGTTGCTTTGGTTGAAAAAAATATTGTCATTGTTATGTGAATGGGGTATGGAGAAAAGGATTTTTTTCAGTGACTATAGACAATGCTTCAAGTAATTATGTTTGTGTTGTAATCTTAAAAAGTCAATTAAGATTAAGGAATGCTTTGGTGTGTGATGGCGATTTCTTTCATATTCGATGTTGTGCTCATAATATTAATTTGACTGTTCTACAAGGATTGAAAGAAATTGAGAAAGAAATAGAAAAAGCTTGTGAGAGTGTGAAATATGTCAAAGGGTCACAAATGAAAAAAAGAAAATTCTTAGTGTGTGTTAAGTAAGTATCTCTAGATGACAAGTAAGGATTAGGACAAGATGTTCTTACAAGATGGAATTCAACTTTTCTCATGCTTGATAGTGTTGTGTATTACAAAAATGTTTTCTCTCATTTATAATTGAGTGATTCTAATTACAAGAATTGTCCTTCTAAAGAAGAATGGAGGAAAATAGAAAAGATTGACAAATTTTTGTTTATGTTTTATGAGATCACATGCATTTTTTCTAGGTCAAAATACCCCACTTCAAATTTGTATTTTCCTACGATGTTTGCGGCTAAGTTGCTTTGGATCAATTATTGTGTACTGAGGATTTGTACATGAAAACTATAGCACAGAAAATGATCAAAAAATTTGAGAAGTATTTGTCTAATTTTTGTACCATTTTGGCAATAGCGGTCATTTTGGATCCTCAACACAAGATGACATTCATTGATTTTGCCTATAACAAGGCTTATGGTCAAAATTCGGAGGATTTGAAACATGTACGAGATAAGTTGTTTTCAGTTTTTAGTGAGTATAATGTGATCACACCATCTTCTTCCACTACATCCGTACTCACTCAAATGAGTGATGTTGGTTTAAGTGTGAAACGTAATGACAATAGTCAAAGTACACTTAACCAAAGGACCGTTGAAATGTTCAAGGTATATTTATGATTTTCTTATTTGTTCATTGTAAAAATTATTATTTCCTTACTTGTTTTGGATTTTGAGTATTCTTATTTATTAATTATTTTGTAGGAGTTTGATGATTTTGATAGCATGGATTGTAGTGCTTAGAAAATTTGAATTGGATCTTTATTTGGATGACCTAAGAATTGATAGAAAGATTTATTTGGACATTCTAAGTTTTTGGAAAGAAAATTGATTTCGTTATCCTAACCTTTCTTCCATGGCTCGTGATATGTTGAGCATTCTTATATCTATTATTGCATCTGAATCAACTTTCAGTGTTGGTGGTCGAGTTCTTGATCAATTTCGAAGTGTATTGAAGTTAGAGACAGTCCAAGCAAATATTACTACTGGAGATTGGATGTTTGAAGAGATTGGTAAAACTTGCTTATAAAATTTATTTGTTTTTCTTTTATAATATTATATGCAATTGTTTCTAATTAAGATTTATTTTTATAAAATTATTGTAGAAAATTTTGATGTTACTGTGGACTAACTTAAAACATTATGAACATGAGTACTAATTGTGCTCCATTTGTAGAGAGTGTTAGCATATATGTATCCATAATATTTATTTTGATGATAACAACCAAAATTAAAAATGATTCAGTTTTTAAAAGCTCAAATTATTTTTATACATTTTAAATAAATCATTATTTTCACATTTTAAAGGTTTTATATTTAATGGAAAAATGATTTTATGAAATTATTTATTTTTCAAGTTTATGGTTTAATTGAAAGAGTTTTGAAAACTTTGAAATCAACAAGTATTACTTGAAATTTTGGAAAAAGATTTATTTGAAAAGTATTCATAGCATTTTGGGCTATATCATAATTTTAGAAAGTTTTGGGAATAGTAAGCATTATTTAAAAATTCTGAAATTAGACTTATTTGCTAAATGTATAACGTTTTGGGCTATAGTACAGTTATATAAAGTTTTAGGGTCAAATTGTTATTTTAAAAAATAGTTCACCGTAGCAGTCACTGTAGCAATTATTGTAGAAAACGACGATTTGACATTTAGATAACGATTAACTGACATTGCACAGAATTGAAAGATTTGCCTCTAGACACTAACGGTGATCCAACATCTATAAAACGACGATCCGACAATTTAAACATTCAGCCCAACGGTCATATTGACCAGTCAAACGGCAATCCGACATCTAGTTAGCGGCGATCCGACAGTGAGCAGAAAGTCAATAACAGCTAGTTTTCAGCTCCAACTATAAATAAGTTCAATCTAATTCAAACAAGAAGAATTCTAACGATCATCATTGAGCAAAATATTGAGAATACAACTTTCATTGAGCTTTAAATCCTTGTATTCATCTCATTCATTCACACATTGAGCTTTCATTTGTGATCAAACACATTGTGTGTGAGAAATTCATTTGTAATCCTTTTTGTAAAATCAAGTTAAAAGATTGTAATTGCTGTGATACACTTGGGTTAAGAGATTGGGGATAATTTCTTGTTGTGAAGGTCCATTGACACCTTGGAACTCAATTGTAAGCATTTGAAGCCTTGGAGGCTTGCTTAGTGAAATCCTCAAGCCCGGTGAGCTTGGAGGCGTGGACGTAGGTGGGGATTGTCGAACCACGTAAAAATTATTGTGTTTGCTCTCTCTTCCCTTACTCCTTTATTATTGTGCTTTATTGAATTTATTTATTTTTATTCCATTAAGGCATTAGATTAAATTGTTTGTGATTTGCTTAGCTTAATTTTAAAATTCCAATTCTCCCCTCCTCTTGGGTTGAATAACTAGAATTTCAGAGAGTGCCTTCCAATGATCCAAATGACAGTGTGTGAGTGTGATAGGTTAAGTTTTATCTTTTTTATTTTTCTTGGCTTTGTAAATTTAATTATTATTTCCTTAACACTACTACAAATTTGCTATATATTTGATATTTTAAAATTTTACAATGACTATTATCAATGTTGCAACTTGTTAGTATTATTTTATTTACTTTTTGGTGTGGCATTTTTGTTTTCAAGGTAACAAAGACAAAATGAAGAGAATTGAAGGAATCACCATGCTTTATAATTTGAATTTGAATTATTGTTATTTGTATTATTAGGGATTTGTAATTTGGAATTTGAATGATTGTATATTTAATCCTAGAATATGGTTTGGATTATTTGTATTTTGTTGTAGGATATTAAATTTGTGGTTTTTTTTTTTGCTTAATTTTGTTTATTAATTATATTTTTCTAAATGAATTGTAAGTGAATCCTAATCCGATTTGATTCAATTCAATTTGTTATGGATTTGTGATAGGATAAACGAATAATAAACAATTATGAATTCGATTCGATTCGTTTATTAATTCTACTAAATGAATTAAACGAATTGAAACAAATATTCATTTAATAAATGAATCGGATCCGAATCCTGAGATTTCAATTCATTTAATAAAACGAATTAAATCCGAATCAGTAGAATTTTGACCCAATTCGTTTACAATTCAATTCGAATTCGATTCATTTATTCGTTTTGCCACCCCCACCTTCAGTTATACTTGACAATATAACATGTTTATCAATATAAAAATCCACATAATAGAGAAATGGATCGTAGAGACCATTAATGGCAAACTTGATCCCATCTTACAATGTAAACTTTACTCAGTAATATCGGTGTGCTGAATATTTTTATTGGTGTTTTGAGTAAATTAATTTAAATGATTTAAGTAGGAATTTTTTTGGCATTTTAAAAAGTGTACAGGGTAAAAATTAATTTTTTTTAAATTTAGTATATAAGTGTATAGAGTAATAGAGTATTCAAAATAATTTTTAAAGTGCAAATAACTCCATCCTTCCTTTAGCCTCCACTATCTTTTCTATTACCAGCCACTTGCCAATTGCCTGTTCAAGAAAAATATGGTAAATTTTCAAAGTACAACTTTTTTATTTCTCCATGTTACTATTAAAAATTGATGTTATATGCAATATCCTAGTCTAGCCCATAAGCAAGTCTTCAGGAGTTCAAGAAAAAAAAAACTTAACGATTTTCATGTAGTAAATTACTCAATAAAGTTGAAGCTTCTAGGTTCGGACACAGAATGTGTTACATGACTCTTACAGTTCGTGCCAAACATTACCTGATTGAAACATGCAAGGCCAGCATGGGGTTTAGTCAGGCTAGCCCTTGAGGACATTCAGTGGCAATGCCAGAGATTGTCGACAGTATTAGACCTCTACAAAAAATAATGCCCATGACAATAAAATATTGTGAAGTTGTGGCAATAAAATATTGCCTACCACATTTGACAAAACAATTGTTAAAACCAACCAAAGTTGACACGTTTGGCTTGGCTTGCTCTATAAAATAAAAAGGCGAGAGCATGTGAATAACGTCACATTTGAGAGTGAGAAAGCCGAGAGTTGAGAGATTGAGAGTGTTTTAAGAAATTTAAGTTCTTATTTTAGTGAATTAAGAGTTTGGGTGCATTGGAGTTTTGAGTTGTGAGACAAAATATTGCAGTGTTTTTGGTAGTGTGTTTGCTTCACCATCAATTTACCAACAATGATATAATAGCTATTGCCTGTATTTTTTAAAGTTGGCAGTGTTATTCATGTATACAGTACTATTAACGTGTGCGATACTATTCATATGAAATAGTAAGAGCGATCCAAGGATTTTGTGGTGAAAAGCGAGAAATAGTATAGCGAAGGGACCGTATAGTTCTACGCATGTTTACGAAAGTTCTATCACAAAGGCGATAAGAGCCTAACGGGTCAGGTTTTAAATGTGACTATTGTGACCCTTCCAATATTTTTGGAAAATTTCTTGGTGTGCATTTTCATACATACGAGCATTCACAACTATTCAAAGTAGCAAACTATCTTGTATATAGTATTCATCCACAATATCTATTATCATTTAAAGTTCAAGTTCACTATTCAATAAAAATAATAGCCAACGTCAAAGTTGCAAAAAGAGCTTATTTGCACCATATCAATGCCTGAATACGCTTTTTAACCTTAATCTTAGAATTCATAATATAATCAGTTAGATCGCAAACCACTTAGCTTGAATTTTCATTTAAGCCCAATTCTCTTTCAATCGAGAAAGAATTTATCCTTATGATACGTGGGTTGGTGAAATTCTCACCTTAAACACTTCATAAGTATTTTCTCAATGGAATATTGATCACTTCTTCTTTCTCTAAATACAATTGCGCATATGAAAGAAAGTAGCTGCACTTATTTATTGCAACTAAATTCATTTAAAGTGGCATACAAAATTAGTTGTAATAATCCAATTGACATTGCTTCTTGTTGTTGCCAAATTAATGTATGAATGTGATGGAATAAAAGATCATGAATTATACGTGTTAGTTGAAGACTACTAGCTAGTTGAGTAGTTGTGGTTTTTTTTTTTTTTTGTAATAGCATACTTTTTCTTCTTTCCCACCATTTATTTGAATTAATTGTCAATATTTAAAAAAATAAAATTTGGTGTCCAGCCATTTTAATTTCTAATCTTATGGAAAGGCAAGGATTTAATATTGATCAGATTTATAATAAAAAGAGATTTAAATTATTGTTTTGTGATATTATTATTGTTGTTGTTTTTTTTATTATTTGAATTTGTTCAAACTCTAAATAGATAAGAATAGATATATCAAATCACATTTTTTTAATGTCTAATTATAAGTGTTAAATTTTTTTTTAAATAATGGGAACATATGAAAATTAGTGTTTACGTATTTAAGTTAAAATTTTCTAAAAACTATATGTACACACACACGCACACAAAACAGTAACATAATAGAGAAATGGTCCGTAGAGACCATTAATGGCAAACTTCATCCCAACAAACAATGTAAACTTTACAATGCAAACTCCCATTGTAACATACAATGCAAACTTCATCCCAACATATAATGTAAACTTTTCTCAGCAATATCAGTTATCAATGTAAACTTTATTGTAAACTTCATCCCAACATACAATGTAAACTTTACTCAGTAATATCAGTTAGCAACATAAAAATTCATAGAATAGAACCATATGTACCATAGAGACAGTTGAAGGCAAACTTCATCCTAAGAGACAAACTAGAGGCCGACAATGCAGTTGTCAATTTCTTTATAACATAGGTTTTAGCCAAATAGAATTGCTAATTTCATGCATTCTACTAGATGTTAACACTAGTAAGTAAAGTAAAAAAAGATGGTTTTAAGCTCTACACACATCCATTTGTCCAATCTAAAACTACCAGAAACTGGTTCATCCACACGCCAAAACTTGAACTAGTTCATCTGCCGTACAAACCCTAGCATAAGCTTCACTTTTATACGATGTGCACCTCGAAACCCTTAAAGCGATAATCCTTGTGACCTTCCCGAATAGTCATATTGACATCAGCAGCATCCATTTTAACTTCCTTTTCTCCCTCTTTCTACAATAATCAGAGAACAAATAAATAAATAACTCATTAGCAAAAAACAATGAAATAACCAAAGTGTATGATACTTACTGTTAGTATCTCAATGGGACCGCCAAATATGAGTTGTTTCCTTACTACCAGAGGCATAAACCTTTCTGAGCAATGAATTTGGCCAATTTCCATAAAAGATTGACACCTAATAATAGTATTGGGCGGGCACCACTTCAGTATCTTGCAATAACAGTTGTTGTCATTGCAAACAGTGCATTGAAAAGCCTCTTAAACTATGCAAAATGCCTAACACGACTTAAAAATGTTTAATTTAATCCTAAGTATAAGAGTGCCTAATTATACTATATCTCGGTGAGTCCGAGGTCGATCAACAGAGAAATGATTTAATTTGTTTATTTAAGTTTATCTAAAAAAATGAAAATAAAATTTAAATATATGCAATTTAATTTGAGAAAAACTATGAAATTGAATTAGTTAGGGTTATGGATCCATTTTTAGTAAAAAAAATACAATTTAATAAATTCTCTTTTTATTTTTATTTTATTGCTCAAAAGATTAATTGTATAAATTACAATTGTTTTCCCATTAATTTTATTATGAATTAAGTACTTAATGTGTTAAAACTTAACTTGTCTACAATAAGTTAAAATACTATTTTACCATACTTTATAGTAAGATATTAAGAATTTATTGTGCTAAACTCTCATGTTTGTCTGCAATAAATCAAATTTTCAAAATATAAAATATGGATAAATTAAATAGAAAATAATTTAATTTATATAATTAAAAATAGAATTTGATTAAATTATATTTTTCTACTAAAAGAGTTTCACCTCACCCTAACTATTAGTATTTAGCTAAACATATTTTAAATGAAGGAAATTATTAAAATTGAATAAAACTAATTTTATTTATTAAAAATATATTACAAAGAGAGATGAGAAGAAGAATTTGAAGGAAAGAAGAGAATGAAAGGTGTAGAGAGGTGTGTTCTCTCCCTCTCTATTTATACTAATACAATATTAATCCACATCACACAAATAAATAAAACTAATTACATTTTAACCTTACATTTGTCCCGCTAAAAAAACATAAATCTAATTTAATCTAACACATTCCACAAACAATTACCATACCTAACATGATAAAAACTTATAATTTCACAATGACCACATTTACTATGGTTAAAATTTATAATTTTACAACAAAAGTCGCGAATTCTCCTCGACAATGACTTACTTTCTTAGACTTCCGGAATCCAAATTTGAAATCCGTACATTTGTTTGGAGCCCCAAATTACGTGAAATTATTATTTTTACCTAATAAATACATAAAAAATACACAAAATCGAATATTTAGAAAAATAATTAGAAATTTATAATATGTTACATAATTACAAATGTAAATTATATTATAGAAAAGTTATCCACCGTCCACCCGTTTTTTCACTATTTTTCAAAAATACACAAATTTTTTTTTTTTGCAGCGCTCCACCTGAAGTTAACATTTTTTTCATTGGTCCACCCTCATTATAACACCGTTAGAATTTTACTGACATCATAAGGGTAAAATTATAATTTCACAACGATATAGTGGTGGACAAGTGCAAAACAATATAACTTCAAGTAGAGTTCAGCAAAAAAAAATTAAGAATTGTGTATTTTGAAACAATACGAAAAAAAAGGTGGTCGGTGGATAATTTATCTTTTACATTTGAGGGTAAAAAAGTCATTTATACAATATTCCGTTAGTTTTCTTGACGGCCTCCAAACGGAAGTGGACGAGTGAAAAAAAGTGTAACTTTAGGTGAATTCCAACAAAAAAAAATCTTGTATTTTTAAAAAAGTTGGAAGAAATGGGTGGACAGTGGATAATTTCCCTATATTATAAATACAAAATAACATTTTTGGCGAGCCGTCTCAAATTTGACTGTAGGTTTCGCCATTGATCGCTAATGAACGTGAGAGATGAGGGGAGAGCGAAATGTTGATAAGGAAAAATCTAATTCTATGATATTTTCAATCACGGTTTATTGTGATGGGGAGTTATGATTATGAGTGATGATGGAGTTATGAGCTTGTGATGTTAATCTTAGCTGTACGTTGCAACATGATTGAATGAGTGACGTTTCACGTTTGGCCTTCGTTTCAAGGAAAGGAAACAGAGCACGGGCGCCGAGCTGTGGGAATTTTGCTTCAATTTCGTGAAATTAAGAAATTATTCTCTACTTTGATCCTACCGAGTGAGATCTGAAGCTCGCCTTTCTACCTATCAGTCTATTACAGAAACATGCCAAATGAATCGGGTCACCACAGCCGTAATTGACTTGATCAGATTTTCACACAAGCCCCCCCAACTCAAGTTATTAATGATTTTGGCCGAGTCTATATTGCCCACAAGCTAAACGGATAATAATAACATTGTTGGTACATTTACAAAATGGGAACTAGAATGAAGTAGAATCAAATGGTCCGTTTACTAATCAGTAATCAGAATTGGATGAATTCATAATAAAAAATGGAAATCAAAATAAGCGTTTATTGTAATTATGAGAATTGGAATCGGAATGAATTATTTTAAGTTATTAAATACCAGTTTTTTAATTATTATTATTATTTAATATTTATTATTGATTTTGTCATATTATTGAAAAACTATAATAATATCGATAGTATTATCATATCATTTGTATTATTATTATTATTATTATTATTATTATTATTATTATTATTATTATTATTATTATTATTATTATTATTATTCAGAAAAAACTTATTGTTAATAACAATAAGAAATAATAATAGCTTTATGTCAATAATAATAATGATAAAATTAAAAATAATAAACATGACAACAACAATAATAATATATTATGCCCTAAAAAAAGAAAATCACAACAATAATAAGAATAATAATCATCATTTTTGCAACAGCCAACGTGGGTGAGATCAACTGTTATTTCCATGCGAGATTGACTGGCACACGTAAGTGGCTGCGCTCTTCGGCGATGGCAGGTGTTGTTGTTGTGATTTAGGGAGAAGTTGTTTCAGTGTGCTAACGATGGCACATGTTGTGACTGTGATTTGGGGAGATGCTGGTTTGATGCGCTAACAGCAGCAGGTGCTACTGCTCAACGCGAGGTCTATGGCCATTAGTCAGCAGTTCGATTTTGGTTTGGGTACCGCTGTTTCAATTTTGGGTACTGCTCAATTCCAGTTTCACGATTTAGTTTTATTTTTTCCTTATATTTTCGTTAATTAATCAGTACAATGTAGGAATTTAGAATTTGGAATGGAGGTATTTTTGTCAATCATGGGAATGGGGTTGAACTATGGTAATGAATCCTTAAATTGTGGGCCTCGCATGAATTCTATTCCAGTTCCAAGTTTCAAATTTGTGACTAAACATGTTAATCATTCTGATTCCAGTATTAACATTCCAATTACGGGTCAATAAACACGCTAGAAATAGATTGGAATAAGAATAAATTGGAATCGGAATTGAAATCAGAATAAGTTATTTACTTAAATTATAAGAATCGAAATCGGAATGAGTTGTATTCTCATTGATTTGTTTACTTTATCTTGAAATTGAGAGGAACTACTGCAAGTTACTATAATGCCTTTACTAATTGTTGTCCCTAGTATTATTTATATTTATTATAATAATAGCGATAACAATAATAAAAATAATAATAATAATTAAAACAATAATATTAATTAAAACAATAAAATTAATAAAGTTTAACAACAACAACAACAACAACAACAATAATAATAAGGAAAATTAACGACAATAACTATAATAATAATTAACATTTAATAAAATTAATAATGATGATAATGCATGATAGTAGTAGTAGTAATAATAATAATTACAATAATAAAATTGATGATGATGATAATAATAAGAACAACAACAATAGTCACAATAATAATAATAATAAAATTAATAATAATAAGAATGATGATGACGATGATATCAACAATAATGATGATGATGATGATAAAATTAATATGAATTTTAACAATGACAATATTAATAAAAATAATCATCATAATAATTAAAATAGTAAAGTTAATATATTTTAATAATAATAATAGTAATGGAATTAATGACAATAATAATAATTAAGATAATAAAATTTTATAAATTTTAATAATATTGATATCAATAATAATGACGTTAATGACAATAACAATAACAATTAAATAATAAACTTAATAATAATAATAATAATAATGACAATAATAATAATAATAATAATAATAATCATGATGATGATGATAATAATTATTGTTATTATCATCATTATTACTACTGCTAACAAATAGTAGAGGACTTATTAATAAATAATACAAAAAAATTTAGTCTTTTTATAAATTTTGTAGACCAAAGTGCAAAATGACAGAACTAAAGTGAAGGTAATTTGGATATTATGAAATTCAATGAGGGTAAAATGGGTGCTTCTAGGAGTCTGACTTGCAACCCCCATTGGGAATAAGATCTATGAGAATGATTTCTAAATTTATGGGCTCCATACAATTTTAATCCTGATTCTTGCATGCAATTTGTAAAGTAAACGCGGTTAATGATTGGAATTCCATATTTCGATTCCCGAATCTAAAAAGTAAGCACACCATATATATTATTTGCCATGAACAAATGAAAGAGAAAACATAAAAATTTGACTAAATAAATCAAATACATTAACAAAGATGAAATACAAAATTGATTAACTTCCACAACCAAATAACAAGCCATTAATACATAAGATTTCTCTATGATGATGTTAAAAGAATTGTAGTATCAATAGTGGAATTAGTATGAACTATTTGATTTAAAATAAAACACTTTTACCCTCGATGTATCTTTAATAGATAAGTTACCAATTACCGAAGTTATAGGTAATTCTTTAAATCTTAATTTAATTTAGGTCTAGCTTATATTCTATTGTTACAAATATTTTTTTATATGTAAGTAAGAAATAATGATTTTTAATCATTGATTCACTGTAACAAATAAAAAAATTAGAATACAATTGTAGACCTTGGGCACTCAACAGTGTTCTTTAAAGCGTCAACCCCAACTATTTCATTTGTTGCCTTCGTTTTCTAGTCTAATTAATCTCACCATCCATTAAATGTTGTAAGTCATTATTGTTGTGCAAATTTTATTGAACTCGCAAGTGCACAAATCTATTGTAGAATAGATTAATGGTGACGAGTGTCGATCCCACGAGGAGGTGGATTTTAATTGTGTAGAATTAACTTTTCTAAATGGGTGGTTGGATTTGTGGCGAAAGTAATTTAGATTATCCTAAATTTTGAATTAAAATGGCGGAAATGAATTGAAGTGAAATCTATTGAAATGACGCACTTGGGTATCTAGATCCATATCAATATGCACCATGGGTAAATATTTCTTATTAGTACCAATTAAATCATGAGGGGGGAATCCACACCTCATGAACTATACTCTAATCAATATGGTGCTAAGAGCTTATCGTGCCAAATAATAATAATCTTGTACTAGGGAGCCGGTGAAACCAGGGCGGCATCTAGACAAGATTATTATTATTTGTCGACGAAAAGTCAAAACATCTGCAATAATTAGAGGGGAAGAGAAAATAAATTTACCAAATAAAGCTCATGACACATGTTGAGACTTCACCTTCAACCCAAGCTTAAAAGAAAATTAGCTACTCATAATTGAACCGGGGGTAAAATGAGAATTTATTAAAATAAAAGATGGAGAAGGAATTACAGAAAATGGAGCCCAAAAATGGATTCAGAAATATCAAATTAGGGGGGAGGCCCCCTTTTTATAGATACATTGAGTAAATCATGACCATCGAATTAAAAACAATTGAACGCTCAGGATTACGCCACGTCATCAGTCAACAGTACGCGGTTTGACCACGCAGTTTGAATAGTCAACTGGCTTGAACAGTGACGCGGTTTGGTTGAAAATAATCATGTGTTATGCATGTACCGTACGCGCGATTTTTGATCCACTAATATGCTGCCACGACACCGATCAACAGTGTATATAAATTTTGTCCAAAAGAATAGTGACACCTCATCAGTCAATGCCACATCATCGGTCAATGCCACGTCATCGTTCCGTATGTGTGAACAATGTCGTAAACAGTATCATGGACAATAACATAGACATTATTGTACATGTGAATAGTGTCGTACATGTGACCAGTAATATTTTTCTTTTTATGCTCCTTCTAAGATTTTTGACTGTCCTGAGTTCAAAAGTGATGTTCATTTTGCTGTCTGAACTCTCGTTTATTATAAAATGACTATGATGCCCCTAAAATACATAAAATACTTAATTAAAATAAAGCACACATAATTAAATCACAAGAAGTTTAAATACATAAAAGTAAGGGTGTTAGTAAAACTTAAAGTATAAAATGACGATTTTCTCCTTTATAAATATAAATTTTCTAACACTCAAAAAACCTCAAAAATTTCTCCAAACGAATAGTCAATTTGATCATTTCAACTATGAGGTAGAATGGCTTCTTATACTGTTTCCCGCAGATGGCACCAAATATTGATGTTAAAATCTAGTTAAGTAGGTTAATAGCTAGATACTAGACCTCTGCACCAGCATTAAATTTATTTGTTAAAGAAGTGGCTAGCTAATCTCCAAAAGCATCTTACAAACACAAGCAAATAATTTTCGAGTAGATAATCTACAACATGATGATCCATGAACACCTGAAAGTACAAAGGATAGTAAAAGGTGTTAGAAGTTTTTTCAACATTAACCTTTGACACTCAAGTCAGTTTACAGGTTTAAAAAAATAAAATAAATAGTTTCTGATTTTGTTATGAAGAAATAATCTCGAGGCTAAATCATGATAGAAAAATTAATAAAAATATTCCCAAGGAAAGTTGAACTCCCCATAGATTTTTATAGAGGTTGAAATCTTACTCATTATAAAAGTTGATTTCTAAATCCCTTAAATTTCGATAATTAGGATTTAGTAATATGTCCCCATATATTTAGGACAATATAAGCAGCAGTTGTTTTGATTAGGTTTAGTTTCTTGGTGACTTAGTCAAGTATGTCCTCAAAACCCATCTGCTCAAGGTAATTGGTATTATTAGGCGATATACTCAAAATCACTGAAATTACCTCTTAATTTAAGTGATGTGCTTAAGTTCACTAGAATTACTTTCTAGTCAGTGATGTGCTCAAAGTCGCTAGAATTCCTCCACAACTTTATCTTCTTATAGCTTATTTGCTTATTGCCTTCATTTTACTTTGAGGAGAGCATGATTATGTTTGAGTAAACACCTTATCATGCTCACCTTGTTTCATCCCAAAAAATGGACAACATAGAGTACTTTTATGTACTTTTATTTTTTTCAACTCAGATAGATAATTGTTAGTTAGCTAATCAATTTATGTTACTCTTGATTGGCTAGCCAATTAAGAATTTATATTTGCAGGATTATAAAGCCTATATCTGTAAGCCACATGTGAGGTCTTAGACATAATCATACTTATCATTTTTTTCGCTTGATTTAGTGATTTAGGTGGATATGAATTAGGATCAGTAGCATCTTAGTAGTAAGGAACGTAGTGTGGATAGTACATTATCATCAATTTGGAAGTCTTGGTTATGTTGATACATACACCTTGTATTCCATACATTAAGAATCAAAGCATAATTATGTCCAAATGAAAGCATACTTTGAGTGTTGTTTTATGAGAAAAATGTGCATAATTTACGTGTTGTTCATAACAAAAATATGTATATTTATTTATTTTTTTAAGTAATGGAGCTAACACAAACAATTTAAGAAAGAAGAAATTAGCTACACTTATGGATTGGTTCCATAATATGCAAGTAGTTTTTGGTTTAATGAAGTTTATATAATATGGTTCGAGAACTAATCCGGAAAAATCCTTAAGATGTGAAACTTATGTGCTTGATTTATTCACAAATAGGAAAATTATTCACCAATCAGTTTATGCTAATGACGCAACTTGCATAGCCTTGTTGAAATAAATACGAGCTTTATATCCTTAATCTTGCATTTCCAAGTAAACACATGCATTAGGTAAAATTTTGAGATTTACCTTGATCAGCCATGAATCTGAACTTGGAAGCTTGTTATAGAGCATTTATTGAGTTGCTACAGCATTGATCTAGCTTCTGAATTCTTGCATCCTTCACTTCAGATCAAGATTCGGGCTTTTCTCAAAATTCATTGCACACACACACACGGGAGAGGAAATGGAGAGAAGTGCACTGCACTCATTCCACAAATCCGTGAACAGTAACTTTCAATGGGCTGAAGTCACTTAAATACTGTGGCTGAGCACAGGGACCCCTAATGTGTTAGTACAAAATTGGTCATTCCATTATAAGATAAAATAACACAATTAAGGATTATACTTGTCCATAATATACTACTATATATATACATGGTATGACAAAAACACCCTCATTAACATAATACTTAATCACTCAATAAATGAGTCTGTCAAAATTACTTCTTAATATTTGACATTAGTCACGTATTAATTCAGTAAATATAAGAAATAATTAGAATGATTTATGCTAGTCCACAAAATGTGAGAAATAAATCTAACAAGCCTAACTTAGAATAGATAAGCATGCTTTTACAAATCTTTACACTGGGATCGAATCACTCGAAAGCTCAATGTCGAGTGTTGAAACCTCGTAAGAGTGGAATGCATGGAGGCAGGAATGCATGGAGGCAAATTGAGGTTAACAGATGTATAATTAGTGGACAACAAATTGATAAATGACATGAAAACTATTTAGAAACCACTCAGATTTTCATTTCATTTTCTAGATTATGGATATAATACTCATTTTTATTGTTTTGGGATATTGTTTTATTATATTATCTCTTGATACTTTTGAAACTATGTTGACATTGTTATTTTGTTTGGTATCTTTCTAAATGATTGAATATAACAAGGTGGACTTATTTTATTGCTTGTGGTGAACTTTTGATATCTTTCTGATGGTGGAATAGATGAGGCTTTATGTTACAGCTATTGGTGAAATGGATGGCTGCGGATTTATGTTACTGCTTCTTTCTTCTTCTTTTTTCGTTGCTACGCTTTTGTTACTGCTATTGTACTCTCTAGTTTTTGTTGCTAATTTGCTATTGTTTTCCCATTGGCTAGACTTTTACTGTTTATTTTTGTTTTAACAGTTAAATGGCATCAGAACGTTTAAAATCAAGATTTCGGAATTCAAAAGAAGATATTAAGCTCGTGAAATCTCTCTTAGATTCGTATCATGATAAGAAATTTTGTACTAACAATAATTTTCAAAGTGTCTACTTGAGTTTTGGAGACTACTTTGGAAGAAAAAAAAATACCTAGATGGGGTACAAAAGTCAAACCACACATTGAATTTTGCATAAAAACTTTAAAGATGCAATTCCAAACTGTACATGAGATGTTTATTGGAATGAATTCCAGCAGTTTTAGTGGGGATTCAAAAAAGAAAATTGCAGCTGTAGAGAAGGCCATATGGAATGCTTATATTCAGGTATGTAAACTTTTCAATTGTAATAACCTTATTATGATGATTCTGGGTTATTTGAGTTTTATGCTACTATTTATTGTTGCTTTTGCTGTTGATTTTTTTTGTTTTATTTGTTATTTTTTTACTATTTGTTGCTATTTTACTTGTTATTTGCAGTTATTTTACTCGTTAGTTGCTATTATTTTTTAGTATTGTTTTCTGTTGATTTTTACTATTTATTACTATCGGTTGCTCTGTTTATTACTATTGTTAGTCTTCTCCTCTCCTTTCTTTTCTTCTCTTCTCTTTTCCCCTCCTTTCTTGCAACCGAACATGGCTTTAGTGCTGAATACAAAATTAGCAAAGCCTTCTGGAATTAGCACTTTACATATTGTCAAATACTTGTTTATTTTCCTTAATTTTTTTTCTATAAGCCTAAAACTACGAAGAATTTTGTGAAAAGATTAGTTCATGAGTTGGGATTTGAAAGGAAATCTCATATGTGTTTCTTCCAGCTTCTATAGATAGCAGTCTAGTAATAATATTTTTCTTTAGATGACTGAGTCTGACTATATGAATATTAATAATAATAGTCACATTTTACTTCATTACAATTGCAGACCTCTTGCAGACTTGCACATTGAACTCTGTAGTGTCGTCGCTCCTCCATATGAGGAGAAGAAGAAAGGCCATGGTGACAATGGCATTGTTAACTATCATAGGAGGCCAAAGTTCAATCTTTAATCATCTGAATTTCAAGGGGTTTAAAAAAGCATGTGGAGATGTATTTTTTTGTCTACACCAATTTTCTAATTTGTTCAAGTTACCTGGTATAAAATTGACTTGTGTTTTTCTTCTTTTGTGCGGCAATTAGAATTTTGATTTTAAACCAAAGAATTTTACAATCTATTTATCAAAGAATCCTTTTTTAATATTTTCATGTAATGCCAAAAGAGAATTATGGTGTGTTTACTTATTAGGAAATGGAATGAATAATATGTTTATTTATTTAAATGAGAAGTGGAACGAGAATTAAAGTGGTAGGTTCCACCTAAATTAACAAGTACATTGACATGCATAAAAAATATGTCATTATGATAAATTGGTAATATGTACACTTTTTTTTATAGGGGGATTAATCGAGAGAAGAAGACAAAAAATATGAAGAAAGAAGTAAAAGAAGGGCTAATTTCACTAGATTATTATTATTATTATTATTATTATTATTATTATTATTATTATTATTATGATAACAACGACAACTAAGGTCAGTTTAATAATTTGTAATTATTTATTTTAAGATAAAGTAAATAGATCAATGACAATACATTTAATTTTAATTTCGATTTCTATAATTAAAGTAAACAATTTATTTTGATACTTATTTCTCATTCCGATTTCAGCTCATTCTGAATTTCCGATTCCACTTTATTCTGATCCTAGTTTATTCTGATTCCATTAATGTAATATAGATTATAAGGGGCTGGGAAGATAAGGTGAACGGGCCAATATCACCATTTTTTTTTTCTCTTAAACAAAAAATGAAAAAAAATTCTATGACTTATGAAATTATTATTTAACTATTTTCATTTAATTAATGAATCTTAAAACATTTCTTATGAAAGTTATTAGAATTTTATTGAAAAGCATGGCGTAAAAAGGATCTACAAATTGTGTTTTTTTCCCCCGCGTAGTGATCAATAGTTGGATCGTATTATTTCAATTATTTTTCATAGCGGGAGCTGGTACAGGGGAATGCTGTTGTAATATTTATTTCTATCTCATCACAGGCGGCAGCGTGAACTTTATTATATTAAATTGAGAAAATAACATCTACATCTTCAAGGCTTAAAGAGTGGATAAAGTAAGTTCTCAAGTTTTAAAAAAGAGATATTAAATTTTTTTTAATTATAATATCCATTAAATATAGTAATTAAAAATTGACTTTAAATTTTTAATAAATATGAATATAATGTAAATAATATAATTTAATAAATATGAATATAATGTAAATAATATAATTTATCTAGCAAATTAACAATCTTAAAATATTTTAATACAACTTAAGTATGTAAATCATTATATTTATTTTAATAATATTTGTATTTATTGTAGAGATTTTAAATAAATATTTGGGTTAAATACATTTTACAATTAAAGAAAATCTGACATACTAATAATGTTAAAATTATTATTTTACACAATATTCAAAGTAATTTAAATTTTAATACATTTATTTTAATATTATTTTTCTATTTGTTATAAAATTTTAGTTTAATATAATAAAATATGTCTAATAGATTGTAAAATATCATTATATTTTAAATATTGAAATTATATTATATTTATTTTAACATTATATTCTATTTATTATAAAATATTAGAGTAAATTTTCTTAAATTAATAGAACTAAAGGATATTACCGTATTATGGTTAAAAGGAGGTCTTGATATCTTATTTTAAAAATATAGAATTCTTTATTATTATTTTCCCAAATCTTGAGATGCGGATATAATTTTTCATATTAAATACTCATCAGGCTGCGATTCCTCTCAGGTTAGTGTGGGTATGCATTAATCTATTTTAATTTTTTTTTTTTTTGTATCTTTGTTGAATTTACTTATAATTATTTCATAAAGTACATTTGAACAGTAGCAAATCAACCGCCATCAGTTGCTTTATCATCGTTTTACAACATTTGCCGCCGTATTGGGATGTCGTTTAAACTAAAAGTCGACATCATTCGAATCCATGTAATCGAATAAGCACAATCATGCGACTATTACTAGTAAAGAAACTTTCGTTCGTTGTATATTGACGGTCAAAATATTTAGATCTAAAACTTTTGTTTTATTTTTGTTTACAATTTTAATATAATTAACAACATAAAACTATAATCTCTTAATAAGTATAAATAATATTAATTTGATATAAATAATAAATTAATAATACAAATATTATTATATATAATACAATACAATATAGCATCAAACATGATGCAATATTAACATAATAAAATATTAATGCAACATATCCTGCATTAAATAATGCAATATGTTAAATGCATTAAATAATGCAATATGCTAAATGCATACTGTGTGACAAACACACTCTTACGAAAATTCGTATATTTAATGGTAAAAATGACAACAATACATCAAATAAGCTTATAATATAAATTTGACATTGTGTAATAAAAAACATTATGAAACTCTTTTTTATTTTGTTGATGGAGAAGGTAAATATTTAAATAATTTAATATAAAGAAACGAAAAAAGTAAGTAAGATTGTGATGAAAAAAAAAAGAAATTATTGAAAAATTGTTCTTTCGAAAACTATTGACAATATTAGAGTATACTGACATACTTTTCTTTGAATTAGATAAAATCATTACATTTTTTATAATAAGTAAAAGCAGTAATAATATTTAGCCCTAACAATTTCAATCTATTCAATACATATATAATTTAATTAATTTATGACTTAAGTCTCTAACTCCAATCATTAGAGAGAGAGAGAGAGAGAATTGAATCAGGTAGATATATGAAAATGCAATAAAAACTCTATTCACTGTCCACTTTCTAAAGTAGAGCCTATCTATTGTATGGAATGATATTTATGAGTGGGGGAAAAAAAAAAGAGTCAGACTTTTAGCACCCCTTTAAAATTCTATTGAAGCCCCTTTTTTAATTATATTTCATTTAATACCAAAAATACTATGTTTTTTTCTAAATAAACACTCTTTTCATTTATGAATTTTTTAGTTTATAATAATTTTCTCTCTCTTTCAACCTTAATATTTATATTCCTCTTTTCAAACTTTCTTTATTATTTAATTTCTAAAAAAATCTATAAAAAAAGAAAATATTATACTTAGAAAATAATGAATATTTTGTGGGTTTAATACAATTTTATCCTACTATAAATTTTGGGTTCATTGGGTTCAACAATTAGATTGAGAATCCTTAAAAAATTAGTTGCAATGGAATAAAATTTTATTTAATTTATTTTTCCACTATGTTGTACTTAATTAAGTTGTTATGTTTATTACGAGAATTTTATTTTGGCTTAGATAATTACTTCTTAAATTCAAATTATTTTAATGATAATAAAAAAAATTATATTGTGCAAGCAAAATAAAATTGAGGAGAGAAAGAAAATATAAATGATTTAATTCTATTTATATTTGTCCTTAAATGTAATTGTATTATAACAAGGGTTTTATAAGATTGATGAAGGGGGTGCTAATAGTCCAACTAAAAAAAAAAGAGTCACTGAATTTGAATTTTAAATAGCTTTCTAAAGAGTGAAAAAATCGGTCAATTAAAAAGAAAGCCAAAAACTAAAAAAAGAAAAAAGAAAAATACAAAAGACATAATTGAAAAAATCAAAAACCTCATTAAATCCCAATTCAGTTCAGTTCGATTTAGTTTATATTTTTTAAAAAATTAATCTAGTTCAACTAAATTAGTCAAAAATCCGAACCAAACTACTTTAATATTAGGCGTAATAGTGAAACCTTCATTGACAAAACAACTAAGAGTACGTTTGGGATTGAGGTTGAGACTAAAGTGTTTGGTAAACACTAACTGTTGTAACTTGAAAACTATGTTAATATGATTTTTCACTTATATACTATAAAATTTATTATATTTTTAATAATTTTATCAAAATTATTATTTAAATTTTATATTTATCACATATTATTAATTTTTATTTTATAATCACAGCTTTTTTTTCCATGGCAGTTGTAACTTAAAAATTAAAGCACCTCAATCTCAAACACATCTTAAGTTAAAAGTTAAGGGCATGTTTGGTACCCTTTTTCACCCCTTGTTTTTGTTTTCGTTTTCAGAATCCACAAAGATACATGTTTGGTGCATTAATTTCATAGAACAAATTACAAAATAAGGAATCCAGATTACACTTTTATAACTACAATTGTGAAAACATGTTAAACATGTTCTCTAAATATTACAAGTCTAAACTCAAAAATAAATTAAAAAACAAAATCATGAGCTCGTGGCTATATCTCCTCATCTGTTTCTCTTCGTCAACAGCTCTCTCTCCCCCCCACCCCCATTCTTTCTCGATCTTACAGCAGATCTTTGTCCTCTCTCTCCTTATCTTCATCCAACAACACACACTCTCTCCTTATCTCTCCCGATCTACTCTCTCACGGTGTGCCAACTGTTGTCCTTCGTCTCTGCTATCGCTGCAACTTTATCTCAGCCACTATTGCAGCTCCGTCTCCGCTGTGGTCGCTGCTGCTCCGTCTCCACTGTGGTCGCTGCTGCTCCGTCTCCACGTAGCTACTGTTGTTCTGTCTCAGTCTAGCTGCTGCTGCTCTGTCTTGATCGCCTGGACTGCCGTTGCTCTCTCGGCCTTTTCTCTTGCTGGTATTTGTTTTATTTCAGCAAATTTTGAGTAATTATTTGAATAATTTTGAGAAATTGTTTTTTAAAGCATGTTATATTGTGGATTCCCTTAGTTTATGCCAAAATTTTGGAATTGATTATTTGTTCATACTTTCGTAGCATGGACAAGGACATGAAGTTTGTTCTCAATCAATTTTAAAAATGGCAGGGGACAAGAAGATCGGAGTGGCACTGGACTTTTCGCTGAGCAGCAAATTTGCTCTATCATGGGCTGTTAATAACTTGCGTCTTGCCCTCTGACCATCGTCAAGAATCCAAGCTTCGCCAAGCACTGATCAAATATAAATAGGGCTTTAATTTACACCCAATCTTATGTTATCCTGGGTGAATTCGGGTTTCTTGTTTAGATTTGAGTATATTTAATTCACTTGGGTTGTAAAGAATTTGGGTGAATAAAGGATGATAATTCTAAAAATAGTGCAGTGGCAGATAAATAGTTGAAGGTTGAAATAGAGTTGTCTGAGGATAGAAAGAATGACTTCTGTCAAAAAGGCTTGATTAATTCAAATGGCAGATACTTAGTTGAAATTACTGCAAAATGGTTGTGATTGGATATGAAATACACTGGGCACCTATGTATACATATACCATATATTATTTTCAGTTCTGTGTTTTGGACAATTTGGTTTTGTGTTGGCTTTATGTTATGTTTGGAACTGCTGTGCTTTTGCATCTTCTTTGCTAAACAAGCACTTTTTACTTGATGGCTGATGTCTACCAACCACCCTCACTTCATAGGTAGTTATTGCATTCGACAAAGCACCTGAAACCCAAACGAAGTCACAATGGCAAGTGAGACTGAGGCAAGGCCTTCCATCGCAGCAAGCAATACTAAGGGCATGGTCCCAAGCTCTGGATTTGTAAATAACTTAAATTGTTGCTGTATTCGCCATTGATTAAATGTGAATATTGTAAATTACATATTGTTGTATTTTAATTCTTTTAATGAATGATTTGATATGAAATCTGAATTGCAGAGATGAATGGTATAGGAAATAGAATTTCAATATGGCATGAGTATACATGTAATGCATGACGTCCATTATGTAATTTTTTATAATTATTATGTTTAAATCATGTGTTATAATATCTTAATTAGTGTAAAAACAATGACAATATAAACATTTTTTAATTAATGCTGATACTCAAATTTTATTATCGTGTAATTTTTTATAATTATTTTGTTTAAACTATTTGTGGAATGGTTGTGTATGTATTAGTTAAACAATTGCTTTTTATTCATAAATATGACTTAAATATTTAATAAAAACTGTTTTTGAAAATGATATTACCAAACACATATTCACTGTTTTTATCCTCTTAAATGTGTCCATCAAACGCATATTACTGTTTTCAATTTTAAAATACAGGATATAAAAAATTATACCAAACGCATATTTAAATTTGAAATATAGCATTGCAAAACACCATTTTCATTTTCATTTTTATTTTTAGAAAATACAAATTCAAAAACAATACCAAACGGACCCTAATTGCTTTTGAATTAGCTGCTCCAAATCATGCGCATGTTTGCAATATAAATTATAAAATATGTCTACCGCAAAACAATCCAACTAGGCATAGTAAAGTCAATTCATGAATCAAATAATGGACATTGCAAAAAGAATCCTAATGAAGTAATCTATATTTTCTGTTCAAAGGAGATCATACATCAGAAAAAAGTACTACCCAAAATTAATCAAGGTCTAAGTTTCACATTCAGCGTGACAGTAGAGAGAATAATGTAAGACGTAAGACCTTGTGATGAAGGATTTCTTCTCAGGCAATTCTGTACAAAATTGTTACATTCAGTATTTCTTCACAAATAATTAATTCGGGATTTTATCAGTTCTATTGTACAAAGACAAGGAGCCTACTGCTACCGAACTTCATTTTCAATGGTTTGAAAAATTTCTCGCATGCCTCGTTGCAAGTGATGTAGCCATGTTGGCAAAATAATAGCCTGCAGGTCCAAGGATTTGAAATACCAGCGATAAGTGTGACTTCTTCACTATTGAATATTTGCAGACAGAGAATTCAGTTGCCATTCCATGGAGACCGTTCGTGAATCAAGAATTTATCTGGTCCTGTATCATCACAAATACAATAAAACATCAATTAAAAATTAAGAAAAAGAAAAACCATTTGTTAATTTTTCATACTGATGCAGTGTAGATTCAAAAATATATAATTCAAAGAAGTATAAGAGGCTAGCCATAATATTCAGAACTCATGTGTTTCCAGAAAAAAAAAAATACGGGTCCAAATTTCAATAAAAAAACAATGTAATTCACAGTGGAGGTAGAAGAGGGCCTGTATGGAGCATTTTAGATTCACACTGGGTTCTAGATAAACAGATCCAACTCTAACAAGCCTATATCACTAAGTTGCTTCAGCTACCACTACAAGGGCAGGACGAGGACATGCATTGCCAGATGTTCTTTCACAAGAAAACACTTCCTAGCTGACTCTTCTTTTATTTCATGTTCTCTGCAGTCCACTGCCACATTGTGGAAATTATCTGGAGGAAACCAGTCAAACATCTACACTTAATACACCTTACTTTAAAATAGTTGAAGTATCCTCCTCATGTAAGCATTATGTAATTGTGAAGAGAACTGAACAGAATTGAAGAAAAATCATAATAAGTTTGATCTCAGCAGTAATGTTGAACTAAAGTAGGCAAAATGTTATCCTTGCTTATGCCCAGTTTCTCAACCATTCATAAACCATAATCCAACAATTCAAATTACTACTATTGATAGTAGCTTGAACAAGAAATAAGCATACAGAATCTAGAACATAACAATTAGAACTAATACTTACAGCTTCTGCTCAAGGTCACCCCCCTTTTTGTTGTATGTAAACAATCTTCAGTATCAGTGAGAAGTTCCTTTCACAGATTGTTTCACAAAGTTGGCATTACGATCACCCTTCTCTTTGTTGGAAGTGAACTCAAGTTGCCTCTCCACAGACTTGAAAACAGCAGTGCGTTTGGATCTTAACCGGTATGGAGGTGATGCATTAAAGGTCATTCCAGTGGGCTCAATAGAGCCACTGGGGCTTGCATCTTGAAACCGAGAATTTTTGGAATTGTTCTGATTGCTTTCCTGTTTACCAGATAAGCAAAACCTGTCACTTCCAGACACTCCATCTACCTTCCCTATTTTTTTGGCATCCAATTGCGCTTGAGATACTGGCTTTCGCTTTCGAAATATGGAAGGAGTATAAGGGAAGGTCTTAGCAGCGATTTTCAAAATAGATTCAGGACTTGGCGAACTTAAACCACTGCCCTTCACACAAGGTGGAGTGAAGAAACTAATAGGTGATGTAATGGGACTAGAGTTGTAGTCATGATGCACAGAATGCCTATTTGAAGTATCTTTATCTAACAGAATAAAACTTTTTAACTCAGGGGGCACATAGTATAAAGAACCATAAGTTGGAGTTCCAACTTGCTTCTGCGTCCCAGTAACTTTGTCTTCAACAAATTCACAGTTGACTGTACAATTCTCAAGCCTCGGCATTGACTCTGAGCAAGTAAGGTCTATATTAGGCGACTCTGGATTACATTCTAGACCTTCAGAATCCATAGACTCATTTGGACGGATACTTGATGATGTAGCCATATCTGGAACAAGAGCTGAGGGCTCTAACCGATCCTTGCCCCCTTCTTCATCTGGCTTGCCTATGTCCGTAGTTCCTGATGAAGTTTGTGCAGCTGAATCTGAGTCTTTATTTGAACAAACAAGATTTTCAGTAGCAGTAGATTGACTTGTATCCTTGGTGCCATTTTGTAGGCTACTTTTTGCAACTGGTGGAAGTTTCCCAGTAGCCAAATAGAAATCCAATTTTTTCTTCAAAGAACTATTCCAATGATTCTTTATGGAGTTGTCCGTCCTGCATAAAGAAAATCACGTGTTCTGTGACCATTGATCATTATAATACTCTGAAAGTTCTATCAGACTGGTTCATAGAGTAATGAGAAAAATCACACCGGAAGTCATCATTAGAATTTTAAAACGTAAACTAATACACTTCCCAAGTCACAATTCTTAATTACTACTCCCATGAATCTCTGGTCAATCTGAAGACGATATTATCTGGTACATAATCATTCAAACCTTTAATACAAGTCTCGTAATGAAACAATTGTGTCTTTTGATAAGTACTTGGCAATAAAATTCAATTTTACTGGGACTAGTTCTTTGGATCCTCAATTGATCCTAGTCATGATATGTCTGTGAGAATATGAATCATTAATTCAGCAATTGATTCATCGAATAAGAAACAACCTATTGCATTAATAGCTTTGCTGTGCACCACTATTTATCAGACATGACTGTTTCTCCACGGTCAAATATTTTTACCATTCCTTTTTAACAAGTACATTATATATAGCCCACAATGTGCTAGATGAATTTATATCATTAAGAAAAATTAAAACGATACCTTCCAGGTAGAACCTTAGCAATTTCAGCCCATTTGTTCCCATGTATCCGGTGGGCATTCATAAGTGCTAATTCCTCCTCAAGAGTCCATGCATCCTTTTTTATATCTGGATTCAAATGATTGTGCCATCTGCAAAAGATTATCTTAATAAGCAGATTTTATCTTTATAAGGATAACCAAACTTAGGAAATCCAATCAGCAGGAATAAATAATGAAAAATATATAATATTAATCATGTTCGTCCTGCGGGGTTATGACGAGTGAATTAACCAAATATAGCACAAAAACGGAATCGAGAACAGCCATTTTAAGCTTGCTTACAACTATCACCGGTATATTTTGACAACATGAATGGACAAACAATCTAAACTTATAATCATTTTCAGAAGCTACCTCTCTCGGCATTGTTTCCCAATGCGGCCAGGCAAAGACTTTGCAATGACAGACCATTTTGTAGGCCCATATTTTGATACCAGTTCAGTAATTTTATCATCCTCCTACAAGCAAAAAAATGAGGAAACAAAAGTTAACTCAAGCCCAAATAAAAAGAGTGGAGCAAATTAAAATTATATAGCAGATAGGTGCCAACCTCTTGAGTCCAAGGTCCTTTAACAAGGTCCGGATTAAGAACTTTCTGCCATCGATGCAAACATTGCACTTCTGATCTATCAGGAAAAAACTCAGCTGCATGGACATTGTATTCAATGTAAGACAACTTTCCTTAATCAATGATGCAAAATCCAAATTGAGCATCCACTCATTTTTTTTGTTAAAATAATAGACTTAGAACTTATATTAAACACTGTAAACAGCATCAATATATTTCAAACAAAAACAGCAAATCATTACTCTATTTATCTGTATCAGTCTTCCTAAATTATTTGGTAGTTTCAATCTCCATCCAACTTCAGTTTCACTTTTAGAATATCACCAACTATAGTAAATTTGATGCTACAGATCTACCCCCCACACTCCAGAATACACCTAAGAGGAAGAGTTCGTATAATCAACTATCTGTATGCACCACAAGCATTGGGTTCCCCCTCTAATTTTCGAGAGATGAAAGAGCATCAAAAGATTGAGGTCCTATTGTCTTCTATCTTGTTAAACCCAAAAGAAATTTTTTCTTAATCTCGATCTATTTTGATTTTTCTTTTTTGTTCTACCAAAAGAAAGGTTCTTTTTATACTTTATCCCTTTCAATATAATTTCTTCTAAGGTGAGACATGGCCTCTAGAGGTTCGAAATAATGAAATTTGAGACCTAACATATTTAGAATAGAACCTGACCAAATAAAGCAGCCAATTAACAATAAATATCAGAATAATTTCTACAAAAGAAACAAACCAATTTTCTTCCAACTCTTCCCCTTAAAAGTTGACACAGCATTTCTTAACGTCTCGTCCTGTAACAAATTGCAGATGGTCAATCATAAGCCAAAGAGGTACCTAAAAAGCAAGCAGCAAACAGAAAAGCAACCGGGAATCCTGAACACATAATATATGTGAGCTGCAAACACTTGAGAATTAAAAGCACGATGTTTCGTAGCTATAATTATCAAAATAAGCTGTAAAACCACTAACCAAATATGGCTTAACTATTTCCATATCAGAATACTCAACAACGTGCCTAACGACGTCCCTCTTTAATAAGGTTAGCTGAATAATAATTAGTATACACCAAACAACTTTTGGCTAGCTACTGCTCACACATACAAGTTCAAAAAGTAAACTATTGAAAAAAGGCTTACCTCCTCTGGAGTCCAACCACCTTTCGCACGCCTGATCGGTCCAGTTGTCCTCCTGCAAATTAATCCCAAAATATTCATTGCAACAATCAAACCAATACAAAGTAAGCACCGCTAACCATTACTAATCTTTTCATCAGCTTACAGAGCAATTTGCAACAACTATAACCAGATGCAACGAGCCAAAAAAAAAAAAAAAAAGAAGAAGAAGGTAACTTCACCGAAAATTACCTATGAGTGGGTGATGTTGTTGCAGGGCTAGATACCCCAGGAGACTTGAGAATAGCACTACTACTACCTTCAGATAAAGACGAGCTTGAAGCAGCCGTTAATTGTTTATTCTCAAGACAACACTCCTCCTCTAATTTCACTTCTGCCATCTTCTTCTACACATCATCTCCAAAACCCAAAATCTTGGTCAACAAACGAATAAACAAATAAGAAAATAACACAAAACCCTCGATAGATTTCTCAAATTAACGCATCATAATCAGTTAAAACCCTAACAATTTATAATTTTGAACAAAATTCCCCAAACCAAACCACCGCCACATGTATAAAGACAAAATTCAGATCTTAAAATTAAGTAATCAAATAAAAAACCAATAAAAAAAGGCCAAAAATATCACAGACGATTCTAGGGTTTTTGATAAAACTATCCAAAAAAATCAATTTTTAGCCAATCAGAGCTACTTGCGGCTCAAAAAATAACGGTAACTTGATCGCAAAACAGTTGGAGATAAGAAAAAAAAACAAAAACAAAAAAAGGCTTTTTCATTCCCGAAACTAAAAAAACTTACCAAGAAATGGCGGGAATCGAACTAGAACTCATCAAAAGAAACCCTTTCCGTTGAATCAAAGAGAAAATAAAAACGTTTTCTGAAAACAACCGAAGTGCTTTTTTGTTTCGAAAAATCCTCGGCCGTTGAAGAGAGAAGTAAAAGAAAAATATTTAATTAATTAAAACAAAATGAAGGAAGTCTAACGAATATATTGGCACCGACGTCTCCGTTACTTGCTGCCGTTATTGAAAGCTGATGTGTTTTTATTTTTTCGAGGGTTTTTGAAACCCTAAGGTTAACGGTCGTTAGCTGGAGCAAGTTAACGTTGGGGTCAAAAGTTTGAACCTCAAACGGCACTCAAGTTGGTAGAATTATAAAAGGCTCTTCACGTTAAATGTCGAACAGGTATTTGCTGAGGTGATAGGTTCGCGGGTTATTTTCAGCCGTTGGATTGGAATAAATGGTCGGGTTTTTAAATGGAAAGATGCGTTTCAACTGATTGTTGGGGGGTTTTGGTTATTAATGTTGACTTGGACTTCAGATCAAGGGAAATCAACGGTTCATACTTCATAGTTCATATCATGGAGCATTAACAGTTAGGTGATATTTTAATTTAATATGCACCGTTGGATCGAGGGAAGTAAACAAAAAACGAAAAAGCTTTTATAGCGGATTTCATTTTAGCTGCTCTCTCTTATAACGTATACTTTACATAAAAAAAAATTAAAATTGCATTTGAATTATAATTAAAAATTAGTTTTAAAAAGGTTCATAAATTAAAAAACTTTGTGAATTGTAAACTTAATTACCATTTTTATTACGGTTGGACGTTGATATAAGATTAATAATTAATAGTATATAAGCAATAGAAGTAAACAGATTGTTTTAACGTAAAATTTAAATAAAATAAATCTTATAGAGTGCTGATACATTCATCCAATGAGACTCAATTTGGGCCAAAGAAAGTAAACGAATTTGAAAATATTAAGAGGTATAATAATAGTTTAAAGACAACTTTTATTCAATTTTAAGTATATACAAATAAAGAGATGAGACCTCATTTTATAGTCATATAACTATACAAATTAAGTGAATGTTTAATAAGTAGATAATTCATTAGTTGTAAGTTTTTATGAGATAGTGGAAGTTATTGGAGATGAAGGGTTATTTAGTGAAAAGTTATAGGACATGAAGAGTCGTACGTAAATGATTAGTAAAGTATACATCATTTACGTCTGGGTATTTGAGATTCATTTTCTGGTTGATATATTATGTCTCTTTAGAAGCAACATATTCAATAATTTAATTGTAGATCAAATATTTTGTTGTACATACAAACATGATTTCTTTAGGAGCACCAAATTATTTCACAAATTTTTCATATCATCTTCTCGGAAAATTAGTTGTTTGCACCAATTGATTTATTACATGCTTCAAGCATTCATATATTCTTCATATCAATATTTCATCCTTCAAGGACATCAACCCATGTTAGGATATTTTCTACATGTGATTTTAATCACTTTCTCTAATCAATAAGTTCATCCAATAATTGATCAACAATGTGCATTGTACAATTATTCTTTTGAACTTTAAGTTCAAACAAATTTTCATAAATATTAAGATGTAATAAAATGATACATACCAATATCATAAAATCAAGTCATCCATCATGTATACTTTTCCTGCCACTCGTGATGGGATGATTTTTATCATAAAATATGCGCAAAATATTTAAGTATAAATAATGGTGAATTAGTTAAAAAGAGATAATAATATCCAATATTTGAGTTTTAATGATAAGAACCAAAAATTAATTTAAAATAAAAATATATAATCATGTAATTCTTCGAGTAAATGAATCAAGAACTTTAACTCTAACCCGACACGGAAAAAATCGTGTCAACCCGGACCCGGTCCATTTAATAATCATGTCAAATTTAACGACTCATACCCATTTATTCGTGTTGTATTCATGTCGAGTAACAGGATTGTGTTAAATTTTGTCAGCGCTAGTGACAACGGATGTTCATAGTGGCAAGATCTATTATAGGGTTGTTATTAGATGTTAGTAAATTGATGGGTGTAGCAGACACGCAACTAAAGTGAAATTGAGAAATAATGAAACACGGAATCACACAGGGACACCAGAAATTACATGGTTCAGCTTTTAGCCTACATCCACGGGCAAAGACAGAAGGAAAATATTTTACTAGTGAAAATGAATTACAAGTATTGTAGTATTTTAGCCCACTACCCAAAACCACAATATACTCAAACTCTCAAATCACTATAATAAGAGCTTATAATTTCAAGTTCTTTAAACTCTCTCTCTAAAATGCTAAATTGATTCTCTCTCAATGGAATGCCCAAAATGAGGGTGGGAAGCCCTTTTTATATAGCCAAAATTTTGGATTCTTTTTTTTTTTTTAATAAGTCAACACGACACCACTAAAAATGGCTGGCCGTGTTGAATAGCATGGCACCGCCCATCTAGATGGGCGATGCCAGCCATGACTTTAACATTCTCCCACTTGGAGATTTGATTGACTCAATCAATCTTCACATCATCCTTTCTGCTTCGTCATTGTCATGTTGCTTTCGTTTCTACTAGGCCACAAGATAATCTACTCCATAAAAACTTGTCAATATTGATTGGCTTGGTCAAAACATCTGCTAGGTTCTCCTTGGTATGGATTTTCTGCAAATCGACACTTCCATTTTCTGCTATTTCTTGAACAAAATGATACTGAACTCCTATGTGTTTTGTCATGAAATGAAAGGCTGGATTCCTTGCAATATGCAAGGCACTCTGACTGTCACAATACACAGAAATTTTTTCTTGTTTGTACTCGAGCTCTTCCAATTACCTTTGTATTTAAATAACTTCCTTACAAGCTTGTGTAGTTGCCATGTATTCTGCTTCTGTTGTAGATAAAGCCACAACGGTCTGCAGTTTTGAAACACAGCTTACAGCTACTCCCGCAAGTGTAAATACATAGCTAGTAGTGGGTTTCTTTTTATCAAGGTCTCCTGTAAAATCTAAATCCACATAGCCCCTGACAGTAAACTTTAATCCTCCATAACATAATGCAACATCAGAGGTTTCTCTGATGTACCTCAGAATCATATTCACAGCTATCCAATGCTCTCCACCAGAATTCGCCATGTATCGACTGACTGCTCCCAAAGCTTGTGCAATGTCTGGTCTAGTACATATCATAGCGAACATCAAACTTTGCATTGTTGATGTATACGGTACTCGAGACATCTTCTTCCTCTCTGCTTCATTGTTAGGACACATACTTGAGGATAATTTGAAATTAACAGGAAGTGGGGTAGAAATTGACTTACAATCGTGCATGTTGAAGCGTCGCAAGATTTTCTTCAAGTAGTTCTTATGAGAAAGCCAAATCTTCCTGTTATTTTTGTCTTGGTGAATTTGCATCTCTAGAATCTTGTTTGCTGGTTCCAAATCCTTCATTTCAAACTCTCTAGCTAATTATGCCTTCAATTCTTAGACTCGATCTTTGTTGGGGCCTGCTACTAACATGTCATCCACATACAACAGCAAAATGATGAAATCATTATCTTCAAACCTCTTGTAATATGCACAATAGTCTTAACTGAATCTGTTGTATCCAAGGCTCATGATAAAGGAATCAAATCTCTTATACCAACACCTCGACGCCTGTTTGACACCGTATAGAGATTTATTTAATCTGCAAACCAAGTTTTCCTTTTTCTTTTCAGCAAAACCTTCTAGTTGGAGCATATAAATATTTTCTTCAAGTTCTCTATGAGGAAATACAGTTTTCACATCTAACTGCTCTAAATGTAGGTCAAATGTAGCACACATCTCCAAGACTATTCTGACGTTTCGTGAGTCGAACCATTGGAAAAAATATTTCGTTGAAGTCAATACCTTCTTTCTGAGCATATCCTTTCACCACCAATCTTGCACGATACCGCTCCACTTGGTCATTGTCATCACGTTTGATCTTGTAGACCCATTTGTTATTAATGACTTTTCTTCCACGTGGTAGTGATACAAGTTCCCATATATTTGTTCTTGTGTAGAGCCTCAATTTCTTCCTGCATTACTGTCTTCCACAAAGTAACATCTGAACTGTTTAAAGTTTCATGGAAAGTTGATGGTTCTTCATCCTCTGTTAAAAGATAGTATGCAACATTGATCTTTGTGACATAATTCGAGTGCCATACTGGTGGTCGTCTCTCACGAGTTGACCGACGAACTTCTGGAACCTCGAACTCGACTGGTTCTTATTCCTCGTGCTCTGGTACTGCTTCAGAAGAATCTGAATCTTCTTTTCCTATATTATTTTTCACATACACTAGTACAATCTCTAACTTTTCTTTTACATGATATCATCTTCATTTCTCATTTGCAGTTGATCTTCTACAAAAATAATATCTCTGTTGATGACGATCTTATGGGCAGTGAGGTCCCACAGACGATACTCTTTTACTCCATTAGCATACCCCTAGAAGATATACCTCTTAGATTTTAGATCTAACTTTGTTCTTTCTTGGATATTGTACATCACGTACACTGGACATCCAAATGCATGTAGATAAGAGTAATTAGTTGGCTTTCCAATCCACATCTCCATCGTTGTCTTCAGCCCAATTACTGTGGATGGCAACCGATTTACTATATAACAGGCAGTTTTGGCTACTTCTGCCCAGAATGAATTGGGCAGCAGTCCTCTACATAGCTCTTATCCTTTCTGTAAGAGTCTTGTTCATCCACTCTACCACTCTATTTTGTTGAGGAGTGTATGCTACCGTGAACTGCCTCTAAATACCTTCTTACTTACAAAAAGCTAGAAACTCGCCGCCTGTATACTTTCCACCATTATTTGTCCTCAAGCACTTGATCATTTTGCCAGATTCAAGTTCCATCCGTGCTTTGTAATTTTTAAACACTGGAAATACATCTGACTTTTTCTTGATTGGATACACCCAACATCTCCTAGAATAATCATCAATGAAAGCCATCATGTACTTTGCACCTCCCATGGATATGTCTGGTGATTCCCAAACATCAAAGTGAACTAAGTTTAGAATGCATTTACTTCTAGCAATAGATCTACTGAACTTTAATTTATGTTACTTACTTGTAACACAATGTTCGCAAAATGGTAAGCTTACCGATTTGAGCCTTAGAAGCAATTTTCACTCAGAGAGAATTTTCAAACCTTATTCCGACATGTGGCCAAATTTGAGATGCCACATCATCATTGACTCTTCTCCATTTGATGCGACACACGCATCAGTCTCCTGTAGTGTTTCTCCTTTATGCATGAATAGATCAGCACCGATTTTTTCTGCCTTCATCAATACAAGCGCTCCTTTAACAATCTTCATAATTATATTCTCCACATGAGTTTTGTACCCATGATTATCCATTTGTCCCAAAAACAATATATTTTTCTTTAGGTCATTGACATATAGTAACTCTTTAATTGTGCAAATTGTACCATCAAATATTTTTATTTTGACTGTACCAATACTAACGATCTCCAAGGCATGATCATCTCTCATATATACAGATCCTCCTTAGATAATTTGATATGTGTGAAATCATTCTCTTTATAGGTCATGTGTCAGGTAGCTCCTGCCTCCTGAGTCTATGAGCCAGACATCAGATAGCCGTTTTCTGCCTTTTGAAACAGTTGTTGTCTCCCTATAGAGAATTTCGCCATCATTCGAGGTACTTGCTACAACACACCCTTGAGCATTTGATGACTCAAGTTCTTTGCCCTTTCTTTTCTTCTGGTTGTTCCAACACTCTTTCTTGACATGCCATTTCTTGCCACAGTTGTAGCATTTAACATTCTTCTTAATTTTAGATTTTGATCTACCAAACCCCCTCTTTTGTCTTTTTTGAACGCACCCCTAATCTCTTATATATTTACAGTTTATTAAAGTAATTTATTTTTCCTCTTTCTTCAAACCCTCATCTCTAAATTCTTCCCCATTTTTTCCATTTTCAATTAAACCTATAATTAATTAATTGCAATCAATAAGAGAAACTTGACATTCTCATTAAAGCTACTTCCTTGTTGCCTGAAGGTTCATTTGCTCTATATCATATAAGCAATAATGAATTGAACTTTTTATATAAAAGAAAATCACAGATATATTTTTGTACACATAATCTATTTATCATACAATGAAATTCAGGTGTAAGTAAATTGAAATTTTTTAGGTTTTATTACGTGTCTTCTTCCCCTCTTCTCCTCCATGTGTCTCTCCATTTTCACCTTAAATAATTTAACTTTAGGGCTTTCTAATAATTGGATGATGATTATTATTATTATTATTATATCAGTAAAACTCCTCTTATTATGTTAATGAGTTTCTTTTCTTAGGAAAAAAGAATATTTTAACAAATGATAAAAGATGAGAGCTTTAACAAAATTTCAAAATCTGTCTTAGTTTTCATTTTCTTTGATGCATCTGGCATGTTTGATCTCTTGATTATAACTTACAAAAGTGGGTATTATAACAAAATGATGATGATTAGTGATTTGTGTTGAGAGAATTTGGGAAAAAAATGATATTGGAACAAAATTTTGTAAACTTTAACTTTTCTTAATTTTCAGTAAATATCAGGGACTGCATTGTTAATAAATAAACAAACACATCGCTGCCCTTGAAACTACTTTTGTGTTAGATCTAAAGGTGGCAGCACAAAAAGGACAAAAAGAGGAGTATCGTGTACCTGTTGCACCATAGCTAGATCCCTTTAATAGATGCATTCTTAATTTTCTTTCATTGTAGTTTACAGTCAAATGTGAAATTTTTAATTCCAAGAAAAAAATTGTGAAAATTGAGCATATATAATTCAAAGCAATTTTATACTTTTGGAAGAGAAAACTCTAGCATTGAAAGACGGCTACGATTTTGTTTAAGTTGGATCTTGGGAGCACTGGAGGCATGAGTTTATTTGGCCTCTTTATCGCCTTTATCGAAGATGTAAGCACGATACAATGTTGGAAACTACTTTCGACCACTCAATTATGACCATTACAAATCATGTTACATGTCAACTTAGTCAAAACAAATATAGGATCAGCAGCAATAAAAATAAGAAAATAATCATTAAGGTTAATTAGATATATTCTTGTTTGGAATTGATATAAAATGCAAGCAATGCTTTGGAAACCAAAGATAGAATATTTTGCTTGTACTAATAGAGTCTCGTGCTGATAATATGTTAAATTTTTTTATTAATTAGGAACACATAAAATATAAGAGAGAGTAATAAGAGGCACAATAATAGTTTAGAGACAAATAAGAAGATGAACTCTCCTTTTATATACATATAACCATACAAATAAAGTAAATGATTAGTAAATAGAGCATTAGTCATAACTTCTTATGAGATAATTGGAAGTTGTAGGAGATGACGAGTTGTCTGGTGGGGATGTAAAAAATTATTTTGATGAACCATATAATTATAATTATTTCATAACAAAAAAAAAAAAGAGGCTTCAGGTACAAACATCATTTTCCAACTTTACATTCATAGTTTTATTGTTACTTCAATCATATTCAATTATCTTTTTTTTATGTATCAAAGTAATTTACAATAAGTACACAATCAATTATTTCTTAGAAGAAACTAGTTGGTTTGATTCTTCTATTAAGGTTAAGGGTTTTAATTTGTCTTTTACATCAACCTTTAAAGTGGGATTAGAATGTGGATTGGATAGAATTAGATAGAGTGCATGATAATTAAAAAATAAATATACAAAAAAAGAGTAATGATAGAAATGCAATTGTTTGTATAAAATTATTTTATACAAACTAATGTGGTATAAATTTATTGGTTGGATGAAAATATAAAATAAAAAAAAAATTATATGAACGAATAGATATTTAACCAAACCAATTGAATTGTATCATATCAGTTAAATGATTATAACTCTATTACTACTCAAAAAGAATTTATGGAATCATTATATTTAGAGTAGGGCTATTCACACTTTAAAAATTTCTCTAAACACTATAACTTCATTAAAAACTTTAAACAAAAATACACATCATATGAATTATTATTAAAGACAATTTATTACAAGTTAATAGTGTATGATTACTCTGAACACTCATATAATATACTCATTATTCCATGTACATAATTCTTATACTTTAACTTTATTTCCAACATCTTAATCAATACATAGATGAATAATGATTAAATCAATTTTTTTATTTTTTTATTTTTGCACTCATTATTTATGGAACATTTCTTATTATTATTATCTCATTATAAGTTGTTCTCGGTGCAAAATTTAATATCGTACATAAATAAACAAAGAAAATTAAATATATTTTTGTTGAATAATTTATTTATAACGGACTTGATTACATTTTTGTAAAAATTTATTAAAATCTCTTCAAATTAGTTGTATTGAATAACTTTATTGGTGTTAGTAAATAAAGTTAATTAATTTAAATAGTTTGAGTAAGGATATTTTTTGAATTTTAAAGAGTGTTCAAGGTAAAACTTAATTTTAAAAAAAATAGTAGTATATGAGTGTACAAAATAATATAGTTTTTAAAGTAATTTTTAGAGTGCAAATAACCCCACCCTTATATTTATCATGAATATTTAAGGATAGCATAAAAAATGGTGGACATTAAATGGTAATTTTGGCAACTAGGGCAAGTCTAACTAATCTCTTTTGCGGATAACGTTCATTACATAATAATGTTCTTCAAAAAGTTAATGTTCTTCAGTTACTGCAGTATGGCTGAAATCTTCTGGTTGATCTCTGAAATTCTATAAAAAAAGAAGAATTTCCAGAACTTCAAAGCTCAGCACATCTCTAGGAACTGTAATAGCATAGCTCATAATTAGCTAAATTAGCCTTACAAAAGAAGGAAATTGTATTATGGTTGGATTAAATTCTAACGGACATTATGTATTTGTGCTCAAGTTAATTCTATAAAAGGCATACTTTCTTTAAAAATAAAAAAATAAAATAAAAGTTTGCCACTTTTATTTCTTCGGTTCAAGTGATGTCTTCTAACTTAGGAAAATGAGAATCATTGAATGATTCACATGCATAATATATTAATATGCCCCTTCGTGGGGAAGCTGCGTTAGTACCATAGTTGATATTCCATAGTGTATACGCAAGTAAATTGTAAAGTAAAATTTCACATGCCATTAGGGCATTGTAAAGTAAAATTTCACATGCCATTGGGGTTAACGTTTTTCATAACTGAATATGTAGTGTAATTGTTACTTCGCCTCGTCATTTATAAATTTTTATATTATATTGAAAATGGGAGATAATATTTTAGAGTAGAGAGTAACAGCATCATGGATGATGCGAAGCAGCAACACCTGAAAGGTACTCCGAGCGGGCCCGGCAAAAACCCAACCGTCCAACGGCAAAACGAAATTCAAATGGAACGCATAAAAATTGTCCCAACGGTCAAATCCTTTTTTAAATTTACCAGCAAGCATAAACTCTCTCGAGACTCTCTCTCTGTAAGTTGCCATTTTCATCATCTTCATTCACTGACACAAATCGCTCTCTCAAACAAATTCCCCCCCAAAATCTCGGCTTTCTCTTTAACTTAAAAATCCTCAACTCACCACCTCTGATGGAAACTGAGTACGTGTCGTCGTCATTCAACACGCCTTCAAAATCAACGATCCCAAATTCGACTTCGACCTCCTCCAAGGTCAGAGTGATCGTTAGGGTTCGCCCTTTTCTTTCTCAAGAAATCGCGGCAAAAAATGGAAACTCAATCTGTTGTATTTCAGTTCTTGATCGAGGTTCCCTGTCTTGCAATGAAGAAGTTGCTGTTTATCTGAAAGATCCTGACACCATGTCAGTACTGCTGCAATTTTTGTTTTTAATTTCTTGTTCGAACTTAGATTTTAATTATGATTTTTTTTCTCCTTTCTTTGCGGTTTTAGTCGAAGCGAGTGCTATCAGTTGGATTCGTTCTTTGGCCAAGAGGATGAAAGCGTGAGCAAAATATTTTACAGTGAAGTGAATCCTCTGATTCGAGGGATCTTTCATGGCCGCAACGCTACCGTTTTTGCCTATGGGGCTACTGGCAGCGGCAAAACTTATACCATGCAGGTACGCTACTATTAAGAGACGGGTACCCATTTGTATTTGCTGAAATTCTGTTTGGTTAGAAGGAAAATTGAATGATTCAGAGTGGCTGGAAATTCGAGGAATTTACCTACCTAAGTGAGTCAAATGGCTGGACTAATATCACTGTGGTTAATTTTGTATACACTGTAAGAGAAAATTGAAGTGTCAGTTGATAGTTTCATCTATTATAGAACAAATTTGATAAGTTCGATGGTTGAATCGTGAAAAAATCAACTCTTCTTGAGAGTCTTATACTCTTATTATTGATTTCTTTTGGCCATAAGTTACAAATTTTATTCCCAAGTAGTGGAAAACTCAAAGAGATCATCGTCTCCGGGTTCATTTGGCTTGGCTACTTCAAGTAGACTGGAGTAAGTTTGGGATTAATACACAGATGCTATGAGATAATCATTAACTGTCAAGTACAAATGTGCCGGTCTGGGTGGTAATCACTAGATTCCAAGCAAAAATGAGTGCTTATCAAACACTTAAGTTGAATCACAACAATCCAAAAAATACCTGTAAATGGATTAATTTATCTAGTGTAGTATCTTCTATTCACATTTAAATAACAAACATAACTTTAATGTTTCATAGAATTCATTGTTTCTAGTATCATGTAAACTAACTTTATGACAGTGATTGGTGTTACAGGGTAGTGAAGAGAGGCCAGGCCTAATGCCATTGGCTATGTCCAAAATTCTATCTATTTGTCAGAGCACAGGAAGCACAGCAGAGATTTCATACTATGAAGTCTACATGGACAGGTGTTATGATCTTTTGGAAGTCAAAACCAAGGAAATTTCAATTTTGGACGATAAGGATGGGCAACTCCATCTCAAGGGACTCTCTCGAGTTCCTGTTAACTCAATGACAGAATTTCAAGAGATATTTTCCCGTGGAATCCAAAGAAGAAAGGTGGCACACACGGGACTGAATGATGTTTCTAGTAGGAGCCATGGTGTGCTTGTGATTTCGGTTTCTACCCTTCTAGGTGATGATTCGAAGGCTGCGTTAACTGGGAAGCTGAACCTTATAGATTTAGCAGGTCATTTCAGCTCTTTTTAAGTAGCTCAACTCTTTCTGAATATCTAATTGTTTTATGTACATGGCTTAGCTTGTGGCTTGTAGCCTCCTATTTTCTTTCTGAGTTTATCATTTTTAAACAGGCAATGAAGATAATAGAAGGACCTGCAATGAAGGAATTCGTCTGCTTGAGAGTGCCAAGATCAATCAGTCCTTGTTTGCATTGTCAAATGTGATACATGCACTGAATAACAACAAACCCCGAGTTCCATACAGAGAAAGCAAATTGACCCGTATATTGCAAGATTCTCTTGGAGGGACAAGCCACGCTTTGATGGTTGCTTGTCTGGTAAGAATTTTGTATTAGATCACTCATCTTTTCATCTTGGTCTACCATCAATAAATTTATCAGAATTCAATTCAAATACACTTTTTGTGTTAAACAGAATCCAGGAGAGTACCAAGAATCTGTTCACACCGTTAGCTTGGCTGCTAGATCACGCCATATTTCAAACACTCTTCCTTCAGCCCAGAAAGTTCAGACTCCAATGGTTAAAATTGATATGGAAGCAAAACTGCGAGCATGGCTTGAATCTAAAGGCAAGACAAAGAGTGCACAAAGAATGGCAGTACGTGGTACTCCAATTGTGAGCAAAACTCCTACTTCTGTATGTTCAGTCAAGAAAACCATTAATCACAGCTGCAGAAAAGTCAAGGTTTCTCCCAAACAGGACGCTTCTAATGCTGAAGACAGGTATAGGAAGGGAGCAGTAACTTCTATGTCATGCAGCATGATCATCTGGTTACCAAAACTTAGTGCTTTACTTTTATGCAGGGCTTTATGTGTCCCTTTTAGGAACTTATTAATTGATGAAGGTCTTGGTGATTCTTGCTCAGAGGTAAGTTCTAGAACTTAACACATGCTTGTTTACTAACATCTATATAAATCCATGATCAAATCATCCTACATAATACAATTTGAATAATGAAGGGTGCATGATACTGTAGTAGAAAATTGACTCTTATGACCTAGCACGAGGTATTTTAAAAGGATTATTGTTTACCAACGATCAGGATAAAATTTAAAGGCTATATGAGATTTTATTGTTTTGAATTTATTGATCGTTGCAGAGTCACCACATGGTTGCCAACGATACAGAAGAAATAACTGCCGGTAAAGATGGAATTATCTCCATATCATCACCAAGACACTTACCTGGTATGGTGCTTCTACATTCTTTTTCCTCAAAAAGATTTGTTATAATAAATTTGATGTTTTAGGTATTAAAGGATCCATTTCAATTGGTTGGATATTTTCTGGTCATTATATGGGGTTCTCTGAGATTTCAAATGTGATGCAGATGAGCAATCAGAAGAGAAGGCAACTTTCATGAACTCTCAGGCATCACCAGTTTTTGAGAGGAAAAGTGCGACGCAAAGTCCTCTCAGAACAGCACTCTCCCCTATCAATATCAATGCAAATACAAAGCCCCTCGAGAAACTATCAGACACAGATCAACATTGCCCATTGCTTGAACCAAAGACTCCGAGAACACCATTCACTGCAACATGTGCATCCAACAAATTCCAACCAATCGGCACTCCACTTGATAAATTCAGTGCACAAAGCATTCGCTTGAAGGTATAAGAGATATAACTAAAGCTTGATGATAGTTATTTCTTTTAAATACCTTTCGTGGTTCTCGTATTTAAAAATTTTGATGTACACAGAACTCTCTTGTGCAAGAATACATTGATTTCTTGAATACAGCCAGCAGGTATAATTCTGTTTCCATTGCTGTTTTTTGCACATCTTAAATGCCTTTTTATTAAGCACACTAAAATTCGCAAATGGTTTTTTCTATATTTACAGAGAAGAGCTCGTGGAGTTAAAGGTACAACAAGGCTAATCGATCAGTTATGGCAATGCTGATAAATATCATTTTTCGAGTAATCCAATATAATTTTCATTTACATTCCTGTGTTCATCGTGCAGGGGATAGGACAGAGATTGGCGGATTACATATGTGAGCTTAGACAATCAAGCCCCCTAAAATCTGTAAGTTTATATATAACTCTGGAGATAAAGAATTTTCGAGTTATAGTTTGTATGCAGTAACACTAATTAAACAGTGAATTCTGAACCATTTACAGCTGAGTGATTTAGAGAAAATTGGGCTCTCAACCAAGCAGGTAATAAATCAGCAATATTTGTTAACTCCCCTATGATTCAGCCTTGAAAGAGATGAATGATAATGATCTGAAACAACATCTGACAAACAAAAATTTCTCACAGGTTTACAACTTGTTTGGTAAAGCCGCAAAAGGAATTTTCGATAGACCAGAAAGCGCAACTCCCAGTTGTTAAGAAACGTTGTCGGTCACATAACAGTTTCACATGGTGGGATTCAGTTGTGTGGTTTTGATCAATTGCCGTATCATATATTCTAACGGTGGCAGCCGTAGATCGTGTGAATTGATCAAAAAATTGTGTATTCCTGATATCAAGTCGCAGATTTGCACTTTGCAATGTAAACAATATGTTGTCAAATTGGCATGTGTTCTGTTTTGTAGAACTCTCTAAACTTCAACCGAAAGCGAAACCGACAAAGAATCAATTCAACACTATGATCAGAACAGGAAAAGAAAAATACTATTCATTTATTCATATATATATATAACCACATAACTCAAAGCAGAGACTCGTACATAAAACAGTAGTCTATTCTATATTCTACAAACGTTCACAAGAAAGCCATTGAAGCAGAAGCAAACATAGGTCTTAGATTCTATATTAGTTCTTATTTAAAAAAGATCCATATATATGCTTTTAAACAGGCAGCTGGTTAATTAATTCCATAGGCCGCATGGCGCATCTGTCTCTCATTTGCTGCAGTTACACGGGTTGCAGTTGCATGGGTTGCACTTGCAGCCGCCGTTGTCGTCTCCCTCGTTCCTGCAACCGTGCACACATGAGTCCACAAAATCACTCATTTATAGACAACTAATTCATTCAAATGGAAATATATATAATTTTTGCGATCCGGATCTTAAAATACGAAAAAATTTCAAAAGATCTTTAAAACCATAGAATTTAAGAGATTTAAAACTTAAAACGCTTAAACCGTGCGGATTGAAATATTTTTCTGAATTTTTCCGCACTTTAAAATTTCGGATTAAAATATTGCTATACACGTATATATATACGTGTGTGTTCTGCCCGTATTAAAAACAAAAGACACGTACACTTTCTCTGGTGCAACTTCAGGAACTACTTCAAGGCTCTCGGCGATAACATTCTTATTGTCACTGCAACGTCACCATATGATTTTTTTTAGCAAATCAAAAGCTTAAAATAAATTAAAAATTAAAAATAACAGAAAAGTTTTATGAACATAAATAGTTACCCTTCATAGGAGAAATCAGTAGCCTGAGCAGGAACACTTCCACCGGATCCAGCCATTTTCGGATTCTTATGAAAGATTGGAACAAACAGTTGATTATATGATACTTGATGTACGGCGAAAAACCACTGAAGCGCTATAACAAAATAATATCCCCGGGAGTTGGATTTTATAGTGATGAAAGGCGGTTGCTGACCATACACGTGTCAATATTTTAAACCATGCTTATCTCTAAGGTTTACGTCCAAAAACCAAAAAATAAAAATCTATAACCTCCTACGGGATATGGATCACGCGTTTGCCTCCGGTCCTCTTTATCTTTGTTGACTGAGTCTTCCTTGTTTGGTGCGTCATCCTTTTTTTCCTGACCGTCCAATAGAAGTTGACCGTGATCAAGATGGATCAAATGCGGACCCCTCTTGTAGAGTTACGTTTGCAGCTTATCTTGGGGCCGCGTTTGTGCCACTTAGCATTCGGTACCGTATGCAATTAGAGGTTCGGACTCGGTGATTTTAATGCCAACTTTTCATGAACTTGAATGGTGAACGCTTCCCACTAAGGGGAACAAGTATGGTCTCTATATATAAAAAAAATTATTTATATGACTTTGCTTTTAGCCATCGAAGTCATCAAAGAAGGGTCTAGGAAATATCCCATTATAATATCAAATCATTGTCATTGAATTTCTTACTTCCTTTGATCATGACAGGATGAATTAAAGATAACATAGTTGTCCACATTGTAAACTACGTTTGTAAACTACGTGAAGACGCCGATCTCTCTACGTACATGAGTTGCGTTTGTTTTGAAAATGTGAGAAATTACTGTTATATTTTTTTTTTATACATTGATATATTACTATCATAGCTCTACTGATATTCATAATTAAAAAAAATCTTTCTTGAATAATTGAAGATAATCTGAATGTCAATCCTCACTTGAAATTAAAGAGAGATCCATCCTCATTATTAATATTAAAAAGAAATTAATTCTCTTATAATGTAAGAAGATAAATAAATCTTTATTATATAAAAAAATTAAATTTTAACATTGTATTAGCGTTAGGAGTCGAACCCATGCACCCAAGATTGTTGGGCGCATAGGTGTGCTAATGGACCCGTAGTCCATTGGCCTGAAAAGCCACTGCTACATTTAATGTGTGAATTAAAAGCCAAGTTTTGTTACAAATACTGTCGTTTAGAATTACTGACGGTGATGTTTTGTTACAAATTAAATGCTGAAACCGTGAAACGTAACGTCCCTCTCCTGCTTTTTCGACAGTGCGTAGTGGGCATTATGTGTACGTAGAATAGGAGAGAGCCAGGTGGAGGGTGAAATCGAAGAGACCTAAAAAAAATTTGGGGTTGAAAACGTCACCAGTGTTGAAAGCTTTTTTGTGATAAATCCAATCCATTGATTAAAGGTGAGTCACCGCCAAAGCATGACCTAGGACTGAGAACTGCGACTGCTTGCTTTCTACCAAAACAAACTGATGGGCCAGTTAAAATTTTGTATATTTTCTTTGTTTTGTTTAAAATGTAGTGGGTCACTCACATAGACCTGAATCCAGAAAGCCCACCAAACGAAAAACAATTGGGCCCCAATTGTGCAGCACGGAGGAATGATTTAGTGATATTTAGTGATGAGACCTTGAAAGAAAGAAAAAAAAGGCCGCCCACCGTGGGGCTCGAACCCACGACCACAAGGTTAAGAGCCTTGCGCTCTACCGACTGAGCTAGACGGGCTTTGTTGCATCCAATCGCACGATATTATATAAATATCTTTCTAGCATTTGAATCTTTTCGGACGAAAATTTGCACATTTCAAAATGCTAGGAGGCAAGAACCATTTAGCCGGACAAAGATTCTCTCCTAGTTTTTTTTTCTCTCCTAATCTTTCCTAGTGAATTAAGTAGATAAGATTGAATTTTAAATTTTAATATTGACAATTAAACCAGCTTTAATTATTTTATTTATAATTAAACCAGCTTTTTTCCATTAAATTTGAAAAATTATGACAAACTAGGAGAGAAAAATACTAGGAAAAGATCTTAATTCTTTTAGCCACATATTCACCAGATAAAGGTTTCAGGAGTAGATAAATGATTTCTTTTGATTAATGAGGAAAAATAATCCACCATCTAACAAATTCCCAACTTTATTTCCTTTCTCAAACCGCAAGTTTTATTTTTTATTTTTTTGTTAATATACAGATCAAAATGCATATTTTTAATTATACAATATGTATGTATGTGTATGTATGTATTTATCACTATTAAACAGATACATATTCTTCTTCCTATATCTTCTGTGTTCTATCTATGGTATTTAATAAACACTATTAATTACAGAGTAACTCAAAAGGGCAAAATTTTATGAGTGAGGTGAAGAAGGAACCTTAGGAAGCCACCTCCTGATCCTCAGCGACAGACTCCTGAAAAGATTGCTTCCTCCAAAAGATCCTCAAAGATTAAGTCCTCCACCTCAAGTGCCACACACTCGGAGTTGAATTGCAGGCTCATCCACCCGTTGTTCTTTGATAAATCGCTACTTGTGATATAGTCCAATGACTGATCAAGTTCAGGTCTCAAGCTCAAGTACCTGCTTATATTTCTCCAGACCTCCTTAAGAACACGGTTTCCTGCTGGCATTTGAGGGATGCAACATTGGGAAGACAAGGGCTTAGGATAGTAACTGTATGATCTCTCGTATATCTCCATCAATGTCTCATTGATTAAATCAAAGAAAAGCACGTGATTACAATTACCACCTTCATTTCCAGAACAGTCAGGATCAAGGAGAATGCAACCTCCCACTTCTTCATATACTGAAGGATCTACTGGCTGATCATCAGAGTGCCAAGTCCCAAGAGACTCAGTCCCACTGAAGCCGGTCAGCTCCAGTATGTATTTTACATAATCAAATTTAGCTTTGTCTTTTGCATCCACTTGAACATGGGGAATGTCAATATATAGATGCTTGCTCGGAAAATGTACTTTCTCTAACACACTTCTATGAGTTACTAGAGAGGCATCGATGCTGGATTCATGTTGATGGCCAGTCAAAGTATCGTGTACACCAGGAATTAGAAATTCTAGCATCTCTTGTGACTCTGAATCATGCAACGCACATTCATAAAGCATCAGTTTCACCCGTTAAAATACAATTGTCAGTGAACAAAGGCAAGCAAACTTCCAAGAATCAATCAACGGAAATAAAATTAAATTAGCAAGACAGCTTCATTCAGTTGTACTTGTTCATGGAAAAGAAAATTTTAAAGATGATGCTCTGAAAGCTAAAATCTGTCAGACACCTAACCTAAAGAATGTCAGAAGATTAGGATCTTTCAGGTCACAGACGATTCGGTTTAAGTAGTCAAAGTTGGTGTACTTTGAGATTGTATACTTAGGTTGTGGTGTAAGGTAATAAAATAAGTTGCAAAAGTAACATACCTTCTGAAAAAGAAAATTCTGCAGCGCTTTCTCTGACCTCTTGAGAATTGAAGTCAAACACTGTGACAGGACTTGGTTCGGTTGCTTTAGCATCAAGATCTAACTCGCCATCTGATGCACTGTCCCTTGTCGTCAAGGTGATCAGATCATCACTGAGTTTATCCACCTCCATAATACTGTCCACAATGGATGTTGAACCCACTTGATCTCCAGCACCAGAGTCTGTTTGACTAACCTCTACCAAGTTTTGAATTTGACTTTCCGCAGGAGTATCTAATTGCGAGCAGTATTCTGAAGCCATAGGCCCATCCGTGCTATTTTGTTCACCTACACTAGTTAGACTTCCAGTTTCTTCATCCAAAATCCTGACTGGCATCCAAGAAGAATAGGCATCGGAAAATCCCTCATTCTGGTAATAATAAGATTTAATCTCAGGTAAGGAGAAAATCCTTCCCAGAGATTTGGTAGTATTCCTAGAAGGCGATGCCTCCTCTTCTCTTTTTACTTTTAATTTCTCAGAGACAGGCTGTTTGGCTTCCCTTTTGAATGTAGATTCATACAATTGACAGTATCTATCGAGTGTTTCATTTACAGATGATGTCCTTCTCATATGGTGACGTCTACTTGAACGACTGCGTTTACAGTCACTCGTGAGAGAAGGGTCCTTTAGCTGATCAAGAGTTTCATTATTCAAGTCTTTGGAGAACCCCTGGTTACGAGGTAGTTTATGAAGGATTGCATCCATGGTGATTCGATGCCTTTCACTTTTGCTCTCTTTAATTGCATGTTTTATCTTCTGTTTGAGATCCTTGAAATGCTTAATCGCCACTTGACTCCTGCCAGGATTATTAAAATGGTGGGTTGAACCTGAAGAAGAATTATTGGCAATGTCCGCTGCTGCTTGGTTTAGCTTTTGGATTCCGTCTTCTCTGTACTCAACTTCTGTTGATTGGATTGACTTCTTACCGATATCTTCTTCTTTTTCACAAGACCTATTGACATCCTGCTTTCGCTTGAGTCTGCTTGGCCCAGGAACTCTTCTGCCTGATAAGCCAGGTAAAGGGAAACTCTCAGACTTAGTTAATCCCATTCGAGTGTTGAGTACATGTTGATTGTGGTAGTGATGAGCAAATGGAGAGCTTGGGTCACGCAAAACTTTTCGAAAGAATTCTCTATTGAAATTTATTGTATCTAGAGCATCCAGAAACTCCTTTGACCGATGAAGGGAAGCATCTGTAGTAGGCTCCTTGTTTATCAAGTTCTGCTCCACGGAAGCTTGCTTTTTGTTCTCATCAACCTGGCAGTTTTCACCTGTTTCTCCATTGGCAAATGGCTCGTCAAAAGGCTTTTCTAGAAGTGAATCCATTGAGCTGATTTTGTTGGAGTCTTTGTTTCCTCTATAAGCAATTTCGAGACTTCCATCATTTGATGTTATTACAGAAAGGAAATCCTCATGTGAAGCTTTTAAATGATGAATGGAATTAGTACGTGTCAATCGTGATCGTACAGGATAGGTTGAAGTTCGGTGATGTTGGCCCTTCCTCTTAGAAAACTCTTCGTTGACCAGAGATTTTTTCTGAGCTTTGACAGAATTTTGCTTTGTTGGAGTTGTCTGTCTCACTTCCTGAACCTGGAAAATACAGACTAGATCTTAATTTTCTGTAATTTTATCTACAGGTCAAAATCCTAGATAGAGGAACCAGAACCAAAGACGAATATGCTAATGAAGATCATTATCGAAGAACTTACATGAGAGCTGTTCACTTGGTCATTGTTAGTTTCTTGCAACTTATCAGCATTTTGGATCTTTTTGTCTCTTGGGTTTTCATCCCCTGCAAGCCAAAACTTGGTTGTTAACATGTATGCATTCAAGAGTTAATTCTTCGCAAATGTCAAGTACTCTGTAACAAGAAAAGTCCATGAGATTGCTATATACTACTTAATGAAATCAAAGGCAGCTGCAAATGGTTACTGTCATTCAGCAGGATAAATCTGTTTTTAACTCATCAACGGGTGCTCATGAAATTTGGCATTGTATAGAAGCCAAGAACAGACAGACTCGATGGTAATAAATTGTAAATGTAGTGCACCATGTTTAGTATGATAAGATCAATTAGAAAGATAGTTAAGTCTATAACAAACCAGGTCTCTCACAGAAACATGGTATTTGGACTGCCAGAGCAGCTAAAGAACTAGGAAATTACAACATTTGAATGGAAACTTTTCGAGATAAATGGTAACTAAACTTATCTCACCTGGGGCCCGTTTATTACCACCATGCTTCCTATGTGGAAGTCTTTTCTTCACATAATGCCAGTCGGGGTACCTAACGACATGAAGTATAAGACCCCATGCGCATCCAGGATGACCACCCGGAACACAAATGCGAGGGTGTTTCTTCTGTATATGCTTTCCCATAAGTCACAATGTGCACCTTTAAATCTTGAACCTACTTGAGTGGCAAATAACTTCAGCTACAAGCTTGTTGAACCTGATCAAAACTGCAGATTAATATCAAGAGGTTGACAAGGTGTTTTATCGTCCATCAATCGATAGAAATAGATTAAAATTAGTGAATTACATAAAGGAGACACACACTGAATTCTTTGACTGCCTATTGATGTAAAACGACTTTTTTATTTTGACATCTACAGAAACACTCATCGTAAAATGAACAAACTGTAGCCCATACGATTTCAACAGATATTATTCTCTTGGACATTTTAGCATCAACTATCCATTTCAACAAAGGCCCCTCAAGAAACTACAGATACCATGTCATCAATCCAACAATGTCTTCATATGTACATTTATCTCTTCTAACACAAAAAGCATTTTTTTCCAGAAAACCAAATAAAACTTAAAAAAAAAAAAAAAAAAAACTACATATTCGAATCAATTCATTGTCTATAAACAGATAAGCTGCTGACACAAATAAAGAAAATGAAGATATTCAACAAAAGCATGCAAGCAAAAGAATGAAGAACAAAGATAATCATGCCCTTGGATAGAGAATCAAAGTGCTGGAGCTTGTCCTTAGCCATATATGGCAAGAATTAAGAAATAAATAAATAGAAAGAAAGAAAGGAATCAAGCAAAGGTGAATGTATCCCACATCAATAACGCTAAAGAATGTTGTGTTCGTTTTGTTTTGGTTTTCTGTTTTTTGTTTTTTCGTTTTTGGGTTTTGATTCTGAGATTCAAAAATCGAAAGAGAAAGAGTACCCGTAGTTTGTCTGAATTAACGCATTTGCTTTTTGTCTGGCCCTTGATGTCGTTTCTTTTATTAGTTACTACCCGCCATTTTCTCTCTCTCCTTTATTGATAGTTTATTTAATATTAGGGTTCTAACAATCTTCCATTAAACAAATTTTAAAATATATGAAAATTATTCTACCAGTCATATAATAAATAAATGATATTATGTCATATGTTTATTTATTTTAAGATATCAATATATAAATAATAATTGTAATAAATTTAATTACATATATCATATGTATAATAATTGATTGTGTTACATTTGATATACATTATAAAAAAAAATTTTTACGTAACAACTCTAAAAGATTTGAAAAAGAAAATTTGGAGAGTATTTTTTTATTGTTATAGAAAAAAGATTGCAACGGTTTGATTATTTAAAATAGTTACAGAGATTCTCTTGTTTTAAATAATGTTCACACAAGTCTTTTTCAAGATACACCGACCCTTTTGTAATAATAATATAAATATTTATATTATTTTATAAAGATTTTACTGTATAATTCTAATTTTAATTCAAATTATTTATAAAATTTGTTCATTCAAATATGAGCATGACTCTATAAGTCGATACGAGAAAATATTTTTTTCATTAAGTATAAAGATAGTTACATGGACAATCATAAAATACGGTATGGGATTAAGAAGGCTCTAAGCCTTTAACCTCGTACCTATACAATTTAGCTCATATAGCTTTTGATTCTTTAAAAAAAATAAAATAAAAACCAAACTAAAGATATTAAATGTTTAGCGTATTTTGAAAAAGAATATAAATATATTTTATTATGAATCGAAAAAACAATTTAATTGGATCTGCTAGCCAACTTTTGCAATTTTCAAGGATGGACCATACCATATCAATGTCTCTTTCCTTTGAATTCGCTCATTGTATGAGGATTACAAAAAGCTATATAAGCTCATCCAGAAGATGAAGATTGCTTGCTTCAGTTTCATCGTTTTCATAGCAATGTCAGAATCTCAAAATTCAAAGTGAAGAGGGCTTCCATGAGGAAATGGGCCTGCTCAATATTCTATGTTGTCTTTAGTGTGTCGAAGAATTCTTTGAATTGAATGAATCTGTTCTTGCTTCTGAAAGGGCCACATTCTAATTACAGTACAAAATTTGTGGTTTTAACCTATACGAAAAATATAATGTGACAACATTAAAAACTATCAAATATTAAGTTAAAAATTACCTTTCAAATTTAAAATGAAGTGGACTTCTCTACTTAATATCTAATATTATTTTTACGTGGGCACAAGCATTCCTATAATCTTTTTCTGCTTTTCATGAATATGAATTGAAAAACAACATTTTTATGAAGCTAAAATATTAAATTTTATATTAACAACATATGTGACAGATAACATGACACTTTTAGGGGTTACCATACACCTTGTAGTGCATAATGGTCAAGTCAAACAATGCATTATTTGGAACACAATTTTTTTTTCACCTAACAGCTAGAGGGATGGGCAAAGTCCAAATCAATTTTCTCCCATGATTCAAATTCAATGGCTAACTAGGTAGCGTTTGTTTTTTTGTCTGAAAGCTAAATGGGTATGAATTTTTCTAAAGTTTGAATGGGTCTGAATATGAAAATCTGAATGACATGTTTGTTTTTCTTTTTTTAATATCTGAATATAAGTGGCATCTTGTTAGTTTTTACAATAAAAAACATCTTAAACTTAGTTGTTTGACATTTATGTCCTTGTAAATTAAAACAAAAAAAAGAATTACATTTTATAGTTTAGGAAATAAGTTAGTTTATAGAGATATTTTTGGCATATAATATTTACTTGTCATTAAGACATTTTCTCATTCAGATAAAAGTCACAAAAAGTTTACTTTTATCTATTCAGATGTAAATGTCTGAAAATCAAACATAAGTTCTAAAAAACAAACAAGAAAATTTTAAAAAATGTCTGAAATTAATAAAATTTCAGACTTTAGACATTTAACAAACAACCTCTAAATAAAACTACTTAAAAATTATTAGATCATACCTCTTGGAACAAAATTTTTTTTGACTCACTACTTCCCCACGATTCAATTTCGAATGACATGCCAATAAAATTACTTAAAAACTAACAAACCCTTGAGTAGGGGTGGGCATTTTACCCTACCCAACCGAAAATTTTTGGGTTCGGGTCGGATCGGGTTGTTACTAAAACCCAATCGGGTGAAAAAGTTACTGACCCGATCGGATTGTAATCGGGTCACCCGAACCCGAATACCCGATCGGCGAATCCGAATACCCGATCGGATCACCTAAAAAAAAAAACATATTACACACACACACAGCGAACACGCACGCAGCACACACCACAACCACTCACTCACAGTTACACACACAAAATCACAACTGTGAGTCTATGACTCTCAACTCTCAAGTCTCAGTTCTCACACACAAAAACAAAATCACAAGATTCACAACTCACACACACAGGCCAACCGCCACACCACAGCCACTCCACTCTCTAGTCTCCACGGAACATAGAGCACACATAGCAGCCAACCACCCACCCACGCATAGGGATGGCAAAAATCCCCACGGGGACGAGTACCCTCGGGGATTTTTCCCATTCGGGGAGGGTATGAGGATAATTTCATACCTAATTTCTTATTCGGGGAAGGGACGGGGAAATTTTTTTACCCAATTTCTTATTCGGGGAGGGGACGGGGATGAGGTGGAATCCCCATCCCCTACCCATTTCCTCATTTTAATTTTTAATTTTATTTTAATTTTTTAAAATTACCAGTAAATAAATAATAAAATTTAAATTATAAAATTATAAATATTGGTAAAAATAAAAAATATCAAAATATTTATATTATTAAACTTTTAGGCCTAATTAACTAATTAAAGTCCTAAATTTTTATTTATGACATTAAAAAGACCGAGTAGATTCTATTAGCCCAACATTTTTTTTAATTTTAATATTCTTTAAATATTTTAATCTTAAATCTATTATTTATTTATTTTTAAATGTTATAATTGTCCACAGCGAATCACAATTTTAATATCTAATCTAATCAAATCTAATATTTGCTCTTAATTTGCTCTGATTTAACTATTGTGTTGTAAAGGGAATAGTCCACATTTATAAAGTGCCCACGCCACCATTGAAAAAGTTAATTAATCTAAATTCGATTTTATTTGTAATAATTTTGTATTAGACTATTAATTTGTTCATGATAGTTTGTAGGGATGGCAATGGGGAGGGGAGGGGAGGGGACCAATCTCCCCATACCCATCCCCGATATTTTGCATATGTCCCCGTCCCCTCCCCATCCCCGTCAGAATTGCTTGAGAGAATCCCCATCCCCTCCCCGAATAATAACAGGGGATCCCCGAGGGTCCCCGGTCCCCGAATAACTAATAGTCTAATACATTTTTTTATTTTCGATTTTAAATTAATCATATTAAAATAAACTCATACCGCTATTGTAAGCTCGTAACCAACTTTGACAGCACATTAAGGCCTCCAATGTGCTTGGATGAAGTTTGTTATGGTATGGGCTCATAACTCTACCACTAGTGTTAAAAGCTGATTCAGAAGCAACTGTTGTAATTGGAATTGCCAAAATATCTCTAGCAATTCGAGCTAATGTAGGATACCTATTAGCATTTGTCTTCCATCAACTCAAAATATTAAAATCTTCCATCCGAGGTATAACTTTCTCATCCAAATATGAATCTAATTCATCTACAACAAATGCACAATCTCCATTGTTTACATAATCATCAAAACCTGTCATCCATTTGGTTGTTTTCTTATAAGAATCCCCTGTAGATCTAGTAGAAGAACTAATACCAGTATAATCAAAGCAATAAATAGTTGGTGAAAACTTCAATTAATACTCTTCAACTAACTCCCGGTAAGGGGTGACCACTTTCCCAACATACAACTATTTTGATATTTATTATTTTTAACAATATTTATAATTTTGTTATTTATTTATTAGTAATTTTAAAAATAAAAATTAAATTAAAAATTAAAATGGGGAAATGGGTAGGGGATGGGGATTCCACCTCATCCCCGTCCCCTCCCCGAATAAAAAGTTGGGTAAAAAATTTTCCCCGTCCCCTCCCCGAAAAAAAAATTGGGTATAAAATTATCCCCGTACCCTCCCCGAATGGGGAAAATCCCCGAGGGTACCCGTCCCCGTGGGGATTTTTGCCATCCCTAATAGTTTGTAAAAGAAGTTTGTATCCCTTGCATGTTGTGTTACTTACTAATTTAATGTATGTGACTTTTGTAATAGATATTAATGTAAGATATATTTTGAACTTTACTTTTATTTGAATTTTTTATTTTAATATGATTAACTCAAAATCGAAAACAAAAAAAAATGTATTAGTTATTCGGGGATCGGGGACCCTCGGGGATCCCCTGTTATTATTCGGGGAGGGGATGAGGATTCTCTCAAGTAATTCTGATGGGGACGGGGAGAGGACGGGGACATACGCAAAATATCGGGGATGGGAAAACGGGGAGATCGGTCCCCTCCCCTCCCCTCCCCATTGCCATCCCTACCCACGCACACATAGGCCACAGCCAGTCAGCCACGCCGCGATCTGCTGCCTAGTGCCCATTGCCGCGATCTGCTGCCCACATCCTGCTGCCACGATCTACCCACTTCCTGCTGCCGTGATCTGCTGCCTCGATCTGCCTACTTCTTACTGTCGTGATCTGTTGCCTCGATCTACTGCCGCTTGCCGTGTTCCACCGTCGGCCGATCTGCTACTCCAAGCCTCCAAGCCCAAGGCCGAAGCTTCCAAGTTCCAAGTTCCAACAGGACCAACCCGACCCGAGTTCCTCCCATTCTTACCCGGACCGATTTGAAGCTTTGACTTTCAAGTTTCAATTTCAATCTTTCATGGTATATTATATAGTTATATATGCTTCTTAGTTATTGCTTAATTGGTTATTTATTATGTAATTGATTAATGTTTAGTTGTTGTAAATTTGTAATTATGTATTTTTAAATGTTAGTAATAAAATAAAAAATTGATGTATTTATGATTTTGTTATGAATAAATTTTTATTAATTGTTAATAAATAACAAAACTTTTGTTAATGATTAAGATTTATATCAACGTTAATTGATAATTGTTAATAATTGTTAATAACAATTATTAATTTTTTTTAATAAATTAGGAGATTAGGTAGATTAAATATTAAAATTAAATATGATGTTACATATATTTTCTAATTATAATGTGTTATTGTGTTATGTGATTATGTGCACTTGTGCAATAGCTTTAAACCTTCAACCTTAAAAAATTAATTAATTAAATTAATATTTTATTGTATGTTAATCAATTTGGACTTGAAATCAAAGGGTTTATACTTTATAATAAGAATTAGGACATAGATAGGCAAATAATATCATATTATTATGGGGAATGGGTAATTGGATATTATAAATTAATTAATTAATCATGAATTTCTTGCTTTTGATTTATGGAGTATGAACTATTTGAATTGAAATTACTAATTAGATTATTTTTGAATTAATGATTTTTTTATATATTTAGATGCTTGGACACTCAAGATTGAATTCAAAAAGTGACGATGAAGAACAAAGTATACAAATGGAAGGAACTTAAAGAGGAAAGGAAAAGGCAAAGCGGAAAAGACCGCCAATGAAGAAAAGATTGGAAGTATGGAACCATTGCACTTTACTCGAAGATAATCCAAACAAATGTAGGTGCAACTATTGTGGTAAAGAATATTAATGTCATTCAAGGTTTGATGGGATTACAAATATGACAAGGCATCTAAAGGGATGTGATACATACAAGACATTTCGGGAACAACAACGTGGAAGTCAACAAAATTTGACATCTGAGGGCGGTGAAGAAAATGCAAGTAATTTGGTTTTGGGTAAAGGATGAAGTTAAGACACGTGTCGAAGGGCATTAATAAAAATGATTATTATGGGTGAGTTGCTGCTTAGCTTTATAGATAACAAAAGATTCAGGCATTTTCTGCAGTGTAGTTATCCCGCAATTTGTTATGCCATCTCGAAAAACTATTGGTAGAGATGTTATGGAGTTATTTTTGGAGGAAAATGTGATGTTCAAGAGTTTGATTTGCAACAACAAGTAGCGGGTGTCTCTTACAACTGATACATGGACTTATGTTCAAAACATAAGTTACATGGTGATTACAGCTCATTTTATTGATAATAATTGGTGTTTGAATATGAGGATTATTAGTTTTAGCGCAGTCGAAGATCATAGAGGAAAGTCGATCGGCAAAAAGATTGTGGCTTGCTTACAGGATTGGGGGATAGAGAGGTTGTTTGCAATAACTACTGATAATGCCACTACAAATGATGTTGCCATTGTTTATGTCACTATGCATTTGCTTGCTTGGAGGAATGATGATGCACTTGTGTTGGCGAGACAATATATGCATGTGCGTTGTTGTGCACATATTTTGAATTTAATTGTTGTTTCAGGGTTGGGTGAATTGCATATTAGTGTTGCCGCTATTCAGAATGTTGTAAAGTACGTGAGATCCTCCACCACGAGGTTGCGGACATTCAAACAATGTGTTCAACAGGTGAATGGTCCAAAGGGAATTGCTGTTTTGGATTGTCCGACCAAGTGGAATTCCACTTATTTAATGTTGATGACTGCGCTGAAATTTCAAGCGGCATGTGATGTAATGGCAAAAGTGGATAAACCTTATGAGGTATATTTTGTTGAGAAATAAAATAATGTTAAAAGGGTGGGCCCACCTGGACCGGAGGATTGGGAAAGTGCTAAGCAAATTGTGAAGTTTTTGAAGGTATTTTATGATGCCACATTATTATTTTCTGCCTCTTTAAATGTGACTTCTAATCTTTGTTATGATATTGATACTATTGGCTTAATTGAGAGTTCATTAACTGCACTATAAGAAAGTGCAGATCCTTGAGTGTGCTCTATGGCTTATAGTATGAGGGAAAAATTTGATAAGTATTGGAAGTCTACAGGAAAGATAAACAAAATGTTGATTATTGCCTCTATTCTTGATCCATGAGCGAAATTGGATTTTGTTAAACATATTTTTGAGATCATTTTTGACAATGATAGTTCGATGGTTGAGCAAATGACCAAAGTAGTAAATGACTTGTTGAATGAGCTTTGTGATGCATATAGTGCATCCTCCTCTAGTTCCACACCATCGATGTATAATGAGAGTGGTCTTAGTGGCAGTTATGGTGGTATAAGTGAAATACTAACTAGGCAACCCAAGAGGGGGGTGAATTGGGATTTTAAAAATTATCCTAGGCAAACCACACAACAATTTAATCTATTGCCTTAATCAAATTGAAAACAATAAATTCAATCATGAACAATATTAAAAGAGTAAGGGAAGAGAAAACAAACACAATGATTTTTACGTGGTTCGGCAATCCCCGCCTACGTCCACGCCTCCAAGCACACCGGGCTTGAGGATTTCACTAAGCTAGCCTCCCAAGGCTTCAAACGCTTACAATTGACTTCCAAGGTGTCAATGGACCTTTACAACAAGAGATTATCCCCAATCTCTTAACCCAAGTGTATCCCAACACTTACAATCTTTTAACTTGATTTTACAAAAAAGATTACAAATGAATCTCTCTCACACAATATGTTTGATCACAAGTGAAAGCTCAATGTGTGAATGAATAAGATGAATACAAAGATTTAAAGCTCAATGAAAGTTGTATTCTCTATATTTTGCTCAATGATGATCGTTGGAATTCTTCTTGTTTGAATTGGATTGAGCTTATTTATAGTTGGAGCTGAAAAACTAGCCGTTACAAACTGTCTGCCCGAAAACGGTTCGCCGTTAACCATTAACGGTTAACTGTTTACGCTGGTCAAAGTTACCGTTGGGCCAATTTTCAAATAAACGGTTAGCCGTTTAGGCTTACCCTTTCACCGTTAATTTCCAGAGACCTGCAAAACAAATTTGGTTTAACCGTTCCTACTAAACGGTTCAAGGTTAGCAAACTGGAAATAATCTGTTAACCGTTTTCAGTAAACGGTTCACCGTTAGTTTCCAGAATCATCATTTTAACAATACTTTGCAGAACATGCTTTCTGGAAATTATCGGTTAGCCTTTTTTAAATAAACGGTTAGCCGTTTGCTACAGTGATTGCTACAGTAACCTGCACAGTGCACTATTTTTTGAAATTACAGTTTGACCCCAAAACTTTACAAAACTGTACTATAATCCAAAACGTTATGAAACTTTACAAATAGGTCCAATTTCAGAATTTCTAAGTAATGCTTTGTTAATCCCAAAACTTTCTGAAATTATGTTATAGCCCAAAATGCTATGACACTTTTCAAATAAGTCCTTCACCAAAATTTCAAGCAATACTTGTTTATTTCAAAGTTTTCAAAATGTTTCAATTAAACCATAAACTTTGAAAAACAACCAATTTCATAAAATCATTTTTCTATTAAATATGAAACATTTATAATGTGAAAATAATGATTCATTTAAAAAGAATGAAAACAATCAATTTCATAAAATCATTTTTCCATTAAATATAAAACCTTTATAATGTAAAAATAATGATTTATTTAAAAAGAATAAAAACAATCTAAGCTTAAAAGATATATCATTCTTAATCTTGTTTGTTATCATCAAAATCAATATTATGGAAACATATATGTTAACAATCTCCCCCTTTTTGATGATGACAAACATTTCATGTATTTAAAGAATGATTCCACAAAAATTATTTGAGCTTAAAAAATATATCATTCTTAATCTTGTTTGTTATCATCAAAATCAATATTATGGAAACATATATGTTAACAATCTCCCCCTTTTTGATGATGACAAACATTTCATGTATTTAAAAAATGATTCCACAAATTACTCCCCTAAATATAATCTGCTCTTACAATTTGCCAATTAGCGAAGTTAATGATTTAAATACATGGATTTTTCTCCCCCTCATCATCAAAAAGAAAAACTTAATTGGCAAAGAAAAAAAGTAGCAAATTTTTTTTTTATAAATTTAAAAACATGTATTCTTCTCCCCTTTCATCATAAAAAAGAAAACGTAAAGGAAAAGAATAAAAGTAGCAAATTTGTTACCCATGTTGTTTGAGTAGAAATTTTGAAAGAATCTCCCCCTAACAACAAGCATTACCTCAAATACAAGATTAATAATATTACTCCCAAATTATTATAGATCATGATAAAAGCCAACTCCATACACAAATAATCACACCAAAATATCATGTCCCATTATTCCATTAATTACCAAATCAACAACTCATAATATGAAATTATCATATAAAACACCCATGTAATCAAATCGTCATCATATCTCAAAATCATCAAAATCATCATCATAATCAAATATCAATTATCAAGACTTCAAATCAAGCATATATAATTATCAATTATCAAAATCATCAAGAAATCAAATTATTCCAAGTTTATGCCGAATTTTTTAAAATTACTCTTCGCAAAGAGGTTTTGATTTGTTTACCAAATTGGCATGCATATTATCAACTATCCAAGCTCCATAATTATCAATCACATTTTATAAATAAAGACAACTAAACACATCAAAGATCTAATGTGACATTTTAATAAAAAAAAAATCTCATATGCTTAAAAATATCGAAGTATATGAATTTCTCCTTTTTTCGATATCATTTAAAGCAAGTTATGCATATTTAACAATGCGTCAAGAAAGCACAAACAAAAATGTATCCATTCACCAATCATAGATTCCATAAGATCAAACTTCATCAAATACAATGGAATCATCAAAGCACAAATTTTATCATCAAAACTTAAGCAAAGCATAAGTACATAATGGCAATATATAAATCATCAAAATCAACATATGCCAATATATAGATCATCAAAATCAACATGACTACTAAGAAAAGCCATAATGATGAGTTAAA
>NW_006262139.1:13598533-13734473 GCF_000493195.1 Citrus x clementina | reverse complement strand
AAGTGATCAAATCCATTATTACAAATACTCATATATATTTTTAAGAGATGATATAGTAGTTACACCTTGTGATGGATCTCTCAAAATTAAGTTCTTAAGGTGAGAAGAAACATACCTCCACTCCTTGGGGAGTATTTGAGAAGTACCTTCATTTTACTTCGCATTTGTTTCTTCATGTTGCTCCTCTTGATTTTCAAGTGGTGCATTCTTTTGGCTATCATTTGATAATCTTCTTGTAGCTCTTCATCTACATTATCATCAAAAACAACTTTCTCCATAGAGGAAGAATTAGACTCATCAAATATAACAAGTATAAATTTTTCCACAATCAAAGTTCTTTTGTTATACACTCAATAAGTTTTGCTTGTGTTTGAATAGCCAAGAAAAATACCAACATCAAATTTTGGATCAAATTTGCCAAGATTATCTTTTGTGTTCAAAATATAACATTTGCATCCAAAAACTTTGCAATAATTAATGTTGGGTTTTCTATATTTCCAAAGCTCATAGAGAGTATTATTAAGATGATATCTAATCAATGTGGTTTTAACCATTTTTTTTTTTAATAGACCTATCATTTATCTCTACAACTCCATTTTGTTGTGGAGTTCTAGGTGATGAAAATTTACATTCAATGGCAAAACCATTACAAAAAAATCTCAAATGCATGATTTTCGAATTATCCACCATGATCACTTCTAATGCAAGAAATAACATATAACTCATCTATCATGCATATACATCACACAATCATGAAATATGTAAATATTCAAAGATTTAGAATTAAAGCATATCACTTATTTATCATGCTTAGGCATTACATAATCATTAAAAATCAAACAAATCTATCATGATAAGTTGACAAGCTATCATCTTATATATATAACCATGCATCATGATAAAGCACTCAATGTTAAACACAATGATAATTCCATCATGTAAACATACAAGCATACTTTCGCAAATTCATTTATCATGATTCACTCAATATAGTAAATAGCCAAGATAAACTTATCCACATCATGTTAATGCACTTAATGTTATGATATCAAATGAAGTGTTAAATATTTACTAAGATTAAAATACCATCACTTATAATCAATAAGGCAATAATAATTACCAAAACAATTAAATCATCTTGCCTCATTATTTTTGCTTTAGATTATGATCAAGTGATTATCTCCACAAGCTTCATCAAGGAACTCTCCACCATTCCTTGTTTATGGTACCTACAAAAATAAATTCAAGTTGTACCCTTTGGTACCCAAATACTCTTGGGTCTTTGAATGTTAGATTTAGTTCCTTTTGGAACCCAAATACATTTGACTCCATAATACACATTTCTTTTAATTGGACATCTATTCTTCATATGACCATTTTGATTGCAATAATGACATACAATTTGATCATTTGTGGAGGTAGCCTTAACAAAATAATTCTTATAATATTTTTGTTTCAAGTAAGGCTTACACCCAAGTCCTCCTTTATCAAACACACATTTTTGTGAATTAAGCATGTTATCCAACATCTTTTGCTCATTTGTGAATTTCAAAACAATCTCATTCAACTCATTGCTCCTTTTCTTAAGTGTTTCATTTTCATTTATTAATTCATCAACATGTGATTTCTCATGCTCATACAAAGTACTTTGTTTACATGTGAATGATGCAATTCTATCATGCAACATTTTATTATCTAACTCTAGTCGTTTAATCTTTTCATTTAATGAATCATTGCATTTTTGTAAAGCATCATTTTCATTTTTCAAGTCATCTACATATGATTCTAGATGCTCATGTGAAGTGCTAAGTTTCTCATTTGATAATGCAACTCTATTATGCAAGGTTTTATTCTCTAATTCTAATCCTTTAATCTTCTCATTCAATGACTCATTGCATTTTTGCATGGCATCCTTTTCATTTGTAGATTCTAGCAATTTCCTTTTAAGGCATGAATTCTTTTTACCAATTTTCATCAACTCATCATGCATTTCTTTAAAAGCATCATACAATTCATCATATGTTGGATCACTTACCTCATCAAGTTCATCATCCGATTCATCTCCAATTGCCATAAGTGCCAAATTCGACACTTCATGAAATTCCTCCTCGTTTGTAGTCTCCTCATACACAATTTCAAGTTTTCTCCAAATTTCATAAGCATTAGAACAATTTGAAACTCTATGAAATTCATTTTTATCTAAGGCACAAAATAAAGCATTCATAGCCTTGGAATTTAAAGACATCTTTTTCTTATCCAATTCACTTAAAACATTCTTTCTAGGAATGAGTAAATCATCACAAACAACTTCCCAAATTTCATAATCTAAGGCTTGTAAAAACACTCTCATCCTAGTTTTCCAATAAGGATAGTCATTACCATCAAAGAATGGAGGTCTAGTGGTGGATTAGCCTTCCATGAAAGTTGAACTAATTTGGGTTGCTATTGATCTTTAACTCTAGACGGTTAAGTCTATACAAGAGTACCTCGCTCTGATACCAAATGAAATACTAACTAGGCAACCCAAGAGGGGGGTGAATTGGGATTTTAAAAATTATCCTAGGCAAACCACACAACAATTTAATCTATTGCCTTAATCAAATTGAAAACAATAAATTCAATCATGAACAATATTAAAAGAGTAAGGGAAGAGAAAACAAACACAAGGATTTTTACGTGGTTCGGCAATCCCCGCCTACGTCCACGCCTCCAAGCACACCGGGCTTGAGGATTTCACTAAGCTAGCCTCCCAAGGCTTCAAACGCTTACAATTGACTTCCAAGGTGTCAATGGACCTTTACAACAAGAGATTATCCCCAATCTCTTAACCCAAGTGTATCCCAACACTTACAATCTTTTAACTTGATTTTACAAAAAAGATTACAAATGAATCTCTCTCACACAATATGTTTGATCACAAGTGAAAGCTCAATGTGTGAATGAATAAGATGAATACAAAGATTTAAAGCTCAATGAAAGTTGTATTCTCTATATTTTGCTCAATGATGATCGTTGGAATTCTTCTTGTTTGAATTGGATTGAGCTTATTTATAGTTGGAGCTGAAAAACTAGCCGTTACAAACTGTCTGCCCGAAAACGGTTCGCCGTTAACCATTAACGGTTAACTGTTTACGCTGGTCAAAGTTACCGTTGGGCCAATTTTCAAATAAACGGTTAGCCGTTTAGGCTTACCCTTTCGCCGTTAATTTCCAGAGACCTGCAAAACAAATTTGGTTTAACCGTTCCTACTAAACGGTTCAAGGTTAGCAAACTGGAAATAATCGGTTAACCGTTTTCAGTAAACGGTTCACCGTTAGTTTCCAGAATCATCATTTTAACAATACTTTGCAGAACATGCTTTCTGGAAATTATCGGTTAGCCTTTTTTAAATAAACGGTTAGCCGTTTTTAAATAAACGGTTAGCCGTTTGCTACAGTGATTGCTACAGTAACCTGCACAGTGCACTATTTTTTGAAATTACAGTTTGACCCCAAAACTTTACAAAACTGTACTATAATCCAAAACGTTATGAAACTTTACAAATAGGTCCAATTTCAGAATTTCTAAGTAATGCTTTGTTAATCCCAAAACTTTCTGAAATTATGTTATAGCCCAAAATGCTATGACACTTTTCAAATAAGTCCTTCACCAAAATTTCAAGCAATACTTGTTTATTTCAAAGTTTTCAAAATGTTTCAATTAAACCATAAACTTTGAAAAACAACCAATTTCATAAAATCATTTTTCTATTAAATATGAAACATTTATAATGTGAAAATAATGATTCATTTAAAAAGAATGAAAACAATCAATTTCATAAAATCATTTTTCCATTAAATATAAAACCTTTATAATGTAAAAATAATGATTTATTTAAAAAGAATAAAAACAATCTAAGCTTAAAAGATATATCATTCTTAATCTTGTTTGTTATCATCAAAATCAATATTATGGAAACATATATATTAACAATCTCCCCCTTTTTGATGATGACAAACATTTCATGTATTTAAAGAATGATTCCACAAAAATTATTTGAGCTTAAAAAATATATCATTCTTAATCTTGTTTGTTATCATCAAAATCAATATTATGGAAACATATATGTTAACAATAAGTTCTTCTAAACGTTTTACAACTGAGGCTAGTTTGGTTGATGTTGAGGGTGGTGAAGGTGATGACATTTTTTCAGTTGCTCGTCCTTTCCTTGGATATGCTAAGAAAGTTTTTGTTTAGAATGAGAGCAAAAGAGTAGCATATGAGGTGGAAAGGTACTTGAAGGACCCAGTTGAAGATCCAAGCAATCTTAAACTTAATGTTTTGCTTTGGTGGAAGGTCAATGGATCGAAGTATCCAATTCTGGAGATAATTGCAAGGGATGTCCTCGTTGTTCCTATTTCCACAGTGGCATCTGAGTCTGCCTTTAGCACCGGGTGTCGTATTATTGATGAGTATATGAGTTCTTTAACCCCGGCTATGGTTGAGGCATTGATATGTATTGAAAATTGGCTGCAATCTAAACTTTTTGCCAATCTCGTCTACAACCTTCAAGAAGACATTAAGGAGCAAATGTTTCATATGGAATTACAAGAAGATAATGTTTTTAATTTTTTTGTCATATATTTCTTTTTTTGGATTACTCTAAGAAGTCATTAACTTTAGTTACTTACTAATTTCTTTTTTTTTTTGGATTTTATAGAGTTGATAAGAGCGCAAGCTTCAACAGTGGAAGCAGTGAGCGCTGACATGGGTGTTATGGATGTTTGAAAGGTAACTTTTAATATATACTATTATTCATAATTTGATATTATAAATTTATAAATTTATAAATTTATAATTGTTTTAGTTAGATAAGTTGAAGTTGATAGAATATTATTATTATCTAGTATTATTATTAATTTGATTTGGTGATGAATGCCATAAAATAAGCATGATTGACTTAATTTTTTTTTAATATATATAATCAAGTGTGTGTGTGTATCAAAAAATTTGCTAAACATATTATATTTATTTGTAATTATAAATTTATAATGATATAATAGAAATTACAGAGATTGTAACACCCATTTAGCTTAATTAAAGATATGAATTGAATTTATTTATTTGTCTTTGAGTTTGATGTGCAAAAATATGAACCTGGTTTATTTGCTCAATTTTTTATATGAATTGAGTTTATTCATTTGCACCGTGACTTAAAGAAAATAATTATTTTATATTTCTTCAATCCTTCTCTAGGGCGCTTGATTTTGAAGTACAAGAATTTGAATTTAGAACTTGCCGAAGTGCTTGTGTGGAGCGGTGGAGGAACCATGGAAGCTTATTTAATTTTTATGTTCGAACTTTGTGATTTGTTTCCAAACAATTTAATTATGTTTAAATTTTGTGATGGAGACTAATAGTTTATTAACTTTGGATTTTGTAAGTTTGTATTAAACTATTAATTTTGGTTTGGACTTCGTTGCTTGAGCAAATAATAATCCTAATCCCCTCCAAGACAATAGGCAAATTATCATATTCTTGCATTTTAACTTTATTCATTTGATTTAATAGTATTTTCTTTTCTTTTTTTGGTTGAAAATTAGTAAAAAGAATTACAATTAAGAACAATGTTTTAAAACCATCCTAAAAACTACAAAAATAGGAAAAAAAAGAGCTTAAAAGTGCATTAAACGGATTTGACCCGACCCGACCCGAAATGACCCGACCCGATTTTGACCAGAACCTGATTCAACCCGAATTCGGGTCGGTTCGGGTCGGGTCAGTAATTCGGGTTAATTTTTACCCGACCCGAAAAACCCGAAACCCGATCGAGTTGACCCGAACCCGCTTTTGCCCAGCCCTACCCTTGAGAGCATTAATTGAAACACAAAATTTAATAAATCTAAAGTTTTATATATCAACTTTTTTATGCGTAACATCATTCCTCCTTAACTAAGCTAATTATATTAAGAATAATACTAAACTTTTTAATTATTTTTCTAATTTGTATTCGAACCATTTTTATCTGAAGTAAGAGTACATTCATCAATTAGTGGATCAAGTAAATTTTTTATTTTATTTTGTATGTAAGAGAATTTATTATCCATCCAGCAAATAAATAACACCTCAATCTTTTAGATGAAATCATTAATACCCTACTTGGAGTCTTTTGTTACTCAATAGAGCTATGCACTATCAATGATTATGGTATATATATCTGCAGTTATAACCTCCCACTCTCTATTGGAAAACTCTAAATTTTTACTCACACCATCAAGTTTTTATTATTATCTCCAACTTATGATGTTGTGTGATAAAAATTTAAATTTTCAATTGAGAATAACATTCTATGTAACAAATTAGAGGCTTTATTGGATTTCTAAAGACTTTTAATCCTAAACAAAAGACCTCCAGAGCACATTAACTTGTTGATAGTCTCTTATGCTTATTAAGGTAGATGTGATCAGCTAAGAATGAATAAGTTCCCCCTAAAAATAAAAAAGAAAAAGTGGCCAAAAAATCTAGGGACAGCTAATGAAATTAAAATATTCCTTCGGTCACAACTTCTGTTATGCACCCACGTAGAGGTGGGAATCAATTCAAGGATTTAAGGATACTGCAAGACCGACACGCTTCGGTGAGGGCAGAGTCTCCTCTTGGAACTCAGTTGTTATCCTCTCCCACATTTGTGGGAAGAGGAATATTTATCTTCCAATATATTAGTTTGAGGCCTCGCCTCTTTTTTGGGGTAAATTTTCAATCTATACTCGACAGATCTTTGGAACGTATGATAAATTATATTAATTCAAATTTTCAATAGATTTGAAGTTGTAAACATATGGTTATCAGAAAAGACGTTGTAAGCAAATGTAGGCTTATTAGTTTACCCAATCAAATAGAAGATAGACGAGCGGGATCTATAAAAGAAGAAAGTATACAGTACATTAGAGATAATACAGCCAATAATTGAATGTGTGACATATGTAGTTAAATTTAATAATTAAAATTACCACTTGCATGTCAGTTTTTTAAAATAAATGAATACATAACATAATATCATTTGTTGTGATATGGTACACAAGAAACTTCTGATATACTCTAAAATTTCTACGATAGAACTTGAAGAAAAGAAAGAAGAAATATCTAATCCTTTGCATAGCATGGCCGGAACCAGTTCTGGAGGCATTTCAGCCAGGAGTTTAAGTAGATATCAATAATCTCCACAACAAAAGTTTCACCAAATGGGGGACTTATAAAATCATTGCAGAGGCCTATGGCTATTAGAATTAATTAGGCCAATCTAGGACAAAATTATGTATATATATCAGAATCACAGTGCATTTTTTACACTTTAAGATTGATAACAGAGAATATATATTATTATTATTGGGTAGGAATGCCTACGTAAAATTAGATGCAAAAAGATAGGAAAATAACTTAAATTAAAAGGCCGACGAAGTGGACACCTGGCGGCTCTCCATCAAAAGAACATAAGCTACCCTCCCTCATCATCAACAGACTCCTCAGGATTTTGGAAATTTGTTTGGAGAGCAATACATAACATCTTACCCAAATGCTAGGCCTTGATATACTCCATCAGGAGCAATATCTACATTCGCTAGCTACAATAACAAAAAAAAAAATTTGTTAATGGTAATAATATTACTATTCCAAGTTTTCTTAACATACACGAAAAAAAAAACATAAATTATGTATAAAATAAAAAACTTGTGACTGATAATGAAAAAATTATTTGAGATGCAGTTTCGTCTAAGAGTGAAGATTTGATTTTGAAGAAGATAGATACCCTTCATGCATTGATAAGCTGCAAAGCAGCAAGAAGCTAGGGTTTCGAAATCATCTACAGTGTCTAGTGTTGTAATGGATATTCCCCATGCAGATTTTGATCGTTTGAGAGTCAATTTAAGTACACTTCTAAAAGTTGTAATAAAATCTCTTTTGGGTTCCTTGGTTCAACATGGCCATAATAGAAAGGCGTCTCCCCGAAAAAGGAAATAATTTTTTTTTTAGAATATTATTGATAGTGGTCACTAACATGATGCCATTTCTTTTAAGAAAAATGAATTCAACAAAAAAATAATAATAAATAAGTTTTGGCAATGGCTTGAAGATAGAGATAAAGCAATTTACATGTTTATTATTATTTTTTGGGGAATATACGTGTACAAATACTAGCAAGAAGAATATTTCCAAGGGCGGCACCAATTCACAGTATCGGTTATATAATTGATTTAACCCGTTCAAAATTAGGAACAGGGCACACCAAAATTGTCCGATTATTTCAAAGTTTGAACTTATCAACTAGGCTGGCTATTATTTTTGGCAAACTTTTGAAAAAAGATAAAATTTTATTCCAACAAGAAAAAATAAAACAATAAAAATGAGAGAGAGAGAGAGATTTGATATCGTTTGTGTTGAGTTGGTCGAAGAAAATTCGTACAACCATTAATGAAGATGTGGGATCGCAATAAATCGTGATCAGTTTTATTTCAAAAAAATTGAACAAATGACGATATTACATAAAATAAACCACTTTGTTCTAGAATCGTCAAAAGATATATTTATTTAATTTGAATTTTAGTTGTACGATAGAATCTCATTAATTCTTTTTAAAAATAATGCTACAGTTTTATTATCTAAATTTATATAATAAAATTTGAACAAGTATGAAATCATGCATATATTGTACTGTATTAATTAATCATAAATAAATGTCACGTCACTTAAAAATAAAAAAAATATTTATAATCACATGTATAATTAGACCTAAGTCTTGTGAGTATGAGTAGGTATAGTCTCTTAATTTGAGTTTTTCTGAGTTTTTAAAATTTTACATTATCCATTTTTTAAATAATAATATATGTATGGGCGTACCTAAAAAAATTGAATCCGCATGAACAATCTTTTTTTCCAGTATAAAATGCGAAGAAACAGTGATGCGTATATTCTATTTCTGAGTTTTATCTAGAAATCAAGGCTTTATCTTTTAAAAGAAAGGCAACAAAATACTCAAATCATGAAAGGCTAAAATATGATTTTGGATATTTATTTTGTTTTCGTTAAACAATGTGTTTAATAGATTCCTTCGATTGGGCCTTTGTTTAGTGGATTTCATTAACTTGGATATTTGTGCTTGCTTTAAATTTTACAGTCGGGTTAAAAATAATAAATAGATGAGATATTCTTAAAAGTATTTGAATTTAAAATAATAAAATAATTAACCTTATAAGGGCATTTATAATTTCATTTGAACATGATAAAATATATCTTTAGAAAATTTTAAATTATTAACCATTAATTATCACTTGAATTTTTTTACGGAAGAAGCTCAAATTAGAAGCATCTTAAGCATCGGTCTTATCAAGATCGGGATGATTCAATTCGTGTAAGAAAATAAATAAATAAAAACAAAACAAAGAAGTTGCCAAGTGCACGGCAATACTTAGGATTTTCGATGCAGATAGGATAGGAGGCAGCTAAATCACTTAGAAATCCTTAATTTTTAAGTTTTTAAAGGGGCAATAACATTCGGATCCCTAAAGATACAGTTTATTATTATTTTTGTTCAAACTTTAATTTAAGAAATAAATCCCATGATACTTACTAAAATGACCAACTTATCCTTAAAATAAGCTTGAACTCATTAGGTTTTGACTTTTGCGGCGTGCTGATAGTTTAATATCAATTTCCCTCCAAAACCCCCACGCGCTTCTCTATTAAAGAAAAAGGTCAACTCTCCAATAAATAATAAACTAAAAATTTAAATAACATTTCAAAAAAAAGTAAGAAACAAACAAACAAACGAACAAACTCAAAAGTCAACTCCTTCTCTCTCTCTCTGTCGTATTTCTTCACTTCTCCCTCTGAAACACAAGTACATATTAAACACAAAACACATGCTGTGAAATGAAACCACTCTAGTACTTGGCTCCTTGCCAAACCACCCAGAAAAAAAAAAAAAGGAAAGAAAAGAAACACACTTGTTCTTTTTTGTTATTTGTTTCTTCAAATTTTGTAATTTCTGTTATGGGTAACGGAATCGGGAAATTTGGCCACTGCTTCGTAGGTGAAGTAACGAGCCGTCACGAGATCGCCGTCATTATGGGGGACCCGCTGCGGGAGGGTCTGGGCCATTCGTTTTGCTACATCCGGCCCGACCCGCCCCGTCTCTCTGCCTCATCATCGTCCAAAGTCCATACAGAGTATTATCATCATCCCACCACCGCCGCGGCCACCACAACCAACACTGTTGTCCAAACGGCGACGTTTTTCAGCTCAATATCCGGCGCCTCTGTCAGCGCCAACACGTCCACGCAGACTCTATCGACGGCCTTGATCGACTACTCCTGGCCGTACAGCAGCAACAGCGCCACCTTCGAGAGCTCCGATTCCTTCGCTTCTCTCCCTCTCCAGCCGGTCCCACGCCGATCGTTTCAGTCCGGGTCGGGTTCTTCTACCTCCGGTCCGATCGAGCGAGGCTTCTTGTCGGGTCCCATCGAGCGTGGGTACCTATCCGGACCCATTGATCGTGGGTTGTATTCGGGTCCAATCACTGATAAGTTGCAGAGAAACTCATCTCAAAATGGAATAAACAGTAAAAGCAAGTCCAAAAAACAGGGCTTGCTGAAGATTTTCAAGCGGGCGATATCAAAAACAATTTCTCGTGGGATGATGATTAATAATAATAAGTCTTCTCAAGGGGCAAAAGATTTGGAATCCGAGAGAAATAATAATGAGACAGGTAGTGACCGTTTGAGCAGCCGTGCGAGCTTAAACAATGAAAACGGTGTCGTAGTGACTGATGATGATGATGGCGAGTTCTGTTCTATGAAGAGTCAAAATCTGCAATGGGCACAAGGCAAAGCTGGGGAGGATCGGATGCAAATCGTTGTTTCTGAAGAACGTGGGTGGGTTTTTGTTGGGATTTATGATGGGTTTAACGGTCCTGATGCCCCTGATTATTTGATCAACAATTTGTACCCTGCTGTTCATAAAGAGCTCAAAGGGCTTCTTTGGAATGATAAGCTGGAATCGAGTTCATCTGATGAAACCCAGAAAGAGATTTTCCCATTGGACGACGATTCGGAGAGAAAAATGAAAGGTAACAGCAACAAAGGAATTGTAAAGAAATGTGTTGATTTTGCTTGGGATAGGGAAAATTTAGAGCTTGAGAGGAAGTTGAATTGTGAGGGATCGAATGGGGTGAATGATATTCATTCGGATGTGTTGAAGGCGTTATCGCAGGCGTTGAAGAAAACAGAGGACTCGTATTTGGAGGTTGCGGATAAGATGGTAATGGAGAATCCTGAGTTGGCTTTGATGGGTTCCTGCGTTTTGGTGATGTTGATGAAAGGTGAGGATGTGTATTTGATGAATGTTGGGGACAGCAGGGCGGTTTTAGGTTGGAAATTTGAGCCCAATATCGGGTTAGGGAAGGCGGGGAGGGATTTGAAACGAATCAACGAGGAAACTATGCATGATCACGAGGCGCTTGATGGTGATGACTTGGATAGATTCAATAACTTGACATCACTTCAGCTCACTACGGATCACAGCACTCATGAGGAAGAGGTGATATGCTTTACCGGATACTCTATTTGAGTCGTTTTTCATGTTATTGTTTGATATGAACTAATAGGCCTCTTGGATTGCAGGAAGTTAGGAGAATTAAGAACGAACATCCAGATGATGATTCTGCTGTAATGAATGACAGAGTTAAAGGTTACTTGAAGGTCACTCGAGCTTTCGGCGCTGGATTTCTCAAACAGGTAATTTAACATTTTAAGCTCATTATCTTGTAGGCATAATCTAAACAACCCTGCAAGCTATACTACTAAGTTAGGTGTGCCTAATTATTCAAAGTTCCATTTAGCTTCCTCTGTTATGATGATCCCTAAGTCCTCGTTTTTTTTTTTTAATATAATTTTGTAGCCAAAATGGAATGATGCTTTGCTAGAGATGTTCAGAATCAATTACATTGGCACCTCGCCATACATCACTTGCAATCCTTCAGTCTATCATCACAGACTCAATCCAAGGGACAAGTTTTTGATCTTGTCCTCGGATGGACTCTATCAGTACTTCACCAGTGAAGAAGCTGTCTCCGAAGTTGAATCCTTCCTTGCTGCATTCCCCGAAGGAGATCCAGCACAGCATCTCATCGAAGAAGTACTATTTCGCGCAGCTAAGAAAGCTGGTAAGACCATTTTTAACAGTTGAAAACATAGCTAAACAAGCTTATCCATTCTAATCTACGCCTAAGCTAGTTCACTAATCTTGAATTTTGGTTACAAAATTGCAGGAATGGACTTCCATGAATTGCTTGATATCCCACAAGGAGATCGCCGGATATACCATGATGATGTCTCTGTGATTATCATTTCACTTGAGGGAAGAATCTGGCGTTCATCGGTGTAAATACAAAACACTATTAAAAAATATTAATCCATATACAGGTTTATAAATACTTTCTCCCCTTCTTTGTTTTTTTTCCATCATGTTCATAATATACCAATTAGGCTCACGAAAACGCTTATCGAGCACGTTTTAACTGTTGTGCTTCAACTTAATTCTTAAACTTAAATTAAAAGTTACAATACTTCAAGTTCAAATGAATTTCATTTTTTTTACATTAATTTTATGATCTTACTTTGTGTAAAAAAAAAGAACAAGAGTTGAAAACATGCAAACTTATGTAATATGCAAATTTTGAAATGAGGCTCTCAACGGTGCACAATTGTTTGGAGAGAGGAATGACGTCAGTGTATACATAAATTTGTTACCAAATCTAGTAAAACTACAAAAACTCTCAACTGCTTCAGTTTTTTGTTTCGTGTATTTCATCATGACCCATGACTTTCGGTTATTATCATCGGCGCGATCACTTGTTGTCATAATAAAAAATAAAAAAAGAATTCAGATTAAAAATCATTATCTAATTGAATTATTTTCTTAATTAATCAAGTGGGTTCTCCACTAAACATGGCTTACGCGCATTAAACACGTCCTTACATGATATTAGGTATGATTAAATTAAAACGTCTTTTAAAAAATTATCTTCTAGAAACATGAATTTGAGTTCGATCAAACTAGTTCATCAATTAAAAAGTATATGTAAGATTTGCAGTTGGAAATGAAAGTGATAGTCAAAACTCTACCACCATTTAACTGTTATATATAATTCTGGTTTACCAATAACAAACCATTTTGTTTTGTAAAGACTCATGGGCTGGGACTTTCTGTGGTATTAGAAAATTCAAAACTTTTTTATTCACAATCACAACTACAACTGGATGGAAAAATAAAAAGAATAAAAAATAAAAAAAGAGAGAATAACACTTTTATCCCTCTTAGAATTTGGTTTATCAATTGGGTCCTCAACTAATTTTTAATACCATATTTGAGGTTTTATTTATAATATTTTTTTATATATTCCCCGAAAAGTGTTAAAGTTATACAAACAAACATGCATTATTTTAAAATTTTACGCGACAACTACACTCAATTTGCGCACTAATGCCCTACACGATTGGTTGTGCTCGATTAGTGGCAAGGCCGAGTCACATTGGGCCAATTAAGGACAGATTGTAGACGCCCCTTATATTGAAACATCTTTCCCATTGTTCCCTGTAATTTTAAGATTTTCCACACTATCCTTTATTAATTATAAACATTTCCAAATTACTCCTTGTGAACGTTGTGACGTATTTTGCTAGTGAAATTATACAAAGTTTTTAAATTGCCATTCCTAGGCCAAAGTCTTGGCTTCATCCCTACTTGAGGGTGTTCTAGTAATTGCATACCATTTTGAGCTTTATTTTATAATTATAACCTAATTTCAGACTTCATGTTTCTAAAATTTCAATTAAGCACTCAATTTTGAGCTTAATTCTGTATTCCCGTACTCTGAGAGTTGAGAGCGTACTTTTGTTATAAATTGCTCTATCAAAATCATCTCGTCTATCTTTATCTACAAATTTGAATGTTATACTTTATTTTTATTGTTACCGTTTCCTAAACAGATATATTTAAACTATTGTTTTTTCTGATTTTTCTAAGTTGTTTATATTTTGATTATTGTAAATATTTTTTTTTCATAAGAAGGAAAAACTCTTTGATAAGGTAAAGAGTTTTTTTTTTTTAGCGCTTAAGTAGCAATTAAAACCACCTCTCATGCAAGCGAGTTTAAATCATAAACTTCTCATTTTAAGTCAAATATTTATTGAAAATGCTTTTTTTATAAAAAAAAAATCAAAACGAATAATTAAAAAAAAAAGTTAAAAAGGAAAATTATCATTTGTATAACCCTATAGTTGCTCTGTTATCAAAAATATTACAACACTTTGAGGGTATATCAATCGTCCACCCTAAGTTGACAAAATGTATCTACCATCCACTAAATTGTTACTTGCCGTTTAAATAAGATGACGTCAAGGGCTAATTTAGTCTTTTTATATGATACAAGTAATAATTTAAAAGTATACAAATGATAATTTTCTTTTACTACTTTAATTTATGTTTCAAAGGTAAAATCATTAATTCACTATAATTTCGTTAACTTTCAAACGGCAGCTAACGGTTTGATGATCGACAGATAGTTTTTGTCAATTTAATGTAGACGATTGATATACTCTTAAAATATTATAGTATTTTTGATAATAGAGCAACTATAAAATATACAATTAATAATTAAAAAAAAAACTTTGAAAGCCCTTCCAAAATAAAATTGTTGGAGGCTTATGGCCAGGACGAGATAAGCGGCATGCAGTGTTCGGTAAACCCATATTAATTTCATGACAGCTGACAGTGGTTTAGGTCTCCAGCATCTCGTGACATGTCAACTAATTTGAATTAATATGGAAAAATAGAATAAGTAAAACCCATTTGAATTTTGGAGCTTGTCACCATCATATCTGTATCTAAAGGGTCCTCTTAAAGAAACCCAAAAAATCTCATCAGTGAATTGGGAGGTTTGAGGACTTCAAAGCAAATTCTACTGGGCCAGTGCTTCCATTTTCATGGGATTGTTAATTGTTTGATTTGAACTTCAAGATTTGACTTTGATTGGTAACACATCAGTTAATATTTCTTTTTCAAAATTCCAGTCTAATGCCAGTTTTGAATGTGAGAGGAGCGACCAATTCACCATTTATAAAGTCATTGTCCTACCTTGGAGAGAAGTTACATCGACAACCGGTTTTACTTGCTCTTAAAGTCAACTTAATCCTTCAATAAAAAAATTAACACAAAGTCAATATCATCGTCTTCTTTCAGCCAAAGACATAGAGAAAGCGGGGGGTAAAAATGGACAAAGATATTCAAATCCTCTCATATAATCTGAGCTTTAATTTGAATAAATACACGTTAGTGATTGATTATTAACAACATTTAACATTACAAAGAATAGTATCTTGACCATACACCCTAATGAAATCTGGCCTATCTCTTCATGAATTCACTATTTTTTAATTGCCTGCCTTAATTTTTAAAATTTCAAGTTATCTCTTTTTTATTCAAAAGATGAGGGATAAATGAGATACATTGATGATTTTTTTTAAAAAAAAAATTTAGGAAAAAAAGAGAGCAGATTGAGGTTTTCAAAAGTAAAAAGGGATTATTTGAAGATAGTCAATTCACGAGAGACCAAACTAAAATTAAACCAAAGAAAAAAAGAAAAAAAAAAGTGAAACTGAAATCAACATGGAGAATTAAATTTATCATACATAAGAGTATACAGAGCATTTCATGAATTTTCTTTGTTTAGTTAAATATGGATCCCAACTGCTGGAGCCGTAGATTAAAGAACTTTTACCTCCTACCTGTTACAGGATGTAAACTACAAGCATTATTTTAAATGCCGTTTTCAGAATCCAGTATCCCGTTTTGGAGGTAGAGGAAATTCAACCAAGGTATCGTGAGAAATCAAAAGTTGTGGAATCAGAATAGCTCATTTAGAAATCGTACCAGTAATGAGCTTTATCAATGTCGTGTAAAATCCATGTTATAACAAGTGGGATTGCATGGATAAGGGCAGTCGATTAGCTTCACTGCTCCACGGTTGAAGTACCAATCACCAACTGACTCTGCAATGGTCTGATCCAAGAGCCGTCAGTGCAATGAAACTGTTAAGAAAGATGACTTGAATCCAAACGAAAAGCAAATATCAACAACAAGCTTCAATTTGCACAAGCAGTCAAACTTAACCTACTTAGACGCATACCACCAGACATACTATTCTAATCTATATGCTATTCAACCATAGCATGAAATTTTAGGAGAGCACACTGAACTAGACTATGAAGTCCAAAAAATGACAAGCCTGGAAGGAAACCTTAAATATCATGACATTGCACTCCAGAGGTATCCCACGTGATCTTATGAGACAGTGACGATGAGAAAAAGTGAAAGTTCTGTGGCTAAATAAGCACGTGATATAGCACAGATAAAATGATTAAAATATTTTTGTACCTTGGAGTTGATTCTTGGGGAACTGGGTGAATGCCATGTCTCAGCCATCCAAGTCTGACAATGAATATAGCACGAATTTACAAACATCCCCGCTTCGTTCTTTTGCTGGAATTCACTTAGAGCGTTTAGCAGAGAATTACGGAAACCTGTTCGGATAAGCACTCAAGTCAAACAGGCCACAACATCAAAACAGTATAAAATGTAAATGATAAAATCAAAACCAACACTACATCTCCCACCACCTACCTAAACAGTCACTGCACGGATGCGTGAGCCCCATAAATCCAAATGGGTATGGGGCAACAGGGTCTATATGAGAAGAGGGTTAAGCCAATTTGTTTTCAGTCCGCACGACTTCCCATGAGAGAGAAAAAGAGAGAGAGAGAGAGAGAGAGAGCATCTAGACTTTAACCAGAAACTTGACTTAACCAGGAACAAAGTCAGGTTTCTATGTAAGCTTCTTTATGGGCTTAACCATTCAGGTGACTCAACTTTAGCAAATTCTAGCAGCAAAAAACTCAAAATAATGACTCCTATCATTCCCACTGACCAAATTTTCTGGTGGTATAATATAAAGGCCACCGTCCACCATGCATCCTTAACCAGATGATTAGACAACTGGCCCATTTTCAATCACGATATCATTGAAATAGTAGTTCTTAACTGATGGCATCAAAAACTTGAAAGCTAGTCTTTGCAAAACATATGCTCATCTTAAGGAATTTATTGAACTTGCAGGCAAATAAAACTCTCTAACAAAATAAAAAGCAACAACTACCTTTTAGTATTTCCAACTGGTTAGGATTACAGCTATGAATGTTCAGTCTACATGTTTGCCAGTAGCCCTGAGGATCTGATACATCTGGTACCAAGATGTTACGTATCTAAATATTCTCTAATTAGTTATTAATCTTGGAAAATAAATCATGCAGGAAAAAATTAACAATAATATGATCAATAGATGTAAGATGTTCTTTAAGGACAAGTTACCTGCCAAAAATCATAAGCTGGGTTAACAATGAACACTGGGGTCCTTATGTTTTTGATAAATTCTCGAGGAAAGAGACACTGCAATGCAATTCAGTATTAACAGTAGTCACTGAATCGCAATTAAGCAGCAAAAATGTAATATCTCAAATTTGCTCTGTGATGACCTAAAGAAGGATAAGACAAGAAAAATAAAGCATACACTAGAATTTCCCATTCTTGAAAGACAATTCTTGTCCAAACTTTTTGCCACACCCTGAAAGAACAAGTAAGCAAGAAATGTCAATAACTTAAGAATTGTTTTTCTGTTTTTTAACCGCTATTGCTGCACAACTGTATAGCTTGTAGCTATAACACTAAGCAATACAGACGTAAGCCATCAATTATTTTGTAATTAAATAGTCCTCCAGACTGATTAAAGTGTCGTACGTCACATATCAAAATAGATTAAGGTAGTTGATCAATCAAACAGTAAGTTAAAATCCTTTTGCATTCCCCTTCCTCCTTTTTGGCCAGGGTCCAAGTAACCATGCAGGTAACCACTTCTAAATAAAATAGATTAACATGAAGATAGAGAGAAATATATAGTCTGGCATGGTTTAAACTAAGCAGAACCTGAAGGTGGAAAACGTCATCATAGAAAGATCTCATGGTACGATTTCCTTGAACATCAGACCTGAAAGTGAGGAACCATGCTGCGCTTAATATTGTCCATAGTTGTACTGAAGGCATAAAGGCTAGACTAGCAAACATGATATGGGTATTGCTGCCCCAACAGTAATTTATATGGCACAACAAAAGTCACTAAACAATAATAAACATTTCTGCAGTGAAATCAGGTCTCACTAGAAATATCTGATCAAAATGTCTAAAATACAATACTCTGAAATGGGTAAGTAGATCTTATAAAATATACTAGCTCAAGTAATTGGTGCAAAAGATGTTGATATGTCTGCAGAAACGTACTCATCAAGGAAAAAACTTGCATCAGCAAGACACTTGACAGTTGCATGCTGTGGCAGACGCTCACGAAAGTCATCACAATGTACAACAGCAGCAAGTCCTCCAGCAGAGCATCCTGTAAGAAATGCCTGCAACAAATTAACTAATGAAATGTACAACTCTGTCACAAGAATCGGAAAATGACTAGCAGATCAACATTCATGTACTTCAATAGAAAAACAATATTTCTCCCAAGGTTCATAGACTCATAAGATTTAGCTCCTCGTTACTCGTATTGCAGCCATTATATCCTAATGATCTGAAATTTTATAAATGCTGATGCAATCAGTAAACTCAGGATGAGAGTCAATAGGCAAGTGAGAAGAAACAATAAACAATTAATTTTACCTCCACCATTAGTTGTTGAAGCCAAACTGTCAAAAAGATTACTTTTGTCTCGAAGTTCTCAGTTTTAAGATAACATTTCACAATATCTTGAAGAAGTCGAATTGTATTAATGAACAAGAATATACCTGTTTCGCATTGGACATTCCAACTGATAAGAGTTCATCCATAAGTGCTTCCCAGATGAGCTGGCCTCTAAAGAAAAGATTTGTTCCATTCTATGGCACAAATAGTAACCCACAGTTCTAATGATAAAAGGATCACAAAATTGCTCACTACAAATAGCTTTCCAAGACCAAATAACCAACTTACCTTGAACTCACTTTCAGGACGACCAGCAAAAGATGCACCATCACAATAACGTATCTTAACTTTGTTCCAGCTGAAGAAATCTGAAGAATGTACAAACACGTTCATTCCGATACATTTATACTAATTACATATTTCTGAATATTCGATTTCGCACGAGGAGGGCATCATAAAATATCAAAAAGATAGAGACTGTTAGAAAATTTACCAGGATTTTGAGATGGGTCAGAGCTTAAAATTCCCGAAAAGCTAACTTGTCGTTCCATAAGGTTTGAGGATCCTAACGCTGTCGTTTTACGGGTTGAACATGATTCTATTGTATTGCACCAACCTCCACCCTAAATTTCCATTAAAACAAATAACTAAAAAAAAACTACCCAAAAATTAATAATAAATAAACCCCGCCAAAAAAAAAAGAAAAAGACAGAGAGATAAAAAGTGATGAAGAACCTCAATGTGAAGAAGCCAATTGTTAGAGCCAGATCCAAATCCTTTCTGAAAATGGTAGCCAGGTAAGCTCCCATCTAAACAAACTGCAATGAATACATTAAAAAAAAAAATTTAAATGGGCATTGGAAAATTTTTAAATTGGAAGAATCAAAATGAATTTTTTCAGTTAGAAGATTTTGTTACGGGCGCCTCTATCTTTGGCGTTGTGGAGCAAAGTCAAGTCAACGAGATCGCTGGCGGGGAGATTAACGGAAGAGGCTGCTCCATCGGTAGAACTGGAATCGAAGAAGAAAGTGAGAACGAAGATGATGATTGTGAATCCGACGGCTGCGATTGCCCAGTCGGCCCATTTTGTCCACCTAAGCAAAGCGCGAAGCCTTTGATTTGCCATTCAAACTGCTATGAATTCGCCGGATCGCTTCTGTAAGTTAGCCACTGATGGGCCAGTGCCACCAAGGTACCAGGCTAGCAAGCAAACTTGAAAGGCGCCTTTTGTAAATTGTAAAACAATCAATTATGAATCTAATTATTTGTAATAACTAGAAGTATTTATGTTCCATTTACTGTAGTGAGACTATTTATTTTTGGAGTAAGAAGTGGAATTCTACTCCATGAGAGAGGTGGAGGTGCCTCTTTTTTTTATTTTTACAATTCTTTTATTAAATTTAATTATATTAAATTTAATAAAATAAAATAAATAATATCATATTTATTTAAATAATATTATTATATTATTTATAAATTACATTTATTAAAAATAATAATATTAAACTTATCTAAATATAATATTATTACATTTAGTTAAAAATAATAATTTATACTGATTTTAAGTTAAAATTATTTAAAAATAATAATATTATATTCATAGAGAATTAATAATATTTTTATATACTATCTTTATTTGAAAATATAATATTATTAATATTTATTTAATATTAATAATTAATAATAATAAATAGTTTAATCCAGGAAAATATTAATTTTGTACTATATTAATAATAATAATATTTCATTTGTGTTGCTCGTGTTAATAATTTTTAATTTACATAATTAAAATTAAAATTAAAAATATGATTTACATAATTAAGAATATTAATAATTATTATTAATTTACAAATATGATAAAATAAATATTTTATTTTTTAAATATATTTTTTTATTAATTTTATAATTAAAAACGATAATTTTTTAAATAAGAGTAAAACTATACTTTGAAACCATTCACTCTCAATATAAGACAAACTAAACACATAAATTAAATTTTGATTTTGATTCCATACTCTCATTTCAGTATAAGTAAACAACCTATTCTCACTCTCACTCTACACTCTCAATCCTAAAATTCTCACTGCAATTCAAAATATAAAAACTACCTTAATTAATTCACTGGATCTAATTAATTGTTTTTTTTTTCTTTCCTTGGTGGATATTGAGGGGTCAATAATTGAATTTGAATTTGAAAAAATTGAATCATATAATAAATGAGCCAATTCAAAATTTTAAGGTTATTTTTATAATTAACTGAGAATAAAAAGAAAAATGAGAATATTGTTATTATTTGATATTGTTATTATTTTGTTTATTAATTATTAGTATTACGATGTATAAATATAATTGTAGAAAAATTAATTTAACCAAAACCAAATACATTAATTTACTAATTCTATTAAACAAATCAAAACAATATTCGTTTCATAAATGAGTCAAATTTTAACTCAATTCAATCAAGATTTGACACGAATTCAATTTGTCATCCAATGTGCAAAATTAAATAATCTAATTAAACTTGACAGTAGATCACTTATCCCTCAGTTAAATGACCAAATTAACTTTGCAATATTATAAACTTTGCTTTCCTCCCAAGGGTATGTCAATAGTAATTTCAAAAGGCCCAGGATCTATTTGATACAAATAGATAAACTATAAATTAGAGACCCGGATGTTATTATCTTATCCCAACGACAAAGCAAAGCCATTCATGATCAGCAATAGCATGCCTTAAAATAAAAAATTCGACCAAGCAACCAATGGGATGCACCCTGTCATCCCATGTGAAAGAAGCCAAGAAGGTGCACGGGCCAACAACATCAATGATTATTGATTCATTTCTTTCGGACAGCACATCACTGAACTGAATTATAATGTTTGGCCCCAAACATTATACGTCATGTGAAACTGCCAATTAATATGAATGCTAGAGCTACATATGTGCTAATCCAATTTCTTGATTGGCGATTTCTCAATCAACAATTTCACCAACTAATGCTTCAATATTATTTCCTGTAATTTTTTTTTCAAGCGCAAGTTATTCCAAAATACATTTATTTACGTATCTTTCACAAATCAAGTAGTCAACCAACATCTCCATCTCATAAACGCCATAAGCAGCATCCAGGACTCCAAGTAAAGATGTCGTAAAAGTTGTAACATTAACACTAAATATTAGTTAGTGAACTTGCATCAGTTGCATGCTGTCATGTGTCACATCAAAATAAACCTCTACGTGATGAGGCTGGAGAGCCATGTAAGATAAAAAGGGTGACAAAATCAAATTCTAAGTATGAAGGATGGGGTCTAGACGTGTGACATGGGCATGCAGGACGTGAAAGTCATGCATACAAGGGAGTAGGAATCGGAGCAATATTCATAGTTATCAACTTAAAGTAGACGTTGCAGTATTCATAACTTGTTTAGTTGTTGCATATAAATTATCTTGTGCTACTTGTTTTGTTGAACGGGTTAATAGCTAGGTAGTTGCATTTATTTTGTATTCTGTTATTTGCTTAGTGGACGTATTATAAGCCTCTATTTTCGGCTGTATATCAGAGTAGTGGGCTGTGATTAAATGTATAAATACGCTCTCAAGTTCAATAATAAGTCAGTCAGCAAATTATCTAAAATTATCTTGTGGTTTATTCTCACCCAAAGAGAATCATACGCATTATATAAGTGTAGTTCTGACTGGGACCTATCAATTGGTATCAAAGCTGCGTTATTTTGTTTAAATGCTTCATTGTTCTCATGGCAACTAACAAAGAAAGGATTGAGATTTTAGAAGTCGGGCTTAGCGGACTTCAAAATGGAATGCAGCAAATGGAGTTAGTGTTAATGATAAATTGCATCGGCTCGAAGAGACCATCAATCGCATGTCTGAGGCTTTATTTTCAAACAAAGAAGGGTCCAGGCACAATGTCAACAATCACGCTAGCCATTCTTACAAGGAGGAAGTAGATGGAAGTTGGATGATTTTCTCATAAAAAATGGCTAAGTTAGAATTTCCAAGATATGCTAGTGATAATTGTTGAGTGTTAGAAAATGCATATTTATAAAGGAGAAAACCGTCATTTTACATTTCAAGTCTTACTAACAACCCTTACTTTTATGTATTTAACATTCTTATGATTTAATTACGTGTGTTTTATTTTAATTAAGTAATTTATGTATTCTAGGGGCATTATAGTCATTTCACAATAAAGGAGATATCAGACGGCAAAACGGACATCACTTTTGAACTCAGGACGGTCGAAAACCTTAGGAGGAGCATAAAAGGAAAAATGGCACTATTCACATGTACGGTACTATTCACGTGTACGGTACTGTATACGTTACTGTTCACGACACTGTTCACATAGACGGATGATGACGTGGCATTGACCGATGATGTGGCATTGACTGATGAGGTGTCACGATCCTGTTGGGCTAAAATTCTTATGTACTGTTGATGGTGACGTGGCAGTATATCAGTGGACGAAAAATCTCGCGTACGGTGCATGCATCACACAGGATTAGTTTCAACCAAACCGCGTTACTGTTCATCCGGGTCAAACCGCGTTACTGTTCAAAGTCGGGTCAAACCGTGTTACTGTTCATCCGCGTGGTCAAACCGTGGACTGTTGACTGATGACGTGGCGCAATCCTGAGCGTCCAAACTGTTTTTAATCCGATGGCCATGATTTACTCCATGTATCTATAAAAAAGGGGCCTCCCCCCCTAATTTGATATCTCTGAATCCATTTTTGGACTCTATTTTCTGTAATTCTCTCTCCATCTTGTATTTTCTTCGTATTGTAATAAATTCCCATTTTGCCCCTAGTTCCATTATGAGTAGCTAATTTTCTTTCAAGCTTAGGTTGAAGGTGAAGTCTCAACATGTGTCATGGGCTTAATTTGGTAAATTTATTTTCTCTTCCCCTCTAGTTTTTGTGGATGTTTTGACTTCTCGTCAACAAATAATAATAATCTTGTCTAGATACCGCCTTGGTTACACCGGCTCTCCAGTATAAGGTTATTATTATTTGGCACGGTAAGCCCTTAGCACCATATTGATTAGAGCGTGGTTCATGAGGTGTGGATTCCCCCCTCATGATTTAATTGGCATTAATACGGATTATTTAGCCCATGATGCATGCTGATACAGATCCAGATACCCAAGTACGTCAATTTAATAGATTTTCTCTTCAATTTATTCTCTCCATTGCAATTCCAATTTTAGAATTTATTCTCGCCATTTTAATTTAAGTATTAGCATATTCCAAATCATTTCCACCATAAATCCAACTACCCATTTACAAAATTAATTCTATATATAATTAAAATCCACCTCCTCGTGGGATCGACACTCGTCACCATTAGTCTATACTACAATAGATTCGTGCGCTTGCGAGTACATTAAAATTTGCACAACAATAATCCTACGGAGTGTTTTAGTAAAGTTTTCCAATTCTTTGAATACCAGGGAACCATGGAGGCACAAAAGGTCGCATTGGCATCATTCCATCTTGAAGGTGAAGCCAACCAATGGTTGTAATGGCTGCACAATGCCTATAAAGAGGAGGGAAGAACGGTGACATGGAGAGATTTTGAAGAAGAATTGTGGGCACGTCTCGGACCTATCGATTGTGAAAATTTTGATGAAGCTCTGTCCAAGGTGAGACAGGTAGGCACCTTATGTGATTATCAACGAGAGTTTGAGAGATTGGGCAATTGAGTTCATGACTGGACACAAAAAGCTTTAGTTGGAACTTTCATGAGAGGTCTTAATCCCAAGATATCTGATGGCATTAGGATGTTCAAGCCAAAGACTTTGAAAGAAGCAATTAGTTTGGCACGTATGCAAGAAGACCAAGTCCAACACAAGTTTTCTCAGCCACTCCCAATTAGTGGAACACCATCGACATTGCCTGTCCCTACACAGTCTCCATCAACCTCTAATGTCAAACGCTTGATGTGGGATGAGATGCAAAGACGTCGTGCCCAAGGACTTTGTTTTAACTGCCCTGAGAAGTTTAGTGTAGGTCACAAATGTATGGGCCCTCAAATACTGTTGCTTGAAGGAAGTATTGATGCGAGAGATATTATGTATGAAGAAACTGAAATTACTGCGGAGGTTACCCCAACAGACCGTGCCAAACCAAAAAATTCATTTCATTCCTTATCGAATCATAGAGGAACCAATGAATCTATTTAAAAATATGGACCTTGAGGACAAGAGTCCACTTCGAGGGGAGGGTATTGATGAGGCTGGAGAGCCATGTAAGATAACAAGGGTGACAAAACCAAATTCCAAGTATCAAGGATGGGGTCTAGACGTGTGACATGGGCATGCAGGACGTGAAAGTCATGCATGCAAGGGAGTAGGAACCGGAGCAATATTCATAGTTATCGACTTAAAGTAGACGTTGGAGTATTCATAGCTTGTTTAGTTGTTGCATTTAAATTATCTTGTGCTACTTGTTTTGCTGAACGGGTTAATAGCTAGGTAGTTGCATTTATTTTGTATTTTGTTATTTGCTTAGTGGACGTATTATAAGCCTCTATTTTCGGCTGTATATCATAGTAGTGGGCTGTGATTAAGTGTATAAATATGTTCTTGAGTTCAATAATAAGTCAGTCAGCAAATTATCTAAAATTGTCTTATGGTTTATTCTCACCCAAAGAGAATCATACGCATTGTATAAGTGTAGTTCTGACTGGGACCTATCACTACACCATTTTTTTTTATAAGAAAGTAAATTTTTTATTAATTCAACGAAGTGAATAAAAGAATAATTTTGATAGGAAATTCTTTACGCAAACAAAAGATTCAGTTTTCTATAGAGCTATCTTAGCTAAGAAATGGACACGAGCATTAAAAGATTTAGGTACATACTTAACTTCAAAACACCTGAAATCCTTACATACTTAGCTTCAAAGCACCTGAAATCCCTTCTTTAGAGCTTTGGATTTTCGAAGTAATCCCAATAGATATCCGTTATATTGCCTTTCTTTGTTGTTACTTAATCTGCTGCCACTTGAGAATCAGTTTCCAAAATTATTGATTGCAAACTTGCTTCCTCTGCAATCTGAATGCTCTACTCAACTGCTTCTGCTTCTGCTTCCGCTTCCACATATATAAGATACATCTCCCTAAAACTTGGAGATTTTTATGGCTCCTACTATGCACTTTCCTATGAAATCTCTAAATTATGAGAGTGATGAATAAAGTGAGAGTGAGAAAATGGATTAAACAATTAATTTCTCCTCTAGCAATATAGTTGTTGAAGTGAGACCCATGAAAAAGGTAATCTAGTGTCATTTTCAGGTTATGAAACAAAATGATATTTAAAATAAGTAATGAGAAATTTCATAAAACTATCGAGAAAGTATCTATTTTTAGGGTGGCAATCTGGATCAAGATTCATTTATTCGATTCAATTTGATGTGAATTAAATGGGTTTAGGATTGAAAGAATCGATTCATTTAATAAATAGGTAAATTCGATTCGATTCGCTAATTAAACAAATCGAATTTGGATTTGAGGACATTAATTCTTTTAGGATTTATTTAATAAATAGGTCATAAAATAATCAAATATGATCCATTCATTTAAGATTCATTTAATTAAATTAGTTATTTATCCTTAAACTTATTGTTTTTTTTAAAATAAATTTGAAGGCTAGTATACTAATTTACAAATACAATAATACAAAGTATATAAATGAAACAAAAGTTAGGACATAGTTGGCCCTAATTTTTGTTCTTCATTGTTTCCAATTCCACTCTTTCTTTCCCTTCTCTCAACCCTCTCGTCCCTCTACAGCTAACCATAGCCATTTTGTTTTGTTTTCTCTGCAATTTAGCTATAGCTAGCACCCATTTCGCTTTGATCTCCACCATCTTATTCTCACGGTCTCACCAATCATTTATTTAAAAAAATAAATAATAATTGAGCCATGGTTTATTTTTATTTTTTAGTTTTGTTGGGTGTCGTTTCATATCTCTCGTATTTGAAATTCGTGGTGATCTAAAATTCTCAAGCATGCACGCTCTACTTCTGCACACAATCTTGACCCATTTTCTGTGGCACCCACATTCACCACTAGTGCTATAAAGCATTTTGCAATTGGTTTTAAAATAATTAGGATGTTTTTAATTACCCTTTTTAATAATTAATTGCTATGGTATATATCTCAAATGCTCCATAATCTGTCTTGTCAACTCTTTACATTTGTGAATTTTCAATCTCTCTCTCTCTCCATGTATATATATGTTTATATGTTAAAAATTGTATGTTCACTGGGGGATGAAAACATTATTTTGTGCTTTTATTATAATTTATATTTGTATTTATGTAATATATTATGAATTATGAATTATGTTTTTAAATATTTAATTTTATATACTTTTCATGTTTATTAGGTAAAATAATAATTTCACACAATTTGAAATTCTAAACAAATAAACCGATGTCAAATTTAAATTATAGAGGTTGACGAGGTGGATCCACACCTTTTATTGTAAAAGTAAAAATTGTTTACCATGTTAGATGTGAGAATTGTTAGTAAAATAAATTAGGTATGCTTGAGGGGATTGAATTAAATTTATGTTTGGTTAGTGAAACAAATGTATGGCCATAAAATAATTGACTTTGTTTATGTGTGTGGTGTAGATTGATCATGAGGTAGTATAAATATATGTAGCTGCCATCCCATTTTTTGCATCTTTCTTCACTTCTTTCTGTCCAAGTTCTTCTCCTCATCTCTTCTAAATACTCTTCTTTGATATTTTGTAAATTATTTTCATAATAAATTTAGTTTTATTTTCAATTTTAGTTATTTTATTTTTAATATGTGTAATTTAATTTTAACAATTATTTTTATTTTAATTATACTTAACTAACAAATAATAGTTAGGATAAAGTAAAACTCTTAGTAGAAAAATATGATTTAATTAAATTCTATTTTTAATTATATAAATCAAATTATTTTCTATTTAATTTTATCCATATTTTATATTTTGAAACATTGATTTATTGTAGACAAATAAGGGAGTTTGGCACAATAAATTCTTAATATCTTGATATAAAATATGTTAAAATGATACTTTAACTTATTGTAGATAAATTAAACTTTGGCACACTAAGTACTCAATCCAGAATAAAATTAATGGCAAAATAATAGTAATTTATCAAATTAATCTTTTGTTCAATAAATTTAAATAAAAATGATAAAAAGAATTTATTAAATTATATTTACTATTATGAGTGGATCTATAACACTAACTAATTATTTTAATATTTTCACATTAATTAAATCGCGTGTGTTTAAATTAGATTTCTAGTTCTGAGATGGTTTAAAGGAAATTAACAAATCAAATTTTTTCCATGTGGATCAACCTTAAACTCACAGAGTTATATTATAATAAAAAATTTTATACTTAAAAGTTAAAAATCAATTTTCAATCGTGTCAAGTTTTTGGCGCCATTATTGGGGAAATGTATATATTAATTTTGTTTATTTTTATTTTTTGTTTTATTTTTTGTTTTATTTTTTTTTGTAGATTTTTATTTGTCCCTTTCTTCCTTTCTTAAACTCTGCCTTACCCACACAAATTTTCAAAAAAATTTATTTCATCCCATACTTTTATGTTCTATACTTTTAAAAACTATAGTTTGACTATAAAAGTTTGGAAATCTTTCAAATAGGTCCCTAGCTGAAATTTCCCAAACAACCAGATTTGAACCTACAACTTGAACTTATTTGGACTCGTTTTGGACTGAATATATCAGAATATTGACTTTAAAATTATAACAAAGGCCTAATAATTTAAATTAATCACTAATTGGCTAGTAATATTTAAAATTTAGAAAAAAAGTCCTAAGTATTCCTTTCTTTCTCTCTTCTCTAAATTTCAGCAATTTAATTTTTGCATTATTTTATTTTCTGTTGCAATTTTTTGGCATTTATTTTATTTGCTAATTTATATGATCGGTTCAATTACCTAAATTGTCATTTAATTTTTGTTAATTTATTATTATCATGTTTATATGTTTAGTTTAATTAATTTGTTATATGGCTAGTTTAATTGCTTGTTAAGTTATTTAATTTTAATTTTTAGTTTATTTATTTTGCATTTATTTATTATTGTTTTTAATTCTTGTACATTATTATTATTATTATTATTATTATTATTATTATTATTGACATGTATATTACTTGCTTATTTAATTTTGTTTTATTATTTTAATTTCATTTTTGGCAATTTGTAGATCTCAATCACCGCCACCAATCATAGAAGAGATCTAAGAAAAAAATCTTTTGGATAAATTTAATCCTCAACTTGATCAAAGAGATAACCATTCTCAACATAATGCACATGATCATAATCAACTAAGAACTTTAAGAGACTATATGAATCCAACCAGAACTGAAGCACCCTTGTGTATAGTACTTTCCCGAAAAATATCTCGATTCAACTTCAAACTAAGTATTATCCAACTTTTACTAACATTTCATGGTTTAGAATCTAAGAATTCATACTTGCATTTAAGAGATTTTAAGGAAGTTTGTAATACATATATAGACCAAGATTGTAGCATGAACATAATTAAATTAAAGTTTTTTTCCTTTTCATTAAAAAATAAAGCTAAAACTTGGCTACAAAGCCTTAGATTTGGATCAATAAGAACTTGGAATAACATTAAAGAATAATTTTTGAAATTTTTTTTCCACTTTACAGGACAAATTCTTTAAAAAAAAATCACCACTTTCACTTAAAAAGCAGGAATGACTCTTTAATGACATCCAACAAAGGTGAAAGAGTCTCTTCCAGCTTTTGAGTGAAGGTGATGATTTGTCTTTTGAAAGAATTTATTTTTTGGGGTAGAAATTTTTTTTCAAAAATTGTTCTTGCATGTTATTCCAAATTTTTATTGATCTAGATCTGATGTTTTGTAGCCAAACTTTAACTTTATCTTTTAATGAAAAAAAAAAAGTCTCAATCTAATTATGTTCATGCTACAATTTTGGTCTGTACATATATTACAAACTTAAAGATCTCTTAAATGTAAGTATGAATCTTAGATTCTAAACCATAAAATATTAGTAAAAGTTGAATAATATCTGATTTGAAGTTGAATCGAGATGCTTCTAAAGAAAATACTATACACGAGGGTGCTCTAGTTCTTGTTGAATTCATCTAGGCTCTCAAAGTTCTTGATTGATTATGGTCATGTACAATATGTTGAGAATGGTTGTCTCCTTAATCAATTTGAGAATTAAGTTGATCCAAAAGATTTTGTTCTTGAATCTCTTTTATGATTGGTGGCGGTAATTGACGAATTAACCTACCATTTGAAATTTAGTACCACATCTCATGCAATGTTGATGAAGTGTGTGTGTGTGTGAAATCAGATGATACACAAACAAATGAGTAATGTGTCAAAAAGTAATAAAATTTTACCCAAAAAAATAAATAAATAAACAGATGGAAAATTAAATAAGCAAGTAATATAGATGTCAAAATAATAATAACAACAACAACAACAACAACAATAATACTAATATAAATGTATTAGAATTAAAAATAATAATAAACAAATGCGAAATAAAAATAAATAAATTGGAAATTAAAATTAAATAACTTTATAGGCAGTTCAACCAGCCATCTAACAAATTAATTAAAACAAACACATTAATAGAATAATAATATATTAACTAAAATTAAATAACAGTTTAGGCAGTTGAACTGACCATATAAAGTGACAAAATAAAATAATTGTCACAAAAATTGCAAAGGAAAATAAAATAATGCAAAAATTAAATTGTAGAAATTTAAATAAGAGAGAAAGAGAATGAATACTTATCTCAATATGCAAACTCTTTTTTGTTCAAATTTTAAAAATTACTAGCCAATTAGATGATTAATTCAAATTACTAGGCCTTTGTTGTAACTTGAAGTCAATAGTCTTACCTATTCAGTCCAGTCCAAATAAAGTTCAACTTGTAGGTCCAAATCTTATTATTGTGGGAATTTCAGCCACAGATCTATTTGAAAATGTTTCAGACTTTTGTGGTCATATTGCAATTTATACACGTATAGAACAAGTGTGGGATGAAAGTGAAATTTTCTAAAATTTCTGTTGGTAGAACAAAGTTTAAGAAAAGAAGGGGCAAATGAAAATTTATAAAAAGAGAAATAAAAAAAATGAAAACAAACAAAATAAATACCTTTCATCGGTGCCAAAAACTTAACACGACTCAAAAGTGATTTAAAGCTCCCAAGTATAAGATTGTCTTATTATAATATAGCTTAATGAGTTCAAGGTCAATCTATAGTGAAAAGATTTAATTTGTTAATTTTTTTAAAATAATCTTAGAACTACAAATATAATTTAAAGACACCCTATTTAATTAAAGTGAAAATACGAAAATAAATTAATTAGGATTATGCATCCACTTTTAATAATAAATATGATTTAATAAATTCTTTTGATCATTTTTATTTAAATTTATTGCACAAAATATTAATTACACAAATTATCATTATTTTTCCATTAATTTTATAATAGATTAAGTACTTAGTGTGCCAAAATTTAACTTATTTATAAGAAGTCAAAATACTATTTCAACATATTTTATAGTAAGATATTAAGAATGTATTGTACCAAACTCGTTTGTTTGTTTACAATAAATCAAAATTTTAAAATATGAAGTATAGATAAAATTAAATAGAAAATAATTTAATTTATATAATTAAAAATAGAATTTAATTAAATTATAATTTTTTTACTAAAAACTTCACCTTACCCTAACTATTATAATTTAGTTAAGCATAATTGAACTGAAAATAATTGTTAAAATTAAATTACACATAATTAAAATAAAATAACTAAATTGAAAATAAACTAAAATTATTATGAAAATAATTTTAAAAATATTAAAGAAGAGTATTTAGAAGAGATGAGGAGAAGAATTTGGAGAGAAAGAAGTGAAAGAAAGGTGTAGAGAAAGAGATAGCAACTACATACATTTATACTAGCTCGTGAATCATAATCAATTCACACAACACATAAACAAAGCCAATTATTTCATAACCATAGATTTGTTCCACTAACCAAAAATAAACCTAACTCAATTCACTTAAGCATATTTAACTTATTCCACTAGTAATTCTCACACCTAACTTGTTAAATAAGTTTTACTTTTGCAACAAAAGACGTAAATCCACCTCGACGACTTCCTGTTTATCTGTTTGGAGTGTCAAATTGCATGAAATTATTATTTTACCTTATAAATACTCAAAAATACAAAAAATTAAGTATTTAAAAATATTATTAATAATTCATAATAATTAAATAAATACAAATATAAATTGTAATAAAAACATAAAATAACATTTTTACCACTTAATAAACATACAATTTTTAACATTAATCACCCTACCTATTTCTAATGACAAAAAAAAAAAAAAAATCTGATCAAAGAAGTTTGGAGAATACACCGTAACGTTCATTTTGTGAAATATGAGCAGACAATCAGTGGCCTAAAAACTAAAATATCAAAAGGACGTGCAGTGTTAAAAATTTTACTAGTATTTTGGGTTCTTATTTTCATGGAGTTGAAAAAAATTAAGTGTCTGTTTAGTATAACTTATCTAATAATTATTTATTTAATTTCATAAGTTTTTTTTAAATTTTTATTATTGTTTGGTTATTTTTATAATAGAGCTTTTAAAAATTAAATAAGTTATTTTATCTCTATTATCAAAACGTTTAAATTTTAAACTTTTGAGAGAATAGAAGTTGAAAAGCTTTCTTTATATATTAACATTTTAAAAATATATTTTTTTATTTGACAATTTTATTTATTTTTTTATAAGAAACTTTAAAAAATTTGTCTAAAAAAATTATTTTATAAATTTTTAATAAAAATTATCATTAGGAACAAAAAAAAAAGTATTTGTAAAAACTTTACTAGATAAAAATTCTATTTAAACATTTGAAAAGTTATAACTATCAGGATTCTAACAATATAATCTCTCAAAATAACAAACACATCTCTCACATTTTCTCTGGGGTAAATGATTGCATCAAAGCTGTTTACGTGAATACGTGAGGTTTGCGCAGATAGCTTCCATGATCACCATCACCCAAGGGATCAAGATTGACGAAGGATCCCGACGGATTAAGTTTATAGCCATCCAAGAACAAGCTACGAGCAACGGCCATGCTTGCGGTGAAGTTGACTTCAGACACAGGGCAATGCAGCTCGAAACTACCATTGGAGAACGTCTGGCGAAACAGCCACCACGCCGTTCCCTTCTTCTGAGTGAGATCCACGGCTGCAAATAGCATTCCCAAACTCGTTGCATACTCAACCGCCCGTCCAATAGGCGTATGGGGTCCCACGTGGCATTCGCTTCCGTAGGGATGCCACAGCAATGACCCGCGTTGGGTTAACAGGGAACGTAGATCAACTCAGTGATTGTATCTGCTGCGTTTACAGGGCCGAGTTGTTGAACGGCAAAGGCGAAGCCGATTGGAATCGCAGCCGGCTTATGGCCTCCGGGCCTTCCGAGAGTGTGCGGGGAGTGCAGAGCCGGGAGATGGGAAATTACCAAATTGCGGAGCTTCAGATAAGTCGTGATAGAGATGACAAATATCCGTTGGATATGGAAATTGTCTATTTATGCATACATTCACGATTATTCATGATGAATTTGTCTATATAAATATAAGTATTTATATCTATATCTATTTTAATATTTAATATTTGATACGAATATAAATTTTATCCACATAAATATAAGTATTTATGGATATCCATAGATATTAAATTTATATTTCTAAATTTTAAAAAATAATATAACATAATAATAAAGTAAAAGTTAATTAATGATGTATTACATTAAAAAATTCTTTTTTATTTTTTATTTCCTAAAATCATTAATTTTAAAAGCTAATTAAAATTATTTTAAATAATTTGAAAAAACAGTTGCAGCTTAGTCGCATGAGCCTTCGTCACTTCACTTCAGTGAAGCAAACTATCGAACACAACACGAACATGATGTACAGAACAACAGCGAAAACCGAAAATCTAAATTCGCCATCCTTTGTTCCCTAATTTTTCTTCTCATACCTCCAAAAGTGATCTTACCATCCATCAATGGTCAGAACTTAATCAAGACCTTGTAGTCAAAATCGCTGAGCGGATAAAATTCTACCAAGACTTTGTGGCCTTTCGTTGGGTTTGCACTTCTTGGCGATCAACAACAAATATCAAGAATTTTAGATACAAGTCTGATCAGATGCAATTAGAATTTGATCAACAGATTTGGAGTGTTTGTTTACAGAGAAAATCTAAGAGAAAATGTGAGAAACTTTAGCTGAGAATATTCATTTTATTCAACTTAATAACAGAATGAGATTACAAAGCTTATATACTGCTATCCAGAATCATCTTAACACATACATTATTTTCACGTGTATTTATCTTTGAGAGAAGCTGAATAACCAGCTTAACAAACTCACAACTACTTTGCTGACTGGACTGCCACGTCACCATAACTAACTTAACTAATCCAATCAGTTAATCACAGTTAACAAATATTCTTATCATCCCCCCTCAAGCTTAAGTTCGAGGAAGAACATTAAGCTTGGTACGAAGATAAGCAAACTGATCAAAAGAGAGGGGCTTGGTGAGAATGTTTGCAAGTTGTTCTGAACTGGAAACATGGCTGATCGTGAGTTGCTTCTGGGCAATATGCTCTCGAATAAAATGAAGATCCAACTCAATGTGCTTTGTTCGAGAGTGATACTTAGGATTGCTAGCTAATGCCTCAGCACTCTGATTATCACAGTACAGAACAGGACTTTGAGTTGGCTGAATTTGCAGTTCTTGAAGCAAATAGGTAAGCCAAAGAATTTCAGAGGTTGCTGAAGCAAGAGCTCTATATTCAGACTCTGCTGAGGAACGAGAAACAATGGTTTGTTTCTTGGAGGACCAAGAAATAATATTGTTTCCTAAGAATACACAATACCCTCCAGTAGACTTTCGATCATCAGGATCAGCTGCCCAATCAGCATCAGAAAATGTTGTTAAAGTCACGGAGCCTGAATTGAAGAATTAAATCCCAAAGTGTGAAGTAGCTTGAAGATATCGAAGAACCCTTTTACAAGCTTGCCAGTGTGCAATGGTTGGATGAGCTAGGAACTGACTAAGCTTGTTAACAGGATAAGCTATATCAGGTCTTATCAGCAACACATACTGAAGAGAGCCCACAATACTTCTGTATAATGAGGGATTATCAAAAACTTCACCACTATCCTTTGTAAGCTTATCACCTGGACTCATAGGAGTATTAAAACCTTTACTGTCAAGCATATTTGCTTTTTTAAGGATATCACCAATGTATTTGGTTTGAGATAAATGCAGTCCCTGAACAGAGGGTGTTACTTCAATACCAAGAAAGTAGTTAAACTCTCCTAGATCCTTGAGTGCAAACTCGGAATGAAGATATTAAATAACAGCCTCAATATGTTGTGAATTAGAACCAGTAACTAAAATATCATCAACATATATGACAATGAGCACAATATCATGGTCAATATGCTGAATAAACATGGATGTATCAGATTTTGAGGAGTGAAAACCTTTATGAAGTAAGGACCCTTTCAGCCTCTCATACCAAGCTCTAGGAGCTTGCTTGAGACCATATAAGGCTTTGTTTAACTTGCAAACATAGGATGGATTTGCAGGGTCTATAAAACCTTGTGGCTGATGCATGAACACATCCTCTTCAAGCATACAATTGAGAAACTCATTATTAACATCCAGCTGTCTAATCTGCCAATGATGCAATACTGCTAGACTGAGGACAACTCTGACTGTGCAAGGTTTCACAACTGGGCTGAAGGTCTCAAAGAAATCCACCCCTTGAGTTTGATGGTAACCCTTGGCAACCAACCTAGCTTTGTATTTGGAAATGCTGCCATCAGGGTTATACTTCACCCTAAATACCCACTTATTACCAACTATTTTAGCAGCACTTTCAGAGGGTACTAGAGTCCAGGTTTGAGTTCTTTGCAGTGCATCAAATTCCTCTTTCATAGCACAAAACCACTTGGAGTCATGCAAGGCACTTTTTACACTAGCTGGCTCAAGATTTTCAGTAGCTGCTAGATATGACTTGGGTTTGAAGATACCAGCTTTAGCTTTAGTAATCATTGGGTGAGTTGGTAATGAAGATGAGTGAGTTGGTTCAGCTAAAGAATGAGAAGAAGAAGGTTGTACTGAACTGGAACTTGATGGAAGAGACATTGCTAGATGAAAATTAGGAGATGATGACTCTACATTGCTACTGTCAACCTGAGCAGAAGTTTGAAGAAAAGAAAATTGTACTGGTGAAGAAGAGACATCAACATTGGAGACTTGTGAGGTAGAGTGTTTTAGAAACAATTCTGTGTAAGGAAACTCAGTTTCATTAAAAATAACATGCCGAGCAACAAACACTTTACCAGATGAAGTTAAACACTTATAACCTTTATGAAGTGGACTGTAACCAATGAAAATACATTTTTGAGTATGAAAGTCAAGTTTATGCTGGTTATAAGGTCTGAGGAATGGAAAACAGGAACAACCAAAAACCTTTGGAAACTGATAGTCAAGCAAATGATTATGTAATTTCTGAAATGGGGATAGATTGTTTAGAACTGATGTGGGCATTCTGTTGATAAGGAAAGAAGCAGTGTGGAATGCTTCCCACCAAAAGGAGAGAGGTAACTGTGATTGAGCTAGAAGTGTCAGACCTGTTTCAACAATATGCCTGTGTTTCCTCTCAACAACACCATTTTGATGGTGTGTATATGGACAACTATACCTAAAACATATACCCTCTTGCTGAAGAAAGGTTTTAAAAGCTATAAATTCACCCTCATATCTGACTGTAGTGTTTTGATAGACAAGGAGAACTGTTTTTCAACAAGAAGTTTGAAGTGTTTGAAGGTTTCTAAGGCTTCTGACTTTGCTGTGAGAGGAAAAATCCAAGAATATCGAGTGAAATCATCCACAAAAGAGATATAATATCTGTATCCACTCATTGAATATTCAGGAGCTGGTCCCCATACATCTGTATATAGAAGCTCAAGTGGTGCTTTTGTTTTAATGGCAGTGACAGAAAAATGAAGCTGATGCATTTTGCCATGTTGACAAGCATCACAGAAGCTAATGAATTGATTTGAAAGGCAATGTGTGGGAAGACTTTTAATAATTGTTTGCAAAGCATGTTTATTGGGATGACCATATCTATTATGTAACAACTGAACTGATATCTTTCCAGCTCTAGAAGAATTTTCAGAAACAGAACATGCAAAAGCTTCAGACATATTTACATTGTTCAACTTTGACACACGATTATTTGACTCTGGTAAAGAGTTTACAACTTTATTATCAAAACAAAATGACAACATGGAACTTGGTTTAAAAAGATTTGGATTGCAATCTGCAGAGTAAAGAGAGAAGACATCAAGTGATAGTAGCTTGTAAAGACCACCTTCAACAATCCCCTGTGCCAGCAAAGTTCCCTCCTTTTTGTCCTTAATAAAGCACATGGTGGAACAAAATTCAATGATTATGTTATTATCCAAAAGAAGTTTAGATATACTGATGAGGTTTTTGGTTATTTTAGGAACACACAAAATATTGGTTAAGGATAAACATGTGCCAAAAGAAGTAGAAAGATGAGTGCAACCAATATGTGTGATAGTAAGACCTTGTCCATTTCCAACAAACAGCAGTTGAGCAACATTATAAGAATTATCTTCAACCAAGTTTTGCACATTGTTGGTGAGATGATGAGTGGCTCCACTGTCCAGATACCATCCCTGATCAGCAACTCCTTCTGAGGTAGCCATATAAGCTGTTCTTGGCCCTGGATACTGCATTGGAGAATTTGAAACAAAATTTCTGTTAAATCTGTTTCTACAATCAATAGTTGAATGGTTTGGTTTAAAACATATTTGGCAGATAATATTTCCTCTGCCACTTCCTCTACCAAAGCCACCAGAGGACCCTGGATTTCCACCATTAGCATTAAATCCACCAGTATTTCCATTAAAACCACCAGAGTTTGAACATCTTCCTTGATTTCCAAACCAGCCTCTCCCTGAGTTTTGATCCATAAGCCAACTCTGCCAGATCCATAACCTCCTCTATTGTTGAAATTTCCATTTCCATTTCTATTCACAAAATTACCATTCCAATTACCCTGGTTATTAGTATTCCAATTAGCATTGTTTCCTGACTTCTTCTGATTATTACCAGTCTGAGCCACATTAGAACTAAAATTCAGCTTAGTTTCCTTAGCTACACCAGAATGATTACTCTCAAGCCTAGCTTCATGAGATAGCAACATAGAATAAGCCTCATTGATGCTCACTTTAAGAGCATTTGCCTCAATATAAACTACAACAGGATAGTAAGCCTGTCCTAGCCCTGAGATTAAATATGTAATGAAGTCAATAGAACTAACTGAACTTCCAGCCATTGCTAATTCATCAGTTACTGACCTTAGTTTACAAAAATATTCAGTAATTGACATGGATCCTTTCTTAAGATTATTTAGTAGCATCTTTAAATGAACTTTCTTAGCTGCTGTTTCAAATTCAAACTATTCCTCTAAGCTTATCCAAAGTTCTCAAGAGTTTTTAGAATTTACCACAATGCTTAAGCTCTCCACACTGATTGAAGATAAAAGCCAACTCAAGATCATCTGATCTTGCCTTTTCCAAGTAGTGTATGCGGGATTTTCTGAGATGACTGCCGCATCTGCGCTTGTTGATTCACCAGTCAGCAGCTGATTTGGACAGGTACGTGATCCATCAAGAAAACCTTCCAGATCATTTGCTCGAATGGCTGAAAGGATCTGAGATTTCCATATAGTATAATTCGATCTGTCAAGCTTGATTGGTGTGGTGAAAGTAAATGTTGAGATTGCGGAAGAAACATTTGTACTAAGACTTGAAGAAGCCATGATCAAGAAGTGATTCAAGGCTCTGATACCAAATTAGAATTTAATCAACAGATTTGGAGTGTTTGTTTACAGAGAAAATCTAAGAGAAAATGTGAGAAACTTTAGCTAAGAATATTCATTTTATTCAACTTAATAACAGAATGAGATTACAAAGCTTATATACTGCTATCCAGAATCATCTTAACATATACATCATTTTCACGTGTATTTATCTTTGAGAGAAGCTGAATAACCAGCTTAACAAACTCACAACTACTTTGCTGACTGGACTGCCACGTCACCATAACTAACTTAACTAATCCAATCAGTTAATCACAGTTAACACATATCCTTATCCTCTCCTTTTACTTCCAGCAGACAACGACGGCGACGGCAATCGGTGCCATTTTTTCAATCCGTCAAATGCAATGACTCGTCAATTTTGCTTACCAGAAGCAGCGGCAACGGATGACAATAAGAGATGCCTGTCTTCAAAAGGTTGGCTTCTAAGCATGGCTTGAGATTTGAACTTAACTCTTGTGCATCCTTTTTCACGTGCTGAAACTGAACTTCCGAATGTAAAGGCGTTTGAAGATTGTTACGGTAATCTTTTTACAATGTTTGTTTATTACATTTTTCATTTTATAAAATTAAATTTTTTTTCAAATTATGTTGGATTAAATGGGTATTCACTGGAAAAAAATAATTATTCATATTTATCTTAATATAATTTAAAAAATTTTAAATGAATATTATCCGATCCAATAAGATGGATATTATGAATATCCAAGTTATTCAGTTGCCATCCCTAGGTCGTGACGCAAACGTTGCAAGCTAAAGTGCGGGCGGTTTCTGAAATCCATTTCGAAATGGTTGGATCCAAATCCGGGAGCCGAGAGTTGTTTTTATCCAAGTAGCATTAAAGAAACCCCGACAAGGTGTGAAGAACGCTGTTGAATTCGGCCAACGCAAGAGCCCGAGCATGCCTTCCTCATTCAAGTTTGCTATAAATTCCAAATTTTCATTTTCGTTGGGTGCTTGTTCTGCTGCCATTGTTAGTTCGCTAATGTGAGAATCAATCAAAAAGGAGGGTTTTCGGACGTTTGTGTGGGAGGGGAAGAAAAAGGGGAAATAAACGAAGACGAAAGAGGTTACTCTATTCTGTTCATTTGCCACGTGTCATGCTTTAACTGATCCATCTTTTCCAAATTTGACTTGTTGGGATGTGTACGGTTTAATGGAGAAGTTTATGGGGGAAGGAGTGCATATGTCCATTTTAAAAAATAAGGGGTGCATTTGTACATTTTTACATTTTGCAAAATTTTGTGGGCCTATATGTTCTTTTTTCTAAATTTATTTTTTTTAATATCTAAATGGGCGGAATTATTATTTTTTATAAATTCATCTCACTTCTAAAAAATAATTATAGTAAGCTTAAAATATTTTTAAAAAATACAAATCAATAAAAATTTTGCATCTCCAAAGATCTCTAACTACATAGGCATATGCCAAACATGAATACCCCTAGAAGCCACAAGTAGAACACTTAGCATAGAGACCCAATCTTGAGTGAAATAAATAATGCGGCTTTGATCTTTTTCAACAACATCCTCACGTAGTAAATCAACAAATCCTAAGGTTACGTCTCTTTCCCCTCAAGTTTAACTACTATTGTATCGGCATGAATATAATTTCTACCAAATATATGCAAAGCTTTAGCTAGTATATGGAAGTGTGTACCATGATTCTTCTAGCTATCAATAATTCCATGAATTATACAGTGGATGTGAAGTCTTTATTTGAAAATTTTTAAAAATAATGTACGCTTTTTATAATTATTTTCTAAAAATAAGATGGATTTAAAAAATCAATGAAGTGGATGAATCATCACCCAATCTAAATCTAATTAATTTTTTATTCTTTCATATTTTAAATTGACGACCAAACATTTCCATGGTATTGCTAAAATAAAATTACGGACTATTGTTTATCAAAACCAAATTTACTTTTATCTTTTGAATTCATTGTGCCCTTTTCAAATGACCAAGTATCCTTTATCAGTTTGAACATAGGCCAGGAATGGGATCAATTATTTAATTTGTTTCCCAAGGGTCGGGGGCCTATTCGATACAAATAGACAAAGGGAAAAGCTACTTACCCCGATTTTAAACCCCGAAACCGTGCCCCGAATATTGTCAAAACGGTGCATTTTGCTTTGATTTCTTTTTTGCTTTGACTGTTTTCCTTTTGCGTTGATTGCTTCTTTGCTTCTTTGCTTTTTTGCTTTGATTGCTTTCCCATTTAGTTCCACCTATGCAGCACGTGAACATTTTCTTTCTTCTTCTATTTGTGCAAGCGTGAACCACAACACTCCGCTTGCAGACTGAGGAGAGGATCAACTTTATGAAAGATTTGAAGATGCATTAATTGAATGTGGGAGAAAATTACTTCAATTTTGCTTCAGCTTGTTTCATTGAACTAGATTTCAGTAACACGGTTGCTACTCCTATCTGAATAATGAATATCATAGCAGCACAATCAAGCAACCTTTATGCAGATTACTACATAATTATTTTCATATTTACCAAGCTGGTGAATACTGAAACTTCTGCCACATGTCACAATGGGGAGTCTCCTTTATAAAACCCCACTGCTGCCGCTGAATCTCTAACCGGCAATTCTGTGCAAGAATAGTAAAGTAATCCTTTTCAACTTGCTTTTCCAGCCTCACTCTCTGAACACTACCCAGCGGATAGTCCTGCTCAAATTTGCTAGACTTCACATAAAAATTCACCCCTCTTTCCGTAGTAAACTTGTACTCATAAGGGTAAGACCTCAACAAGGCATAAATTGGATCAGAAGACGGCAAAAACTGCAAGAGAATTATCAAAATCACAGGCAACAACTGAATCAACGCACATAAATTAAACCCATCAAAGCCATCAACGCACGTAACTGAATCAACGCACGTAATAATCTTTCGTTTTCTGAATCTGTCTCACGATCGCGATTTGCTCTTCTGTGTATGCCGGAGAGGACGAAGAAAATGCTGAGGCAGACGCGCCAGTTGATGGGCCCCAGTGTCGGATCGTCGATTGATCAGACGGCTTTGAAGCAGTAACGGCAGAGAGCTCGGTCTTGAAGGAAGCAGCAGCGGCAGCGACCACAAGATGATAGGATTAAACGAAAAGGAAGCAAAGGTTCGTTTCTATGGTTTGGCAAAAGAAAGGAAAGGAAGAAACATGGGTTAAACGCACCGTTTTCAATTTTATCAAAACGGTGCGTTTTAAATTCGGGGTGCATTTCGGGGTTAAAAATCAGGGTGAATAGCAGCACTCATAGACAAATTATGACCTCGTTTGGAATATGATAATAAAAGAGCGAACCTGATGTTATTTTTCCAATTAGCTAAACATAACTACAGTACATTGTTGCGAAACCATTCACGATTAGCAATAATAGCTTGGCATACCATTATAAAAAGGATTAAGCAACCATGGGATGCACCGTCATGTGAAAAATGTGCACAAGCCAACATGATTCATGATTCATGATTCAGCTTTCTCAACCACAACTAGACATGAAATGGCTACAATATTTGGTCCCAAAATTCCAAGATGTTCGTAGGGGTGGGCACAGTTCGGTTTTTTACTAAATTTTTCATAATCGTTCGATTACGATTATTTTAAAATCATAATCGCGATTAATCAAATTACCGAAATAATCAAATACTCAATTAATTGAAATAATTCGATTCGATTCAGTTCGATTATTTTAATTATGGGCCTATTGAGCCTATTTTAGGCTTTTTAAAATTTAAAACCTTAAATTAATAAATCTATCACAAACATAAAATGTTAACAAATAAAAAATCAAAATATGCCTCAAAGTATGTTTAATAACACATAACATGTTCAAATAACAAGTTTAAATCAAAATATATTTGTAAAAGGTAAAATTTTACTTAAATATGACTAATAATTAGGCTATATAACCTATAATTTTAACTTAAATCATTTCATTGTTCAGACCCAAAAGATTTAAGGAATATAATCATACTCTGTCCACTGATTGAGCTGAGCTTGAGCAGCAGGATCGGGCGATGCTAGTGCTTACCTTTCTTCTTCACAATAATTTTCCATGCACGATCTGTAACAAGAAGACATTTGCTCAGGGATTGAATGAAATTCTCTTTGATGGTGTGGCTGCTGCACTCCTGAATTCTTTTTCTTTTTTTTTTTAAAAAAAATTGTTTCTGGATTGTACAGTCGAAACATAAAGAATGGCCAACAAAGAATTACTTGGATCCCGAAAAGGAAGGGCGATAAAATCCCCATTTCTTTTTATTTTCAGAACTTGCTCCCACCAAGTCAAACCCAGTACGAATTCTTGTCTGATTACCTTTTCACGCCAGCAGCAGCTCAAGTTCTCTACAAAAACATAACAAACCAAAGAAATGAGAGACAAAAACAGCAGCGAGAGAAATCAATTTTTGTTCTGCTGAGAGATTTTGTTGACAAGAACCAAAGAACCCAGAAATGCTAAAGAGGAAGAGAGTTGGCGATGAGCAGCGATGGCAAATTAGATTTGTGAAGGATGAGCAGCAGCGGGGACGAGATTCCAGCGGTGAAGGGGCTGCGGCTTCGGTTTTCGGCTGAAGAGTGAAGTCTGTGAAGATCAGAAGATGAGAAGAATCAAGAATGTGTTAGATTAGGGATTGTGTAAAAATCAATTTGCGTTCGGTTTTTTCCTGTGGTCGGTTCGGTTTTTGGTTTTTATTTTAAAACCAAAAACCGAACCGACTGATTTTACTACTTATGCTAAATTACTATTTCAATTTTTTGGATGTAAAAAAAAAATCGAACCGAACCGAACGGTTCGGTTTTTGATTAATCAACTTTTTTTGCCCACCCCTAGATGTTCGTATTTGCATGATCTGTTAGGAAATTAGTGGATGAAGTAGGGTCACAGTTAAAATGAAATTGGAAGAAAATAAAGAATAAGTACAAAAGAGAACACCAGAAAATTACGTGATTCGGCTTTTAGCCTATGTTTATGGGCGAAGACAAAAGGAAAGTATTTCACTAATAAAATGAGGATTATAAGTATTGTAATATTTTGGATCACTACCTAAAATCTCGATACACCCAATTTCTCAAATCACTAAAACAAGAGTTTAAAACTCTAACACTTTTAACTCTCAATTCTTTTCTCAAATGAATTAGAGAGCTCTAAAATTAGGATTGATGAAACGGAATGAGGAGATCCCTTTTATAGCCAAATATTGACTATTATTTTTTTTTCAATTATGGACAACACCATTTTTTCAATATAGTTGGTGCCGCCCTTAGCAAATGTCAAAAAGAGATGTGAAATTCTTGCTCTTCTAGAAAGAGCAGCCTACCTCATTTGACATTTTCCCACTTAGAGATTAGATTGGGGACTAATCAATCTCCACACCATCCTTTCTGCTTCGCCATTGTCATATTGTCTACGTTTCTGCTAGGCCACAAGAGGATCTACTCCAGACAAACTTGTCAATATTGATTGGTTTGATCATAATATCTACTAGATTTTCCTTCATATGGATTTTCTGTAAATCCACACTTCCGTCTTCCACTACCTCTCGAATGAAGTGGTACTGAACTCCTATGTGCTTTATTTTGGAATGAAAGACTGGAAAAGAAGCTCCTCATCTCGTCTCATCTATCCCAATTTTAGTTCTCTAATTCATTTGAGAAAAAAAATCAAGAGTTCAAAGTGTTAGAATTTTAAACTCTTATTTTAGTGATTTGAGAGATCGAGTATATTGAAGTTCTGGGTAATGAGCCAAAATATTACAATACTTGTAATCCTCATTTTACTAGTGAAATATTTTCCTTCTGTCTTCGCTCGTGGACGTAGGCTAAAAACCGAATCACGTAATTTTCTGGTGTCATCTTTTGTGCTTGTTCTTTATTTTCTTCCAATTTCATTTTAGCTGTAAACCTGCTTCACCCACCAATTTCCTAACAATGGTATCAGAGCTACTGATTGTATTTTTTAGAGTCGGGGTACTGTTCACGTAAAAGTACAATTCACGTATGCATCAAATTTTCGAGTACCGTATGCATCAACAGTGGAAAATTTAATGCTCGATATGATTTATACAAGATCAGACATTACACAAGCAGTAGGAGTAGTCAATCGATACATGACGAATCCTGGTGAAGAGCATTAGAAAACTGTGAAGAGGATTCTGAGATACATCAGAGAAACCTCTGATGTTGCATTATGCTATGAATGATCAGAATTTACTGTCAGGGGCTACGTGGATTCGGATTTTACAAGAGACCTTAATAAAAAGAAATCAACTACTAAGTATGTGTTTACACTTGTGGAAGGAGCTGTAAGCTGGGTTTCAAAACTGCAGACCATTGTAGCCTTATCTACAACAGAAGCAGAGTACATGGCAACTACACAAGCTTGCAAGTAAGTTATTTGGATACAAAAGTTATTGGAGAAACTCGGGCACAAACAAGAGAAAATTTTTATGTATTGTGACAGTTAGAGTGCCTTGCACATTGTAAGGAATCCAACTTTTCATTCCAGAACAAAGCACATAGGAATTCAGTACCACTTTGTTCGAGAAGTAGTGGAAGACGGAAGTGTGGATTTATAGAAAATCCTTATGAAGGAGAATCTAACAGATGTTATGACCAAGTCAATCAATACTAACAAGTTTGTCTAGAGTAGATCGTCTTGTGGCCTAACTGAAACGTAGGCTACATGACAATGACGAAACAGAAAGGATGGTGTAGAGATTGATTAGTCCCCAATCTAATCTCCAAGTGGGAGAATGTCAAATGAGGTGGGCTGCTCTTCTAGAAAGAGCAAGAATTTCACATCCCTTTTTTACATTTGCTAAGGGCGGCACCAATCATATTGAAAAAATTGTGTCATCCATAATTGAAAGAAAAAAAAAATAATAGTCAATATTTGGCTATAAAAGAAAACTCCTCATTTCATTTAATCTATCCTAATTTTAAAGCTCTCTAATTCATTTGAGAAAAGACTTGAAAGTTGAAAGTGTTAAGAGTTTTAAACTCTTGTTTTAGTGATTTGACAGATTAAGTGTATTGTGATTCTGGGTAATGAGCCAAAATATTACAATACTTGTAATCCTCATTTTACTAGTGCAATATGTTCCTTCTGTCTTCGCCCGTAGACATAGACTAAAAGCCGAACCACGTAATTTTCGGGTGTCCTTTTTTGTGCTTGTTCTTTATTTTCTTCCAATTTCATTTTAGTTGTGGCCCTACTTCACCCACCAATTTCCTAACATGATCCAATGATTGAACCCCCAAAAGTGATGAGGTAAAAGTGTGAGTTTTTGTTTCATCAATTCAAAAACTAAAGAGTGATCAATGGGAAATATGAGCCAGCAAAGAAATTGAAAATTACTTTCATGATTAGCACTTGTTCTCCTTTCCATTTGAATTATTTTCTTTTGCATTTCTATACTCTTACCATATAAATCTCTGAATCCCAGGCTCGTGGTCCCAATGAAATGGCCTAAACAAGAACATCATCAATGTGAAGATGTTGAGAGACATATAAAGAACCCCCATGAGGAGCCAATGTCGATTATCAGTATTGTCGGAATGAAGAATCAAGAAATAGAATGGAATTGTGTAGTATCTGAACTCGATTAGCGGAGCAGGAACAAGAGTTGCAGCGGTAGCCAAGAAATACACCAACACCCAGATCTTCCTTTGAGTTCTCCCTACAGATGAAAGATTTAAATAAGGCCTCATGGTGGTTGAAAAGAAAGACAGACGTGAAACAATTGCTAGAATTATTTTACTAACCCAATATACCGAAAATTGAGAACCAGGAATAAACATAGAGTGGCACCAGAAGAAATTTCATCGACCAATGAGCTTTTATGACCTTCCTCCAGAGATAAAAAGGATAGTGCCGATTGTCAGCAAGAAGATATGGATGAGCAATGCTGCATCAATTCATTGAACTATGTGATTAAACAAGAACAAAAGTTCCAAACATAACTGTGCATGCATCGCAAAATCAAAAGTATTAAACTTTATAATGGAAATTTGCTGAAAGAAAAGGAATATAAACACTTTAGGATGTGAAGGAAACAGAAACTTGTGTTATATCTGGAAATGCAAACAATAGAAAAAAAGTGACCTTGGCATTACATCGCAAACACAATTTATGCATACAAGTTTCAAACCAATTCTAACAATTCACTGCATAAAACAAAAACACTTCCCAATAGTTTTGGAAATCTAATTAATAAGACAATTTGCTCTGCACCCAAATTAGCTGAACTGACCTGAAAAAGTGCACAGTGAGGAGTCCAACAGTGAGGGCAAAGAGCCATTGAAAGAAACTAAGAGGCCTGTTCTTCCAGAATGACTGAAGCAAAGTTGCAACTTGTCCAAAGGTGATGTGCAGAGGAGGTGACAAAAGAACAGAAAAGAGACTGACATACATTATCTGTGCAAAATGTGGAGAAATAGCATGAGCTTCTTTTGCACCTGCAATATTTGGGAAATGGCAAGAAGTTAATGAAACACAACAAAATAAACAGATCTAGTACTGGCTGAAAAAGAGCATGGCGAGATGACTGGTACCAAGAACTACACTTCCATTCCAGTGAATGAAAGCAATAAAAGCCAACAATGCCAACAGGAAAGGGCTAAATGAGACCAAAATCCCCCACTTCATATGCCATGAAGTCAAAATAATATCCTGAATCTCACCAAGAAGCCCTGCATGATAATGGCACAAAGACATTTATAAGCATCACAAACAAACAAAATTAATCAATGATGTGCTAAGAGAAACCAATTTTGAGAGGCTTCCAGATTAGCTGGCAAATTTACTAACATCCTAGGAGATGGAGAGCTTGTAATGTCAATGCAAAAACTGTGCACCGAAACAAGGCTTCAAAAATTACAAAACTATCAAAATTTAATCAAACATCTGAAACAGAACCTGATGTTTGAGTCGCTGAAAAGCTACTTGTACTACGGATAGAAATATCATCCTTGTCTACGGCCTTGCCAGACTTTCTTTTTCTCAAGTTTGAGCCCACACTGATGCTACTGGTGGAAGTTAGGAAATCGTTTTTCCTCTCTGACACATGATTTTCATTCACTTCCGCACCAATTCTTCTATGGGCCAGAGTAATATTTATGACCCCAATACATGCAACAAAAATCATCCATATTATATTTGTTTGACGAATGAGAACTGCGAACGCGCCAAGCTGATTAGAAACCAGAAGACAATTCAACGCTTGCATATCAAAAGAATAAGACAATCACATTCTCTCCCCAGTTTGTTAGAGTAATCATTCATAGACTCTAGAAGCTTTAAGCAACACACTCTTCTGTTCACAGCTAACTGAACAAACAACATATTTGTCTTATCACCTAGAAACAAACTTTCCCATTCTGGAAATCCCTTGATTGGTGATTGCTCATCAACAGTCTCACTTAAGTGTTCTTAATATTTTATTGCTTACTGTCCAAAAAGCAACTTAAGAAATCAAACACTTCTGGTTTTTTGGAATTTTGCTTGAAAGGAAAAGTAGCATTTACGTTTTGATGTCAACTTGTCATAAAACAAAATAATAAAACAACTGTTGAGTGTTTTTAACCATTTCATGATATACCTTAGCAAGATGCAAATATGGTGATGACTGATGAAGTATCACTACAACCTTTGGGAATCCAAAACGACAAGTGAACCTTTATGGCATCACCAAAAAAAAAAAAAAAGTCTCCAACAGAGTTGAAAATCAGTCGATGATGAGGCTTCAATGGTTGCTAAAGAAAGGACCAGAACATTGAGATGTACCTGAGGTTGTCAAGCAAAGGTTTTCCAATTAAGTTGTTTCAAGTTTCCCCTACTAGTGTTTCAATAGGAGATACCACAAGATAGACAGATTGAGGAGAGAAATAATGAAAATTACATGTCCGCACGACTAGTTGGAAAAAAAAAATCCGGAAACATTAGAACTATATTGATAATATAAACTAGATAGTCGAATTGAACCTTACCAATGCACTAAACAGGTATTTCTTCTTCAAACAAGCAAGGTACATTGCAAGCACAGCGGTAAGTGATGCAACATCTGTATAGTAAAGAAAAGAGAAGAACCAATGGAGGGGATACAAGGCTAGGACCACAGCCTGAAGTGTTGCTTTTCTATCATCAAGAGCTGGTCTCAGGTAGGTGATTATTTCATATAAAATAATGCTGCACAATACTGCCAAGACACCATTTGTAGAGCGAAGAACAGCAGTAGAGCAAACATCAAAAAATGAGACCGCTTTCACAGTGAGCATGCCTGGAAACAAAGAAGCAACATAGGCAAGTGAAAGATAGTACCTGCAAAAGTTGTAAACTGCAAGGATCAACTTCCCTAAAAATATATTACACCAATGAGGTTTTAAGTTGCATTCCAAAACTCACAAACAATTCAAGAAGACCCTACAACGTATATCAATAGACAATTGGAGACAATACTCAGAGCATGATAACAGAAGCATATCGTTCATTTGTTGCAACTGCCCCCAACTCAACCCAAAGTACCTTCATTTATGTACTATTCCACAAATCAGCCAACAGCATTCAAGTACAAATGTTGTAATAAAGCACGAAAACATATAATTCCATTTTGTAACATCGACACTAAAATCAGATAGTGAATAAAAAATCATCATAGAGAAAAAAAAAATTGATAGAGACTGAGAGCATACAGGCCAGGTGGGGTGGTGATCATGGGATCCCAACTCTTGAAATTGCCTTTGCAGTACTGCTGAGCTTGAGGTACGTGAAATATCTCATCCTGCACATTATCACTAGTCATTAAAGCAGCTAGATTTTTGCACAAATATTAACAAAAAGGGGGTTTCCATTATTACCATGTAAGGTTCAGGAACAACTCGATTAACAACTATTGAAATGGGAATGACCCAAAAGCTCACAATTACTGCCACTGCTATTCTACCCATATCTCTCGCTCTGCCAAAAGTTCGATTATCGAAAGCCAACGTTGACAAGTTGACTTGAATCTGCCGCAATCAATCGATCTGTGACGTTTTTTCTGCTGATACTAGGGATGATTAGTTTTTGCAGTATTGAATCGTAAATCCATTTGGCTTGATGTGGCTTTTTAGCACTTCGAGTTCGAATAAACAAAATCAACCGTCAAACAATCGAGGGCTTTAATCAAACTCAAATTTCGCTGGACTTTAACGAAGCACCCTTGGTCGTTAATTTTTTGTATGGTTATTTCCAGTCTGCCCCAAATTTTTTTGATTTTTTCCGCCGCGCATCCAAATTGTTTTGACTCCTGCCACCTCGCACCCAAAACCGTCAAATCCGCTGTTATGTAGACGGAAGAAAGGGTAGAACGGTCTTTCTACACAAAATTCAAATAAATATATAAAAAAATAATTGTCATTTTTTCGGGTTTTCATTCGTTTTCTCATCTTCTTTTTTGCTTCCTTTGTCTTTTCTTTATCGTCTTTTTTCTTCCTTCCTTTTTTTTTAATTCCTCTTTGATACGATCATTTGTTTTAATATTTTTATTTATTTTATTTTTTTGCATTAATTATCCAAATATAGTAAGATATTATCTAGTAGTAGTATAGGTTAGCTATTGGTGATGTAGTTGGAGTTATTTGTGGGGATTATGGTTAATTAGTTGCTTATATTCAGAAGATAGTTGTGTTAAGATAATCCCTATTTCATAACAAATATAAATAGAATGAATACTATTTTATTACAACTTAATTTGTACTATGAGATTATTAATATCTCAAATAACCAATATTCTTTTTGTAGGTTTATTTTCTCAATTTAACCCCATTTATGTTTGTATCATTTTTTTAGGTCCTACAATAAAAATTTATTGGAAGGTTTAAATTTCCTAGAATTAACTTATTTATATTATTTTATTTCTTTTTGTTTTGTTTTTCATTGTAGACAATTAATGTCTATAGCATTTGGTATTAGAGACGAATCTCAAATAACGAAACATGTATTTTTCTAACTACTCCTGTAAAATTTAGTGAAGTCTACTCTTGAAAATTTTAGTCCAAGTTTAATTTCTTTAAATAAAAAATAAAACTATCATGTAGTAAATTTTTATTTTTATAAAACTATCATGTAGTAAATTTTTATTTTTATAACTTAGTATTTATAAGGGATATTTTGGTCGTAGATATTCAATTCAATGTGCTGGTTTTCTAGTTTAAGTAATTACTGAAAAAAGCTCATTTAAATTCAAATTAATGGTCAATATTGTTAATTAAACATTTCGTACGGCACCGTTATAATTAACAGAAGAATTGACAGTTTTGGGTGCGTGGTGGAAGGAGTCAAAACAATTGGGCGTCTAGCTGAGAATGTCAAAACATTTGGGGCAGCGCCGAAATAACTCTTTTCTGTGTAATATCGTAGCAGGCCTTTTGATTGTACATTTTCGACCCATCCAAAAAAATTTCAAGATTGTAATTATCTTTTAAATTTACCCCTCTCATGCAAAATTTGAAGCTCCTCCAGATGATCAATTCAGAACATACTCATCTAGAAAATCCATAACTAGTACAATTATATGATAATTTTAGCATAGATAGAGAGACTGGGGATAAGAGTACTGGATGCCTGGATGCCTGGATGCCTGGATGAGTAAACAAAACGCCATCATTAATCATTTCTTTATTGGGGGTTGAAACTAAAAACATATTTGATTTTTATATAATTAAAATGACTACTTTTAGGTGTATGATCCTTGACTTAAATGAATTACCTTAATTTTTAAAAAACCTGACCCTTTAAGAGTCTCAACCCTCGTCCGGTTAGAGTCCAATTCTGACTTTTTCTGAGCCCGATTATTATTTTAAAAAAAATTTATCATTATTATTTTTTTGGTAATATTTGATAGCCGACTGATATATATAATAGGGTAAAAATTTGTTTAGTCCATATATTATGAAGTTAGTGTCCATTTAGTTCTTATACTTTTAAAAACACCTCAAAACGCCCATACTGCTAAATATTGACACTCATGCCATTATTTTTCATTCTTTTTAACTTATTTTTACAATATTACACTCTTACAATAATGTTTCTTTTTTTATATTAAATGAAAAATTAGATTATCAAATTAAACTCAAAAATAAAATATAAAAAAATTAATTTTTGTGGAAGCTCACATATGTCTAAAAAAATAATATTGTAAAAAATTACATTAACAATTTTTTTAGAAAAATTAATATTTTAACGCAAGAGTGTTCCACAAAAATTAATATATAGATATATTTTTTATTTTGTTTGGGTGTTAGACTGGTAATTTATTTTTTTCTTTTTAATAATGTCTACAAAATTATTATAATGGGGTAATATTGTAAAAATAAGTTAAAAGGAACAAAAGATAATGGCAAGAGTGTCAATAATTTAATGGTATGGATGGTTTGAGGTATTTTTAAAAATATAGAGACTAAACGGACACTAACTTCAAAATATATGGATTAAACGAGCTTTCAACCTACATAATATATTAACCCAAAATTTAAGCAATTTGCAAATAATCACCCATCAATTAAAATAGCAAAAATAAAGATGTAGGTTTTTATTTCTAACATCAAGCATCGTTTTAGAATGATATGATGGGGCCCAAGATCACGTTTGACACACAAGTGAACTTAACTTATCAAGATTCAATACCTATAGGTAGCATTTACTTTTTGGATTGGAGTGAGAGTGGAAGTAAATTGTTTACTTGCACTGAAATAGAAGCATAGAATGAAAATCATAATCCAATTTATGTATTTACTTTGTCTTGGATTTGGAGTAAATAGTTTGAAATTACAATATTATTCTTATTTAAAGAATTATAATTTTTAATTACAAAGTTAATAAAAATATATTTAATGAATAAACATTTATTTTATTATATTTATAAATTTATAATAATTATTAATATTCTTAATTATGAACATTACAATTTTATTAATTATAATTATAATTATATAAATTAAAAATTGTTGATAAGGGGAATATAAATGAAATAGTTTTAGTATTAACATAGTATGAAATTAATATTTTCTTAGAATAAACTATTTATTAGTATTAATTATAAATATTAAATAAATATAATACTATTATTTTTAAATAAATTTAATAATATTATATTTTCAAATAAAGATGGTATATAATAAATTATTAATTTTCTATTAATATAATAATATTGTTGTTAAGTAAATTAAACTTAGAATCAAACCCAATTATTATTTAGTTAAATATAATAATATTATTTAAATATTTATTAAATATAATTATAGTAAATTTAATAAAAAGAAGGGTAAATATAAAATGAAACATTATTTTATTTAATCTAATTATATTAAATTTATTATTTATTAATATAATATTATTTAGTACAAAATTAATATTTTCTTAGGATAAATTATTTTTTATTATTAATTATTAATATTAAATAAATAAAGTACTATTATTTTTTAAAAAATATAATAATATTATATTATTAAATAAAGATAGCATATAGTAATATTTATTAATTCTCTATTAATATAATATTATTATTTTAAAGTAATTTTAACTTATAATCAATGCAAATTATTATTTAGTTAAATATAATAATATTAGTTAAATAAATATAATATTTTTTTATTTTATTTTATTAAATATTAAATCTGAAACAAGAATACTGATGAATTAATAATTCTTGTTCATGCTTTCTCATTAACTTTGACAGAATATATACACTTAGAAAGCTAATTAAAAAAGGAAACTAAATAAAGAATCTCTAAATTATGTAAACTAATCCTACAATATCACCCTAATATATGCTTTCTTGTTATGACTAAATCAAATAATAAAGGAAAAGATACACCCAAATATTTACAATTAATTGACTAAATCTCCAACAAAATCAAATTAAATTAAGTTAAATTAAATTAAAAGGTAGAAAAATGACTAGGGATAGGAAATGGACTTGGACTTGAGTTTTCTGGAGGTGGTTGGACACTGACATTTCATGGTTCTATTAGGGTAGAATTCATGGGCAAAAATGAGACATCTTATGATATTGGAAGAGATAGACTAGGATCCCAATGACCATCTTCATCAGAATTCTCCCCCTGGAGATGGTTGTTGTGATAGAAGGGCTGATTTTCTAAAAAAAAGTTACATCACGTGAGACAAAAAATCTTTTGAGAAAAGGGGAATAACATTTGTACCCTTTTTGGGATGGAGAATATCCGATAAATACACATTTAAGAGCCCTAGGATCAAGTTTGCTTTGGTTGGATTGTTTATTATAGACAAACACTGTGCAACCGAATATTTTTAGGGGCAACGAGTTGAAAAAATTTATATTTGGAAAATGATCAAGAAAGAAACTCAAATGAGTTATGAATTGAAGTGTTTTTTAGGGTAGACGATTAATTAAATATGTGGATGTGAGAATTGCCTCACCCCAATAGGAATTTGGAATAGAACTGGTGAACATTATTGATCGAGCAACTTCCAACAAATGTCAATTCTTTCTTTCGGCAACCCCATTTTGTTTTGGTGTGTTAACACAAAACATTTTGGACAAATTTGTGGAACTGTTGAAACCAGTAAAATGCCTCGGATTTATCTTTCATCAAGTACACCCAACACACCCTAGTATGGTCATCTATGAAAGTGACAAACTATTGAGTTCTAGTTAAATTGATTTTTAAGGATGGACCCCATATATCACTATGAATCAACTGAAAAGGTCTTGAGGGTTTGTATATATGTGGCGGATAATTGACTCTGGATTGTTTAGAAAGGACACAATGTTCGCATTGAAATGAAAAATTTTCTTTATTGACGAAAAGATTTGGATATAAAACTTTCATATAAGGAAAGCTTGGATGCCCTAAGTGTTGATGCCATAACATAATATCAGAGTTGGAAACAACTGACATGGACATTTTATTTTGTGACTTAACTCTACTGGAATCCCTAACTCCCGAGAAGTAGTATAGGCCATATTTTTTCTCAGCAATGCCAATCATCTTCCCTGAAGAACGATCCTGAAATTCACAATGAGAGGAGAAAAAAGTCACAACACAATTCATATCTTTTGTTAGCTTACTAACTGACAAAAGATTATATGCCAATTTGGGCACATATAAAACTGATTACAATATCATATTCGGTAAGCAAACAGTGCCCTTCCCAACTGCAGGTGACATTTTTCCATCCGCAACCCACACATTTATCCTGCTATTGCACTTGTCATAATCCTCAAGGACATTCATTGACCCTGTCATATAGTTAGAGGCCCCTGTATCTACAATCTAATAGCCTGCTGGTTGTGACTTTGACAGGAAAGTTTAACTTATTTTACCTGTTTGTGCCATAGCTGCAGTAGGAATCTTTGAGTTTTGACTCTCGGATCCCGTTGACACCTTAGTTTGATTGAGAAGCTGCCGTAGAATCTCCACTTGCTCTGTTAAGAAGTTAAATCCAGCAACTTTGCTTGAATCTGATTCCCACTATATTGGCTGATTTGGTTTGCTTGCGTTGCTTCTTCGGTTTCCAATCATGTGGCTTGCCATGTAAGTCCCAACAAGTTTCACGAGTGTGATAGGGCTTCTTAAAATAATCACACCAGATCTTGTCTCTCGGCTGAAATACATGACCATCATCTTGTTTGTTTGCTACAAGAGCCGAGCCTCGTGCTTCTAAGGAATGAGTATCTTAGCTGGAAGGATTTATCATCACACGCTTTCTACTTTCTTCTCTCCTTACTTTAGCAAACGATTCTCGAAGGGTTGGAAAAGGCTTCATCCTGAGCAGTCTTCCACGTACTTCATCCAAATCCGGATTCAATCCCTGCAAAAATAAAAAATACGCTCTTTCTCAAGCATTTTTTTTTTTATATTTTTCTGCATTAGTAGTACAAGACCATCCCAACTCATAAAAAAGATCAATTTCCTACCACAACTCCATTAAGGAATTGTAATATTTAGTGACTGTGAGACTTCCTTGTCTAGTGTTGCAAATCTTTGATCGAATCTCAAAATATTGAGATGTGTTTTCAAGATCATAATTAATTTCTTGGACTGCCTCCTAAATCTCCTTTGCTGTCTTGTAAAACAGATAAGTTCGTCCAATACTTGGCTCCATAGAATTAATGAGCCCAGCCATGACAATCAAATTTTCTGCTTCCCAAGTGCTATAAGTTGGTGTTGTGTCCAAAGGAGGTGTTATTGCCCCTGTCAAGTAGCCAACCTTCCCTCTACCCTTGATGACAAGAATAACATATTGAAACCATTCTCGAAAATTCAGTCCGTTAAGCTTGTGCTGTGTAATTTACAGAGAGTAGCTATCAAAAGACGGTGTAGATGAGGATCCGATTATGGATCATGCAGATGCTTGATATGTTGTAGTGGAAGACACCTCTGAGATCATATTTAGCAGTTCTCCAGAAAAAAAAAATTTAACTAGTAACCTAGCTCTGATACCATGAAACAAGAATACTGATGAATTAATCATTCTTGTTCATGCTTTCTCATTAACTTTGACAGAATATATACACTTAGAAAGCTAATTAAAAAAGGAAACTAAATAAAGAATCTCTAAATTATGTAAACTAATCCTACAATATTTCCCTAATATATGCTTTCTTGTTATGACTAAATCAAATAATAAAGGAAAAGATACACCAAAATATTTACAATTAATTAACTAAATCTCCAACAAAATCAAATTAAATTAAATTAAAAGGTAGAAAAAGGAGAGGCCACCTCTCCCCATGGGAGTCCTACTCTCACTCCCCACTCCAAAAATGGGTGGGGCCCACGGAATGAGATTCTCATTCCTTCTCCAATTTGTTGAAATAAACACCGGAGTGGGAGGAATCTACACTCCTCACTCTCACTCCAGAAAGTAAGCACAACCATAGAATTATTGAATGGATTCCCATCGCGTGGTAGTTTGTGCAGGTGCAGCACATGAGCAGTGGCTCAAGACTCTCTCATTTTCTCTCGTGCAATGCAACACTAGTGCGATAATTTTGGTGGCTGGCTAATTGACAGCGGTGGTTACCGATTATTTTAGAGGTGAAAGGTAGTTGAGCGAGACAGATGACTATGAGGTTTCAAGATGATAGATGAGTATAGAAGAACTGAGGTGATGCTTGGTTTGAAAAAAGAGGAGAGAAGATAAGAGAATTGAGAGGGAATGGAGAAAAAAAGGGAGAAAGTGAATAGAGAAATTAAATTTCAATATTTGATTTAACATAAAATTTCATGAGGAAAGGAATTGTAATTTTTATTTTTGGAAAAATTTACCCTTTACTCTAAATACTACACTATTAATATTAGTAATTAAATATAATTTAATGTCAATACTAAACTTTTGTTAACTTGTAAATTATTTTTTTAAATGTCAAAATGTCTTGAAAAAAATTCATTATTTATTGTTGTTGTTGTTGTTGTTATATACAATTTAAATGCTTCTAAATTTTGACAATAAATTAAAAAAAATCAAAATAACAATATGCAGAAAATGAGTATATCAAAACAATAATAAGTCTAAAATGAGTTATAAATTCCTTAAATAATATTAAGCTTAAAATGAGTGCATAAAAAAAAATAGCAAGTCTAAAATAAGTGCATCAAAACAATAATAGATCTAACATAGGTCATCAAAATAGTAATAAGCCTAAAATTATTTAAATTTACCATTAAAGAAAAGTTTAACCCACGCTTTTTGTTGGACAAATTTTATTGAATTCGCAAGTGTACGAATCTATTGTAGAATAGATTAATGGTGACGAGTGTCGATCCCACGAGGAGGTAGATTTTAATTGTGTGTAGAATTAATTTTTTAATTAGGTGGTTGATTGGATTTGTGGTGGAAGTGATTTGGAATATTCTAAAACTTAAATTAAAATGGCAAAAATAAATTGAAGAGAAATCTATTGAAATGACGCACTTAGATATCTAGATCCGTATCAACATGCACTATTGACTAAATATTCCTTATTAGTGCCAATTAAATCATGAGAGGGAAATCCACACCTCATGAACCACACTCTAATCAATATGGTGCTAAGAGCTTATCGTGCCAAATAATAATAACCTTATACTAGGGAGCCGGTAAAACTAGGGCGTTATCTAGACAAGATTATTATTATTTGTCAACGAAAAGTCAAAATATCCACAATAATTAAAGGGGAAAAGAAAGTAAATTTACCAAATAAAGCTCATGACACATGTTGAGACTTCACCTTCAACCCAAACTTGAAAGTAAATTAGCTACTCATAATTGAACTAGGGGCAAAATGAGAATTTATTAAAATACGTAGAAAATACAAAATGGAGAAAGAATTACATAAAATTGAGCCCAAAAATGGATTCAGAAATGCCAAATTAGGGGGGTAGGCCCCCTTTTTATAGGTACATTGAGTAAATCATGGTCATCAGATTAAAAACAGTTTGAACGCTCAAGATTGTGCCACGTCATCAGCCAACAGTACGCGATTTGACCACGCGGTTTGAACAGTGACAGTTTGACCACGCAGTTTGAACAGTGACACAGTTTGACCACGCGGTTTGAACAGTCAACTAGCTTGAACAGTGACGCGGTTTGGTTGAAAATAATCATGTGTATATGCATGTACCGTACGCGAGATTTTTGGTCCACTAATATGCTACCACGTCACCGATCAACAGTGCATAACAATTTTCTCCAATGGAATCGTGACACCTCATCAGTCAATGCCACATCATTGGTCAATGCCACGTCATCGTTCCGTCTGTGTGAACAGTGTCGTGAACAATAACATGGACAATACCGTACATGTGAATAGTGCCGTACATGTGAACATTATCATTTTTTCTTTTATACTCCTCCTAAGGTTTTCGACTGTCCTGAGTTCAAAAGTTATGTTTGTTTTGCCGTCTAATCTCTCGTTCATTGTGAAATGACCATGACACCCCTAAAATACATAAAATACTTAATTAAAATAAAATGTACATAATTAAATTACAAGAGACTAAAATACATAAAAGTTGAAGTGTTAGTAAAACTTGAAGTGTAAAATGACGATTTTCTCCTTTATAAATATACATTTTCTAACACTCTAACACTTCTCGCTCTTCATCACAAACATTATAAAAAACATTGAGTGCGGCATTGTCACGAGCGATTAAAGTGGTGGTTCTAAGGCGTTCTACTATTGTAAGAGTACTAATTTTCTTCAACTTAATCCTACTTGTTTCTCATTAATTTCTTACCCTAGAGCTCGACTCAAGCGACTGGAAGTTTCTTTCATTTCTGTGACAAAAAGATATGTTAGCTCTTTAAATGACTCTCTACTCTCTTCTAAATCATTAGCTCTTCGCCTTTTCTTGATGAGTTATTTGCAGTTGTTGGGCACTTTTTTGGAGCATGTGAAATAAACATACTATCATCCATATTATCCTGCACACCCTCAAAATTCAAATTCTCTCCTTCAGTTTCTTTACACACTCTTGTCCTCTCAATTTTCTCTATAGATCTTTACCATAAATCAAACACAAATCCTCATAAAATGGGAATGCGTTATACTGGAAATTTACTGTCTCTTTATGATTATGCAATTATTTAAAATGATCAATTTTTATGAAAAAGTTTCACATCATGGCAAATATAAGTTCACACTTCAACAAACATTTACGTATACTAGTTAACATATTAATTACATAAAAGCAGAGCACATCATTTTGAACTTTTAAATCTCAATCTGCTGCCATTGAGGATTATAATATAAATTGGAATTGGTCTACCATTCTACCTGTATTTTTCCTTTAATGACCAAACATTTCTCATATGACAATATCAAAATGACATTATCAACCAATAGTATGATGCAACAATTGGTTAGCACTTGTAAGAAAGATAAGGCCAAAGATGGATGTGTGATTAGCGCTTACAGTTGGATAGAATAATATGAATTACATATACAAGCAGAATAATATTAGCATAAGCCCCAACAAGCAAGCAAAAATTAAAAAAATACCTGAATATAAGCATCCCACACTGCCGTCTCAGTGGTTACAATTTTCTTATCTGGGTCCCAACCAAAGCCACTACAATTCGGTCCAGTTAACATCTCATGTACAGTTCAAAATTGCATCTTTAAAGTCTTTATGCGTGATTCAATATGTGACTTAGCTTTTATACCACATCCAGGTAATTTTGTGTCCAAAGCAGTTTCAAGACCTTCAAATAGCCACTTCTGAAGTTGTTATCAGAGTAAATTCTCCCATCATGATACAAATCCAAAAGCGACTGCACGAGTATGATATCTTCATCTTTACTCTAAAATCTTGATTTTGGAGCTTGTGGTGCTTGTCGATTCATTTAGCTATTGGACAAAAATTAGACATCAATTAGAAAACCAAACCATTTATCTAAATACTAAAGTAGTTGCAATAATTTGTCACTCACAAAACCAAACCATCAAAACCAGTGGCTCAAGCAAATCTCAATTGAGGCAAATAGAAATTAACAGTGAACAACACCAAATCTCAATTGAGGCAAAACAGAAACAGAACTATGGATAAATATGCAAAACAGAATAGTAGTAAGCTCACAGGAAGTGAAAACTTCAAACAGAAGCATAAAAAGTTAAAAATAAAAGTCAGAGACAAATCCATAACAACAAGAATTCAAAAAATCATTATAGAAGTAAGACAACACAATAGAATGGACCATAACGCTCCACAAGCATATCACTTAGCATCTTGAGTAAATTAACAAATAAAAACTAAAGTAATTTCGAAAATTCAGTATGATGAAAAACAAATTACTTGATTTATCATATGAAAAGTACATAATCATGTTTAAGTAGATGAGATGATCTAAGAAGTCAATATACAAATGGGTAAGTGGAAAAAAGCAAATGCAATAATAGAATTGGTATTACAGGCTTGGCACAACTAAGAATCATACATATCAAAATACGTTCAAGAAGGACAAAAGTTATTAAAAGATTCCAGTTCACAGAAAATCAGACGCAAAACTAATATACTAGGTATGCAAGGAAACTTGCGAGGCAAAAAAGCACGTAACAAGCCCTGCTGGATTTTCCAATCAACTGGATTTAGAGCAGTTGCTTTAAGTTTAAGCAAAACCTCATCTTTGTTTGGGTAGGAACCGGCATTTACTAGTTTTATATTGCTAATTCAGATATTAAAAAAATAAAAACTGAAACTAAAGCAAATCCAATTTTTTAGGGGCAAAGGTTGCATATTTATTTGATAACAATAATAATACATTCACCAATATTCATTAGATTCAGCAAATGTAACTGCAAAAAAATCTAAAATTGAAGTAAATCCAATTTTTTAGAGGCAAAGATTACATATTTATTTGATAACAATAATAATACATTCACTAATATTCATTAAAGTTAGCAGACTTAACTACAAAAAAACTTGAAACTGAAGCAAATCCAATTTTTTTAAACAATATCAAAAGTTACCCAAATAAAACAAAATCCTCAAATTTAGAAACATGAATAGTACATATACAATCCATTGATTAAAACAAAAATTTTCAAGGAGTCTTCATGTGCTCTGCCTGCTTGCTCTCCATTGATGATACATCTCTTGTGCTAAATGTGTCCTCCATGTATTCCACTCTTCTGAGGTTTATATACTAGTTATCGTGCTATCTCTAAGGGATTCCACCTCATTTACAGCATCAAATGCTTCCTCAAAAGGATCACACGGCATCTCCATCCTGATTAATTTGTGTGGTAAGCAACTAGTCATAATAATCTTATTATGTGTCTTGATAGGATAAAATGAAAGAATTTTTAAAATTGCCCACCCGATTTTTAAGAACACCAAAACATCTCTCAATAACATTCCTAGCAGCTGAATGCTTCATGTTAAAAAAACTCTTGTGAATTAGTTGGTTGATAGTTTTTCTTCCAGTCATTAAGGTAGTACCATTGTCCACAATAAGAAGCAGGAAATCCTCGACAATTAGCATATCCAACAACTATTAAATAGTAGTAACTTATATCATAAATAAATATTCAGATTTCAATTACTAAAAGTTTATATTTCAGAATTTATTTATTTCTTGTATATGACTTACCATTTGGGGCATTTAAACCATTTGTTTTATATATAGCGTCACGAAGAACCCTACCATCAGCCGCTGACCCTTCCCAACCACTTAAAACATAAATGAATTGCATGTCTTGGGAGCATACTCCCAAAACATTAGTGGCAATCTCTCCCTTTTGATTTCGATACGTAGGTTTATCCGTTGCAGGCACTCTCACCCTAATACATGTACCATCTAGTGCTCCTAAGCAGTTCTATCATCAATGTAGGAAAAAATAATAGGAATTGGAGCACTAAATTTTTTATATAATACCAGAAAAAATCATAATAAATATGGCTAGGAGAAGTACCTTAAACCATTTCCTAAGCAATTATATTATTAAAGAATTATTCATGTCTTAATGTAAAAAAAAAATTCATACATACATACTCAATTAGAATAATAAGGTTAAAAGTTGCAAGATATGCATAATAATTGCAAAAGTTTACTTGAACAGGGGAAAAACAATTAAAAAAGCGCAGGAACTAAGTAAAAACTTAATTTACTTTTAAAGGTGCTACAAATGAAATGCCCACTCACTTATGAAAAATAAATCTAGGAAGTCACTAAATCTTCGCAATATCTCCGGGTAGTTGTGATCGCTTCTAGTGATTGTGTACCAACTTATATCTGAAAAGAAAAGAAGTTAAAACAAGTCAATGTCAACCGAATCCCACTACTATTTTACCAATTCAATGCTAGTCCATAGCTTTCAATTACATTGCACTATAATTCAAGTATAATCATTTTCATTTTCAGTTACAAATCAGTTAACATCTAGAAACGTAGAAAATAGAAAACCATCAAAATAAGACAGAAAATAATTCCCCAAAAAGAAAAGCAATTATGCAGAATTTGCCATTCATTTCTCTCATCATTCCTATGAACCATTTCGAACAAAAACAAATGAACTGAGTTAAATATATATTCACTATGTAAGAAGGAAAAAATCAACTACGATGCAAATTTTATTTTAATTTTAAGAATAAAATGAATAAATTACTAAATGCGAGTAGAAAAAGTACCAGCTTAATAAACTCTCCCAGTCCTATTAGCTTCTTCATGCGAGTTTTTTCTTTCTAGCTCTGATTGGTGCTATTTTTTAATAATCTCAGTTATAATTAATTAATCAAAGCTAGTTCAATAAACAAACAAAACAAAAATAACTAAGCTATAATTTTCTCAGCAACCAAACAAAATCATAAACCCACCAAACAAACGAATCAAGGCTAGTTCAATAAACTTATCCATAATTAATTAATCAAGGAAAATAATGAAGTCTAGTTCAACAAACAAACAAAACAAAAATAAATTAGCCATAACTTTCTCAGCAACCAAACAGAATCATAAACTCAACAAATCAAAAAAATCAACATATCAACAACTAAATAAATCTATAAAATCATAAAAATTTACCTTTGCTTTCGTCTTGTTCTTCTTATTTTAAGATGAATTCATGGCAGCAGCTGATTTGAATCGATGGCAGCGGTTGGGAAAATGGATGAAAATCGAAGAGCGGGCTACTAGTTAGAGAGAACTCGTGAGATAAAATAATTTTAGGTTTTCATCTTTTAAATTTTAACTAAGGGCAAAATTGAAAATTTTCAAATGTTATAGAGTTACAAATGACTATTTGCTTATTTTTAAGTCAGGGAATTGAAATTCCTACATTTCAAAGAAGAATATGAATTCCTTATTACAATAGATATTAAATTTCTATAGAAATTAATTTCCTGTTAGTTTATTCCAACTAAACAAAAGAAATTATTAAAGATTTTAAATTCACCTCCTTTCCTACCTCCTCTTCTGTCACTGTCAACCAAACATAGCCTGGGGGATTAAGGATTGATTTGTTTGTGTATTTTGTGTGTATTTGTAAGTATTGTGTTTTTTTGTTTAATTAATTTTTAAGCCCAAGGTCGGGCTAGGGTATTTTGATAAGGCGTAGCCGTTACCGCCGTGAGTCATGGGGGTTTGCCACATCCTTAAGATGAGCCTTAGTGGCAGTAGCCCTGGTGCGAATAAGATTGGGCTCTTATCTCTTGAGGCTTAATTCAACCCTAAGTTTCTAAATTCGAGCCTTAATCTGAATTTTTTGGGGTCGGCTCATTCATTTCTACTACCTTTATCACTGTTGAAGAATTCATCTTTTAAGTAAAGTTCTAGGTTCATCTTCTTCTCAATTACAATCAAGTGGCGAAGAACAATTCACCCTTTTTCTGAATCATCACATCTAAGGTTTGCAAAAGATGGGGTTGGGCTGAACTTTTCCAAGCTTAGGCCCAAGCCCATATTATTAATAAGATAAATACATAATTATGAAATACATAATAAAATATTAATAACACAACATAATAAATCACAAATATTAATATAAAAAAGATATTAATTTAATATTTTAAGTTTTTTTATTTAAATTTACTTTTTAAAAAATTAAAAAATCCAGACTCTTTTTGACCCTTATCCAAAGCCAATATGTGCAGATCTTAAAATTTTCAGCCCATATCCAAACCCAACTCATGCAGACTAGACTTTAAACCCACGGACCGAACCAACCTGAACTTTTTCGCTAACCCTACTCCAAACCCATCAATGAGTTTTATTAATTACATAAACAATCCGCTCCAACTAGCCTACAAATGGATAAAGAAAATTATGTATTTTGCAATTTGATGAGACACGACAAACATCGTATATAGTATTATATATGACACTTACATAGAATGAACATTTTTCTCAACTCGCTGTTAGCCGTCATCAAATTGGATGTGGAAGCACAAATATTATTCATTTTAAAGAGAAACACTACTTATCCGTAAATACAGTAGAGCTTCAATAAAGTAAACAGTTTGAAAAAAAAAAAGGAATAAAAAGACAGAATTAACATTTCCCACAATATTGGATGGGTAACAATTTATCACTACTGAGAAAAAGGGATAAAAATTTGGAAATAGTACAGCAACGATTATGTTCTTTCCAGGTTGTTGTCCACACGTTGAAATGAAGAATGCCAAGGCAATAAAATGAATGAAAATGCAAGCAGCATTTTGGTTTTAAAATAGAAAATGCAAGCAGCATTTTGGTTTTAAAATAGCACCATGCTCCAGTCCATATTTGCTCCTGATCAGAAGCATTTCCTGTGCACTATTGAAGGGCCAGACTCATCATACTCAGATTTGGCAATCCACATCTGCACTCAAAATGAAAGGAGTAGTCCTCCCATGAGGAACTTTCTTGAAAGAAATAATGAAATCACCAATTAATCTCAAGCATTTAAAAAGAAAGAAAAACATACTTGCTGGAAAGTGCTGAGGGATGCCAAAATGGATCCTCCTATCCAGACACTATATTTCCTCTCGGGAGGAGCAACCACCTTAATCTTCATGCTGCTTGGTGCTAATGCACTGATTTCTTTGCTCATTCTATCAGCAATACCAGGGAACATGGTGGAACCGCCACTAAGTACAATGTTCCCATACAGATCCTTCCTAATATCAACATCACATTTCATTATGGAGTTGTAAGTTGTTTCATGAATACCAGCAGACTCCATACCGATCATTGATGGTTGGAAAAGGACTTCTGGGCATCTAAAACGCTCAGCACCAATGGTGATCACCTGACCATCTGGTAACTCATAGCTCTTTTCAACAGCAGAGCTGGTCTTGGCGGTTTCTAATTCTTGTTCATAATCAAGGGCAATGTATGCCAATTTCTCCTTCATATCCCTCACAATTTCACGTTCGGCTGTGGTGGTAAATGAGTAGCCACGCTCAGTCAAGATTTTCATCAAGGCATCAGTGAGATCACGACCGGCAAGGTCAAGACGCAAGATTGCATGTGGAAGAGCATACCCCTCATAGATTGGGACTGTGTGGCTGACACCATCTCCAGAGTCAAGCACAATACCTGCAGAATTGAGCATTGAACACAGATTGTCATCATTTCCATAGAAATTACTCAAGATCAGAGAATAATTAAAATATAATTTAATGTCATAAACAAGCAAAACATCCCAAATTACTTTAAAAAATCATGTATAAATTTGGCATAATATATTGAATAATCCAAAAGGAAAACAGTGGTTTCTTTCTTCTTAAAGCACACTTATTTCATAACTCAAATTTTTTCTCTAGGTATCACAAAATCTCTGCAAAACAACTGCAAAATGCCATTCTACTAATATCTAATATTTAAGGTAAAGAAGGCAAAGTTCAGTGAAGGCATTGAAGACAATTAAAACTACTAACTACTAACAGGGAAAAGGTGGATAGAAAAAGAAATAAGAATCCAATTGAGAAGCAATTAAGCTTTCATATGATGACTAACAATCAAATAAAAAGAAAAGGAAGAAGAAAGTTACCTAATTGACGACTTAGCTTCTTCGTGAAAAAACCATATTTTTTGAAAGATCAGGTGATTTTGAAAGTGAACTCAAGTCCAAAATGCTAAATTAAATGAACTAAAATATTTGTACAAATTAATTAAACAACTTACCAGTAGTACGACCACTGGCATAGAGTGAAAGAACAGCCTGGATGGCAACATACATAGCTGGAGCATTGAAAGTTTCAAACATGATCTGGGTCATCTTCTCACGATTGGCCTTTGGGTTGAGTGGTGCTTCAGTGAGGAGAATAGGATGTTCTTCTGGAGCAACGCGAAGTTCATTGTAAAAAGTGTGATGCCAAATTTTCTCCATATCATCCCAATTGCTAACAATTCCATGCTCAATTGGATACTTCAAAGTCAAAATACCACGCTTAGACTGAGCTTCATCACCAACGTATGCATCTTTCTGCCCCATGCCAACCATGACTCCAGTATGACGAGGCCGGCCAACAATGCTAGGGAACACAGCCCTTGGAGCGTCATCTCCAGCAAATCCAGCCTAAAATTGTTTCCGAATAATATCAATCAAAATTCTATAATAATATTCAGCAACAGCTTTCAAAATATTCATAAGATAGGGGTTACAACAGCTTAGCTTAAGCATTGATATTCTGTCTCCATTTCTCATGGACAAAGAACATTGTCTCATACCTTAACCATTCCTGTTCCATTGTCGCAGACAAGAGGCTGAATATCCTCGGTATCTGCCATCTTCTAGTGACTGCTAGAGAATACACTGTAACCATATGGAATTAAATTTTATTTATGAAAAACATATAAACGGATCAATAACATTCACAGCAATGACTGAAAGCAGCCTTCTGTCATTAACTATCATAGAACTAGTTTTTTAACGAGCTAATATCTAGCAATGCCACCAATCATTCCACAGGAAAACTATGGACAGCTATAACATATTACACACCTCAACGAAAATGTATAACAACAAAAACACAAAGAGAGCTCGACCATTTTATCAGCAATTACAATTCAAATTCTATGTAGGTGCAAAATCTACGGCATAACTTGGAAAGATACACTTAAATAGAACTTCTCCCACGCCGCATCTTGCAATTGTAATGCAAACGAAGATTGTACATTAAGTATTAAATTACCACTTCCCAATTTAGATCGGTTTGCAAATCAAACTGACTATCGATATGGGATAGAATTTTCATATATGCATACGAGGCGTTCAATCAAAAAATCTTGTTGACCTCTAAAAAGATTAACCTCAGCAAAAATAACGGTGGTAAACAATTAACCCGAAGGACCAAAAACAAAGCAACTCAAATCTAAACCATCCATTTCCATAAATTTCTGGCAAAATGGCTAACAGTGCCAGAGGAAACGAAAACAAATTAAATTTAAGAAATAATTAATACCATCAATCCCGAAAAGAATCACTTCAAATCACTGTGCAAGCAGGCAAAAAAATTAATTTAAAAAAACATAAATGGAAGCAATTCCACAATGCACCAGCATCAATTGAAAAAAAAAAAGGACAAAAACAAAATTAAAAAACGCATAAAATTTGAAAATCGGAGCAGATAATGAGAGAACAAAGAATATACCTTATCGAAACACTAGAATTCACGTTCTCTGAGATGGTCTCAGCTTACCCGCGCAGCTCTCACAGCCTTACGTTGGGTTCGAATTGGCAACAAAAATAAAAATAAAAATAAACACAAAATACAAATGAAATCAGAAATGAAATGCGTGTTAAATGCAAGTAAATGCTAATTGGTTGTCGTTTTTAAGTACTGAATCCACGGTCCACACGACGCGTCAATCTGATCTGGCGGCCGTTGTGGATCCAGCTGGCCGTTCGCTTTCCGCATCTTTTGCGGTTCTTTTTTTTTTTTTTTCCTATTTGACGGTTTTGTGCTTGGATTTTATAAATATTTACTCAAGAGTCCCGTTTGCACGTGGTGGAAATTATTTGGCTCTGTTCGCTCCGTACCTACTGCACAGTGCACACCCAAACGGGCCAAACCAATGCTGCTGCTGGACTTTTGAAGCGGGTAATTAAATAATAACTAACTAATAAATTCGATGGAATAGCATGATGATTATATTTCGAGATTTATAATTTGTTATGAGGAGAAATATTTAGGTATTTTTATTTTTTTTATGTGGACATACCTTTAAATAATATGATTTTATAGTTAATTACAAATTAATTTTATTAAATTATATAATTTAATAGTAAATTGAACATTGATTTTATTAATCTATATTAGGACTCAGGTCAATTCGATCTAAAAAAAATCAAGTTAGAATTGGATCGGATTTGGTCAACAATCCGATCGGATGACTTTTTGCCAACCTGATCGAATTGTGATCGGAAACTTTATCCAATCTAAAAAATCAATCGGGTTGATTTAAAAAAATGAAAAAAAAAAAGTGAAAGTAAGTAACAGTACACAGCTCCACACCACACGAACAGTTCATACACCACACACGTATTGTTTCTCTTCAAGAACAATACACACACATAGTCTCAACTCACACCTTCACGGCCTCACCCTCAAGCCTCAAGGCCTCAACTCACGAATCACACAGTCACACATAGAAACAGTCTTCATGCCTCACACCTCACAGTTTTAGATTTCACACACAACCCTCAGTCATCGATGCAGCCTGCAATCATCGCAGACACTAATAGGATTTGTTGCCCTCGACTGGATCTGTTGCTACCGGATCTGCTGCTCCTATGTTCCATGCCTTTAGCATCACCAGGTTCCTCTAACTCCAAGCTCCACTCACTCGAACTCGGCAACCCAAATTTCCTTTTAAAGTTTTGATGGTATAAACTATATAGTAATAATATATTATATATGATATGTTAAATTGTTATTTGTTAATTGTTAATTGTTAATAATCCAAACACGGTTTCAGTCTTCACGTATTGTTTCTCTTCAAAAACAATGTCTAATCTGAAGTCAGCCTGAATTTTTAATCCGATCTGATCCGAATATATTGGAATTGGATCGGATGGGGTTATAGGTTCGGCTTGAGTTCGGATGAAAATTTTCCTAAACTGATCAACCCGAAACTCGATCGGATTGATCCAAACCCAGTCCAAATCCGATTTTTTTCAATCCTAATCTATATAACTTAACAATGTGTACGTATAAAAAAAATGAGAACACTCGCATGAAAGAAGAACTCTTGCTATTGGTATGATATTTAATTATTTATTTCTTGAGGGCTGATATTATCTAATTGGAATGGATATGGGAATGTCTAAAATGGAAAAGACTTGCTTTATTATTCATACTCATTCAAAGATTATCCTCTTGTGAAATGGTAAATTCTAAAAAAATTTCAAATTTTTGTAAACTTTAATTCACTCATTTTCATTCAAAAGATAAAGGAAAAATAGGGATAGATTGATGAAATTTTTTTATTTTCTTTACAAAAAAATATAGATTAGTTGAGATTTACAATAATTTAGAGATAATTTTAAAGATTATCATTTTGAGGGAGTAAGTGGTTAATGAAAAAATGAAATGATTGGAACATCCATTATCGCTCATTTGGTTCCTTAACTTTATGAAATACAAGATTAAATAACATTATTGAGCTTGTGGTACCATCAACTTAAACTTTTATATTAAGTATTTTTTATAATGATATCAAAACAATTTGATGCAAAAAAGTTGGTTCAAAAATCCCTCTCGAGATGGAGTAAATGGACTATCTTTATTGGATTCACCAACAAAACCAATTCTCCATCATAACATTTAAATATATCCATTCGTGATGCGCTTACTAATGGATAATTAGAATGAGTTAGAATGTAAATAAGTAATGAGAAATAAAATAAGTTTTTCTACATAGTAGTCAACTCCGATCTTACTAGATTTGGTTTATTTGCCCCCATCTTCTAGGCATATCATGTTTCTCTCCTCCCTTTTGGCCATTGAAAGCATTCCAATGACAACTTATTTATTTAAATTGCAGGAATTAAAATCAGAATGAGTTGTATTCTTATTGATATATTCATTTTAGAGTAAAAGCTTATTTAGTTTTTATATTTTAATATTAGTATCCATTTAGTCCCTGTATTTTTTAAAATGCCTCGAAACATCCATGCCGTTAAAGTATTGATACCCCTACCGTTACTTTTTGTTTCTTTTGGTTTACTTTTACAATACTACCCTTTTATAATAATTTTTTTGATTGGACATTAATAAAAAGAAAATAATTAAATTACCAATTTAACCCTAAAAAGTAAAAAAAATTATATTAATTTTTTTGCAAGCACCATTTGCACACTTGGTGTACCAAGTGTTTTAACAGTAAGGATGTTTCGAGGTATTTAAAAAAATACAGGGATTAAATGGACACTAATCTTAAAATACAGGGACTAAATGAGCTTTTACCCTTTATTTTATCTTAAAATTAAAATAGATTATTGTAAGTTACTAGCTCTAAGTTTATTATCGCCATTATTTTTATTATTTATTATAATAGTTGTGATAGTTATTATTCAAAAAATTATTATTTAAAAAATTATCATTAACAGTAACAACAACAACATTACAATAACAATAATATTATTTTCTCTCTCTTTTGTCCTCCCCCCCCCCTTTTTCTCCTCTTCTTCTTCGTTTGCTCTTCTATTTTTTTTTCTTCTCTTTTTTCTTTTTATTTTTTATATTTATGTTCTTTATTTTCTTCTTCTTTTCTGTCTATTCTTCATCTTCAAATCAACAAGTGAAAAACACCGTTAATGCTGCACGATGACCGGCGAAGCTATTTTGACAATGTTGTGCGACGAGATCGACATATGTTGTTCCAATTTGTGCTAAAGTAACTTTGATTGCTGGATGAAATAGATTCAGAATTTCATGTTGCTCTGATTTTCAATTATTTTTTGTATTTTATATATATTTTTTTAAATTGAATAAAAAATAAAATTATAATGATGAAATTTGGGTGAGGGTATTTTAGTCAGCTTTGGGAATGTGAGTTAGATTCCCTACCCCCCATGAAAATCATACTCTTATTCCTATTCCCAATTTGGTGTAAGACCCATCCAAACGATTCTCACTCCTCCCGTCAGTTTAGTAAGTAACATAGGTTTGATTCTCATGCCTGAATTCGAGAAGCAAACGCACCATCAGAGCGGAATGAGCGATCTACGGTTGGATTTATTTGCAAACCCAAATAAGTCTTCCACTTGAGAATGTTGAATACACTTAATTACTATTTTTTTTAATCTTTCGTTATCCCTTAATTTGTAATTTTGTTAATGTTATGTTTACTCGTTTGGCTTATTATTGAAGGATATATGATAGTGGGTGCTAGTTAGTTCATTTGTTGAAGTCTCTTGTGTTAAAATCAATAGATTTGGAGTTTAAACCCATTCACATGGGTAGAAGGAAGATTGGGTTAACGTTAAACTACCAATTTAAAAAGGAAAACAAATTGAAGGGTATGATAGTTAATAGTATAATTGCTGCCAAGTTCATATATATGTAATCAATTAATCGATATGATATAGTATGAGATTAAAAAAAAATAATTAAGAATGTTGTCGTATTCATGGATTTCACCCCACTGTTTATATGGAGCATAACTGATATATTAATAACATGATAAATGACCCAAAAGTCAATTTCAAGAAATTTTTTAGCACGTCTAGAGCAAAATATATACAGAAATTAATTAAGAAAATAAATTAAATATGCACATGAATGCCCGTTTGGATAATTAGTTTGGACGGCTTTTGGGTATCACGCATGCCTTAAAATGAACACACTCACTAAAAATGTAAAATAATTTTTAGAAAAAAAATAAAGAAACGATTTTATAAAATAATTTTTAGAAAAAAATAAAGAAACGATTTTATAAAATAATTTTTTTTTAGAAAAATGTCAGATTCTAAGATAAATACAATTACAATCCGTCCATATTGTGGTTGGAACTTTTTTTTTTTTTTTTAATTCATATTGAAGAAAGAAAAAGGAGATAAGAGATCTAAATTCAAGTTAATAAAGTCATGAACTTTACGTCTGGTTATTCAAGATCATAAAATCCATAACAACGTAACGTTGGGTAGCTGCTTTGGCATGGCTGGCCAATTTTATAATCATGACTTCATGATCTCAAGTCTCTTAACTCAAGTAAGTTCCTAGATCTTCTCGTAATGGAAATAACTCGATTATAGGCGTTTTCTAGGTAGAACTTTTTGTCTGTTTTAATCTGCCGTTATTTTGGGTACACTCCAACTCAAATAAGCACTATTTATAATAGAAACAAATAAGAAGTAAAAAACTTTTATAAGAGTAAGAAAATAAAAATATCATATCATTCAAGTAATATGCGAATGATAGATAGTTGAATGTGTGCCAAATTAGTTGGGATGTACTGCAAACTGTAGTAATATAAATTATGCCATATTTTATTTTATTTGTAATTTGTAGCTTTTCATTTCATAAAAATAAATTTTATTTCATTTGTCTCACAAATGATGTTTATTTTACTTTAGTTGAACTATATTTCTATCTATTCTTTAAAGTTTAAATTATTAATATTATTTAAATCATTCAATACATTTATCAATGAGACTACGTGAGAATGTCACTAATTTTAAAGAAAATAAATGTGAAATTAGAAATTTAAAATGAAATTTTGAATTTATTTTGTATCTCTCTGTAAGAAAATAAAAAAGAAAAAAATGTCTTAAAAAGAATAATTTAGGTAAAATTCGATTGTTTGTATAAAATGTGGCATAATGTGATTGATTGTGATGATAAACCAACTTCATCACTTATTTTTTATGTTGACCCACATGATCGGGCACACATGAATTCTTTCTTAATTTAAATTCCGAAAATCTTAACGATTCAAGTATAACACGAACATTAATTATTATTGACGTATAGTCGTAAAATATATATATTTTTTAATTTTAAAGATCAAGTGTCACGTTATAAATTCTGACTTTCAGACTACGAGGATACATTATTGTGACAGTTAAAAATCATTGACAGAAATACTACAAGAAATCATGATGATATATAAAATTATAAAAGAGAATAAAAGGGAAGCAGCAAACAGCTAACAAAAACAGTAGCGTATCAAAAATGTGGTGGGGTTAATTTCCCTGAGAGAAATAGAGTCGCCAACAAAGTGACGACACAAGATAGTGGAAAACATGCATGCATGAATCATGAGACGAATGGCCTTGTACTCTAAGAAACTTTTCTTTTAAGTTCTTGGATAAGTTATACGTCTATCTCACAAAAGTGAAGGAATCAATATTACTGGAAAGTAATAAAGAGAGTACCTGGTCCCAGATCCCTATTTTTTATACATACACGTGGGTTGAAAATTTGCAATTTGGTACGGGCATGGATAATATAAATCTCCACGGGGATTAATTAATTTTTAATCAAATAATGTTGAGATTTTGTACGCATGATTGATCATTATATGTATATACGTTCTGATCTTTAATCGATGAGAAATTTTTGCATGCTCGCCACACTTTCGTTATCCTTTGCCGGCCTTTGCTCAACAACTTGGCAGCCATCGATCAAGAGAGACTTGTGTGTGTGTATATAATACAAGAGCGTACGTGCCATGTTTTTTGTATCAGCCAAGTCTAGAAATTAACACGCATTGTGATCATTTCTCCAACTCTATATGATCTTTTCACATTAAGGATTTAGTATATAAGTTATCGTCTTTTGAACTAAATTTTTATGTCAATAACCTCTTGTTTGGGTCGTGGGCACCTCTCTCCAATGTTACTTAGGGTAAACACTAAACACATTCAAATTTCTATTTTCTCCTCAATTAAAAGTATAGTTGTGCTAATTCAGACTTTTGCTTCGTCAAGACTCTGAATCTCTCAACTGCAATAAGATAGATTAAGCAAGAGTAAACCTATTCCTTTATTTCATCAACCTTGTGCTTGATTAAGATAGATCATTGACCGATGGTAAACTCTCATAAAAAAAAAAAAATTGCTTGATTACATGCCTTGTGCGTGTAATTACTTATAAATTAAATGATCAGTTTCTTTTTTTTTTTCTATATAATGTGTGAAATGGATTCTATATTGACATTACTATTAATTGCATATTGAATCACCAATCATTGCTAGGATTGAAGAGCTTATTCATTCAAACACTATTCTTTTCTTCGAATTCTTAAAATTTTGCTAATTAGTTAAAAAAAAAATTGATAAGAAGATCTTTTTTTTTAAGTTTTTAAAATCGCAACGGTGATGGCAAATTAATTTTTTAACTTTACTTTCTTATAATTCGAACTCGAGTAACTAGTTAAAAAAAGTGGTTTGAAAACATTAGTTTAAAAAAAAAAAAAGAGGTTTGAAAACATTCAATCAAGCTTGGGACAATTTATTTGATAAGAATACCTTAATAGCACATCAAAATTAAGGTAATATAAACCGAATCTCTAGCCTCCACACAGTTGCAATGCAATGACTAACAAAGGGTACCAATTTGCAGCCTTGTTAAAGGGTAATTATGAGAGTAACCCCAAAGGCTAGTGGAGATTTGTGGCGCTAACAGACAAAAGGAGTTGAAATTGTGAGGAGTTGATCATGGATGATTCATGATTACGAGACATGGGATCTATTTGACATGATGCTTGTCAATGGCACCAAAGTCATCAACTATGTGTATCAAAATTTGCAATTATGCCCGCATGAGACTCTGCGTGTGTGTGCGTGTGCTTCTACTGTTGCTTCCACTAATTTTCTCATTATACAAATCAAACAATTTGACTAATTAATTACTCTATTTGTACTTAATCTAGAAAGCCCAAAAAAAAAGCGTCATCACCCGTCCGCTTTTCTAAATGGAGCAAACATCCATTTCATGCCCTGCTGGCACTAATGAGTGGGTACGTGCACTCCACGCGTTTAGAAAACCGCGTGGGACGGTTTACAAAGTTGCGTTCGCTTTTTGATGATGAAAACCATGCACCCTGTTCCAACTTCGGTTCCCCGCTTTGTACTCAAAGTATGATTCAGGCTTCTCGTCTCGTCAATATGTCATCTCGCGGTAAATTCACGTTTCTTTTTCTATTTCTTTCTTTCTTTTTTTTGTCCCCTTTGATTTCGCTAATTAATGGGTAAACGAAGATAGATTAACTAATAAATGGAGGATTGAGCGACTGATGTGAGGAGTTGGTTGAATCTGGAAGCTTACCAAATCTCAACAGCTTCCATTTTCAGTGGAGGAATCCAAAGCTACTAATACCAGAAACGGTGCGTCTCACTTACTCAATCCACCGCAAGAAATTTTGCCCTAGGGACCATACGTATTATGCAAATATAATTATCATTCACTATAATAATTACTATTATAAGTAATTATGAAAATCAAAATCCTTCAATTTTCTTTGCTTTCAATTGTGTCTCGTGACGAAGTGGTTGATATCATTTAGAACTAATTATTGAAAGGATGAGCTTACCGTTCAAGTTGGTTTTGTGGCTTTGATCTTCAATTAATGCAGCCAACACATTTTGATGAAAATTCTTTAAGGCACACAATAAAAACTAATACGGATTGGGTGATTTTGGATGGTGAGTGGTGAAGTGGGGGTAGATTTCTCATTGATGATTTTGCTTTGAAGACATTGTTGTGGTTGTGCCATCCGTTAGGATTTAATATGTACATACATAGTAGTAATTACACAAAAATTATAATGTAGCTAATCAATTAAAACATGGCAGAAAAATTTAAGAGAAAGCCTTTAATACATTATAAGTAACATGACCAACTAATGATTATTCAACATGTTATTTAAATTTTAAATAATTACCGCTTGTATGGTAATTTTTAAAATAAATATATATATCACAGAAAATTCTTCGAAATATTTTAAAATTTCTTGAAAATTAGATATTAACGAAATGAAAACTAATGTCATGATACATGCCCGTGATTGAATTTGGAGTCAATGCCCATGAAGAAGAAGAAAAATGACGCACATGAAACCCAGAAAGAAAAGTTTGGAGCTCGCAAATTTATAATTCAAAGTCAAATAATTTGTTGCTTACTTGTAACGTTAGAAAATTTAAAAAAAAAAAAAAAAAAGGGGGGCATCTGAGGCATCCTTAAATATCACGAGATGATAAAGAAGCAATAAATAACATTAGAGGGTAATAAAAAATGGGCCCCATGAAGCAAAGCACGTGCATGGATGCATCAAAGTTCGTAGAGAGAGTAGGAGAGAGATGATATCAAAATTTCTGAAGAAGAAATAAAGGTCAAAAAGCAAATGCCAAACAAAAAGATATTATTATTGTTATTAATATTCTAATCTATAAATGTTAATTAAATTCACAGGAGATGGAAAGACGAGTGAATGTGTTGGAGGTTCAAAGCCCTCGGCGAAGGATCCGATGCACGCATCATCAATCTTCTCATTCATTCCTCTCAGCTCAAGCTGTTAAAACCGTTTTAATTCCTTTTTTGTTTTTCATTTCTCTCTCTCTCTCAAACCCCATCAATCAAATCATTAAAGAAACACAAAAAACATTGGTGATTTGAGATGATTTAGTCAATATACACATGCCATTGTTTTCATGCATGTTCTCAGAATTGGACCAAAAATTTTCTTGCTGTGATAGCGAGCATGTCAAATTCGGAGCTTTTTCTCCTCAAAGATGATGACCAAGATGGAGTAGTGCTGGAATTCGATATTCTGAAGAGCCGTGACGTTACGGCCGCGGCTGCCTCCTCAAATGATCAAGAATCGTCATCGACGTCGTCAGCTGATGAAAATATTGCAGTTGTTAAAGATGGTGGTCGAGACACAATAAAACAAGGCGTGTGTCAGCCGCAGAACCCGAGAAGACTAGGAGAATTCCATGCTGCAGCGGATGATGATGATGATGATGATTCGGGATTCAAGACTCCATCATCAATCGATAATCAAATCCCAGAGATCAAACAGTGCCCAACTGCACCAAGAAAACCGAAGCCGCCTCCAATTACTGCTACGTCAACGAAAAGAAAATTGTCATCTTCGTCTTCGTCAGCATCATCAGTTTCATCGAACGCACGGAGACGACGGCTGGATCTATCAGAGGAGGTGAATTCTTTGTTCCCCAAGCCCATTCTTGATGATTTACACCGGAAGATCAAGAAAGCTCGAAGAGATCATCATCACCATGATCAACAACATCAAGAGGACAAGGAAAATTAATCAATCAGGTTTTACTAGCTATAATAATTAATTAATTAATTAAAATTCTTGTATCCTATTGCATTCGCAATTCATGTTCATGATAATCTGTCGGATATCGGTCTAAGGACATTATGATATGATGGTGTAAAGTTAAAGGGGGGGAGGATTCAAATGTCAAGTACAGACCAAGAAAAAGATTGTTGCTGTACTCAGCTTCTTTTGTACTCAAGGCGTTATCATGCTAATGCTAGCTATGTAGCTTCATGTTCAATTTTAAAGAAGGGAATTTGTTCTCAAAGTGAGATGTGGAATCTTTCCATAGATTAGTGGTATATTAAAGCTTCAAGTTTATACTTTATTCTCTCTTCTTTGTTCTTAATGTCGTGTGTTTAGTAGTATTCTCTTTGGATTCCATTACGGAGGATTTGTCAGAAGAATAACAATGGTCAAGGAGTGCAGCAATAGCAGGAGTTGCAGGTAATTGGCATAGTTTACCTTTGGTTCCGTGTGGTGAAATTACTATATCACCCTTGCAAGGAAGCCACTTGTTTCGAGGTACCAACTTCTGGGTCACTTGAGTTTTTACATATATTTTCATATGTAACGAGATAGCTTGTCCTTCTGTAGCCGGTATGTCTCTGTCTAGTGGCTTACTTGTGAACGGTAGTCACTTCAACTTGTAAACCACCTGAGGTGTTAGATTTTGAGGTTCGAACTGCAATCGTAGGTGCTATTATGACCAATGTTTTACCTTAATTTGTAATATTGGAATTTGACACAATGTTATTATAGCCATTTCTATCAAGGTGTAGGATTTATTTTTGGGTAAAAGCTTATTTAATCCTGATATTTTAAAATTGATATCAATTTAATCATTATATTTTTAAAAATATCTCAAAACGTTCATGCTATAAAATTATTGACACCCCTAGCACTACTTTTTGTTTCTTTTAGTTGGCTTTTACAATATTATCTTCTTACAATAATATTTTTTTTTTGAACATTAATAAAAAAATAAATTATCAATTTAACCCCAAAAAATAAAATAGAGACAAATATATATTTATTAATTTTTGTGGAACATTCTACTAAGGAGTTAATATATTAATTTTTTAATGTCCAAAAAAATTAGTAATTTAATATTTTTACAATATTATTTTTTTGGACACATGTGACCTTCCACAAAAATTAATATATATTTTATTTTTATTTTATTTTAGGTTAAATTGATAATTTTATTTTATTTTTATTAATATTCAAAAAAATTATTGTAAGAGAGTAATATTATAAAAACATGTCAAAAGGAATAAAAAATAACGATAGGGGTGTCAATAATTTATCTACAAGTATATTTTGAGATACTTTTAAAAATATAAAATCTAAACAATGCAATAATCTAATAATATAAGACTCCCTCATTTTATACAAAAATATTGACATCTAAATTGAAAATTATATGGCGTTACAGTATAAGTAAAAAATTAAAAATATTTTTCAAATAACACAATAACAATATAATATTCATTACCATTTTACTTCATACAAATAGAAGGATTATGTCATTATTTGTTGAAAGTAAGAAGTGAAGGAGGGCTATTTATTACCCAATATATTTTAAGTGAAAAGGCAATTTTGGTGTGGGAGCCTTTGAATATCATATTTTGTTGTGACCGAATCCCTATAACTCCTTTCTACTTATAGGATATCCCTTATATTTTTGTACGTATGGACTTAGGTTTCCAAGAGAGGCAAACATCCCTCATGATGAGTTCTTTCAAATAGTGAGTGTAATAGGAATATATAAAAGATATTGTAAATGAATATTTATGGGAACTGCTAACCTATTGTCTCCTATACGAGAGGCCATACATGAGTTTCAGAACCGAAGAGGATCTAAAACCTATGCTTCTCGAGATGTATTAATTCCTTTTTTTTGCACGAATAAAGTTATTACATTTCCAAATAACTTTTAAAAAATGTTATAAAAGCTATAGAAAATTGATCTCAATACTCTTTAATTTAATCGAAGTACTATACACACAATCACACATCTACGTATGGTTAGGCTATTCTAAGTTTCTAACTTGAATTTTTAATTTAAAATATTGACACAAATTTCGCACTATTGGTTTCAAAGATCAAAGCTGAATGAATAGTCACTGTTAAATACTATTTGACAGCATTCAACTACGAATATTTGCATGAAATTTCATGAGAATGTTTCTTTTTACAACATTGTAAAAAAAACATTGCAAAAGAGTTTATAATGTTATAGAAGTCTACTAGGAAAGGCAATAGAGTGCCACGTGTAAACCAATGGAATGATTCCAGCATAATCTGAGATACCCTGCACAATCTGAGGTGCCCAGCATGACTTGGGGTACCCTGCACAATCTGAGGTGTCCGGCATGACTTGAGGTACCCCGTATAAATAGAGATACCTTGCACAATTAGAGGTATCTCACACAAATAGAGGTACCCCATATAATATGAGGTACCCCATACGAATAGAGGTATCCCATAAAAATAGAGGTACCCCGCGTAATAGGGGGTACCCCACGTAACTCGAGGTACCCGGCAAAGCGGATGTAAAAGAATCCACCGAAAATATCCGCCATGAGAAACGTCTCTACCTCTTAAAAGATATTATTTGATTTTTTCAGAATTAGGAATAAAAACCGCCGCCCTAAAATGAGGGACGGCCGCTTGCGGCCTCTGCCAAAAGTGAAGGACCCTGTCCCAAGGACAGTGGTCCCCAACCGCTTATCCGACAGCTACTGCAGAGGTACCCTAGACCACTCTCCAGCGCGAGCCACATTTCCAAAAGATGAGATACGCCGCGAACATGCAGATAACAGCCCAAAAATTATAAAGAGGTAAAAGGACGTTAGCCAAAAAGGGTACGCCACGTGGCAGCTGAGGTATTCCATATATAAAGGCGCCTAGGTTTCATTCTCCATCATGTTTTTTCACTCACCATTAACACTCACACTCCAAAAAGTAGGTTTTCTTGAACCTTAAACCCTAATTTACAGAGGACTAGCCAGCTCTCTTTACCATTAAAGCTTGAGTTTGCTAACTTGAGCGTCGGAGTGTGAACGCCGGGGTACCCTGGCTTCACCTCTAACCTCTATTTCACTGTTTTACAGGCGTGAAGCTCATTTTAAGGGACACCTCTCTTGTTTCTGACCTTCCACCATTGTTACCACTCTCTCTCCCCTTCTCACCTCCCCCGGATTTCAGATACACCGCACCGCACACAATAAACTAGTGAGGTACCTCATCTCCCCCAAAAATATAATTTTATTGTTCTAGATTGGTTTGACTTTTCCTACCCCAAAATCAGTTGAAAACACTTACATTAATTTTTAGTATCAATGATTTTTGTGTAAATAATTCGTATCACTATAGTATCACCAAAATAATGACACTATAATTTTAGTATTTAATGATACTATTTTTGTGTCATTAATTTATGTTACTATAATATCACCAAAATAATGACACAATAGTGTTAGTATTTAATGATATTATTTGCATGTTAGTGATTTATATCATTTTAAATATTTAGTGTGAGAATTTAGTGATATTATGTTGCTTTTGATTAATAGTATATTTTTATTTTTATTATATTTTTCCTATTTATTTTACAATTGAATAAAACTCAAAATATATTAAATATACAAAATCTCGCAACACAATTCACATAATAAAAATCTCAAATACATTACTTAAATTAACATAATTCAACTACACCACTATTTGGAAAAAAAAAGTACGAAATTAAGTTTTCCACAAGTTCTGAACAACAACAAAGTACTAAATTAAGTTTCAACAAACATTAACCAACAAGAATAAGCACAAGAATGTCACTGAATATCCATACATAGCTTCAATTGTTTTTCACCTACAAGTACATAAAATCAATTAGTACACCACAAAAATTAAGTCTTGGATATTTAGAAGCAAAAATACTCATAAATTAGTCATTAATTACCTCATAATTGTAGGTTGTAATTAACTTGGCAACATATGTAGTCCATTGATCACAAAGTCGCGAGAGCTCTTTCATGGTGTACTCATCAATTCCTTTGAACTTTAATTTCAAAACAATATGTTATTCACAAAAAATTAAATTGTAAACTATAGTTATTCACCTAATCTCTCCAACAATATACCATATACCCATTATTATAAGTACTTTTACTTACAACATATAAAATACATACAATATATGATAAAAACATAGCAATCAAGAAGCACACATTATGTTCAAGGTACAAGGTTCTTTTTGAGGTGATTTATTTTACAGTGCATTAAAAAAATATGATACAGTATTCTAAAAATTGTTTTTGATACTTACATTATTTTTAAGAATGTTCACATTTACAACAATATCTTAAATGTATTTCATCACGTAGTAGCCACATTCAAAGTTGCTGGATTGCCTCGCACACTACAAAATAAAAATTACATAATTTATTTTTTCTGAAATAAGCAATGGATATTTTGTTTTTGGTAAAATATCATCAAAGACTGCTAACAAAGCATAAAACCCTTTATCAGACCACCCATAGTTTCCTTTCACACTATAAAGTCTCATTAATCCAGATAGCTTTGAATGTTTTGCACCCGGATACAAAGGTTTTTCAGCATCTTCAAGCATTTCTTTAAAAGAACTAGAATCTTTATCACGATGCTCATAAGCATCTTCGACCATGTCAATTATGTCACTATAGTCATGACATCTAAATCTTTGATTATGTTAATGGTCTTGACACTTTGTAGATGTAGAAACAGGGTCAGTCTCACCATGCCAAGTCCAAACTCTATATTTTGTGAGAAAATCTTTTTCAAATAAATGGTCCTTCACTTGTGGAGCAGTATGAAACTCCATATTACAACAAAAGGTGCAAGGACATCTAATTGACATTCGGTTTTCAGCATTCAAAATGGCAAAATTTAAGAAATCAGTAACTCTAGGGACAACCTATTACAAGTTATCCAAGTTATGTCCATTTCAAATACTTTTACCTGTTTATATATTATATAGTGTCAGTTTAAGTTTAATAAAATTGCATGATTAATTTCAAATATTTAAAGTTATTATTATTATAGCTTCAATAATAAATTTGTAATTAAGGAAAACCACTTACAACTCCTATACTATAAATCAATGCATTACCATAAAGTATAATAATTTTCTAGTCTAGTTATATTAATTTGAAAACATTAATAATAACATATTTTTGTTTGTGAAAATTACATGGCTTATGTATTAATTTGAAAACATTCCACTTACAGGTAATCCCGATCAAGTTTAAATCACCAGAACGTCCTCTAATTGATGCTCCACCTATAAATTTAAGGAGATGAATTAGTAAGATTGACCTTAATGAGCCGAGCTAAATTTCTAAATAATGAAGTTTATTAAATAATGATGAATTAATAAAACTAGGATTTTAGGCCCTTTTATATAATAACCTTTAATATTGTGAATTTACCAAAATAAGTAAATTTGAGATATTATTTGATAATAAAATTATCCTAATCAAAATAAAAAATCCAAAACAAACGGTGTCCAAATCCGATATCTAAAAAAAAGTTAAAAATCCTAAAAGAAACAAAAAAAAAAGAAAATATCTTAAAACCAAAAAAACAACTAAGAAAGAAACAGAATTTCAGGCTCATGTTTGGACCAGAACTGATTAAACTGTTCTGGATTTGATTCGTCTCATCTCAAGCTCGAAACGGTATATTATATGTCTCAAACAGACACTTGTAGCCCAAGTTATGCCCTTTGAAAAGTACCTTACTCGCAACACGCAACCATCCTACATTACTATGTTTAAGCACAACTATATTGCCTAAGTGGAGTTAGAGACTGCAAACACTAATTTTACTAATAAAGATTACCTTTAATTCTATCTAATTTTGCACTATTACTAAAACTAATGCAACCAAACAAAAGCTAACCTTCAACGAACTACATGTTAGAGTTTGGTTAACAGTTCTGTGTAGTAAATTATTGAACTCCAACAAAGCAGGTTGTATACATACTAGGAGTATTCAAGTTTCATTTGGCACATAGTGAGCAAAATGGTCAGAAACGAAGTACTACTGTAATTGCCAACAACAACAACGATGTTGATAGAGCTCTGATTGCTTCAAAATACTGTTGAAGGGTGAATCAGAGGCTCGATTTTTGAAATAAGAGTTTAAATAGACTGTAATTATGTTTAGGGTTTGTTTTACGCCCTTACAAGGTTAGTGAATTTCGATTGATGAGATGAGAGAAAGAGGTTCGATTAAGATTTAGGCTAGTGTAGTGAACTACCAAGAATAAGTATAAGGGTATGTCGGCCAGCATAATGAACTAAGGAAAGAAATTTTTAGGTTAGGATTGATGAGATGAGGGAAAGAGGTTCGATTGAGATTTAGGCATATTGCTTTTGCTATTATATTTTTGTTTAAATTTTTAATGACAAAATTTGTATCTTAAGTTTATATGATTTAGTGGTTTGTGTTTCAAACATAAAAATTTTAAGTTAAAAGGTCTTAGGTTCGAGTTGGTAGATTTATAAATTATAATAAATTTTTTTAACCTTTGATACTTCAGTGTCAGTGATTTCTGACGTTTAATTTACTGACACACTAATATCAATAATTTATGATACTTATTTGTTAAAAATAAAAAATAGTATACATGTACACAATTACTGACACGTTTTACAAAGTGTTAGAAAATTAAGTGTCGGTGAATGTCATTTTTGTAGTAGTGCCTTTTTAGACCACCGTCAGTGGTGGAATCAAGATTTTGATTTGAGGTTGTCAAAATGTACTTCGTTAGAGGTTATTTTGCAACAAAAATTTGGAATTTAAATTACGTATTGTATTTATTTGAATTGGAACAATAAAAATAAAATAATATTATTAAATATTAAAATATATGAAATAAACTCAAAATAAATAAAACATGAAGAAGGTAAGTCTTCACGACTTTTGAAGAGATGAAGTAGATTAAACCTTTCATAGTTAGGGGTTGCTTAATTCTTAGTGTGGTTCTAATTTTTTCTTTTTACCTAATATTATAGGGGCTGCCTGGGCCACCCTAGGCATTAAGGTGGTTTCATCTTTGCGCAAAGATGCATATTTACTTGAAATTTCACGCAAAACATGAATATGTATCTACATTATAATTATAAAACAAATCTCACATCAATAGGTGTGCTTTAAAATAAAGAAATTTTTTAGTTTATCATAGTAATACATAAATACTAAGTTTAAAAACTACAAAATCATTGTAGAAACTAACATTACGTATAAATGGGTTCTATAACATCAAAGAGGGAAAAGTCGATAAACAGCAATATTTGATTAGACATGAATTTTAGATTATAAATTTTTTAGCATTTAGGATGAGAATAAAACAAATTCTAGGCATCAAGGCTCAGCAATATCTGAACTAAAAGATCTGTTTCAATTCATACACGCATGTAAAATTTTGTCTTTTTAAATATCTTCAATTTTAAAAATCTCTCATCACTATCATTTCTGAAATTCTATAAAACATCAAGATCAAGGATAGTTGAAGAGTCTTTTGTGATCTAATTTGCCCAAAAATGTCATCGCTGCTAGCATTTTATGCTATTTTTAATTTAAACCAAAGGCACATAGGTAGATCTGCAAAGATTCATCAAAAGGCATTAATAATCGCTGATATGCTTCATAGATTTCTTTTATTGATCCAACTTGTTGCCTATCAATAACTAAATCGCCTCAAAAATTAAAAATAAATAAAAATAAAACGTGCAAATGCGTTATGAAGAATCTGAAATAAAATATAATGAAAAAAATCATCAAACAAATCCATCAATGATTGATTTTGGACTAGACCCAGGCCAAGCCCAAATGCTAGATGGGCCCATGAGCCGGTATGAAACCAAAATGTAACAATATGAATAAGAGTGGGCCCACTAGAGTTACAAGCAATGACGCTGCAATGAGGAGAGTGGCGACTTCATGTCGACGCACATCTGACTAAAGACGTGAAGGCATGTAATAACGACCCCGCTGACCGTTTCTCATACCCTTGGAGACAAAAACACAAAAACAGATAACGGTAACCAACCCCCAATCCACCCGCCAGTCCCCCTCGTTTTTCTCTCTTCCTTCCAAAAACAAAAAAACACAAAATCGAAAAAAAAAAACATAATTCACAAAACACTTCCAGGAAACGCTTTTTTTTTTTTTTTTTTGCCCCTTTCTTATCCTTTCCATGTTAATAATAAAAAATCAATAACCAAATCAAAACCAGCAACCAGAAAAGAAAAGGAAAATGGAAAAAATGGAACGCAAGCGAACGCTTACAATGACGTGGGACGGCCTCGCCGACGTGGACGACGACGACGACCGATTTTTCGAAACCTTCGATCGAATCTCCACCGCCGTGCCTCTCGACTTGGCATCTTCCGACGACGACGACGACGAAGACTTCGAAGACTCCCGCATGTCGTTTGTCTCCGCGGTGTCGTCCGCTACTCATCTTCATAAGCACCCTACCAAAAAAGAGTTTCAAAACTTCGCCAGGTCAGCACCCGGTTCAATGTCCCCGGATTACGACGTCTGGATGCTGGCCCCCGGTTCGATCACCGAACGGCGGAAGAGACTTTTCCAGGACATGGGATTGTCTCGAGACAGGGAGCTTCTCAGCTTTAAAGTTGACGACAACAATGTCAATAACAATAACAATACTAACAGCCACCATGAAGCTCCTGCAAGCGTGTCAAAAAATAAAAATAATAATAATAATTGTAATATCAAAGAGAGTGAAGAGACAAAACGGCATAATTCAAATCTGAATCCAATAACACAATCACATTCAGAGTCTCCGGTGAAAAGAGAAAATTCTCCGACTCAAGAAAATTCTCCGGAGACGACGGTGGTGCTGGTACGGTCAAGATCAGACGGGGATATTGAATCTTTATGCATCGACAAAAAGAGAAAAGAGGAAATGATTGGCTTGATCTCGAAGCAGAGATTGACAAGAACGTCATCAATGATGCTGTTGCAGCATGCAAAGGTGTGTCCGTATCAAGAATCTGTAAGGGTGGCATCTAAGGACTCGTCAGGTAATAGCGTTCGTTCTGTCCGTAGGAGTGGGAATTTTGCGTCGATTTTATCCAGTAGTAGATTAGGTGCATTTTTCTTGATAAAGAATTTGGATACTGGGAAAGAGTTTATTGTTAATGAGTATAGTGAAAATGGGATGTGGAATAAGCTTAGTGATTTGCAAACTGGGAAGCAATTAACAATGGAGGAGTTTGAGAAATCTGTTGGCCATTCCCCCGTTGTTAAGGAACTAATGAGGAGGGAAAATGTGAATAGGATCAATGATTCTGCGAGAAAATTTAGCGCAAATTCGTATCTTTCCAAGAGTTTGAGGATGAGCAAGAGAAGGGGAGCTGCATTGTTGAAGAATATTAAAGGGGTGGCTCATTCTATGAGTGTTAAGGGAGATAAAGAATGCATTAATCCTAATCCATTGCTTGGAGACCAGAGGGAGCAGAAAGAGCAGAAACAGAACAAGAATGTTTCTAATAAATGGGTTAAAGTTAGGCAGTCTGGGAAATCTTACAAGGACTTGAGTGCTTTGCATTTGTGTCAAGAGATTCAGGCTCATGAGGGGTCTATATGGACAATTAAGTTCAGTTTGGATGCACGGTTTCTTGCTAGTGCAGGTGAAGATAGGGTAATTCATGTGTGGGAAGTGCAAGAATGTGAAGTTATGTCTATGAGTGAAGGGAATTTGACACCAATTCATCCTTCGTTGTGCAATTCATCAGATAAAGCAAGTTCATTGGATGGCTCATCGCCAAATCCTCCACCGGAGAAGAAGAAGAAGGGGAAACATTCTTCCCCTGATTATGTTCATGTGCCAGAAACTGTGTTTTCGCTATCTGATAAGCCTTTTTGCTCTTTCATAGGTCATTTAGATGATGTTTTGGATCTCTCCTGGTCTAGATCTCATGTTAGTTTCTCAACTCTATCGTGATTTCTTATTAGTCAGACCATTAATTTTGACACAAGTTATAGGCCAATTTCGATGGTTTTGCAGCTGCTGCTTTCATCTTCAATGGATAAAACTGTCAGGTTATGGGACATGGAAACCAAGAGCTGTCTAAAGTTGTTTGCACACAATGATTATGGTAAGGTTTTGTATTTTCCTTTTCAGACAAGCATTAGTAATATCAATTCAGCAATATAATTTCCATCTTTTTAGTCATTTCTGATGTGTGTTTTTGTTGCAGTAACTTGCATTCAATTCAATCCTATGGATGATGATTATTTCATAAGTGGTTCACTTGATGCAAAGGTGAGAATCTGGAGCATATCTGATCGGCTTGTCGTTGATTGGACAGATCTTCATGAAATGGTCACAGCTGCTTGTTACACTCCTGATGGCCAGGTTCGTGTACATTACTTTTTCAGTCTGCATTTTGCTTGAATTTACTTAGTGTAATGCTTTTGTACTGGAAAAAAGCTCAGTTCTGTTAAACTAAGTTGTAGTCTGTTCTCAAGTTCAACATCTCAATTCTGTTTTGATCTTATTTTATATTTGATGTTCCATGTTTCAATATGAAGAATGCTCTCATTGGTTCGCATAAAGGGAGTTGTCGACTATACAGCATAGAGGGTACGAGTTTCTCTGAGTGTTTTCTTTCTTGTTGCAATGTATTTTTGTTTAAAAATGAACATCATGTAAATGTGCATTTTATTTTGGAGAACAGATGGCAAACTACATCAATTAAATCAGGTTGATTTCCAGACCAAGAAGAAGTCTAGTACCAGAAAGATCACTGGTTTCCAGGTAATTCTTCTTTTTGCCTCCAATTTATCTTATTATTGTTTCTATTCATCTCCAAGGGATAAAGGCTATAAGTTTATATCTGAACAGTTCTCCCCAAGCAATCCATCTGAAGTTCTGGTCACTTCTGCTGATTCCCGTATTCGAATTTTGGATGGTTTAGACATTGTTCATAAATTCAGAGGTATCTTTTCAGAAATTGGAAGTACATGCTTGTTTTCTCTAATACATGGATGCAGTTTTTGGTCTCTTTCCCCATTAACAATGATGCATACGTTGTATCAAAACAGGTTTCCGAAATACCAGCAGTCAAATTTCAGCTGCATTCAATGCAGATGGAAAATATATTATAAGTGCAAGTGAAGATTCTCAAGTATATGTCTGGAAGCGTGAAGAACATCGAAATGCAAGCACAGGAAAAAGAGCTATTATCACTACCAGAAATCATGAACACTTCCAGTGCAAAGATGTGTCAGTAGCAATACCTTGGCCTGGTATGGTGAAGGGTGAGCCGCCACCAACGCCAGTCCAAACCAAAAAGCACGCAAAACGTATCAGCTCAAATCCTACTTCTGCTACTAGTTCACCAACCAAGGAAGGGAGCCCTGCAGGTCACAGTAGGCGACTATTGCCACCTCTTCCAAAGAAAACCAATAAAGTAGAGCGAGTTCCAAGTCCGCCAGAAGAAGAACTCTCTTTAATTTCTCATGATCCTGGGATTAGTGAATCATTCACTTCAAATTCTTCTTCAATAAGATCTGGTGATTCACCTTCCATATCCACCGCCTCGGAAACAAACTCAAATTCTTACTCCCCGAGGCAGGATGACCCAGCTTCCATTCTTCTAGCACAGATAGGAATTCTTCCTCATTTACAAATTGGTCTTCTTGGTTTGATGTTGGAAGTCATTCAAGCCATACAGTTCAAGCAACGGCTTGGGGCTTGGTAATTGTGACAGCCACTCTAGGAGGTGAAATCAAGACTTACCAAAATTTTGGAATACCCCGTAGGTTAGGCCGTCTGTGAGACATTGTAATGCTTACATGAGTAGGAATTGAGACAATTGCGGTAACTGCAGAAGTCTTATTTACATTTTGTAAATGCGAAATTTGCTTAACAGACTTTCTCTAGATTATACAGCTAATCTACCATCTAGTTTGAATGTAAACTAAAATTTTCTTTTGCCATCATGAACTGCAGCTGCATGAAATTCTGTCGATAAAAATACTTACCAAGACTTGTCTGTTGATCAAACAAACTGGAAAAATTGATGGAAAAAGAAAATAGAAATGCTAAGAAGTACTCAGGCAGATGTTTGTTCACTTATTTTAGATTTCAGCCAATGATTACAATATCTAACAGTTTATCTTACACGTCTACAATAATTATTTTGAAACTGGCGGTAAAAAAAATTCCTGAAATCAAGTACTATATTTAATAGAGTTAAATGAAACAGAAAAAGCATACAGAAGTATAAAATTATAAAGGTAGGAGTACATTGTTTTTCTTTTGAATGACAGTAACCTTCAAATATCAAGTTTTGCAAGTTGATTCAGTTGAAATTCCAGCTTTTCCTCGCTTTTCACATAAATGGAGGTAGGATTACCCATTGTTTTGGATATTTTGGCAGACCTTCCTTCCGATCAACAAGCTGCAGATCAAGATGCATTCAAAATGAGGAAGGAGAAAACACAACTCCAAAAAGAAAATGGTAGAATTTCTTCTTTGGGTTAAGGACGATAGCCGTTTCTTTGGATCCAGGTTGAAGAGGCAGAGTAAAACGTTGGCTTGAAGGGTAGAGTTTCTTGCCTGTTGAACAAGAAGTTGCCAAATCATATCAAGGAAAAAAGATTTCAAGCTTCATATATATTCATAAAAGATTTTGATAGAAGACAAACAAATATGTGACTGGTAGCATTTCGGATAATCAAACTAAATCAGAAACAAGTTCATTAGTTGATCAGCACAAGAACAGAGAAAGTGTTCAACATCAGACAATACCACCAGTGTTCAACATCAGACAATACCACCAGTAAAGTAAAAAATAACCATCAAATTGTTACATTTAATGATCTTTGCAAATGTGGTTCTGTCCTCCAAATCAAATTTCCATACTTAAAAGCTCAGTAAAATTTGAAATATCTTTATTACACTACTATTATTTAACTTTCATCTTCTAATCAATTTTGTAGGACAAGTTTTGAACAATAGCATCAAAACATAAGCGAAATTTTAAATGAACGAAAAATTCTTTCTTAGGTGCGGACGTTTCCACTCGGTACGTGTGATGAACTACATAGCTACATATTGGAGTTCGAAGTTCGTAACATTTTCTCAATTTTGTAGTCAGTTCCAAGATTTAGTTGCAACCCAATTTTATAAAATATGGATATTGACAGCTGAGAAATACTAGTAAGAGGTTAAACCCTTACATCGCCGATGTATGGCCTTCTGCAAATCACTCACTGTAGCCTGCAATGTAAAAGTAAAACAAACCCCAATTCATCAAATGTCGAGCAGAATCTTTTCAAGTAATCAGATTTAGGTTAGCAAGTGTACCGAATCTCGAAGCTGAAGCCCACCCTTGATAATTTAATGGAAAATGAGACTCTTCCCACAATAAGCACCGAACGGTGCGTTTTGGGTGCAATATAAACGGACCCATCTCACGTGACACACACATACGCACCACAACCCACGCGCAACGGATCTTCTCACGCGAGACTCACCGTTTCTCCATCTGCTCTCTCTGCTCTCACTGAAATCTATCTCACCATTTCTCCATCTGCTCATCCTCTCGCTTTCTCTTGCCGTGGGTCTCTCTTTGTTCTCCGTCCTCTCGTTCTCTCTCGCAGTGGGTCTCTCGACGTGGGTCTCTCGCCGTGGGTTTCTCCATTTGCTCTCTCTCTCTCTCTTCTCTGTCCTCTCTGTTCTCTCGCCGTCGATTCCCCCTCCGTTCTCACCGTCGATTGCATTTCTCGGCTTGCTTCAACTTTACTCTGTGGTGAATGTACCATTATTTGTCAATATAGGTGATGAAATATTGGTGTACACAAGAACTGGGCAATACATGACTCGTGCATAGGCTAGCTTATGGAGATCTCTTTCATCGGCAAAATGTTTGGTATACTTGTGATGTAATGGTAGCCTGTTGTATCTTCATTGATGCCAGAAATGTACATGAGCCTGAGATAGTTAAGGGGTTTCAAACCTTGGCTCTATGCAATAGTTAGTTCCATTTACATACATGTAGAAATATTAATCGATATAATTCTTCATTATCGAATCGACTTAGTTCAGAACTCAGTTGAGTAAGAGTTTCAATTTATCTGCTAGTGTTACGAATTTCCCTGTAATATAAGCTGAAATTCCAGTAATATCATTACGACTTATCAGTGTAAAAGAATTTCTATAATACGATAACTAGATAACTCATTTTCCAATCAGATAAACATATCTGTAGAACAAGCTTTTCTTAAGGCTGTGGTTTCCTAAGGCTGTTGGTCTAGCTTTTTAATCAGCGTGTCATATGATGTTCTGCTTGGAATTTTACCATGCTCATACATGAGCAATAAGAGCATGAGACATCGTGAGAGAGAGCCGACGGATTTCACATCGTGAGGGAGAGTCCACGAGTAGAACAGAAAATGGCCTTGGAGAATTAGCTACTGAGATATCTAGCCTGAGTGAGGAGTGGATTTGGTGTGAACGAGAGGGAGAGTGACGGTATTGTGTGAGATCTACTATGTGTGTATTGTGTTTGTGTGTTCAAACAGTAACTTTTTGTAGTGCACCCAAAACGCACCGTTTGGTGGTTATTGTGGTGCTTACTGTGGGCTGAATATCGGTGCTGTAATTTAATACTCGGAAGGGGGAGTTTTGGTCAGAGTTGGGCAAAGCTAATGGTGCCCACCTCGGATGTACTTGTATATGGCGGGAATTTGTGGGCATATGGCAGGGGGACCCTGCTCGTTTGATTTTTTTTTTTTATAATAAAAATGGCTTATGAAGGTGCCAAAATCCTCTTGATAACCGAGACAAGATTCAGGCCAGCTTGTTAATGTTGCAGCTTTTAAAATAATTGTTGTTAGTTGTGCTGTAGAAATAATCAGCTGTGAAGAGAATCAGTTAAGTGTTTGGTAAATTTTAATTTCAAAAGTACTGTGAATTTTGAAAGCAGTTATGAGTGTTTGGTAAATCTTATTGTTAAACTAGTATAAGAAAATAAATGACTAAAATGTACATAATGTAGGATAAAATTTACTTATACATATAAAAATGTACACGTACAATATCTCATTGAATCAAACAATTTGTTTTTCATAAAAATGTGGAATTGACATATTAACTTCTTGCCAAGCAGCATAAACGTAGCACTTTCTATAGCTTTGTGCCATGTATCTTTAGTTACACAAACTGTTCTTATGGAGAAAACGTTAATTATAATGAAAATTTATTAAAATATTGATTTTATTTTCAATTTAAATAAGGATAATTTCGGGTTTAAGTAATAATTGTAAGGATATTTATGAAATTATATTAAAGGATAAAATTGATTCTCAAAATCAGAATTTTAAAGTTACTCCTTCTCTGCTTTTCAAAATCAGCTGTAGTAGGAGTTGATTTTAGCAAAAGTGATTTTGATTTTTTTTTACCAAACACCAAAATTAACTTTTAGATTTTTAAAATCACTTTTAACCCTCCCAAAAGCAATCCTAAACAGGGCCTTAGTCCAATTAGGAAATTTCCTACCTTAACTTCGTGCATCCATATAATTATGTTTGGTTGGACAAATGGACATATCTAATAATTATGTTTGCTTGGACATATCTAAGATATATTTAAATGAAAAATATAGACCCAAAAAGAAAAATAACATTTTTTTTAATAGAACTGCATTAAACAACGTAATACTTTGCTAAAGACAAATAGTATGCATATCCTCATATGTAATTGGGATATATAATTTGTGAAATGACTTATGACGTGTTATCATTTGATAGATAAATAGATATATGATGTAATATTATTAAATTAATTAATAGCGATGGAAAATAAAATTAATTAACACTTACCTAATGTTAAGTAATGATTGGTAACACATCACTTGAGATGCAAACTATATAAAAAATTAATATTTACATAGTCTGCATCTCACATATCAATATATATATATATATATAGAGAGAGAGAGAGAGAGAGAGAGAGAGAGAGAGAGAATTAGTAAGATTCTAGATAACTATTTTCACATATCAATATTATTTTATTCTGAATTATCACTTAATATAAAAATTTCAAAATTATACTTGGAGTATCTATATAAAACTTGGCCTTGGTATTAACATCTTAATACAACAAAAGAGGTGTAGTAGGACTATTTTGTTAAGGTTCATTGATTTTGCTTCTTCACTATTCAATTTAGGTCAACATCCATTCATTATCTCTTTTCTTTTTTTGAAGTGAAAGTAAGGCTTTCAATTAATGGGAATCAGAGAATAACAACCTAATCTCTACTGAAAAAGTTCCCAGCCACACAACCAGCTTATCATAATTCAAAGCTACATTTGGTAAAGCATGAGCAGTTTTGTTGTAAGTTCATGAAACATGTTGGATTTGAGACTAGTTTAATCTCTTCAGACTATCTTGAATAGTGGTTATTTACCAAAAGATTTCTAACAAACAACCCTTTCTATTGCGAGCAAGATTAACCACTTCTTTGGAATCTGATTCAACGATCATTGGCTAACGCTTAACAATTTGAGCTACTTGAATGCCTAAATTAACTGCTTCAGCTTCCATATAAGCCACATCCCCTTTCAAACCAACCTTCTGGACTTCTGCTGCAATAGTTTCACCCCTGGAGTCTCTAATGATCACTCTTAATCCTACTGTCAGATTTGAACGTATAATGGCAGCATCAACATTCTCTTTAAACCACCAATTTGGGGGAGGCATCCATGCTTATTGATTGCAGCATCAACTCCTAGAGAGCACTTAACATGTCTTGTCAAGCTAAAAGTTTGATGTGCTGATAATATTCCGTTAACTTCCAAACTTTTAAAGCATATTTACACCCCATCAAAGCATGAAAGGTGTCTTCATTCTCCTTCTGACATCTCCAGCACACAGGCTCATTAATAGCTTTCCAAAGATTATAGGTTGTAGGTAGCAGATTTCGCGCTGCTCTCCATATGTACACCTTGATCTTTTCTGGAATTTCCTTAGACTAGATAACTTCCCAATGAGTTTTGGAGATATCTGAGCTATTTGTTGTCTCTGTGCACTTCAGTTTTAGAGCAATTTGATACCCACTCTTGACTATGTTATTACCATGCTTATCGTAGTGTCATATTAGTTGATTTGGCTGAGGGGACTTTGGGAGAGGAATGTTTAAAATCCTTGCAGCCTCATCTTCCATAAAAATCTGAGCAATAACCTCTTCCTTACACTATTGGTTCCTAATCAGGTCGGCTACCATAGAACAAGGGGGTAAAGTCTGTGGAGAGATTGGTTTTAGAGTTTCAGGCTTTGATATCATATTGCTTTTGTATATATACACTTGCTTTCCATCTCTAATTCTCCATCTTGATCCTTTATGAAGGATTTTTCTGCCCTACTAAATAATCCTCCACACAAACGAAGGTTTTGAGCCCAACTTTGCTTCCATGAAACTTGACTGCCTAAAATATCTTGCCTTTAAAATTTTGGTCATCAAAAGCTCTGGATTTTGCATAATCCTTCTTCCTTACTTAGCGATCAGAGCTTGATTAAAACTGGAGAATTCTCGAAAACCCAATCCTCCTTTGATTTTGGCTTGACACAGTCTTTCCCACCTTGCCCAATGGATGGTTTTCTGAATCACCCCACCAGAATCTAGCTATGGCTTTTTGGATGTCATCACAAATACTTTGAGGTACTTTGAATACATTCATTGCATATGTAGGTACGCCTTGAGCTATAGCTTTGATAAGCACCTCATTTCCCCCACACAAAAAGAATTTGTGTCGCCAACTGGACAGCCTGCTAAGGACTCTTAATATGATGTTATTAAAGAAGCTGATCTTCATTCTCCCCACCATGGAAGGTAAGCCAATATACTTCTAATGTTTGGAAGCTACACTAAGATTAAAAATATTTTGATCTCCTCCACCAGTCTCTGATTTGTGATGCTGCTAAAAATCATTTAGGATTTTTTGTAATTGAAAATCTGACCCGAAGCGTTGGTATACACATCAAAGATCTGTTTTAAGTTTTTGCAATCTTCATTAGAGGCCCTGGAGAAGATCAAGCTATCATCTGCAAAAAGAATGTGATAGACTGACAAATTTCTACTAAAGCTCAATCCATGAATTAACTTTTGTTTTTCAGCCACCATGAGCAAGTTTAAAAACGCCTCTGCACATATAATGAAAAGATAAGGTGATAACAAGCATCCTTGTCTTAATCCTCTTTGAGGATATATTAAGCCTTTAGGCACACCATTGATTAGCACTGAGAAACTCGCTGTGGAAATGCAATTCATCACCAGATTTACCCAATTTACAAAGAATCCTAGCTGCTGCATTGCCTTTTCTATAAAACTTCACTCAATTTTATCATAAGCTTTGCTAATGTCCAATTTTAAGGCTACCAAACCGTTTCTTTTTCTCCTGCTTTGCCCAATTTTGTTAAGACATTCATAGCTTATAATTACATTATCAGTGCTTAATCTATTCGAGATGAAGGCACTTTGGGTTGAGGAAATAATCTCATCTAGAATTTGCTTCAGTCTATTAGCCAAGATTTTTGTTAGAATCCTATAAATAACATTACAGAGGCTAATAAGTCTAAAGTTAGTTACCTTTGTAAGATTATGCACTTTTGGAATCAAAGCAATATAAGTGTGATTAAGAGGTGTTAGACTACCTCCCTCATTAAGAATGTGCAGGCAAGTAGTTTTCATTTTTTCTTTGACTAAGTTCCAGTGGTTTTGAAAAAAGGCTGTAGGTAGCCTATCCAGACTTGCTGCTTTAGTGGGACACATTTGAGCAATCGCTGTTGAGATCTCTTTAGTGAACTTCTGATCTAAGAAATTGTTCATCTCCTTTGTTACTCGTTGCGACAAATTTATTAGAGCTGCATTCAGTTGGGTTGGGGATGGATTAGTTGTAGTAAAAATATTTGTAAAGTATTCACAAAATAGTCTTTCTACATCCTCAATTTCTTCTTTCTAGATTCCTTGGTCATTCTCAAGCCCCATAATTTTATTTGTTCTCTTTCTCGTATAGGCTTTTGAATGAAAAAATTTAGTGTTCCGGTCCCCTTCTCTCAACCAATTGGCCCTCGATCTTTGTTTCTAGTGGATTTCCTCATCCAACAAGATGTTGTCAATCTGCCTTTCAGTTCTTCTTATCTCTTCCGCACTCTCATGATGGCTGGAATCTATAACTTCAATTCAGCCAAAGACTTCTTAGATTTCTTCTTAAACAACTCAACATGATTTCCCCAACTCCAATAATTGTTATCACTCCATTTTCATTTAATAATCTCCATACATTTATTTTAAGGGCCTAACATATCTTCGTAATGAGCTCTGTAAAAAGTCTTCTTCATATAGTTCCACCATTTTCCTTTCTTGACCAGTTTGATCAAAATCAAATGGTGATCGGAGCACCAAGACACTAAATTCACAACTGCTTTTTCCTGGAAATAATTACCCCACCCTTTATTACACAAAAAGCGATTTAATCTCTCCTCAACCAGATCTACCTCGAACCTCCTATTTGACCAAGTGAACATGTACCCAACAAACCCCAAATCCATCAACTCACACTCCCTGATGGCTTCTCTAAAATCAGCTATTATGCTTGCATGCTTCTCATTACCTCTTATTTTTTTCATTTAAGTTAAAAATTTCATTGAAATCCCCATGACAGTGCCATGATAAGGAGGATAATTCTGCTAACCTTTTCAATAACTTCCATGTGTGTTGTTTCTGGACTGATTTTGGGTGCCCATAAATGCCCGTGCATCTTCATAATCTCCCTTTCTCGCTATGAACAACAACATCAATATGATGAAGGCTGTATGATTTAACTTCAACCGTGACTTCAGAGCTCCAAAGTGTTGCTAGACCACCTTTTATCCCTTCTCTTCCGACTACAAAACAACTAGGAAAACATAATTGCTCATAATTTTTCCTCATTTGTGGCGTTGTCATTTTTGTCTTACTGAAGAGCAAAATTTGGGGTCTATGTTCACGGATAACTTCCTGAGCTTCTCGAAACATTCGGTCCTTCCCCAATCCCCGAATATTCCAATTTATAATCCTCATGGCTGTCGCTTGTCAGCGGGGCTGGTTTCTAGCCGCTGCCGATACTTCATCAACAACAAGTGGTACTTTCTCCATATCGTCACCTTCTTTATCCTCTAGTTGTAGTTTTGCTGTTACTGTGTTCTAGTTAAGAGCTCGTTAGAGAAGGAAAAGTTTCTTTTGGGCTTGCTCCTTTTATTCTTTTGGAGTTTGGGTTGTCCCAAATTAAGAAGCTCGCCAGCCTTTTCATTGTCATTTGCCCATATTTAATTCCTCCTCTTTCTTCACAATTGCGGGCTTGAGATTTCCACTTTCTCCTTTTGGGCCTACATTTATTTGTAGTAAGCCCATTATCTCCATCTTCTACTTCTGATTCCACCTGGACCATGTGAACTTGAGTCTTTTGTTGAAGGCCCATAATTTCCTTCTTTTTACAATTTGTCCAATTCAATTCCCGCTCCTCATTTCCCTCTTTCCTATTTTTTAAAAAATATTTTTTTCCTTTAATTCCTCTCCTAGATGTCTTGCTTCCCTCCATTTTCTTTCCTCAATCGTCTTTCTTCCCATTTTTGCCTCTTCCCCATGAACTGTGATGTTGACAGCTAGCTTTTCTTTTCCTAGACAGCTAGTAAAAGAATAACCAATAGGAAGAATTAAAAAGAAATAATAGCATTAAGATTTTTAAGGAGTAAGATTAACCATAGCTCAAGAGCACAATGTTTGTCCTGATTTTTCTGGCATTGCTACCATAAGACGTCAAGATCTTTTTTTTCTTCTTATTAGGGGCGAAAGCTAAAAACTTTAGTTACATGGGCTAGAGTGAATAATGTATACATAGTTTAGAGATATTTTTTAATTTCTATTAAGGTCATATCCCACTTTAGTCTCCATTAAAATCTGCCCCTGCTTTCTACTTCAAATAATAATTTTTTTAGTTTTTTAACGCGACTAGGCAGTAGAAAGAAGTTAGTGTTTTGAGATTAATAAAAAAAAAACGAAGGCAAAGAAATGAGGAAACTGATGAAGGGCTGAATGAACAATTGAACATAAAGCAGTGCTTGATTTGGAATTGCAAAGTGTAAGAGCGGGGACCCATTTGAAGGAGTTTAGAAACGCATGCCAATTTTACAATATGTTTCTAAAAATTAGAGATCCCTTTGTTATTGTCCCAGTTTGATTTGAAGCATCATTTAGGCGTTTTCCCCCCAAAATTCAAATTCTTAATTTAAAAATACGCCGAGTCTACTTGCCGCCCCTTGGGCCCTTTGACCTCACTCCTCACCGGTCTCACTGTCTCTCTAATGACATCACCAATCCCCTTCTCAATCGACGATAAAGACCTAGACGACGCCGCATTATGGGCCGTAATTGACTCCGCCGCCGCAGCCTCCGTCTCACGCTCCTCCGGGTCCGCCTCCAAATCACGCAAGCCCCTCGCCATCAGATACCCCAGCTACCGTTCCCCGCCGACGCCAATCTCCCGCCCTTCTCCGCCGCCAAACCCTAAACACCAGCACTATCGGCAGCAGCAATTACACTACTCCCCGAATTCCGACTCTCGCGGAGAGATCGTCAACGATCGGCCGCTCAAGGTGGCGAGAACGTGCTCATCAGAAGCCAGCGAGAGCAGTCCAATGGCTTTAGCGCACCGAACTCCGCCGAGTCCTGTGGCGTATGCGTCACCGGAGGCGTATTTATCCCCGGGAATTAATGGGAGGGTTGAGGGACACGACCAGGATGTTACGAGGCACAGTTTGTCTGGGAGATTTCCTACAGTTTCGCTGTTCAAGGAGTACCAAAACGCAGCCATGGCGGTAAATATTTTAATCTTGATTTTCAAATTTATTGATTGATTCAGTTGTTAATCTCTTAATTTGCCTTTAGCTCATGTTACTTTGAAACTACTTATTATTATTATTTTCTTTTTGGGAAATAGCAAGAAATGTGTTTGATACAAAGTCCATTAGTAGATTTGACTTCGTGAAAACTCTCGATTAAGCCCTTAAATTTTTGAAAAACGTTTGTTAGAGACTGAGAAGTGTTGAGGCCTATACATGGCTAATTGGTAAATATTAGCTAGCCCTTTAATGGTTGTACGTTGAAAATTAAGCAGAGCATATGAGTTACAAACATACCCCTAAACACTCCAGATTTTTCATAAAATCCGAATTACTTGGTATGTTTATTGTGTCTTGTCCTGTTGAATGAACAGATTTTGGAGAAGTCTGATTACACCATGATTTCTGGGAGCCCTTTCATTAAAAAATCGGGTATGTAGTTCAGGGTTCGGCAGCCTTATGCCTTTTTGTATTGAAAATGCATTGTTGAACGCAACATAGGGGGTGTTTATGTTGTATAGGTTGGAGGAAGATATCATTTTACTTCAATGTATCCTATGAGATCAAAGACAAGAGCATTGAATTTGATGAAAACCGCAATGTTCAGAGGGCTGAATTTGTGGTTCGGGCATATATGCAGTAAGTTCTTTTGGCAATAAAGCGGAGCATTGTGAAACAAATTGGCAGCACATTTGTTACAGTTTTGTAATGGTTATCTTCTACTTGTCTTTGTTGTTACCAGGGGAGGTAGGTTTTCAGATGGATGGGGTTCATGCGAACGGCGTGAGAAGAGATTTCTAAAACCAAATCATGATATCCCTAGTACAGCAGAAACCAGAGCAAAAAACAAAGCATGTCAGGTTGATCTTCTCCCCAGAGGTTCATTCCAAAATATTCTATTTGTGACATGACTTTCTTATGAATTACTCCTTGGTTCTGTAGTTGAACTATACATGTCTCTTTATGCATGTGCACACACTTGGTCAAGACACAAATCTCCCAAAGAGTTAGGTGATTCTGTTAGGCGAAACCTAACATCTTTTTTAATGGTGATGCGTCAATGAATTAAACGTGTCCTGAGCTAAACAAGGTAAGGCTAGGGCTAGGTCAGGTAATTATTGCCATCTCAGAATGATAAATTTTGTTTTGGATTGGTGGCTCTCAGTTATAAAAAATGTGGAGCTTGACAATTGAACAATCCTTGTTTGCTATATATATATATATTTTAACCCAGGTCCCTATTCTTGTCATTTTCATTATCTTTCGAGTCATGAATTATATTGTTAGATCTTTGTGCATTCCTGTTGGTCCCTCTATTAGCCATTGGTACCATTTATCACAACACTGTTTGCATAGAATTCAATGTCCTGATGTTTATGACATATATCACCAATTAGTTTTCTTGTTCTGAAAGTGAAAATATATATTTACATCACAGGACCTACTCGGAATTGGAGAGTATAGACCCGGTGTGAGCCAATGCCAGCGATGATAGTTACTCAAAGAATCCCAACTTGGCTATTCTGGTTCACTAAAATATTCTTCGAATTACATGATGATAACCTACAAGGCAATATAACACGTGAATTTCTTATTAACTTGTGAGCAAATTCGAGGGAAAAGAAAAGAACGAAACATAGAATGCTTCATGTATTTTTCTTTGACCATCTAAATGACTCTAAATCTGAACTGTAGTTATCTCCTTTTACCTGCTTTGTCATTTTTATTTGTGAACATTACTTTTTTATGTTCCTTACATTTGGTGACACCGGGATGGGATCAATTAGATGATTATCTCAAAAGGGCACGTGGGGAATGTTTGGCGCTTCATTATTGTTCAATTATTTAAAAATTAGACAGGATTGAATTACAACGTACAAAAATAGTGAACAAGGCTACGTGGTCCAAAACCAAAAGGAAAAGGCTTCCCTCGAAGTACAGGACGAAACAGTTGATATACAACGAGGCATATCTGTTTCCTTTTGGATTTTTAGGTCCTGTTCTTTAACAGTCTGTACCCTTTAGTATTTTAGTAACAAGTGTATTTACAATGACAATTAAGCCCAGTGCCTTTTTCAGAAGTAGCTGGCAAGTCCCAAATGAGCCCTTTTTTTTTTTTTTTTTTTTAAGTTTTAAATAACACATAAGCTATTGGTTGGAGTTTCTTTCGATCTTCGGTCTCCTGCTACCTTTAAGCGATATTTTTACGTGAATAAACCTTCTATTCACAAAACAATTGACATGATTGATTGCCTGATTTTCATCGACAATGATCATCTTACCGTGCTCTCAAACTTGGTTTTGAATTTGAGTCGACTTAACAATTATTTTAATTTATACTTCTCTCCTAATTCAATTAGGTAAGGATAGTAGCGAAGCCACTAAGAAATAAGTGAGGGCAATTAATTTTGTCTAGTTTAAAAATCTTAGAAGATATATTGATTTAGTGAGGGCAATTAATCTTGATTTAGTTAACTTATAAATCTGCCTCTGTTGAATTAATTGAATTTATTAAATTTAGGCTAAAAAATGTATAAAAAGTTTTAAATTAAAAAAATTAAGTTCAAATTTTATTTTAAAAATCACACAAATATTCACACATACAGATAATAATAAAATTTTGATATTATATATTGTCATAAATTTTGTCTCGACTGATTTGGTTTTATGACCAGCCAGTAGGTAAAGAATATATAATATTTTATCAGTTATGGGAACAAAGTCCCATCAGTTATTTTTATTGTGATTTGATATTAAAGAGAAAAATGGACCAAACAAAAAAAGGTTAAAAATTTTGGAAGCTTGATAGTACGGGGATAACGTAGTCATATTAGAAAAAGCTGTGGGCTTGAATCCTAGACGCTTCATATTCCCCTTTTCTCTCGCACCGGTACAAAACGATTCCACTTCCTCTCCTTCCCTGTGGCTGCTGACTGAACCAGAGATGCCTCAAAGAGCTGGTAACACGTCACTCTCACAATCGTTCTTTGCGTTTTAGTGTTTCGGGCTCTGCTCACTGCTCAGATTGCTGCTGCGTGTGAGAGATTTCTGACTCATTTTAAATGATCTTTATTCTCTGTAACGCTGTTTGCATTTCACTTTTCTTGATGCTAGAAATGACCGTTCCTTTGTCTGCAGCACCTTCACTGTTCTCTTAGTCAAATCAAACTCCTCCAAGTTCATGGCTCGGCAGGTACTCATCATATTCTTCTCTTTTATTTTGAAGGTTTATGAGTTTAAGGCTAAACCCATTTGTTGTTGTTATTATTATTATTATTATTAATGTAGGAAGATGGGTGGCCTCTTGGCCTGAGGCCACTTAATGCAAGAGTTGGGTTGGTGGGAAATCGCAATTTATCTGGTTCAGTTTCTTTCAACACTTTGCTTACTGGCTCTCCAAGCTCCTCTACACTTTCTTCTTCAGATCTTGATACAGAGGTCACTTCTTTCTTCTCAGTTGATGCCTCGGTTTTATTACTATGCATTTAAAAACTTTTAGCACGGAAGCGTAGATGCATTATGTTAGTCCAGGCATACAATTATTTCTTTGAGTAATACTATGCATGCATAGCTAGGATAACAATCAAATATTTAAACTTGTGTGATCAGTTAAATAAAATCGTGTAAAAACCTCTTGAGCAAGTCATCGAGCAGTTTGAATAGACTTTATTTGTACACCATTATTGTATTTTCATTCAAGTACTAGCTTTGGGTATGATGAGTACCAGATTCATTTCCTTATCTTTTGATTTTGTTTTCTTTAATCTTTAGTTAATTTCACGGAACAACAAAAGCAACTTAAAATCCCACTTTACTCTTTCCACATGGGCCGTCATGATGGTGTTTTTGACTGCACTTGTTACTTCCACTAAACCCTTTTAAAGATTGCAGATCTCTTTGTTTGAGTTAAAATATACAAATATGGTTGTCCTCACACTCAATGAGGTTCCATGAACTGAAAACAAGAAAGAGATGCCTACTGCCTCTTGGATCTCTCACTGATTAGAATGGTGAAAAAGGTTTCTTATCACGCATGCAAGTGAACCTAGGGTCCCAGAACATGGGCTAACAGATCAATGAATCTGTCATTGCTATTAATCTCTGATCAGTCTTCCTTTGTGCCTAAACTTTTGTTAATCAATTCAGATACTTATTTTGTTTGATATCAGTCCACTGGTTCCTTTTTCCGCGACAAGAGCATCACACTTGGGAGCCTTATTGGTGTTTCTAACATTCTGGAGCTCTCGCGAAGATCTACTAGGAGAAGACCAACGGATACCTTGAGAGACCAGAAGAATTACAAGCCTAGGCCTTGGTTGTTTTCGCTGTGCTCAAAACTAACTACGGATGCTGTGAACACTAACAACACGCCCTCTCTTGGTCACTTTCTTGAAGCGGAAAGGAGAGCTGCCAGCATTTGCAGGAGGAATCATAGCCCAGCAATCTATGGACCTAATGATTTTTCACCAGTTCTTCCAGTTACAAATCCAAATCCTTTATTTGTCGGTGACCGGGTTGCCCCTCATGCAAGTCCTTCATTAAGTGCAGATGGTGAGAGAAGATCTAATAGAGAACTACTGGAACACGGCGATGGATACGGAGCTCCATTATTGCTTTCATGTATGTGTGGTCAACTCATTAAATGATGCGTTTTCATTGAATATACCACACTCTTTCAGGAGAAGAATGTATTGCGTGGTTAAAATTTATAGATATCTTTGTTCATTTGTTTCATAGGGGCCAATTTTGCCAAAAGTTATGCCTTGAAACCTTCCTGATTAATATAGGCTTTTAAGCAATAATAAATTATTACTAAACTCAAAAAACTCTCATTCGAGATTTTTTTCCCCCTTCCAAAGATTCTTGGTGTTCTCTCTCTCCAATTCAAAATAACCCAGGTGTCTTTTTTCTAATATCATTAGCCATCTTAAGCAATTACATAAATCAAAGTAAACTTCTTCCTGTCTTTCTATCATTGTATGACTGGGATCCCAAACCCCAGAACTCTGGAACCTAAAAAAATCTTACTGGTTTAACCAACTAGTACTTACAGGAAACGGCAAACAATATTTGCCTCCTATTCCGAAAAACAGAGTGTTTTTCGATATAAAAGAGAGAAGACAAATGAGAAGGCAAATGTAGCTTAAGCTATTTCAATAAGCTAATATAGCAAACATTATTTTGTAACCAAGTAGTTCTAAGATTCATTAATCATGATTCGATAGGTTCCAAGTTGAGGCAGAACAAATGTGCGCATTTCAATTGGCAAATATATTTAATGAAATTAAAAGGAATGGCACAGATAGCAGTTTTGCTTATAAAATCTAAAATAATATTAAGAGCGGATTTCTCCAGCTTCTTCCACAAGAAATAGTGGATAAAAAAAGCATACTGTTTCCTCTTTTCTTTCTTTGTTCTTTTCCTTTTTTTTTCCTTCCTTTTTAATAGAGGAAATGGATCATACTCAAACATAGTTGAACAGCCATTGAGCATTTGGCCTCATTATTCTGTACAAACGTGCGGACTTGAAGCATGAAAATCCTAAACATTGTTGCTTCTTCAATCTAAAGAGCAGCATACTAGATTGACAGGATTCCACAGAAAAAACTTGCACAAGGACATTTTACTTGACTCTTGTATCTCACATGCTTAAAATTCAAATGGAGGAGGGTTGAAAAAGTTACCCAAATGAGCCATTTAAAGCAATCTGAATGTTACAACACTGCTGGTCCATCAACTAACATGGCAAGAAGGAGAATCCCTAGCATCCATGTGTAAAAGCTTATCACTTGCTTCATTGCATTCAGCTGCGACCCTTCCTGAACTTCTGCCAGCTATCTTCACAAATGAGCCCACGGCTGACAAACCCTTGAAGCTGCTGCTGCTTCCTTCGCTGGAATTCCAGGACTTCCTTGATATCCTGGGTTTTGAGGGACTAATGTCCAGTTCGGTAGCAGAGTTGATAATTCTGGCAGCAACTAGGTTGGCAATGCTGCAGCGGCAGAAGGGGCAAGCAGGGACCTCTGGGACAGCTGTTATGGTGTCAGGCTTCTTGTGGCAACACAGGGCTAGGGTGCAATGAGCACACATTTGATGCCCACATGGCTTTATCTCAATTGTGCAGAGATTTTCAAAGCATATGCAGCATAGCTCAACGTCACTTGCCTGCTTGAGAAAAATTTTCCGGTAAATACAAATGAAGAGATGAACATACCTATATTTTAACAAGATCAGTACTCTATGGTTTTCCACAAATCAGGGCCTTGAGGTTCATTTACCATCACATTTTATCTCACCTTGATATGGGAAAAAAATCATATTTTTAAAGTCATATCCTGGATCATTTCTATTACTATTAGAATTTAGACATATGTCACAATTCATACTTCAGAATACATAAGTTCAAATGGATAATTTAAGCTTAAAAGAATATCACCTCAGAGGTATTGTCATCGACCTCAGCATCAGAAGGTGAAGTTGATGGAACTGAGCAGATTGTCTCATTCAAAATGGCTTTCTCCCTCTCCTCATTTGTCTCCATTAAGGCCTTCTCCAGCAGCTCTTTGGCCTCTGGATTAAGATCAGTCATGTTCCGTAATTGCAGTGGCCAGACAAGAGGCTCTGCAGATGAAGGGTTCAGCAAGGCTGCACACGCTTGATGTTTGTACTTGAGAGCAATTGCATATGGTATTCTCCTGAAACACGTCATTTTTAGCTGAAATCAATACAAGACTTCTAAAGCCATCACATAAACAATACCACTAACATTTCAGGATTGATAGCAAAACTTACAACATTTTTATTTTGCCAAAAACAGGAAGACAGAAGACAAAGTGCCAAGAAAAATAAAGTTTCCCAATTTGCAATTCAAATTAGTTCTTCCAAAAATAGACTTGCAAACTGTACCATGGAAACAAGATACCAAAATGCAAAATTACACCAAAGGTCTTTCTCTACGGCCCATCTCACATAACTAATAGCAAAGCAAAGGGCTTTCTATCTCTTGCTGGGAAGACTCACCCAAATGCATCTGGCTGAACCCTATCAGCTCCCCAAGCAAGCAATTCCCGTATACACTCCAATGAACCTCCCCGAGCAGCAAAATGAAGTGGTGTGCTCCCTGGATATCTATATATATGCCTCCCATTAATCTAAATGAAGAAGTCACTCAACAAATAAATTAGACCTTATGATTGAAAAGTACCCATTTCCACCAGTTGATGAACAAGCAAGAGCTCCATTGTCTAAGAGGGTATGAACACATTCAGACCATCCTTGACGGGCAGCCAAGTGCAGTGGGGTAGCACCACTTTCGTCTCTTATGTTAACAAATCTTGAAAATCCCCTGCAACAGCTCTCATTCAGTCACACAATAATTATTGAGATTCAACTTTACACACACGCAGATGCAGAACAAGAAAGAGACCAAGTATTTGCTACAGGGCTTGTCCGGGCAGCAGTAAGTACTGCTTGCAGGCAATCTGAATGGCCATAGTAGGCAGCATAGTGTAGGCAAGTTCTTCCTTGAAGAGAATCAAAATTCAGAATCTAATAATTTACAGCACACCAAATGATCAGTTTCATCGAAAATTATCCAAGAAAAGCAAAGCCAAAATCAACGTAAATCGTTAAGAAGAAAACATACAAATGCTCCACTTTCAATGAGTTTTTTCACACAAGATAACTTCCCATTCATTGCAGCCACCATTAATGGGGTCTGAATAGGCCAATCACCAGCACAATCAACCCAAAACACAAGTAAAGCATACAATGTCAGAGACTAAAATGCATAACCAATAAAAACAGCAAGTAAAATGGAGATTTAACAACTGACACAAACATATAGGAAAACCAAGAATATTACCTGTTTATAGCGATTCAAGGCATCTGTATTGGTATATAAAAAGAACTGATCCAACAGCATTGACAGAACCTACCCATGATCCAGAAAAGCCAATAAAACAAAAACCCAGAAAATCCCATCAATATTTTCCCAAGAAAATTATAAAGAAACCACAAAAACAAGCAAATCAATCAAGTAAAGCAACAAACTCCTAAACTCACCTCCATCTGGCCATAAGCAGCAGCCAAATGCAATGCAGATTGCTTTCCATATCCACTAGTCATTCCCAAGACAGTTGGGTCAGCTTCCACCATAGCCTCAATCATCTGCAAGTCCCCATTCTCCACGGCAACAAACAATGCACTTTCACTTCGTTCCCTGCAACTCATTCTCTGACCCATGACCTCTCTTTAGCTCAATATCTTGCACTAAAGAAATGAGAGCTGCCCGGAGACTTTATTCACGCGCCACCACCACGTGACATCCGGCTCCCGCAGTGTGGCTGCTGCTTAATCTTATTGTAGTGGTGGCACTAAGCCAAAGGACTGATTCTTTTCGAATGTGAAATGCTATCCATTTAAGTGTGTAAATAATGCAACTACATTTGGCTAGTAGTTTGGTCCCGCGCCCGCCGAAATTTCGGGAAATAATCAAATCCTTTATTGCCATAATCATTAATAATGCAATCCCATGTTTAGATTCTTCTTTACAGCCTTTGATATTTTGTGTTTTTTTTTTTTCAAAGGTAATATCAAATCTTTCGGTCGGAGCAATTTGGTGATCAACTTTTACTTTTACTTTTTTTTTTTTCGTCCTCGTCACTCCAAAATTTAACGAGGGGGAAAAAATGAAAAAAAAAAAAAAGGCAATCTTTTAATTTAATCCCTTCTTTGTGGGACAGGAAATTGTTTTCCTTGGACTTTCTACTTATTGCTACAATCCAAGTCATCAACATGGATAGCTTTTTTGTCTCTTTTCTTCTTTGGTCAACTAATTACAACTAAAAAGAAAAAAAAACAATACAAAAAAAAAAGAAAATATTTGTGAGTCTAAATGCTTACTGTCACAGTTGAGTCAAAGTTCAACACATTGTAACAGCAATTCAAAGTTCAAAATAAAAATTTGATGTGGTTGGTTTAAAAAAAAAAAAACCAATATATTTTCTAATGTGATTGGCTCGGATACTTAAGAGATAATTTGAAAATCTGTGGCAATTACATGTGAGACCTCTACCATATTTTCAAGAAGGGATTAAACATTAATAAGTTTATGGAGACTTCAACTCAAATAAGATCAGAATCAGCCCGCCACTAGATAGTAAGGCTAAGTGGCAAATGGCAATAAGAGTCAATTTGAAATTTAAATAAATAAGAACATGTATGGATCTTTTAAGTCCCAGTCAAAATATATTGATTTTTAACGCATATATTCGAGAGAAATTTAAAACCTAAGGCATACAGTGAGTAATCTTAACATACAATTTTTATTTTATTTTATTTTATTGAGATTTGTAGCTTATCTTGAACTGCGAGCTGCTTTTCTTAATTACTGGATTCAATTGTAGTGGCTTAATGAATCTGCAGCTTACTGGTACTTCCAACAATTGATTTGTTTTTCTCCATGAGTGTTAGCAAATGATCTTTGCCTTTGCAGATTGCACTCGTATCAACTGGTTTGTATACTGAGGTAGGTAGAGGCCGAGATATCTGTTGGGTTTGCCAACAAAAGATTATCTTGCATGCAAAGAGCACTGCAAACTAATATTGAATTTTGCAAATGCGAAAGTGGAATAAGTTGTTAAGAAAGTGCTCCATATGTTTGAAGAATCTCAACATTTTGTAGATATTGGTCATAATGGGTAAACAAGACATGTCCCATGAATCATTTTAAATAATGTCGAATAATAATATTCAGCCTAAAGGATGACACATGGGTGACATAAATAGCAATCATACTCATGCCTTTTGACATTGTTGTGTTTAAGTTAAAAGCAATAGGAGTGTTAAAAAAGGGTTCCATGAGGTGTTGTTAATTAATATCGCCGAACTGTTTTACCATATTATGCTTCTTGTCTATTAGATATGCTGGAGTCCACTAGGTCGTATTGTTTAAATGATCAAGATTGTAATGTTTGTGATGTGATATTTCGAACTATATGGGATTTACCCAAAATCCTACTATTATAACTACTTTGTTTGCAGTGATTGATTGATTGATATGTTGATGTTTGTCAAGCTACTAATTCTTGTGGCTTCGGCTGGAACTATGGGTATATTTTTGGACAAGAAGAATTATGCAGTCAATTATGGTTCTATAGGGTGCCAATGTGCCATTGTAGCAGCATTATATACACGATAAGATTGTGCGAGAAAGTTCAGAATTCCAGCCATCATAATCGCATTATAAATTCTCCAGGTTGGTTGCTGAATCCACTTGTGAGGCTACCAACTTGGGGGAATTGGAATTTTTGTTATGGGTTTAGGGTTTTGGTGGTTCAGCATCGTGCGAATTTGGGATTTGGGAATTAAGAGAGTCATGTTCCGATCTTAAATAAATGAGTAAATGAATTTGATTATCTTTCAATCGCTCACTTTATTTTTGAAAATCACATTGTTTTTATTTTTATTCAAAAGATTACAAAAGCTCGAAAAAATGATGTTGTTATCAGTATTTAACATAGTAATACGACCATTTCATTTACGGAAACCAAAAGCACAAATTCAATCAAAATTCATATTCCTTTAAAGTTCCAGTTGTAGCAATGACATCTGCTTTCTCCAATATTTACTTCTACAAAGTAAAAACATGGCTTCTCTTTAGCATTGCTTCCTGTTATCTATTCCTTTTCTCTCTCCACCTTCATCCAATTGAACCTCTTGGGTTGACCCTTTTTTTTGCCACCAGCCTCCAAACCGCTTAAGCCAGCTCCCCTTTTGTTACTGCTACGTACACGTGGAAGGGTTTTAGCGGCCACCTTGTCATTTCACGGCCTGTAATATAGGCGAAATCAGCTATTATGCTCATTCGTATGGTTTTTGACAATTATATTTATGTGTGTTCTTTTGGTTGATGTACAGGTGTGATGTTTGTCTCGTTAAAATTTCGGAAAATTATTTTTCATTAAGATGATAAGCTAAATCATTTGAATCAGTTGAAATAATATTTTTATGATTTATGCAGCGGGTTGATATAAGGATATCTTTTCGGAAGTATTCCTGCCATTCAAGGGCTCACAATCTGCTGAATGAAATATAATGAATGCCACTCTGTTTCTTGTACCTTGTATGTCTCCATTGATATTTCAGTTTTCATACAATAATGAATTGTCAGTATCGCGGAAAGAAAATGGTGAATTTTTTCAGATTTTTTTTAAAAAAAAATAGATTTTTTTTTCTTAAAAAAAAGACTTCTTGAAGCAAATTAATATTTTGCATCTCCAACCTCATCAGGAGACTTTGGCATCATTATCAAATTTAACTCCACCTCATTGGCAAATTTTGGCATCATTATCAAATTTATCTAGTTAGTACCTGAATCTATTCTTCTTAAGCATCTTGGAGGTGTTCTTCCACATCATTGATAGACTTTGGTATTAGTTGGCATTCTAATCTAACTTTTTTTTAGTATACCCTTATATCTTATATTAATTTTTTTCTATGGAAATAAATTCACTCTAAGAAATTTTAATAAGAACATTATTTTATTGTTCCTTTAATCAACTAAACTCATAAAAGAAAAATTATCTGAGGCCTAAATATATGTAATTTAACATAATTATGGTTAATTCATTTGTTTGATATGAATGTTTAAAACCTAAACATTAGTTGTGAGTTTATAATGTCACACTCTTTTTATTTTGTTATATCTTTCTAAACAGATTTGATCACTTGAATATCTTTACAGTCATATATAGTCGTTTGAGTCCATTTTAAACATACTAAAATTAATTGGGTGAAATTGCATTTTCAAGTCAAGAAACTAACATTTGTCACAAAAAATCACTATTGTATTTTAAGCTGTTTTTCTATTATAAATTGTAATTCAATTTAGTAAGGTTGGTTAATTAAGAAAATGCTATTTTTGTTATAAGCTTTCTTTAGTTTTGTGGTGTTGTATCTTTGTTGCTGCAAGGAGTGAAATAAATTCAATTATATTTGATAAATATGATTTTTAAAATTGTAATTTTCAAAAAAGTTATATTGATAAACAAGTTCTTTCATTAAAACGAAAAACATTACGGAACAAAATTAAGAAAAAGTTAATATCAAACAAAACTTCAGCTTTTGGGTCAAGATTTTTAATAAAGAAATTGTCATAGTTAAAAAGTCTTGCATTTGAACGACATGTACTTACTAGCAGGAATGGATTAGCTATGGTCCCCAAATAATCATGTTTTGTATGAAAATTACTTAAAAAAAAGTTAAGAATAAAAGATTATTACATTCAATTAGAATCATATTATATGAATTTGTATAAAAAATTTAAATTAAAGTTATTCTCCTCCCACCTGCCCTCTCTCCGGCGTAACCGTTCGGCATAACCACCACCCCTATCATCTATTTTCTTTAGCATCAATCCATCACCTCCACCAAGATATGATGAGTTTTCATATTGGATTGTTAAATTTTATGAAATAAAGTAGGTTTGGTTTTTATTGATGATATTGGTTTTGCTTTGTGCGATAATCTAAGTTTTTTTTTTAATTTGGGATTTAATTAAGAATAAGTATTTGGTTCATATTACACTTAAAAGTATTTTATAAATATTAATTATTACAATTTAAAAATTAAGTTGATTATCTTATAATTATGAGAAGAAAAATATGTTACACTTTTATTATTTTAATCAAAATTAATATATAAAAAATTAAAAATCACATTTACCGTACACTAGCATTGTTAATTCGTAGTTATAACCTTTTTTATTTCTTTTTCTTACGCAATTTTAAGTTGGGGTTTGGGGTATATGAATAATTCCAATTTTAAACCCTAATAAACTATAAAACCCCATAAAAAAGTCGAAGTTGCTATTACTGAACTGAAGGATTGGGGGAAAACGGAAGATGATGATTCGCAATCAAAGCCGTCTGATATCAACCGGATCGTATCTCGTGAGGCAATTATGTAGCACGCCAACGGAAACAGTTTCGCAAAGGATAGCGGCGCCGACGCCGTTTCCGACCGGAAATGAAGATAAACTGTACAAGAGGCTGTCGGCTCTCGGAGCCACCGGAGGCAGCGTGACCGGGGCGCTAAATGCGTACATAATGGAGGGTAAAACCGTCAGAAAAGATATGCTCGAATATTGCGTCCGGAGCCTCCGCAAATTTGGCCGCTACCGTCATGCACTTGAGGTCTTCCATTCCTTCCTTGTCCTCGATAATATATAAATTTAAAATTTCTCTTTGCTAGATTGTTTTTTTTTCCTAAGATTTATATTCTTTTTGAATTTATTTTTTTGTTGTTCTCAGAATTAAATGCCTCAGCCGAAAGATTCTGTCTTTTATATGAATGTATTGTGTACTTGTATATTTTGTGTTGTATAATTTGTTTTGATGATTGTGTTTAATTTTTTTAATCTTTTTTAACAACAATGCAGGTCATTGAATGGATGGAGAGTCGGAAAATACATTTCTCTTACACTGACTTTGCAGTATATCTAGATCTTACGGCAAAAACCAAAGGGATAGCTGCTGCTGAAGAGTACTTCAATAGCCTCTCAGAATATGCAAAGAATAGATACACTTATGGAGCACTTCTGAATTGCTATTGCAAGGAACTTATGACGGAAAGGGCATTGGCTCTGTTTGAGAAGATGGATGAACTGAAGTTTCTGGGAAATACTGTAGCTTTTAATAATCTCAGCACTATGTATTTGAGATTGGGCCAGCCAGAGAAGGTGCGTCCTCTGGTGAACCAAATGAAGCAAAGGAACATTTCTCTAGACAACCTTACTTATATTGTCTGGATGCAGAGCTACTCTCATTTAAATGACATTGATGGGGTAGAGAGAGTTTTTTATGAAATGTGCAATGAATGCGAAGATAAATGCCGTTGGACGACGTATAGTAACTTGGCGTCAATTTATGTCAAGGCTGAACTTTTTGAGAAAGCTGAGTTAGCTCTCAAGAAACTAGAGGAGATGAAGCCTCGTGATCGTAAAGCTTACCATTTTCTAATTAGTTTGTATTGTAATACTTCTAATCTTGATGCGGTCAATCGTGTATGGGGCATCCTGAAGTCGACTTTTCCCCCGACAAATACGAGCTCTCTGGTCCTGCTTCAAGCTCTTGCTAAACTCAATGCTATCGACATCTTGAAACAATGCTTTGAGGAGTGGGAGTCCCGTTGCTCCAGTTATGATATGAGGTTGGCAGATGTCATTATACGTGCTTATTTACAAAAGGATATGTATGAGGAAGCTGCATTGATCTTTAATAATGCTAAGAAAAGGGCTAATGCCAGCGCCCGATTTTTCAAGTCTCGGGAGTCTTTCATGATTTACTATCTGAGGTCTCGTCAGCTGGATTTGGCTCTAAATGAAATGGAAGCAGCTTTGTCTGAAGCCAAGCAATTTCACTGGCGCCCAATGCAAGTAACAGTTGATACATTTTTTAGGTTCTTTGAGGAAGAGAAAGATGTTGATGGGGCAGAGGAGTTCTGCAAGGTCTTGAAATCACTTAATTGTCTTGATTTCAGTGCCTACAGTTTGTTGATAAAGACTTATATAGCTGCTGGAAAGTTGGCCTCAGACATGCGGCAGAGGTTGGAGGATGATGATATTGAAATAACTGATGAGCTTGAGGACTTGCTTGTAAAGGTATGCCCTCCTTAGGTTAGGTTTGGAGTGTGAACCAAATCCCTAAAATTCGATCTATTGTTATTTGATGTGTATTTTACATTCAGTAATTTTCATCATTTAATTGTAACTAGCAATTGGAAACCGATCATGTCTTAACAAATGCAAATTAAGACTCTCTGTTAGCGACTGTTTCATCAATTCACTTTTTATTACTCTATTGTGGTGCGCTAGTGATATTAAATTTATCTTCCAAAAATATGAAAACCTCAAAAATGAAGGGAAAATGTATAGCGTGTTGATGAAACTTTTGTCTTTTTAACTGTAAATGGAGATAAACGGATGTTTTTATACTTTTAAAGGGTAAACTAACCATCGTAATTCTAAGTAGGGGTCAATTAAAGTTCACCCTAAAGGAAATACAATGTATTGGGTAAGAGAATAATCTGAACGGCTGCAGTGCATTGTTCAACTAGAAGTTTAATCGTCTCATTGAAGACATTATATTGGGAATGTGAGAAAACTGAGATCAAATACAATTCCAGTAGCGGACGAGCAGAGTCTCCAAAGTGCCTGAAGTTTGAGAAAACTAAACGTGTGCGTGTATTCAAACAAAGATAGATCATCAATGATTACCATAACAACTTACGACTGGTAAATCAGTCATTAAAACACAGACTTTTATCTTATACTCCACATGAAAATTCCGTGTAATCAGTCATACAACATATAATTAGATTATAGCGAAGCCTTCAAAGTAGAAATTTGAAACAAAAATGACGAACTGGTAACCATATGGTATCAGATAAATTACACATAAGCTTGGACCATTCAGTAAGTGGCTGATACAAGATGATGCCCAGTGCCCCAATAATCTGTTCAAAATGTCCCTTCCACAGGCTTGGCTGATATACAAGAACAATCATGTGGAGCGAAAGAATCAAGAAATGTAGAAAAGCTTCTCATTTAGATCCCGAATTGGTGCAGTTGTGATGTAAAGTTCAAATCCTTGGTTGTAATGTTTTCCTCTTGTGGTCCAATCTTCAATACTGTCCAGCTTATCGATATCCTCTGCTTGAATCACATGGCCCTTTATAATACGAGCGAAAAAGCATTCCCCTTAAGTGCCCTCTTTGACTGCAAATAGTTCGTACTTCATCAAGGACAATTGTGGCTGAAATGTGTTATGCCGAGCTCAGATTAGCATTTGATAGCATAAAATTCTCAGAATTCAATGCAGCAAGCTTGAGCAAACCAAAAGTCGGCAACCTATCCACTCAATTTAAGATGTTAGAGTTCATGATTCATTATCTTTAACAACAGCAAGCATTGAACTGTTGATATATGTTACATAACGTGACCCCAAGACAAGTCAAAACTCAAAACACTTATCAGCATTCACAACAAAACTAAGTCAAGCTCAAGCCATGTCCGAGCTTGAAGTTTCTCGTTCAGATAAGACAAAGAAAAAGCACCTTCCAGTTCAAAAGATGAGGATCAAACCAACGATTCAAATCCCAACTCAACAACTCATAACAAGTCCTCTGAGTTCATGATCAAACCCCAAAACGTCACTCCCCCTACAGACACGTCTCCATGGCCAATCATCTTTCAAAAACTACGACCGCCTCAATGTACGAACCGGACACTACACGCCTCTCCCCTCCGGTTATTCCCCTCTCAAGCGGCCGCTCGCCGATTGCTCAGTAAAGTGCCTAATGTAGCGAAAGAGTATGCTTTAACTGGGGCTGTGTTTCAGAGGCTCACTTTGATTTCGTGTAACGCCAAATTTCCATTATTTTAAACAGAAATTCGGTTTTTACTAGAAATCATATACGGCACTATAACCCTTATTAATAAGGATGTTAAAAACATAAATAGGATTATTGATGGAGTAATTTTGGAAAAAAATTACTTTTTTTAAATTTAATACATTTCTTAATACTCACTATAAATTCATACTTTTTTTTTTCTCTTTTGCTCATTACTCTCTTACTAGGAGTGGCAAAAGGTCGGCCAAGCCTAAGCCTGACCTGATCAAAAAAATTTGAAGCTCAACCATTTTATAGTTAGGCTCGGGTCGGGCTCGGCCCGACTCTACTGAAATAGGTTTCATATTATTTTAATGTTAAACTATTTTTTAATAATTTATTTTATATTCATATTATTTTAATGTTTTCTTCCGTACATGCACCTTAATTCAATAATTTAGGCAACTCAAATTTGTCAATATCTTATAATTTTATGACCATATCCCAAATTCATTAATATTATTTTTTAATTTTTGTTCTCTTTCTATTATAATACCATGCATATAAAAAAAAAAGAACTATTTTTTCTAATTTAAAATAATTAACAACGCAAAGGCAAAATGTACAATACAATTAATCACAAAATAATTCACAAAACAACCAACTAATAGGAATAATTTTTTAAATTCAATTCCATAATCCTACATTAAAAACACACAATGCAATTAAATTAAAAAAGCACAATTCAATTCCACAACTATTTCAACTATACACAATTCAATTCAACAGCCCAATATAAAAAAAAAAAAAACTCATGTCTTATACAAATAAAAACACACAATTTAATTCCACAACCAAACATTAAAAAAAAAAAAAGAATTACTCCAACACTTGCGAGCCACTTTCATCTTCATCCACAAATTCCTCTACAGTAAAAATTTCACTTTCGAGAATTTTACCTGTAAACAAAAAAGAAAAAAAAGTGAGAAAATAATTTAAGTTTTAAAATTATTACTAAACCAATTATTTAAATATTTTGTACATTATTTGTATTCATACCTTTGGAATTTGTCCATAACCAATATTGAGTGCACATAAGCGCTTCCAATGTCGTAGGATGAAGTCTACTCCGATGTGATCAAGACTCTACCTCCAGTGCTAAACGCAGATTCAGATGCAACGGTTGTATATCTTAGCCATTTGAGCCAAAATAGGGTATTTGCCTTGGTTCACCTTCCACTAATTCAGAATATCAAAGTCTGGAGTGGATTTGACTAAAGACTCTTCTAAGTACCTCTCAAGGTCAGACTCCGATACCATGATCTCACTATTTTGGCTTCCAAATGCCTCAAACTTACTTATATCAAAAAATTTATGGTCGTTTCCTACATTAAAATTAAAGCAAACATCGGCCGAAGAAGATTCACCAACAACCGCATCACTCACATTCCCATTCTTACCTTCATAAAACTTAACCAAATCGTTACTTAAATTGCGTACCCTTTGAATCTCATTTGCAGCACCCTCACCATAAAGTTGTGGAAAATAATAATTAACCAATTGCATCTTAAATCTCGGATCAAGAATAACCGCCATCACCAAAATTCTATAAATTTAGGCCCAATATTTATCAAATTTCATAATCATTTGACCAGCCGTTTCTCTAACCACAGACACATCATAAAGTTCTCATTCATTCAGATTAATCCTCATTTCACATATCATTGGAAAAAAAAGATTAGATGTGGGATATTGTGTACTTGAAAATAACTCTGTCATAGAGTAAAACAGTAGCAAATATTCCAACATCTTTTCAGCCATCCCCCATTCCTCATCTGTTGGCACAGAGGTGTAGTGTTTGTCGCGCTGCTGCAATCTAAAAAAGATAGTTTTATATTTCACAGCAACATCAAGCATAACATATGTAGAATTCCATCTAATTACACAATCAAGCACCAACTTTTTCTCACACTTAACTTGTAATTTTCGCGTAGCCATCTCAAAAGTTTCTACCCTCTTTAGTGTGCATGTCCAATAAGCCACACTATCCCTAATCTTTTTAATCCACTCCTCAATCACTTTCATCCCCTCCTTCACAATTATGTTTAAAATATGAGCCACACACCTTATATGAAAAAAAAATCCCCACCCATTACATTTAAAAAATGCTTCAGAAAGAAATTCAGTGGTATGTGGAGCCAGCAAATATAAGAACCTATTAATTACCAAAAAAATTAAATTTCATAAGTAATTAAATTGAATTAGAAATAAGTAAACATAATATCGAACCGGCAAATATATTAACCTATTTATTACCAAAAAACTAAATTTTAGAATTAATTAAATTCAATTAGAAATAAGTAAACATAATATCGAATCGGCAAATATATTAACCTATTTATTACCAAAAAATTAAATTTTAGAATTAATTAAATTGAATTAAAAATAAATTAACATAATATTGACTTTGCAAATATATTAACCTATTCATTACCAAAAAACTAAATTTTAGAATTAATTAAATTGAATTAAAAATAAATATCAATTGATAAGAAAAGTACCTTAAAATTCGACTTTATAACTGCCAAGACTTATCCAAAAAATGTCCCGTAACAATCATGTACCCCTTCTTTTGATTATTCGCAGTCCACATGTCTGTAGGAATTGCCACCCTATTATCATTATTCTCCAACAAAGCCATTGCTTTTGCCTTTTCAGTTTGATACAATTTAAGAATCTCACTCTTTAATGTGTTTATACTCAAATTCTTCACCAAAGGGTTGGCATAGGATATCAAATCTCTAAATGCATCATATTCCACAAAATTAAGTGGTAGCTCATGCTTTACAACCAAGGTTGCTATCTTTTGCCAAGCAACAATTGGATCAAATTATGTCGTCTCAACACAACTTGTTCCATCATCTTTCCTCGTCACGCTAAGAGTTTTTTGTAAGCTATTAGAAACTGAGGGAATACCATTTGCCTTACATTTTTTCAAATGTCTATCCAAATGATTTCACTTCACCTTCAATTCACCATCAATGTTTACCTTGGTAAAGTGTCCCCAAACATAAGAAGGTTCTTGCACACCTCGCTTTTTCTATTACTACTTTGTTGTACCCCATCATCATCATGGGATGCCTCTTCAACTCCTTCAACTTCTTGGACCCATTTGAGAGGAATGGCATCATTTCTATTCTCTTCGCCAACATGAAAATCCTCACTTGAATTTGATTTTCGTGCATCCGAATTGACATTATGACCTAAATTAAATGTGTAACAAGTTTAAATTAATTTATAGACTTAAAATATGATTGAACTTATAAATTTTAAGTTAATTTATAAACTCAAAATATGATTAAACTTAATTTACAATTACAACATAATAATTAATATTTACAACCTTATATAATAGCTATATTTAGCTAAAATATAATATTTATAGTAACTACATAATCATCATGAATATAATTAGCTAAAATTATAAATAAATTTATAAGCTTTAATAAAAAAATTAATTAATATTTATGAAATTATAAACTTAAGATATAATTAAACTTAATTTACAAATTACAATTATAACATAATAATTAAATAAACCCAATATATAGCCTTATATTTAGCCACAATATAATATTTACAGTAACTACATACTTAATTAATTAACATGAATATATTTAGCTAAAATTATAAATTCAATTATAAGCTTATATGAAAAAATTAATTAATATTTATAAAATTAAAATTACCAAAGCTAAATAGCTAATGCCGGCGGCAGAATGTGTGCGTTGGTTGGCAAGCAGACACGGCAGGACGGCGACAAAGGGCGGCTGCCGGATGGTTCATATCGCGATGTCGCACATCTGATTGTGATTGAAGATGGAGCAGGCTACATGTTGCAGGCACCAGGCGAGAGCGAGACAAATGGTTGGCGTGCAGCAGACGGTCACGATGCTGGCTGATGGGACAACGGCTGAGTGGCTGACTTAAGGTTTTGTCACTGTAAGTGTATGTGGTGTATGCGATTTATTGAAGTCTGAAGAGTGAAATGTGCGTGTGTGATCTATGTTGTGTGCGTGTGTGATGCAAATGTGATATGTGTTGTGTGTGTGTGTGTGATGTTGTGATGTGTCATGTGTGCATGTGTAAAACTTATGGTTTGTTTTTTAAATAGGGTCGGGTTGGTTTAAGCCCGACCTTGGCCCAAAATTTGTTCGGACCTAAGAATTTTGACCCGAACCCAACCCGAGACCTTAAAATTCGGGTCAAAGCCCTAAAAATTAGGGTCAAATCAGTCCGGTCAAAAATAGGGTCTTACTGATTCCTTAAAATTTAAACCCTTACTTAGGAGAGAATCTTAACGGTTGGTAAGTTTTACTCTCCCTATTCTCCATCAGTTTTCTTATCACTCTATTAAGAGTTTGTTGACATGGTTTCAGATTATTACAGACCATTATGCATGATTTAGGATGTGTTTAAGTTTTGTTTAGGGATTTGATTTATTGTTGAGTCTTGTTAATCAAACCTTGATGCAATAAACACACTGGACAATTATGGACAACATGAATATTTTAAATTTAAACACATATTTTATCAAAAATTCTTAAGAAGAACTTATCTTTCTAAAAGCTAGACATGTAGGGTTTATTGAACAAATTTTGTTTTATAAGATTTGATTTTGTTTTCAATTTTATATGTATTTCGAAATAGACACTGCTGCATTATAAAACTGCGACTTTAGCAAAATGACAATCTTCAAAAAATTATTTGTAGTACCAAATTGATTCAAAAAAATTCTGAAATTTTAAACAGAGATTGATATGTTTGTCTAGTATTCCCAGTTTTAATTTCATAATTTTATGATTAATTTATGATTTTATAAAAATTTTGGAATCTGTTCTATTCAGTTAAGGCACTGTGAAATAGTTTCAAATTTGTCAAGAAACAAATAGTTTTGAAAATGTTTTTGGCATAAGATCTTCTTGAAAATTTTACATGAGATACCCATGTATGTCTAGAATAGTTCTTAGAATATTATGTCATTTTGAATTTTAGATTAAGAGTTAAAATTTTGACAATTAGACTTGTACGAATATGAATTGGAAAATCAGGTTTTTAGAATAAGTTCTTAATATTTACATCTTGTATTTGTTTAAAGTGTTGGAGGTGGTTGAGCCTCTTAAAGGCTTAAAAGTGTGTTAGATCAATTCTTTTATCGAGTTAAGTAACTTCATTCCTAATGTACTGGATATGAATAATTATTTTGATATTATTATAAGTATAAGCGTTTTTATACTAATTAAAAGATTAATTGATTTTCATAACAAATTTAGTTTATGTACATGTTTTCAAATTTGAAAAATTATGTTATTTCTATTTCTATTTTTTAATTATGCTATTTCTATTTTTATTTTTTAACAAACTATTATAAATGCTTTTAAATATGTAATTTATTTTGTTACATGATTACCTTTTATGATTTTGTTTATAAAATATATATTTTGTTAGTTTATAAAATCTAAAGTGAGCTACTTGATTATGACCCGAATCGGCATTTAGTTGTTTTTTGGATTTCTTGCTGAGGCGAGTACTTATGTGAGATGTTGTGTAAATTTTATTGTACTCACAAGCGCATGAATCTATTATAATATAAATTTATGGTGACAAATATCAATCCCATGAAAATGTACGTTGGGTAGTGATGAGATGTGACAACTCACACTTGTCGTAATGAGCCTAGGGGCCATCGTAAGGCAAGAAGTCGGGTTATCAGTCATATCTTCGCAAAAAAATTTATTTAAGAGAGCGGATATACAATCCAAGTGACATTATAGCAGACATACTATAAGAGTACGATATTTACTTATCATATCAGCAGACATATCAGGCTAGAGAATTTGCTCTTGAGGTGATACAAGGAAGTTTATCGGAATCGTATAATTTACTCCCGAAGTACTCTCATGTATTGGAGAAGGAAAATGAAGATACACTAACTGGTCTAAAGTTGGATGGAAACAATTATATTGGGGTGATGCTGCGACGAAAACAATTAAATAACTTGCAGCAATTCCAAATTCAATAATAGCATTATAACTGAGTTGAATATGTACTCACATCACGAATCCAATGTGGCATTGATGGTCTGAAATCCTTCATACTATCCCAATATGGCTTGTCTTTTTCACGCGTGCTCGGTTTAAGTGTTTGTTTAACAATCGCCTAGGCATAAAGTAACCCAAATTTATTGTTAGGCAAATAATCTTTTATTTAATAAATACCCACGACAAAAAATAAAATAATATGTGCTACTTACAAGACGCTTGTTGTCGTTGAAAAACTTATACACCTCAGTATAACATATTGTAGAAGATAAAATGCCTTTTCATTTCAATATGCGAGGAGCCTTCTTATTTGTTTAGATAGCCCAATTTTCCCTAAAAAAACCATCACTTACTTCAAACAGTCAGGCTTGTAGCAAACGAAGATACAAAGTCAAGAAAAAAGAAAAAAGATGTTAATCATTGTTAAGTACAAGACAAAGTAACCATATTTGACTTTTCAACGCAATTGAAGGGCAGAAGCCATAAAGATTGTACTTAACCTCTTTGAGAGTGCTATCTTGGAAAGCCTCTAATTTTTTGTTCAGTGTAGTGTCCAAGTTGTCATATACGGTTTTCCAGGATGAACAACCCCATGGAAGACTTTTAAAGTACTTAAGATCATCGACATTGTTTAGCAATGATGAATTCGCATGTGTTCATCTTTTCTTCCATTGAGTACTCTATACGCAAAGTAATATAATGCAATCTTTGGCGCATCAAAGTCGTCCATATCATTAAAGTTTAAATCCTCAAATTTTTCATCTAATTGTTTAAGATTTGCCCCTATATCACCGTCAAAGTACAAATCACACAACATGTGGTTTGTCTCAAGCTTTACGTTTCTATGTATATTGTATACCCCCATAGCAAGGTTCGGTAACTAAGCACCACTCACTGATCGATAATCGCGCTAGTTGGCCATCAAATTCAAACCACAGTCAATCGTCATCACTTTCATTATGCGCTACTTGCCTCAGCAGCGCATTGTGCATGATCATGCCACTAAACACATACATATTCATCTTTGTGAAATGTCCAAATACATTATTCTTGAATAATCTAAATTGTCGTCTTGTTAACTTTGTTTTGATAGCTTCCATTACATTTCCAAACTTTGAAATATTAGTAATGTAGAAATTTTCTTTGTACCTGGTTCCCTCTTTAAAGCGGGCGGATTACGCTTTGCCCGTGACTTCTTCGCCATTTTATCTGTAGCAAAATTCAAATTTTATTTATTTTAACATTCGTTAATCGAAGGGAAAATAGATGCTTGTTGCACAAAAATATAAACATGTAGTTGCTGGATGATTGAGGGGTTGCTGGAAATTTGGGCGATGTGCGCTAGTCACCCAAAATTCCAATAACGTTGCTTCTGAAATTTTGGGTGATGGACGCCCATCACCCAAAATTTCAGAAGCAACGTTGTTGGAAGTTTGGGCGACAGGTGCCCATCGCCCAAAATTTCAAAAGCAACATTGTTGGAAGTTTGGGCGATGGGTGCCTGCCTTCTCACAATTGCCCAAAATTCTAGCAACAGCGTTGGTTCTCGCCTGTCGCTCAAAATACTAACAACAACATTGCTTCTTATTTGGGCAACAAGCACCCATCACCCGGGCGATAGACTAATTCTAGCAACCTGAGCCTCGCACGATAACGCACCCTGTCGCCTGAAAACACTTGCAATGCGATAATCCCCCCAAGCCACCATCAACTCATAATATCTTAATCTATAAAAAATGAGACAAAAAAAAGTCTGAAAGGCATTTAATCGAACATTTAACGTGTCATTGGTAATGTAAAAACTTAACACAAAACTATATTCCCCAAATGCTCATCTATCATGAAATATACACCCAACTACATTCAATTGATGATTTAATGTTACAGAAAAGAAAAAAAAATACATTGCTTTGATGTGAAAATCTCGAGATGTAGCCGTCACCCAATCACTGCATAAAACCATCGTCCAATCGCTGGAAATGTTGTTGCATCTTATCAGAATTGATGTTATCATCAAAAGCCCGTCGAGTCACCGTCGATCTAGCTGAAGAGGCACTGACGGTAGAGGATGATCAAGCCACCGACAGTTTTAAGAATGAAGAGAGAGTGAGGTGCTAGTTTCAAAGGCAAGGGTTGTTTGGTAAAAAAAAATTAATTGGCTACTAATGATAGAAAAACCTAAGGTGGCTACTTGTGAAAATGCCCAAAATCTTTAGGCTATTTTTCTTTAAACCTAATTTGGAATTTCTATGTCTAAAATAGAAGATCTCAACCATAATCTAGATTTGCTAGAAGATAAAAGAAAATAAGCATTGATCCATTTGGAAGCAAGCAAACCAAGTTAGTTTTCAACAAAAAAGTCAAACACAGATAATTTCACCTGGGAAGTTTAGTTCTCAGGAAAACCTTCCATAACAACCAAGAATCTAGTTCTGGAAAGCTAGGTCTAAATTGGGACGCCCTTCAAGATTGGCGAAGTCAGATCAAGAGGCTCTATAGGCTCTCGGACATAGAAGGGAAAAAACTACCAAGGCCTTCGAATGTTATCAATTTACGCATCTACTATGTATAAAACTCCCAAGTAATCTATGACTAAAACCAGAATAGCTGTAAACATATGCTATATATCATCAAAACAATGATCTTGGGAAATGAATATTCTTATATTTGCATGATTGAAATGATAGATTTAATCTATTTTTTTAGATTAAACCTATCTATTAATTAATTCCTTATTCATGGCCATTAAATTAAAAGGTTTAATCCATGATTAACCTATAGCTCCATCAGCTGAAAAGTTAATTAGAAAATTAACTTCCTATCCTCTGGTTATACTTAAAATTAAAAGGTCGATCCTTGATTAGCCTCAAAGCTTAGTCTCAAAATTTATAAGCTAGTACCTATAATCAAAGATTGAGCACAAAAATCAAGCCAACAAGATTAACAAAGACTTGAATTCAAAGATGCAGAAATTGGAATAGAAGCTACAATAGAGGGAAAAACCTCAGCTTGAGCAGCTTCGATATTCAAAGGAGCAATTGATGAAGTTTTTTTGATATCGTCTCTTTTTCTTTTAATTTTGAAACTTCATAATCTACCTTCTTAGAAGAATTCTCTGACCATTGAGATTTACACTTGTGGTGAGCTGTTTGATAATCATTTTCATGCATTTTTTTTTACTTCTTGCTCAATTTTCATCATCTTTGTCGAAATCGCTAAATCTTCTAAGATAATTATGATAACTATCCTCTTTTTCTTCGATTATATTTATGTTTACTCATATTTAACTATTTTCTTTGATATATCTCTGTAGTATCAAGATCTCTGTTTAGATTTAAAAAGGGGGTTATTTAAATATTTAGAACCATAAGAGATACTTGCTCAAGTGGCCTAAATTGTTGACACATATGTTAGCAAGTGTCTAACTAAAAGTTAAATCACATTAAGCATTGTATTATATTTTATTTTAAAATATAAGACAACGGGGCGCTTACTGTTAGTGAAAAAATATGACTAGTTTAAATTGAGGTTATTATTTGAATTTTAATGGATAATATCTATTTTTTTATAATAAGATTAATGATGCAGGGATTAAAATCTGACAGGTGTAATTTAACAAGATATTGATACCTATAAAATATATAAAATGGACGGAGATTATAACAGTAAGAAGGTGGCAAAAAACAGAGAACACCAGAAGAAAATGAAAGCAAAGCCAAGGCGCATGGATGCAGAACAAGAAATTGAAGGAACAAAGCAAGACAAGTAGCAAAAAAGCTAAAGAAGCCAAGCGACAAAGACATTAACGAAGCCAAGCCGCATAGAAGCCAAGGCAGCAAAGAGGTTAAAGAAGCTAAGAGAAGCCGAAGAACACAAACAGAGGAAATACAAGACAAGAGAAAAAGTCTAGGAAGAAGAAGACAACAAGCTTATTTGTTTACATCAATAAGAGTTATTTGAGGAGGGTTGTTATGCCATTGGAAGTGTTGTTAAATAGTTATAAGAGATTGGTGGTGAATGGTTCTGCTATGAATGCGATTTGTTATGCGGTGATGTTGATGATTTCGGGGTTGTGCTTATGACCACTAAAGGGAAAACCATTGCACTAGGGATTAGAGAAATGACTACTGTGGTGATGGCAACCTGTGATCATGGTATTGTGACAAAGATTAAGAGGTTGTGATGGATAGAGATACTTATCCGAGGAAATGGGGTTTGAGGCCAAGATCGTCAATGCAGAGGAGGTTGACTGCAAATGGGAAATTGGATAAGCATATAAAACCAAATGAGAATACTCCACATGAATGGATGAGGAATTTAGTTTTCCCAACTGGTAAACATTCTATGGTTGCATGTTTAATCAGGTACTTTGTTGTCTAGTTTCATGTCTTTAGAGTGCTTTTGAAGAAGGGACATGTAAAATGTTGTCTGAATAGTCATGTAAATGTTGTACATGTCAACAATGGTAGCACTTGCAAAAGTTGGGGATTGAAAATCAACATTCAAAGATTTGAATGTTGACATTCAAATTTTTGAATGAAGAAATTTAAGAAAAAAAATTATTTTATAGCCATTTTTTGCTATAAAAGGGGAGGTTCTCTATAAGTTTTAAGCATCCCCAAAATCCATTTTCTTGTTAAAGAAAGAGAGCTGAGGGCTTTGTGAAGTCTTTTAGAGTTTAGTGAGGAAATTTGGTGTATCTGTGGCTTGAGTAAGAGAAAATTATTTTTGAGAGTGTGGTTGTAATAATTTTCCACATCGTAAATATTTTTCTCTGGTTGTCTTGTGACAACAGCCTTGTGTTTTCTCTAGATTTGGAGTTTTCCATGTAAATCTTGTGTTGTGTTATTGGTGTATTCTCCATTTAATTTTTTTCTGATACTTTGTTGCTTGACAAAGTGCTTAGAGTGATCTTGGGAGAAAGCTCAAATTCCTAACAGTGGTATCAGAGCCACTGATTGAGGTTTTAGTGTCGGGACTGTTCACGTAGACGGTATTGTTCACGTATATGATATTATTCATGTATACAGTGCCGTTCACGTAAAGCAGTGAGAGCCAATCTAAATAGTTCGTGGTGAAGAGCAAAGGTTGATCTGTAGAGCAAATATGTCAAGATTGAAATTTTCAAGTCTGGTAAAATTTGAAATAGAAAAATTTGATGGGAAAATTAACTGTGGCTTGTGGATTCAAGTTAATGATGTGTTGATTCAATCTGGGTTACACAAAGGCATTGAAGGGGAAGTCATCCTCTGCTTCCACTAGTGGCTCTAGAAAAGCTAGTATAAGTGATGAAGATTGGGAAGAGTTTGATGATAGATCTGCAAGTGCCATACGACTGTGTTTAGTAAAAAATGTTCTTGCAAATGTAGGAAATATTCCTACAGCAAAAGATCTTTAGGAGAGGCTAGAAAAGTTATATCAGACAAAGAGCATCTCAAATCGATTGTACCTGAAGGAGTGATTTCACACGCTGCAAATGGTTGGAGGTACAAAAATATTTGATCACTTTAGTGTTCTCAATGGTATTGTGTCAGAACTAGAAGTCATTGGGGTTAAATTTAAAGATGAGGACAAGGCGCTTAGGTTGTTGTGGTCACTTCCAACTTCCTACAAACCTCTGTTACCTACTTTGATGTATGGGAAGGAGAGAGTGGATCTTGAAGAAGTTATTAGTACTTTACTCTCAAAAGAAAGAAGATTGAGTGGTGAAAGTAATGAAACTACAAATGTCTCGACTTTGGCAGTTGTGGGGAATTGGAAAAAAGATAAATATAAGAAAAAAGGAGTCTGCTGGGGGTGTGGACAATCAGGGCATCTAAAAAGAGACTGTCATAGGAGAAATGGGGCAAGATCGGCAAGTGGCTCCAGATCAAATACTGGTAGCATTGCTAGTGGTAAGTCTCTCATCATCGTAGGAGACGATGGTCCATTGTAAAATGGATTATGATGACATCCTCATGGTATACCACTAGTACCATGAAAGGGGATGTGTTACTGCTAGCGGGTCCATAAGATTTGCACACGAGGCATGATTGGCATTGATGTAGGGTGTGTGGTAGAATTTATACCGATGGCTGACGAACTTTCAAGAAAGCCAACATGGAAGTTGCACCATAAATTTCAATATGATATTTCGACATGACCGATGTAAAATTCTTAGAATTTGTAATTAATTTTAAGTGGTATACTCTTTATGGTGGAGTATGATAATTCTCTATGTTGAGGATTATGACTAAGGTAAGACAATAAGGATGGTGTGGGGATTGATTTATTCTCAATCAAATCTCTAAGTGGGAGAAATCTCAACGATAGCAGCACTTACCAAAGTTGGGGATTGAAAATTAACATTCAAAAATTGTATGTTGACATTCAAATCTTTGAATGAAGAAATTTAAGAAAAAAAAATTATTTTATAGCCATTTTTGATTATAAAAGGGGAGGTTCTCCAGAAATTTCAAGCATCCCCAAAATCCATTTTCTTCTGAAAGAAAGAGAGCTGAGGGTTTTGTGAAGTTTTCTAGAATTTAGTGAGAAATTGGGTGTATTTGGGGCTTGGGTAAGAGAAAATTATTTCTAAGAGTGTGGTTGTAATAATTTTTCCACATAGTGAATATTTTTCTCTGTTTGTCTTCTGACAACGGCCGTGATTTTTCTTCTCCAAATTTAGAGTTTTTCACGTAAATCTTGTGTTGTGTGATTGGAATATTTTCCATTTAATTTTTCTGTTAATTTGTTGCTTGACAAATTACTTGCAGTGATCTTGGGAGAAAGCTCAATTTCCTAACAGTACTATTGTTTGCACTCATCACCTATCGTCCTAACTCTCTACAGGTTTCGTTTTCTCGGATAAAGCAGGACATGCACGGATGTTGTGATCCTTATGAATCAAATGTTTGAGAAATCATATGTGCATTGTATCAGATTCATTATATCTACAATGTGGATTAATTTCACTGTTTTAGTCGCAACTTCCCAAATTATAAATTGGACTGGTTTCATACCAGTTTAGTTTTTCTGCAGCTTTAAACCATTCGGTGGAATTTGCTTTGCACTTTGATACAAGTTCACTATATATGAAGTCAGCATCGGATTGTGGAAAATTATAAGAGCACTGCATTATCTGGTAAATTATTTTTGTTCATAGATTTTTTTTTCTTTATATGATTTCTGATAAATTTAGCTTCGTATTCTAATTTGTGTTCATATAAGTTTATTTGTAGGACAGGTTATCTACCCATCCAATTATGTAATCTCGTTGAGAGAGTAGGTTATCTCCCGGGCTATGGCAGCTTGAGTGGCGCCCGATATTATGCAGCAATATATTTGCTTCTTGTCTTGATTTTTTAGTACATCTTGGACACCCGCGGTTTATGTGCTGCCAAACTTTGCACTAGCATTTTGAGAATGCGTGAATTTAATCTTCAGGTATTATCAACCAGAAGCTAATTTGTAAATTATGGGCATTGCTAATCATATCCTTAAGTGAGAATTTTTTTTCCTTTAGTTTTATGGCAATATATCCTATTTCCTGATATTTGTCCTCTCAAATTGTCTCACTACCCCTCAATTTTTAATTCGTTTTATTATTTTCTAAAATTATCCTTATTAAAAATTTTAAAAATTATTTTTATTATTTTGTTCTCTCTCGCCCCCGCACCTCCCTCTCTCTTTAGCATTTTCAATCCCAATATCTCACCACCTATCTTTTTTACCATCAATCCATCACCTTCACCAACATATGATGAGTTTACATATTGGGTTTTGTTAGATTTTATTAACAATTGATAAGTTTTATCGTTATTGATAATATTAGTTTTGTTTTGTATGATAATTTAAGAATTTTTTCAATTTTAATTTGGGATTTGATTAAGAGTAGTTGGTATTTGATTTATATTTTGAATCAATTTAATAAAAAAAAATTGAGAGAGATGAGAAGTTAATTTACTGAGAAATTGAGAGAGAAAAAATATTTATCTTTTATTTTTTAATAAATTTTTAAAAAATAAATAATATTACTTGAAAAGTGAGCTCTAACGTGAAAATTTGACAGGATTAAATATTACCGTTCATCACACAATCTTTTCTAAGACTTGCAGTGCATCTGGATCACTATGCTGTCCCATGAAATGAAGAGACCAGCCAAGCCCAAATGCTCATAGCCAGCACTAAATTAGGCCCAAGTTGATGGGCCTCCATTTCCAATTGTTAATGGTTTTTATTTTTATTCTCAACTAATTCAGCTTATTCTGTGAATGAATGGAAGAAACCAAACTGTGAAAACTGGGATATGATCCTAACCTCCAGCCCTCTTTTCTAGCTATGATTAGGTAGCTGTAGCTTTAAGTTATAATATTAAAGTATTTAATAAATATTCGCTACTCTGGTATGAAATTTATCCCATACTTGTATTTGGAAAAAAAAAATTGTAACATATTTATTATTTTTGTGAAAATTAGCATATAAAATTTACATTTACCATGCACCATCGTCATTTATTTCATAGCTATAATGTTTTTTTTTTTACAATTACAAGTTGTGGCTCAAAACGTACAACACTTCAATATTATAGACTAAGATTTGTTCTATTTTCCAAATTCTTTTTTAGAAAATGGTCTAGTGAAAAATGGATGTACATAGGCGATGAAATCTAGGGCAAAATTTCTAAAACCTATTAACTTCTCTTGTCCTCCAATAAGAGAAAATTTTGGTGGAAGAAAAACGTCGGCAACTTTTAATGAATATAGCTGCATCAGCAACAACGACCTAGCACTAAGATTATGATAAGCAAGTCATTTTCTTCATGGCTAAGTTTGATGCAAAACTTTTATGTTAATAGCAAAATAATTAGGGGTTCACTGTTTGTATAACTTTACTGACTCAAATCAACATATAATACAGGTGCTGCTGCTGTATCATTACAGCTTATTAAACTTGATTTAGAATTTAACCCAACCTCAGTACCAAACGATGCCCAAATTTTAGCTGGGCCTGCTTTTCCAATTGTTAGTGGTTTTATTTTTATTTTTCACTAGGAATTCACCTGAGAGTGCTTCCAGTTTCCAAATTTTAAAAAGGAGATAAAAAAGGGGGTCTAATGAAAAAGCACATTCTGACATATATGGTCTATGAAACCTCGGGCAAATTACTATTGGATAGAGACCCATTAACCTCTCTTGTCTTCCAACAGCTTGGCTAGTTTGGTAAGAGAAAATTTCGGTAAAAAAAAAAAAACGTTTCCAATTTCTTCTGAATATAGCTGCATCAGCAATAATAACCTAACATTAGGAATCTAGCATATGACAAGAGCAAGTCATTTTCTTCATGGCCAAGGTTGATGCATAGTCAATTTATAATACAGCTGCTGTAATGTTACAGCTTACTAATCTCCTGTTTAAACGAAATACTAACAAAAGATTAACGAAAACACATTCCAAATAACGCCAGTTTAGGTTCGTTTATTTACTTATCTTTTAAAAATACTCGTAGTGACGTCATTTTAGGCACGTTTTTATCACCTTTTTTGTCGGGGTATAGTTCACGAATGGGTTTTTCTAACTTAAAACAAAAAAAAATGTGAAAAATGTAATAACATTTGGTTGAGTTGTATCATGGGTAGAGCTGTTTGGAAAAAGAACAGTAGTGTAATGTGTAAGAAGCGAGAGCTTTCTATTGTTGACTGTATACTTGCATCATTACATTAAGGTGTCCAGCATGCAGGAGTGAGAATGGGGCCATCTTTGATAGCGTATTCTCCGGTCTCCTGCTTAGCAATAGGCTCCTCTTTTGCTCATCTTTATAGAAAAAATCTGCGTCATGCAGATTGGTCAAAGAAAATTTCTGTTCTTAATTTGTACCAGCAATTTGGCTTATAAGGGTCTAATCATAAGAACTAAAGAACATGAGTGGGAAAAAAAAAAAGAAAACAAGACAAATCCTGAGTGTTTGCTCACGCAAGCATCCATAATTCCATATCCATTGCATGCATACACCCAAAACAACAAAAATTTACACAATCGAGACCCCATATCTGTCAATCAGTGAGAAACTGACAAGAGTTTATAATCAACTTATAATACAATGCAACAAAAAGAAAATAAAATAAAAGAAAATTATGATTCGTGATTGACGAAACGCATTCAAGAATTAAAATATTATTCTATAAAAAAAAAGGAATTAAATTTTTATTTTGCATGAAGAATATGGCAGACCACTTTGCTTAGTTGCTACTAGAGCGCACAATGATTCATCTTTCATTTCTTTTTTTATTTTTTAAATAAAACAAATGCCACAGGAAACCCCTTGGCCATTGCATGGCAAAATTAATCTTTACTACTTCAAAAACAAAAAAAATAATAATAATAAATACACAGACACCCCATCGGCACCCAAATGAATATACGAAGAGATTTAGAAATAGAGTATATATAGTGCCAGATATAATGCCAATATTAAATGTCAAAGCATGATTTCAAGCACATGATTCAAATAAGAATCAAGCCATCTGAAAGAATCAAATACTCAAGTTCGGAATTCAAATCACATCATTACACTAATTAACTGTGGTTTGTATATATATTCACACACGTGCATTTGGGACACATTATTAATATAATATAATATTTACGAAGGCATCTATATATTATGTTATATGTTGTAACGTAAGTACCTTATTGATTAAGAATTAAGACCCAATAATTCATCTTTGAAAATTGCATCCATTTTCTTATCCAACGACTGATATTAAGCCAGCACACATGATGTCTCATATATAGTTCATCTTTATGGTCAAATTCCAAGTGGGCACATGAAAAAGTGACATCTTCGGATGCTACTCATCATAAAAGTAATGTCTTGAAATTTTGATTAGTCCATTCAATAGCCGCTAGCCTGCTAGGCCCAGCCACCACAAAATAAACAAATTTCGATGGAGGATATACTGAGGCTCTTGTAGCCATCTTTGAAAACGACAACGCAGAATTCCACTTAAGGCCATGATTTTGTTGAATGATTGTGTTTTAAACAGCCTAGTTAAGGAAACTGCAGTTGCAAATTTTAACCTCACTAAGGAAACTAAAAGCTATTACTTCAATAGAGGGTATGTTCGACAGTTTGAAACTGTTATGATTCAACTTAGCTTTCAAAATTATGCGGTCAAAGCAATAATTATCGGTAAACATTAATTTTAAGTTGGCAGCTAACTTTTACCAACAACAAACAAAATGCAGAATATTTACGTTGTTCTCTAGCAGCCGCTGCTTTTAAGCCATAATTCCACAAAATCAAACCTAAACTTAGTGACAGCTAAATCCAAAGAATGATGATATTTACCCAAACCCATGCAGATGATCAACATAAACAATATTACTGCATGGCACAGTACTTTGTTTTGGTACACCTCATTGACACTAATGCACTGTCTATAGTATTAAGGAGATTGTCAGTTTTCTCCCACTGAAATTAAACATATATCACTTACTCTCTATTATTTTCATAAAACCCAATAATTTTTGTGATACAAAGAATTTTAAGGTAAAAAAGGTAAATGAATCATTTGCTTGATATTTGATCTTGAGAATTTAAAATATACTGTTATTATAAGAGAAAAGTTTAAAAAAATAAAAAAGTACAAGAAAAATGTAGTATATGTATGTTGTTGTTTAGCTTAACTTTGTTAGCACATCAATCAAAGTATTTACGAACTAACTTTACTTGCGAGCTACTTTTCAATGCCAACACTTTAATACATGATATTTTAGGCTCTGTGATTTAGACGTTAATTTGATTTTAATTAGCATGTCTTTAATAAAAAAGGGTTTATATGATCCTATCATTTTTTTTTTAAAAAAACATTATTAATTATAAAAATCATATTTACCATTGTTATCAACTTTTATTTTATAGTTACTTATAGTTTATAGTTGAATTTGGCCGTTACTTTTAAACCAAAACACTTCAAAACTAAACCTATATAACCTTAGTAACATTTTAATAAAAAGAAAGGTGATATTATTTGCCTCACCCTGATAAATAAATAACATAAACTAAGTTACTGTGCGTGTCCAACGTTGTTTTGATGCACCTCAATGAAACTGTGCACTAGTATGTAACATTACTGTTTCTATAGCCCCTTTATCATTATTTGGACCAAATATCATTACTCAAATCCAAAACACACCAACAGTCAAGTGGGGTCGTGGGAATTTGTAAGAAGAATGACTAAAAGAATCTTTAAAAAAAAATTCAGGAACGTGTATGATTAAGATCAGAACATGTGGGAGAACGTGAGAACTGAGAAGAGGTTGGAATCTCAGTCTCTTACTTTCTTTCTCCATTTGTTGATAATTAACAAGGACGTTAGAAAAGTGAAAGCTCCAGTGCTAGAATTGCACAAATATTCATGTGGGCACATCAATATGAACTACTCATTGAACATTATTTGAGTAATATTATGTGTAGGATATGGTATGCATGCAGCTTAGATTTGGCTTGGATTTCCGAGCCCCAATCGTTTTGCTTCGATTCCTCTTCTTACTTGTACTTGTTATGTTCCTTTATAGAAGTTAATAAGGCAGAAGAAGATGCTCGAATTTATATAAATTTTTGGGATCACTGTATATATAACATGTTATCTTTGATCAATGTGCTTTGAAGATGACTCATTGACCGACCAAAACTGTGTGATTATTATTATTTCTTGCTATCAAAATAGGGCTGTTTTCAAGAGAGAGAGTGTGTGTATGTGCCTTTCTTTTACGGTTTTGAATGTGCTTTATTCGTTCTTGGTAAGCAGCCTTGGTTCTTGCAAAAGCAAATCCAAGCTAACAGATTCCTTTCTTTCAAGATTGCCAATCCCATTTGGAAGACATTAATATATGTTTAATTAATTATAACCTTAAAACAACATTATTAATTATTAGGAAGCTTCTTTTAAGACAGATTTTTGTTTTTGTTTTTATTTTTATTTTTGTTTTTTGTTTTATTGGGAAACCACTACTCATTGACGGGCTGTTAATCAACTCCTCGGCTCATATTTAAATCGAGATTTCAAGTCATGTCATGTTTGCGGGAGTAAATTTTCTCATTATATGAGAGTTGATTTGATACACCAGTTTTTTAAATTAGATTTCGGTTATAATACAAACTTCCATTAGAGAGTTGATTTCATACGAAGATCAATTATAATACACTAAAGTAGGTTTTGGTAGAATTTTGATGCGCCTATCATTACATTTGTTGTGTATTGTGGACTATATTATTTAAAGAAGAAAAAAAAAATGGATTTTTTCTTTCCTAGTTTCTACCCAATAGAACATTAGCCCATACTGCTGAAAATTTGTCTTACTTTAGACAAACATCTTACGCTAATTTCTCAGCTAATAACATTAATCCATCAGTGCATGCAATTAAAGAGTGTATGAAAATACGTAATCCTAATTTAAAGATCAAACAAAAGTAAGAAGCATCAAGAAAATGCAATATGATTCTAAGTATAACGTGAAAGAAAATTTCATCTTCTTTGTGACCTTGACATCTAAATCAAAAGCGACACTGATCATTTTCTGTTTTGGGTGAGAATAATTCAAAAGTCGGCACAAGATAATATTCTCTTATCATGTAATGATATAGTAAAAGACAAAAACTCATAAACTTCTATTAATCTATTTCATAATTAAAACAAGTCAGCATGCATAGACTAACAACAGCAAAGTTGTAGTGTTAAGTATAGACTTAATAACGTAATTTAGGTACAAGTTTAGTAAATAATGTTATTTAGGTTATGATGGCACTATCATGTGTCGCTGTTCTATGGTATTTTTGAGAGGAGTGAGCCCTAAAATGAAGTGGAGCCAAGTCA
>NW_006262139.1:13535496-13598433 GCF_000493195.1 Citrus x clementina | reverse complement strand
ACTTTCTTCAAACACTGTGAGAAAAGGGGTTTTTGGGAGCCCTCTCTCTTTTGGACCCTTTGCCCCCCCCCCCCCCCCAACCCCATATGCAGTCTTTCTTTACGTATTATTATTATTATTGTTATTATTATTTCGGCAACAAAGTTCGAGAATTCTTCTCTCTAAACAGTTTTTATTTAAAAACACTAAGTTGATTTTTGGTTTTGGAATTTATGAGCAATTTTGGAGTCTTTTGAGACTCTTGTCGATATAATATTATTACACTGACTATTCTTAATTTTCTCCTTAATGATGAGAATCGTGGCCTGTGGATGACTGAGTGAGAGTGACCTCACTCTCATAAATCACGTACTATTATTAATTATTGCTAAATCATTCACTTTACCCTTCGCTGTCTCACTCCTCCACCTAACTAACATGTTATTCAATTGTTGATGTTATGGTGATGAAAGGGAATATGTTATTGCAACGTTATCTCTATCAATCATTTAACGAAGAGATTGTAGAATATTTCTATTGCATTACACCTATTTAATATATGTATGACATGTGTGTATTTATTTTAAAAATTCATTAAGTAATTATTAATTATATTTAATTTACGTACACATATTATACATTCATTAAATTAGTGTAATATACAACAAAGATACTTTAGAACCTCTCCATGGCATGATTTTCATAGTGAATAATGATCAGATAGAGAAATGCATTGCAAAGAATTGGTTTAATTGATCAATATTGTTGGATGTCACTAGAACTCTAGGTGTGCATAGTGCATGGATCGATTCTCTTTACTTAGCATCATTTATTCAGGAAAATGGAGAAGACACATAGGTTAAGTAAGTTAAAAGCTTAATTGGAAGAAATTTAAAAAAAAAAAAAAACTCTTCTCTTTTCTCTCATTCACTATGTGTGTTAACGGTGGCACACAAAAGCTAATTTTCATTTAAAGGGCTTCACTTAAGTCACCCATGGCTGCACAAGATGGAAGAATTAATTAGTATCCTCATTTTGGTAAAGCAAAAAAGTTTATTTCCCCACATCGAATAGTGTCCATTTATTTGGACAATGTATTACAATCATAACCTTTTTGGTCTTCACATAAGGATGACGACTAATTACATATCTACTAAGCTATTGCATCGTTCTTTGTCAATTGAGCTGTATTCGAGCTATAAACTAGTCATTCTAAACGTGGAGCTAAATTTCTTAATCATTTTTCTAGTTGGACACAACCTCAGATAAAATTCAATGTTGAAGTAATCACAAAAGCAAGCAACATCTAAGTTTTCTGAAAGTTAGGAGCTAATTAGCTAGCAGCCAGTTGGTTGTTGAAACAGAAGCACAACTTTTTGATTCCATTTTACGCACCAAACATATTTTTACCATAATATTTCAGTCCAAAAATGGTGATAAAAGAAATAATAAACTAAAGGTCATTCTTTCTACAGATGGATTAGAGAGGCTAACCTTTAATTAAGACTTTCGTTCATAGATAGTTTTTTTTTTTAAAGAAAAGAAAAAAAATTCCCAGTTGGTGAGGTGATTTCGACCAAGATTGCAAAAGATCCTGAACATTAATTACTACTTGGTATGTATCAACATCACAACATGCTCCTTTATATGTTGAAAGCAGCTTCCATTTTAGTTTGGAATAAAATAATCACTGTGAAGACTCAAACGAATTAACAAAATAACTGCCAAGTGGAAAGCTGAAGCCAAAATGCATTTAATTTCAGGATGGCATCCAAATCAACAAAAGGAGATTCAAATATTTTAATAAGAGTTTTCTAAAGTGCGAATTACACATTCAAGCTTAAATCTAAGATAATTAAAATGAAACCTTAATAGGTGTAATTAACTCTTTTACTCAAAAAAAAAAAAGATAGTAGTTTTTTTTATCCGAAATTTTAAAGTGCGGAAAAAGTTACGAAAAGCTTTAATACCATGGTTTTAAGAGGCTTAAAACTTAAAGCGTATAAACTGCACGGTTTATGCATTTTCTTGAACTTTCCGCACATTAAACTTCCGAATTAGAACATTTCTCTATCTCATATGTATGTATGTATGTATGTATGTATGTATATATGCTTTTCTAATTGGGATGTTCTTATTTTTTTTTCATACAGACACGTTTTTAAACTGTGCTGTGCGGTTTAAGAAAATTAGTTTTTAATACTATTAAACCAGGTGGCTTTAAACTTCATTAAAAAAATAAACTTATTAAAACACACGGTTTTAGAGAGTGTCCATATTTAAAAAAAATAAGAACGCCCGCATATATATCATCCCATGAGTATCATTTACTAATCTTAAGACGAATTCAATGAAATCGAAATGAGCTCGTTATAGCTAGACATGAATCCAATATGCAATTCAAGATTTTGATCTGCTTTCAACATTTGCCATCGTATGTAGAGAAAATTAATGCGATGATCAAGATTTTTGAGCATATCGCAACAAAGAATTTCAAAAGATCAGTGCACATATATATCATCAACAAGATGTTTCATACAAAACTCCATTAATTTCTCATACTCTCCACTGACAAACATGCACATACATTGCAGCCTAAACTACCTTAAAAATGAAAATAAACAAGGGAACGAAAAAAAAAGGGAAAAAAAAAGATCAACCTACCAATTAATTCTAGGGTTTTAAACTAAAGCCCTGACCAACCTCCATCTTGGACGACTAGGTTTTCAAACTTCCATGCTATGGAGTTGAATCTTGAAAAGCAAGTAAGTTTGTGCTTGATTTTTCTTTAACTGAAGCTACACTAACCAAATAAAAAAATAATAATAATGACAGAAGCTTCACCGTTTAATAGTACTTCCCAGTTCCCACACATGCTAGCAGCAGAGAGCCAGATACCAAATCTTTATAAAGGATTGCTAGTGGAAGAAGAGCTAAAGCTAGAAAGATCTGCCCAACCAGCTGCAGCAGCACCAGCAGCAGTTGTACTGCTCCAGTACTGATGTTCATTTCCTTGCATCCCCAAAAACTGCCTTGACAAATTGATCTCCTGCTGCTGATGATGATGATGATGACTACTCTCCTCCATTTTCACCGGAGCCGCCGCGGCCGCCAATTGACTAACAATCCCAGTACTTGAAATCTTTGGCCGTATCTGACCCGCACTGCCACCGACACCGTAACCAGATGCCTCAACACCACCCTCAAATGGGTACAGTCCCGATGGGGAAGAAGAAGAAGAATCCAAACCACCCAAAAAGGGAAACTGCTGATGATGATGAGCTTGCTGTTGCAACCGCCACTGATCTAAACCACTCAGCGATGACAAAAGAGAGCCACCAAAATTCAACTCATTTGCCACTGGAGGCGCTGTAAGTGACCCATAGTTCAACCCAATATCCCCGCTTGGGAATTCACTTGTGAAATGATGCAAATTAGGTGTCATGAATCTCAGCTGCGGAATTTGTGGTCCAAGGCCTAAAATATCACTAGCTCCACCGCTATTATTACAAGACATTGTGCTTGTGGAATTATTACCAGAAGCTGTTTGGCGATCGGTGCTATTGACAGGAGACTTTGATGAGCCGCTGCTTCCACCTTTGCTTCGTTTATTCCTCCTGCATCCACCCCCAACGGGGACATTTCTAAGGGCACCCCCTCGAGTCCAGTACCTCCTGCAAGTCTTGCAAAAGTGGCGAGGCTGAGAGAGGCTGTAGTTGTTGAAGTAGCAAAACTTTGTGTTGGTTGATTCACATCGAGGGCATTTCAGTGCTGCTTCTGGCATAGGTACGTTGGCCATCCGGGCTCGATCGGCCATTGAACCCGGCCTGATTGAGCCCGCACCACCTCCGCCGCTTCCATGAGGCTGCGGAGGTGGCGGCGGTGGTGCCTGAGGTTGAACAAACTGTGTACTTACACCGGTACTAGCTCCGGTTTGAGGATTTGGTTGCTGTAAAAATAAAGAAAATGAAAAAAAAAAGCATAGCAAAAGAAAAATCAAATATCTGGTATATTCAAACTGCTAGATATATAACAAAAGTTACAAGAATATTTATCTTTTGAATTTTTGCTTTTTCGGCAAAGAAAGAAAGAAAGAAACACTAAGTAGAAAAATGAAAATATAAAGGAAAAGAAAAGAAAAAAAAAACAACACCTACTTGTTGCCAGTTGGCTGGATCAAGATAAGCTGGAATTGAAGAAAAAACCATGGTGCCTAGCTTATTGATTTTTTTCCTTTTTTGTAAAAGTTTGATGGGTTTTTAAATTGTTGTGAGATTATAGTGGAGAATCACATCAACACAAGAGAGAGTTTTCAGAGAAAGGAGAAGAAGAGAAAGATAAAGAAAGAAGAGGATATGTGGAATGAGGAGCAGAAATAAAGGAGGTGGGCTGCTTTATATATATAATATAATTATTTATGTATATAATATTAAATTAAGTTTTCTTGTTCCTTCTCACTTGACTCTTTTTGTTTTATTACTTTTTAGGGTTCAGAGAAGGCGATACTTCAGTTTCTTAACTTATAAGCTTTGCTCTGTGCTCACAAAAAAGTTGTTAGTGGCTCTCCTCTTGCATGAAAAAAGTAGCTTAATTGGCTAAGCTAGAGTGATAGTGAGTGTGTTAATTTGAGAGTGCAAACCAGCTTATATTAGTTTGTTCTACATATGCAATAATACTTTACATATTGTAAAGTTTTTATTTTTTATTTTTTTATTATGCTTATGATTATGGATAATTTATATCATTACTAAAACAGAATTAGTTAAGGTAATTTTACATAAAGTTTTTATTTTTTATTATGCTTATGATTATGATTAATTTATATCATTTTTAAAAACAAAATTAGTTAAGGTAATTAAAAATTAAAAGTTAATTCCTATGCCTTGGTGAGTACAATCACAATAAGTCGAAGTGTCCCGACCGAATGAACCTTTTCCCGGTCCGGTATGTTCCCTTGCCCACTCCCTTTATTTTTGCATGGGAATATATAATAAGACTTGAGCGCTAGTGTTAACGCTCCCTTTCGGCGCGTTGAGGCACTCTCGCTCGTGACGCGCAACAGAGAGGTTCGTCATGGGATTGGACGCTGTAAAGTGTTAAAGTCTGAAGCAGTGTCATTTCCCCAGCGCCACGAAGAGTTGAGCCTCGCCTGAAAATCCGACGCTAGACCCAATGTCTGGCCCATGGTCACCACAAAATGCTGATAATGCCTAAGAATGTACACTAGGCCCAATGTCGAGCCTGTGGCGTTACAAATCGCCCAACACTACGTGCTATTTAATGGACCCGAGCCATTGTTTAAGACACCATTTATGACCCTTGTGGACCACGATCTGGAAAGCATGAATGTATAATAAGAAGATCTAAATCGCATCGAATGTTCGGCCAAGCCCATAAACATCTTAGCCTATAAGAAATTACCTTGTGATATTGGTTGATGTAAAACCAATAATCCTATAAAACTATATAAATTTACAGGTAGTATAGGCTCATACCTTGATTTTTAGGTCGTATAAGCCCACAGGCGGCATATTCCCATATCTTAGCTTCTAAAAAAAAATTCTCTCCCATAAATAGTATTAACTTGTTTAAACTACAAAATCCACATTATAGCCTTTTTATGTTTAAAATAGATGACTCAAAGGCTAATTAGTTCGCATGAGATACTTATTACAAGATAAAAACCTATCTGAAAATGGAAAATAATCCCTTCCCTATAAATTAGAGAATGCATTTTATGCTTAGTCAAAACTATAGTATTTGCGGAGCCATGAAAAGCACTCTAGACCATTCGTCTTAGATATAAAAAACCATAATTAACAGTAACATACAGAGACACTAATAATTACCATTCTAAAGTTATTCATTCATCATTCAATCCCTACCAGCCCATACAAACCCTAAGATAGAGCCTTGGTCACCAAGAAACAAGAGATTGTTATCTTATGTTTCTTTAATCAAACTTTATTCAAATTAGGAACCGGCCATCCCATGATCCTAATCACCTTCAAATCGATTTTTCTAGTGCTCCGAGCCTCAAATTCTATTGTCATTGAGAACCACAAATTAGGGTTTCCCTTAGCATTATGACCATAATCTCTACGGCACCAGCATTACTTGGATCTCAGGAAATCTTGAAAACACCATAAATAATGCTAATAATTGTTTTTTTTTTACTTGTTATGATTTGCTCCTACAAATAAACCCGTTATTTGGATGTTCTCAAATAGCCTGCTTTTTGATAGTTAAAAATGCCATTTAAAGTTAGAACACATAAATCATATCTCGGTGGATCAACATAATAGATCATAATCTAGCCCCAAGGACATGTAGAACGACTGAAATCTAGCCCCAATAATAACTAGTAACGAATTTGAAGATTTTGAAATTACATTCCTATAAACCACCTACGTAAATATAAAATGACAATATAAATGTTATTTAATGATTTTGCCAAAGATGTCATGCCTATCATCATGTTAACCTTCGACATGGTAAAAACAATTTTGTGAACTCTAAACAATGATTTACACATGTGAAAATACTATAATGTCCCTTGCCTTAACTTAAGTTGATAATAGAGCTTGTCTTAACTGAAGTTGATAATAGAGCTTGCCTTAACTGAAGCTGAAGCTAAATTAACCAAATAAAGAAACTACCTTGTGATATTGGTTGGAGTAAAACTAATAATTCTATAAAGTCGTATAAGTCCATAGGTGGCATATTCCCATATCTTAGCTTCTAGAAAAGTTCTCTCCCATCAACTCTATTTTAACTTGCCTAAATTGCTTAATCCACATGTTTAAAATAGATTACTTAAAGGCTAAAGGTTAATTAATTCGCGTGAGATACATTTTAGACCACAAAAACCTATCTTAAAATGGAAAATAATCTCTTCCCAACAAAATAGAGAAGGCACTTGCGAAGCTCATAAAAAGCATTCTAGACCATGGTCTTAGATAGTAAAAACCAAAACCAACAATAACAAACTGAGACCAGTCACTTTCAACAATTAATTACCAATCCTTCTAAAGTTCTTCATTCACCATTCAATCCTTGCAAACCCTAATATAGAGCCTTGGTCACCAATAAACTAATGATTGTTATCTTCTGTTTTTTTAATCAAACTTTGTTCAAATCAAGAACCAGTCATCCCTCATCCTAGACACCTCCCAATCGAATTTTCTAAAGCTCCAAGACTCATATTCTATTGTTATTGAGAACCACAAATTGTTGTTTCCCTTAGCATATGACCATATATCCACGGCACCACCATTACTTGGATCTCAAGAAATCTTAGAAAATGCAATAAATAGTGCTTATAATTAGTTCTCTATTTTTATACAAACCCTAACCAACCTGGTTTAACCATTGATCTCTTGCTTCTATGACAAAAGACCAACCAATTGAGCTATCATTAGATTAATAGGAAGTTAGCACTTTTCAGTCATTATCCTAAATCCTATCCCAGCAAGTGTGATGTGGCAATGAGTGCCACCTAAATCCTATCCCAATAAGTGTGATGTGGCAGTGAGTGCCACCTTACTTGTTAAGATTATAATTGAGAAGTTAGCATTACTCAATATAAGAACAACCGAAGAAAAAATAATTGTAGTTTGAATTAGTCATGTAATGAAAATTGAAAATCTTCCCTCAAACAGGGTGCCATGGCATCGGTGTCCTCCCAAATGTAGAAGAAATTTTCCCACCCTCATCATCTGAATAACATTTTGCATTAAGAGATAATTAATTATTTCTTTATTAATTAGCAAACCTTACTTAGGCCTATCTAGTATCTACTTGCCCATGAACAAGTCTTAACAACTAAGAGTTCCAATAAAATTAAACCAGTGATAAGATTAAAGAGTCCAATCCATGCAATTAAAATATATGCATGTAACTGGGGCCTAATCAACCAATCCATTAATTAATCTTCTGGCATAATTTGGCGGCATAGTTAAATGTAGCCAAGTTCACCCTCTCACTGCAGCATTCATCTTCACATACAAACATAAACGGGATAGGAAAATTTGTTTATCAGAGCTTCCTCAAATGCAAGAACTTAGAGAGATGTGCCTCGTTTTTTACTGCAGTGATTATGTGGTTTGGCTAGTTCCCTAAATCCACAGATGAAATGGATCAGGCTGATATTTCAATTACAATGGAGTAATGTTTACAATGAAGATGAGATTCCAAGGAACAGATCATATTATTATAAAGCTCTCTCAAAACTCTTGAGTTTACAGCAAGTTATATGCATTGCAAGCTGCTCTACTCTCGATTTAATTCTTTGTTATTACAGTATAATACGTAGCCTCCCACCTACATCATTGTTAACTGCCACTTCTAAACTAATTTCATCAAGTATTTGAATTAAAAAAATTTACAGTAATTACAGAACAATTTACTACTATTTACAATAATAGAGCAAATCTACCCTTCACACAAAGTTGGGCAATAATTGAAATTCCAAAATTTGAGACCAAAAGCCCAAAATTATCATTTCCCTACCTAATAATTTTCAAATTTGCCGCTCAGCTGCCACTACTTCACATGATATCCACATTTTGGGATTGAAAAACATTGGAAAAGGTCCAAAAAAAAAAAAAAAATGCAATGAAGCATTACAAAACTATTTACACTGTTTTGACCTAAAAATTTCTGGATCAAGAAGTTTAACGATTAGTTTCTCTAACGTCTTAGAATTTACACTTGGTTTAACAGCATAAGGATTTCCATAGACTAAACAAGGGTCTTTACCAAAAGCAGAGTTACCAACACACCAGCCTCCGGGAGTAAACCGGTTATTGATCTCTCCAGGAGCTTCTCATCATTTTGTTCAGAACGGGATCATCCTTGGCAAACTTACGAGCAAAAGGGGCACACTTGAAACCATGTCATCAAAATGTTTCAATGTTAGAGTCATTGGATGCTGCTTCGGAGGGCTATCCCACCTTATATAATGCAAGTCGTGGTTTACTGTCGTGTTTTGGTAGTCTTTGTGGTTGCAGATGACTGAGTGGAAGTATCCTTCTGGGGATGACAAGAAATTCGTGTAGTACATGAGGAGAGTACGAGGGAGATTATCCCATCCCCAAATACAGAATTCTAGAAATGATCTCGTCAGCACCACCCATGCCGACCCTGGAAATAGTCATTTTAAGGTTTAAAAACTGAGTATGATATAAAAAATATAAAACAAATAGACTATTAAAATGAGATGTTAACACAACCCACTGTATGTAATTCTGTAATTTTGAAACGGCATTTTATCTCCCCATTTAACACGAGGAATCAAAAAAATAGGATGCCCAAAGAAATAGAGATGATGTTATGTTTTACTTTGAAGCATTGAAAGAATACAAGGCAATACTCACTACAAACTAACATAACAAAATATGAAAAGGTCAACAAAGTATGCTTAAGTGCAGTCTTCTATGAGTCAAAAGCATACATCAGGCAAAAGAAATCATTAAGCAAAACTCATGGGGATAAAGGTGAGTTTTATTTAAGTGGCATTTGCATGCAAGGTAAGAAGGATCTCTCAAGAAAACTAAAAATCTAGAAGAAAATATGAAAATCTTGTACTTTCATAGTAGCATGTGCTCCAGGCTTACAATTCTAGAAAGCAGCATCATTATTTTGTTGTCATCATATATAAACTGTAAAGCAGGCTGTATACATAAAAGTAAATTCTTCAAACATAGTCAGGGGTGGTTATAGCTTTCCTTATAAGCTTGTACAGATAAGAGGAATTATACATAGAACAAGTGATAATCCGGACTGAAATCGAAGCTAATGTAAGAACAATACCCATGAATAACTTGAAAGAAGCAGGCATGGATCTTTTCTCTTTAGCCCAAAATACACCAGATTTTTTTGGATGGTACAACCCTGGATCGATGATGATGGGCCTTGCTCTTTGATACCTGCAGATAAATGATAGGTCAACATGCATAAAATCCAATCAGCAGATGTAAAACCCAATAAGTGATCATTTCAATAGAAAGCACTGGATCCTCACTCTTTCCAACCAATACTACTCGTGTGCTCAAGGAAGTTCAGATACTTAGGCAAGTACGAGAAAATGTGCAGAATATCTGAATCAAAAAGCAAAATAATAAGTCAGAACAACTGATAAGATCACAGCAAAAGTAGGCAAATTAAACACAATGAACTTCTTAATACTAAAGTCAATCAAACACTATACTACTCCGTTAGAGGAATGTTAGTTCACATTCCTGTAGTCAATATATACTTCAATTTCCCCGCTCCAACTGCATATAAACACACTTAAACGGGTAAAGGTATTATAGTCATCAGGTGCTAAAATACTTTTGGAATCTGTTCCTTTCTTAATATTAGTGAAGTTAATACCACAAAGAGTCCTTCAATAAGTGGGATAAAAATATCTATGTCCTCAGTCTCCTACTTACACCATATGCTTTAGAAAAGTTCCCACCCAATTCCATTTGTAACTTACACAGCATGTATTTCACACTGACATTCAAGCCATTCTGAAAGCTATGAAATATTCTTCCCAATTTCCAGCATCTCAAACAACAACATGCCAGTTTTGTTTTCGATAGGAAAGAGAATGGACATTTACCATGGAATCAAGGATCACCTCCACCCGAATAAAATATCACAGAACCCATGAAACTAAGGGCATCTTTGGGATTAAGGTTTGCTTGTGACTTTTAATCCACAGAGATGAGAAATATAATCACAGTTGTCTACCGATGACTATAAGTTGATGAATAGTTGCTAAACATTAGCTATCAAGTAAAATCGGGTGTTCATAGAACACTTCAGTATGTGCATTCAAAATTTACCAAAAATACAACAATTAGAAACATACCTTAAAAGGCCATTTCAAAATATCCTTTCACTATGTACATTTTTACAACCATAATACTATCATAAAATCACAATTCAAAAAATAAATAAATCATCATTTAGCAAAATAAAAACCAATAAATACCATCTTGTGACATGAGAGGATAGTCAGAAGCACTCAAATTAATAAACCAATCCCAATCCTTAGCTTGCTTCAACAAAATCGCGACCGCGTGAAGCGTAGCAGCAATCATCGTAGGCCCCTTATACGTGACCAAATCAGCCTTGCCAATAACCATAACATTTTTAAAATCCCTAATCACCTTCTCCGATTTCACATACTTGGCAAGCTCGAGCCTCTCGCCATCCGAAGCTTCTAGATCAAGATGCAGCACGTAGTAATTCATCGGATGGTACACTGCTTGAAGCACGCGCTTGACGCGCGCACCGTCACCTTTGGTCCCCGATATCAAGTACGCAAGTCTCGGCAGCGCCGGTTGCCCAAATCGGCTGTCCAAAATCTGGTCAGAGACGGTAAAATCAGAAGATGAGGAAGAGGATCTACTGTGGCTAAACGTTACTGTGAGGATAATTAAAAGTGAGAGTAGGGAGATTGAGATGAGAGGGGGTAGCCATGTACGATCTAGAGAACTCGAAATGTGAGGTTTTTTCATTTAGAGTTAATTTTTTTTTTTAAATAATGATTTGAAAATTCGGACAATGGAGCTGAAATTTTGGGCAAAACTGGCGGTTTCGGTTTGTGTTGTGTCGGGTGGTTGGATTTGAGATGGCGGCAGGTGAAGTGTTATTGTCGGCAGGGTGGTTCGAATTTGGTAGTGTGTTAGTTGTGCGTGGCTGTGGCTGGCGAGGGAAGGGGAAATTTTTAATTTTGAATTCAGGGACATGAGACGTACACTGGTAGAACTTGGCCGGGGTGTGTATGTATTTATATGTTGCCAATAAGATTCGAGATGCGCAACTTGGGGCTGTTAAACGATATTTTTGTCACTTGTTCTAGTGTCCCCTGAGTTTTTGACTTTTGGTAAGGAAGAGAAAAATGAAAAAAAAAAAAAAAATGCACCACCTAAATAAAATTTTAACCTCTTGTATATAATTACATTTTTTTTAGAGTTGAAATGAGGTGTGATTAATTAAAGAGGAGGGTTAGAAGTCACACAATTGAGCTTTCGAGATTAGAGATGATAACATGACAATTTATTATGGGATTGGTAAATTTTAATTTATCTAAATAGTTGTGCTAAACAGCTAAAACCACAACAAAAGGATGACAGAAACGGCAGCATTCGTGTCCTTCTCTCTCTCCTGTTCATGGGTCCACAATAACTTTAAAAAAATAAATAAAAAATAACGCACATGCTAAGTGAATAAAAGATGAGAGTTTTAAAATAATGATTAAAGTGGGAGCAAAAGTTATGCGTGAGGGGGCAAAACTAACATCTGCATTTTAGCTATTTAGCACAACTAATAATTGTATTTCCATAGCACTCGACGCTCTAGCTCTGTATTTGCTCGATTTCAATAACATAAAAAAAAAAAGCAGCCATAAGGAAGAAGAGAGAGAAGTCAGATTTGGACTTGTTCAATAGCAGGAAAAAAAAAAGTGAAACAAAACCAGCGGCAATAGATCTGCAAACAAAGGCAGCTTGATAAAACTATTGCTGATTAATTGGTAAGTTGGTCTCTCCCATTACATTCAAATAAAATTAGTTTTCGTTGATTTCTATATATTTAAATGGTTAAAAAAATTAATTTAAATTGTTATAAAGTGATGGATTAACTTTGTAAAAATTCGTAGATTTGTGCGTTTTATATATTTAAATTGTTATGATTTTTTTTTTTACTTTGAATTGATAGGAAGTAATGGATTAAATTTGTAAAAAAAATTGGATGCTTTTTATGTATTTAAATTGTCAGGATTTTTTGTTATTGGACAAAAAAGTTATAAAAGTTTCTAATTACTTATTCTTAGTACAAATGTTAATTATTTTGTAGAAATTGATAATTTGGAAAATGAGCATGCATTTGAAGAGTTACAAGAAACAGGAGCCAACAATGTAGTTGAAATTGTGCAACCGAAAAAATATGAGCCAACTCTTAGAATGTTATTTGATAGTCATGAAGAAATGTTTGTATTTTACAATGTCTATGGTAAACAAGAGAGGTTTCCTGTGAATGTTCAAACTACTAAGAAAGGGACCGATGGAATTATAAAATATACGACATTTGCATGTAGCCGTAGCGCGGCAAGTTAGAAAGTAAATATGCTAATTCATTAAAGTTGAAACCTAATGTGAAAAATGGTTGTGATGCAAAAATTGGAGGTTGTCTAAATGAAGATGGAAAACGGTTTCTTCAAATTTTAAATCTTCAACACAACCAAGGATTAAGTCCAGACAAAGCTAGGTATTTCCTATGCAATCGCAGAATTAGTGCAATTGCTAAAAAACGAATTGAAATGAATGATTTTGCGGGAATTAGAATTGTCCAAAATTTCAATTCTATTGTTATTAAAGCTGGTGGGCATTAAATTGTCTCATTCTTAGAAAAAAATTGTAGAAAGTTTGTTGAATGAGATGTTATGGCGCTTTTAAAGTATTTCCAAAAAAAGCAAGCAGAATGTAAGGTTTTTTTTTTTTAGCACCGATTTGAATGAGGAGGATCGATTAAAGAATGTATTTTGGGCAGATCCATGGAGTAGGGCAGTTTAAAAATATTTTACAGATGTTATCACATTTGACACTACATATCTAACCAACTAGCATGACATACCATTCGCTCTCTTTGTTGGAGTTAATCATCATGACCAGCCTATTTTGTTAGGGCGCAGATTGTTTTCACGCGAGGATATGGAGATATTTACGTGGTTATTTGAGGCTTGACTATCATGCATGTCTTTAGTATCATTACAGACCAAGACAAGGCAATGGAAAAGGCAATTGAAATTTTTTTCATACTACTAGGCATCGATGGTGTTTATGGCATATAATGAATAAGGTACCTGAGAAGTTATGGGCTTTTAAAGAATGTGAATGTATTATTTCTTCCCTGCTTTCTGCTATTTATGATTCACTGAGTTCTGATGTGTTCGAGGAAGCTTGACATGATGTGATTACAAAATATGATTTATAGGATAATGATTGGTTAAATGATTTATACGATGAAAGACATCGTTAGCTCCCATATTATTTGAAAGACTGTTTTTGGGAAGAAATGTCAATCACTCAATGAAATGAAAGTATAAATGCATTTTTTGATGGGTTTGTTAACTAAAAACAAATATAAAGCAGTTTGTGAAGCAAGATGAAAATTCATTGACGAGGAAAATTGAATTAGAATGACATGCAGATGCCAAATGTTTCAGTAAAAGGACATCATGTGTAATAAGATATGAGATGGAGAAGCAAGTTGAAGAGGTGTACATCATCTCCAAATTTAAAGATTTCAAACTAGAATTAATTGCACTGATGTATTGTAATATATTGGATTATATTAGATCAATATATAAAATAAGTGAATCATATGGGTAAGGTAAGAAAAAAAAATCTTTGAGGTTGTTTTCAAAGGAGCTGAGTGTGAAGTTAATTGTATTTATTCAAAGTTTCAATTTAGGAGGATTCTTTGCAGGCATGCCCTTACAGTGTGAAATACAAGTACGCAACCCAAGAGGGGGGGGGTGAATTGAGATTCTAAAAATTATTTGAATCTAAAACAAATTATCATACAAATCTAAAATGAATTTAATGGAATAATAATTAAATCAAATGCAATATAAAAAGATAAGGGAAGAGAGATTCAAACACGAGGATTTTTACGTGGTTCGGCCAACCTCGCCTACGTCCACTCCTCCAAGCTTTCCGGGCTTGAGAATTTCACTAAGCAAGACTCCAAGGCTTCAAATGCTTATACTTGACTTCCAAGGTGTCAATGAACCTTTACAACAAGAGATTATCCCCAATCTCTTAACCCAAGTGTATCCCAACACTTACAATCACTCAAAGTAAAAGATTAAAATTATTTTTCTCTCATACAATAATTAAGATTACAAATCAATGCCCAATGTGTGAATAGATGAAACAAGAATATGTTTTAAAGCTTTATGAAGATTGTATTCTCGAATATAAGCTCAATGGTCGTGTTGTGATCCATCTTGTTTAAATTTGGATGAGCTTATTTATAGTTAGAGCTGAAAAACTAGCCGTTACAGACTTTGTGCTCGAAAACGGTTCGCCGTTAGCCATTACCGGTTAACCGTTTAGGCTGGTCAAAGTTATCGTTGGGCCAATTTTCAAATAAATAATTTGCCGTTTAGGATTACCCTTTTGCCGTTAAAATTCCAGAGACCTGCAAGATAAACATCAATTATCTGTTTACGATAAACGGTTAAGGATTTATATGAAATGACCTCTCTGGATTTTTATCGGTTAACCGTTTGTAATAAACGGTTAGCCATTTATTTCTAGTAACCTATAGAACAAGTTAGTCTTATCCGTTTCAGTTAAACTTTTGTCGTTTGTTTCCAAGTTTAATCCTTCATTCTGGATTTTTATCGGTTAACCGTTTCAATAAGCGGTTCACCGTTTATGTCCAGAATCATAGTTTAAGCCAGATTTTGCAGAGAATCATTTTCCAATTTGAAATTTAACGGTGATCCATATTTTATAAATATAATTGGAATGATTATAAGACTCTCGTTTATTAAGGAATAGTTCCAACATTTAAAAACCATTTAAAGTTTGTTATCATCAAAATCAATATTATTAACATATTCATGTTAACAATCTCCCCTTTTTTGATGATGACAAACTTCATTTAATATTTTGCTCCCCCTTAATATATGCTCAAAAATTTAAAAAAATGTCTAATAAAATGATTTTTTTTTGCTCAAGGACACATTTTAAAAAGAAAATTCATTTCAAATCTCCCCATAATTATCTCCCCCTTCATCATCAAAAAGAAAAGAGAGAAAAGAATTCCGTAAATCTGGAGAAGAAAGAAGTTACTCAATTTTGGCGTGCGAAAATTTTGGCAAAGTTTCCCCTTAAAATGGAGCAAAACCACTAATACAAAATGAAAAAAAAAACAGTTCCAAAATATATTAATAACAACTCCATCAACCAATACACCAACAACTCCATCAATCAATAAACCAACAATTTCATCAACCAATATCAAGTCATCCAACATCAAGAACATAAAAAAAAAATATGTCATAAAAATCCATCAAGATCATATAGAGGTAGCAGTGTATATAAAAATATAAATAGCAACACACAAACAAACAACATGTGAAATGTATGTGCAAAAATAGAACTCAGAAACTATGGAGGAGGAGAAAATGTGCTCCCCGGATCATAACCGAAATAGCGGAAAAGAGTTCGTTGTCCAGCGATAAACTCAAGCTGCTGATCAATGCTCTGCTGTTGAAAGGTCTGAAAGTCATAACATAGCTGCTGGTGGTCACGGGAGAAAGTGTCCAACCGATCGATAATCAGCTGCTGCCGCTCCGAAAGCTTGCGAACATCAGCAACCAACTGCTGCAAAACATCCAAAGCAGGGGGCTGAACTGAAGCAGGAGGCTGCACTGGAGCTGGAGGGGGCTCAGAAACGGAGGGCTACTCAGGAACATCAGAGTGCTCGAGAGCAGAAGGTTGTGCTGGAGCTGGAGGGGGCATCGAAGTGGATGGAATGTCAGTATCCATCTCTCGCTCCTTAAAGTCAGAGTCTGCTGGAGGCTGGGGGATAAAACGGCGATGCGAAGGAGGTGGATAATCTCCTAATCGAAAATCTGAAAGTTGATCGGGAGTATCGACACCGTTGAGCATCTAATCATCCTCAGGAGCAATAAAAGTAACTCGGTTTTTGGAGTTTTTAGTCTTTATCCACTTGCCATTCTGTCGAGAAAACCCAATACCAGTCATGGCCTCTGGACCAATCTGTCTAGTCTCCGTATAACCGGCATCTAGAAGAGGCACCTCAAAGTGTCGCAGTATCTTAGTAATGATACTGCCATATGAAAACAAGCGGTGGTTAACCGCTGGAGTGCTCAACATGTGCCTCACAATAGCATAGCCAAGGTTAATGGGTTGACCTGAAATGAAGCTATCTAATAAGCCAACGTCTAACCTTGTAACCTCATCTGAGTGACCCTTCCTAGGTGTCACTATATACTGTAAAATTGTATGAAGTATGCAAACTTGCAGAGGTAAAAGTTGTGACTTAAAAGGCAAGTGACAAGTCTCATAACTCAGATCTTCACGCCGACAAATATTACGAACTCCATCATCATGACGAAAACCGTCAAAGGAAAGAGTTTTCCTAGATGTATAAATTTTAAGACCATCACTAGATATACCTAGAAAGCCATTGAGGTCTTCATCATCAAATTCAATATGAACACCACCAACTTGAGTAACTATTCTATTTAGGCGAGTTGCGGAGATTTCCATGTTCGAATAGAAAACTCGCACTAAATTTGGATATACTCGGTCATCAAAATCAATGGCGGACTCCCAAGGTTGAAGCATATTTCTAACACTTCTACCACACACAATTAAGGTTCTAAAGTCTTCTATGTCAACATAAAACGAATCAAGTACCTTTCTGCCATTGAAACGGTCCTCGAAACGTTTGGCCAATGAGGGTGTGGGAAAATGAATTCTTGTGAATTTAGAGACTGCCTGTAGTGGTATGGGATTCCGTTGAGGCGTATCTTTCCTCCTTCGAGTTCTCCGAGATGACTCAGCCATGGTACAGAACATGGAGAATGAGGAATTTTGATAACAGTGACTTTGGTAAAAAAATAACTGATTTTGGGATCAGGGAAGAGTGGAGGATGGAATTTCAAAGTTTAATTTGGTGGAAAAAGGACATGAATTAGGTCAAAAATGACGAAACCTAACCGGCTGCCCTTAGGGTTTTGATTTGGGATTTTTCGATTTCAAGCTAGATTTGAAGATTTGAATCGGTAAAAAAGATCTAAAGATGATGGGAAATGATGTTTTAGGTGTGATTTAGCAAAGAAATCAATAAAAATGGAGGTTTGAGGATAGAGAAAGCTTCGGCTGCGCAACAATGGTTGAAACGGTAAGAGGGCAACGGAGAAGAGAGAGGAAACCCTTAGAACAATTTTTATACCGCACGAAAACGGTTAACCATTTATTTAAACGGTTAGGGAGTAACTTTCCAGAGACTAATTAATGGGAAACAGTGAAAGGTTATCCTTTTAACGGTTAAGGAGTAATTTTCTAGAGAGCAACTCCTAGTTTCTATTTTTAAACGGTTTACCGATACCATCAAACGGTAAAATGGTAAAAGTTAGACATCATAATCTAGTTTCTGGAATAAAAACGGTACACCGTTTATAGGAAACAGTTATCCATTTATTTCATCTATATTTTCGCACATTTGATTTAATTTTTGGCCAGCAAATAATACATTCCAAGATCATTTAATTGATCCAAAAATGTTTTATGAGCCATTTTAATGCATGATTCATGAACATGTATTCAAGCAATTAATTCATATAATCAATCAAGAATTAACAAAGCAAGCACATCATTTAAATATCAAGCTTAAGCATTTAAATCATCAAATCACCAATAAGTCAATCAATTTAATACACTCAATAGCATGAATAGAGACATTAATACGAAAATTTCATCATCCCAAGTTCATGCCGAATCTTTGAAAATTAGTCTTCGCCAAGAGGTTTGGTAAAAATATCGGCGAGTTGTTTTTCTGTAGAAATAAACTGTAATGCAATATCCCCCTTTTGAACATGATCTCTCAAGAAATGATGTCTTATTTCTATATGCTTTGCTCGAGAGTGTTGAATGAGATTCTTTGAAAGATTTATAGCACTAGTATTATCACACTTAATAAGAATTTGTTCTAGGTTAATACCATGGTCACTAAGTGTTTATTTCATCCAAAGAGCTTGTGCGCAACAACTTCTTGCAGCTATATATTCAGCCTCAGTAGTTAAGAGTGCAACAGAATTTTATTTCTTGCTAAACCATGAAACTAGTGAGTGACCTAGGATATAGCATGTTCCACTAGTGCTTTTCCTATCAACTTTATAACAAGCAAAATCCGCATCCGAATAACATGTTAAATCTATATGAGTTCCCCTAGGATACCAAAGGCCAATATCTGTGGTGCCATTTAAATAACGAAAAATTCTTTTAACGGCAAGTAAATGGGATTCTTTGGGACAAGATTGAAATCTTGTGCACAAACATACATTAAACATGATATCGGGTCTACTTGTAGTTAAATAAAGTAAAGATCTGATCATACCTCGATACATTTTGATATCCACTTCTTTGCCTTTTTCATCTTTGTCAAGTTTGGTTGTTATGCTCATTGGAGTGTTTTTGGTCTTTGAGTCACCAATGCCGAATCTTTTGAGTAGATCTTTTACATACTTGGCTTGATTTATTAAAATTCTTTCCTCATTTTGTTTTATTTGCAGCCCAAGGAAGTACTTCAACTCTCCCATTATACTCATTTCAAATTCATTACTCATGCAAGATGAAAATTCTTTACACAATAATTCATTAGTAGAACAAAAAATAATATCATCAACATAAATTTGAACAACAAGTATGTCTGTGTCCTTATGTTTGACAAAGAGAGTAGTATCTGCTTTACCCATTGAAAAATCATTTTCTAACAAGAAATTCTTAAGCCTATTATACCATGCTCTAGGTGCTTGTTTTAAGCCATACAAAGCTTTAAATAACTTATAAACATGATTTGAGAATTTTTTATTTTCAAAACCAGGGGGTTGTTTTACATATACTTCTTCCATTATAAAACCATTCAAAAAAGCACTTTTCACATCCATTTGAAATAAAATGAAGTCTTTATGACATGCAAATGCCAACAACATTCTAATTGATTCTAGTCTAGCTACGGGTGCAAATGTTTCATCAAAATCAATTCATTCTTCTTGATTGTAACCTTGAGCCATTAATCTAGCTTTATTTCTTGCAACCACACCGGATTCATCCATCTTATTTCTAAATATCCATTTAATACCTATGATGGATTGATGTTCCGGTTTATGAACTAATTCCCACACATTGTTTCTTTCAAATTGATTTAACTCCTCTTATATTGTCATAATTCAAGATTTATCATTTTCCGCCTCCGCAAAGGATTTGGCTTCAATTTGAGAAATAAATGCATTATGCTCACAAGTATTTTTAAGAGATGATCTAGTTGTAACACCTTGTGAGGGATCTCCTAAAATTACATCCTTAGGGTGAGAAGAAACATACCTCCACTCCTTGGGGAGTGCTTGAGAAGTACCTTTATATTGCTCCATATTTGTTTGCTCTTCTTGTTCATCCTCTTGATTTCTTTGTGGTGCATTCTCTTGATTATCCTTTGATGGTTCTTCTTGTAACTCTCTATCTGCATCATTATAATTTATTACTTTCTCCGCAGAGGAGGGGTTAGACTCATCAAATGTAACATGCATAGATTCTTTTACAACTAATGTATTTTTGTTATAAACTTTATAAGCTTTGCTTGAGTTTGAATATCCAAGAAAAATACCAACATTAGATTTTGGATCAAATTTGCCAAGATTATCTTTTGTGTTCAAAATAAAACATTTGCATCCAAAAACTTTGAAATAACCAATATTGGGTTTTCTATGTTTCCAAAGCTCATATGGAGTTTTGTTAAGGTTAGGTCTAATCAACACACGATTTAAACATAGCAAGCGGTGTTGACGGCCTCGGCCCAAAAATACTTAGGCAATGAATTTTCATTCAACATAGTCCTAACCATCTCTTGAATGGATCTATTCTTTCTCTCAACAACTCCATTTTGTTGTGGAGTTCTAGGTGATGAAAATTGATGCTCAATGCCAAAATCATTACAAAAAATCTCAAATGTATGATTTTCAAACTCTTCTCCATAATCACTTCTAATGCATGCAATACCATATCCTTTTTTCATTTTGAATTTTCTTACAAAGCACTTTAAAGGCATCAATAGCATCATCCTTATTAGATAAGAATAATACCCATGTATATCTAGAATAATCATCCACTATCACAAATGCATAATATTTACCATTTAGATTAGCATATCTAGAAAGCCCAAATAAATCTATGTGAAGGAGTTGAAGTGGTTTTGAAGTAGAAATATTATTTTTATTTTTGAAAGACGTTTTGATTTGTTTTCCAAATTGACAAGCTTCACAAATCTTATTTTTTTGAAAACCAATTTTCGGAAGACCTTTAACTAAATCATTTTTTAAAATTTTTGAAATCAAATCCATACTTGCATGTCCTAACCTTCTATGCCATAACTAACTATCATAATGTAATGCGGAAAAGCATTTATCAAGAGTAGATGCACATTTTATGTTAATGATATAAACATTACAACATTTATTCCCAACAAATAAGATCTTGCCATCACATGAATTCTCAATAACACAACTAAGTTTATCAAAGATAACTTTATAACCTTTGTCACATAATTGACTAATACTAATTAAGTTGTGTTTCAAGTTCTCAACCAAGCATACATTCTCAATTAGAGTTGAGGAAACTTTACCAACATTTCCAATTCCAAGAATTTTTCCTTTTGAGTTGTCTCCAAAAGATACGTCTCCACCACTTTCAATTTTGGTGAAGCTTCAGAACCATGCATAGTTTTCGGTCATGTGCCTTGAACAACCACTGTCCAAGTACCATTTATTTTTCTTCTTCTTCTTCAAGCCTTACAAAGAAAATTTCAAGTTTTACGTACCCAAAGCTTTTTGGGTCCTAGAGAGTTAGTAGTGATTCCTTTTTGAACCCAAATGCATTTCATACCATAATATGCATTTCTTTTTACTAGACATCTATTTTTCATATGACCATCTTGATTACAAAAATGACATACAATCTTATGATTACTTGTGGAGGTAGTTTTAACAAAATAATTCTTATAATACTTTTGCTTCAAGTTAGGCTTATACCCAAGTCCTCATTTATCAAAAACACATTTTTGTGAGTTAAGCATATTATCCAACATCTTTTGCCCATTTGTAAATTTCAAAACAATCTCATTCAACTCATTGCTCTTTTTCTTAAGCATTTGGTTTTCATTTTTCAAATCATCTATGTGTGATTCTAAATGCTCATGTGAAATGCTAGGTTTCTCATTTGATAATGCAATTTCATCATGCAATGTTTTGTTCTCTACTTCTAGGCATGCAATTATTATATTTAGAGATTCATTTTCATTTTTAAGCTTTGTCATTTCCTTTTTAAGACATACATTCTTTTTACCAATCTTCATCAACTCATTATGCAATTCTTTAAAAGCATCATACAATTTATCATAGGTGGGATCACTTACCTCATTGAGATCATCATCCCCTCCTATTGCCATAAGCGCTAGGTTTGATACTTCTTGCGATCCTTCTTTATCACTTGAATCTTCCTCAGTATCATTCCAAGTTGCAACCATGGCTTTCTTCTTGAGTTTGTTGATAACTGGGCACTCCGATCTTATATGGCCAGGCTTCTTGCATTCATAACATGTGATTACCTCTTTCTTCTCCCTTTGGTTCTTGAAGTTTCTGAAATTTCTTCACTCTCCAGTTTTCTTGAAGAATTTTCTTAACCTCCTTGCTAGCATGGCCAACTCTTCATCATCCGGTTCACTCTCCCCATCACTCTTATATTTTAAAGCTTTGAGAGCAATGCTTTTCTTCTTCTCCTCATGCCATTTTTCTGCTGCCAAATCTTCTTCATATGAAATGAGAGAACCAATTAAATCATCAAGAGGTAACGTATTTAAATCTTTTGCCTCTTCAATAGCGGTTCTTTTAGGTCTCCATTCTTTTGAAAGTGACCTAATGATTTTCTTAACTTTTTCGCTATTCGGGAAGGTCTTTCCTAGGGCTCCTAGGGTGTTTACTATATCCGTAAATCTTGTATACATAGAGTACACACTCTCATTTTGTTCCATTTGGAACAACTCATATTGTCAAGTGTACCTATTAATTTTCGACTCTTTTACTTGATTTGTGCCTTCATAAACTACTTCAAGTTTGTGCCAAATTTTATTAGCACTTTCACAACTAGATACTCGATGAAATTCTTTCTTATCAAGTGCACAAAATAAAGGATTCATAACTTTGGAATTTAGAGAATCTTTTCTCTTTTCCAATTCATTCCATTCCCTTGATGGTTTTGGAATATCTTCCCCGAATTCATTTTTAGTTAGGGGTAAAAACGAACCATCACATACAACTTCCTAAATTTCATAATCTAATGCTTGTAAATAAATTCTCATCCTAGTTTTCCAATATGCATAGTCATTACCGTCAAAGAACGGTGGTCTACTTGTTGATTGCCCTTCTCTAAAGGTTGAGTCATTTAGGGTTGCCATGGATCTTTTACTTTAGACGATTAAGTCCTAACAAGAGAACAAGGCTCTGATACCAAATGAAATACAAGTATGCAACCCAAGAGGGGGGTGAATTGGGATTCTAAAAATTATTTAAATCTAAAACAAATATCATACAAATCTAAAATGAATTTAATGGAATAACAATTAAATCAAATGCAATATAAAAAGATAAGGGAAGAGAGATTCAAACACGAGGATTTTTACGTGATTCGGCCAACCTCGCCTACATCCACGTCTCCAAGCTTTCCGGGCTTGAGGATTTCACTAAGCAAGACTCCAAGGCTTCAAATGCTTACACTTGACTTCCAAGGTGTCAATGAACCTTTACAACAAGAGATTATCCCCAATCTCTTAACTCAAGTGTATCCCAACACTTACAATCACTTAAAGTAAAAGATTAAAATCATTTTTCTCTCACACAATATTTAAGATTACAAATCAATGCCCAATGTGTGAATAGATGAAGTAAAAATATGTTTTAAAGCTCTATGAAGATTGTATTCTTGAATATAAGCTCAATAGTCGTGTTGTGATCCATCTTGTTTGAATTTGGATGAGCTTATTTATAGTTGGAGCTGAAAAACTAACCGTTACAGACTTTCTGCTCGAAAACGGTTAACCGTTAGCCATTACCGGTTAACCGTTTAGGCTGGTCAAAGTTACCATTGAGCTAATTTTCAAATAAACGGTTTGCCGTTTAGGATTACCATTTTGCCATTAAAATTCCAGAGACCTGCAAGATAAACATCAGTTTTCTGTTTACAATAAACGGTTAAGGATTTACATGAAATGACCTCTCTAGATTTTTATCGGTTAACCGTTTGCAATAAACGGTTCGCCGTTTGTTTCTAATAACCTGTAGAACAAGTTAGCCTTATCCGTTTCAGTTAAACTTTTGTCGTTTGTTTCCAGGTTTAATCATTCATTCTGGATTTTTATCGGTTAACCGTTTCAATAAGCGGTTCACCGTTTATGTCCAGAATCATAGTTTAAGCTAGATTTTGCAGAGAATCATTTTTCAATTTGAAATTTAACAGTGATCCATATTTTATAAATATAATTGGAATGATTATAAGGCTCTCGTTTATTAAGGAATAGCTCCAACATTTAAAAATCATTTAAAGTTTGTTATCATCAAAATCAATATTATTAACATATTCATGTTAACACAGTGTTGATACGTAACTCAATTGAATTACTTTCAAAAATATACATTTTATCAAGGTGGAGGAAAGATGCGAGTAGATGTTATAGTAAGGTGAAATTTAGTTATGGTGTACAAAATTTGTCCATCCAGTAGGAAAGATATGAAAAAAAGGTATAGCACTTTCAGTAAGGTTGCAGACATAGCCTCTGATGATGAAAATAACTATAAAATGGTATTGGATTGGATTGAGAAAGCAATGAAAGATCTACCCAAGCAAATTTGTTGTGGAAGAGTGGAAAAAACTATTACTGGTAGAGCAAGTTGTAGCAGCAACAAAAAAATTCACAGTGAAAGCTTAGAAAGATCTAATACTGGCGAAGTAAGTTGTAATAGTAAAAATGTTCAACTTGTACTCCAGTAGTGACACGTCGTAAAGGTCGTCCACCTTACTGAGGGAAAGAGTCTTCAATTCGTAAGAAATCTGTTCAAATGAACAAGGCTGCACAAAAAATAGTCTGTTTAAATACAAATATCTCTTTTCTAATTCATTTGGTCTTAGTTTAATTGTCTTTAATAATATTTCAGGATTTATAAGAAAATGCTCCATCGTCTTATCATGTGCCTAATGAAATCTCCACATAGGAGAGCAACATGGCCACGGTAAGTTTTGTGAACTTTTATTTTAGACTTTTCTTTTATTTCGAGGATATGTAACTAAGTATAAGATTGAGCATATGTAGATGTTATAAGAAGGAAATATTGTTCATGGAAATCTCAACTAAGATGACACTATAGGCTACTACAATGTAAGAATTAAATTATTTAAATTTAAATTTTAAGATTTTATATGAATTTTACATATATTTTATTAGTTAATTAGGTACCTATGTACCCATTCCAATTCGGTGGAAGCAATATTTATCAGTCATTTCCTTATAATTGTTACACAATAAATTGTTGTTTACAAGTTGTTAATGTATGCTTATATTTTAATAGTTTTGAAATGCAATATAATGTTTATTTTTGTGTATTATAGCAATTAGTCCTAAATATACTTTGCAGTCGCATTATTCTTCTCATTCAATGACCTATCAAGGATTTTAAAATGAAAATTTCCAACAATTACTACAGTAGTAGTGTACTGAATATAACAATCATGATGTTTGACTTGTATCTTGTTCAGTCTTTTTTCTCTATCATTTTGACTAGATTTGTGATTAACACTAAAAAGTGTACGTGTAATAAAGATAAAATTATTAGTTTTACACTTATTGTATAGATTAATACGCTCATTATTTCTAAATTATCCTAATACTCCCCAAATAAATTTTTGTGTTAAATTAATTCGCAATATGTTAATTTTTATCTTATAAATATTTTTCAAGAATAAATTGGAATTGAAAGCGAGAACAAAGAAGGACTGCTGGAGCAATTTGGAAGTATTACTGAGGAGATGTAAATAAATAAATAAAATAAAAAATATAAAAAATGAAAATGAATAAAAAAATACAAAAATACAAAAGAACAAAAAAACAGAAACAAAAACAATTTGGTTTCTCATAATGGTCAAGTTGACCATTACACATTTCAATGTACATATATATATATATATATAATAAAATAAATAAAGATAATGCATTCCTTGCCTATAAAAGGCAAGGAAATGCATGAGCCGAGGGGTAGAAGCTAGAGAGCTATTTTGAGAGCTGAAGCCAAGACTGAAGAATTTCTACATTTCTTTCTTTTCTTTTCTTGTTTCCGTTTGTATCAATTTTCTTTGTAATATATTTCAAAAAATTTAGCAAATAAAAAGAGTGTTGTGTTTTCTTTCAATATGAGTAGCTAATTTTATTAAGTTGAGGTGAAGGGTGAAACTCAATGTTTCAAACTATTAATTATTATTATTTTCTCAAATGAGTTTTTAAGTTTATTTAATTCTTTTCTAATTATTTTTATATCATATTAATTTATAAATCTCACTGGATTTTATGGTATTTTGACATAATGTCGACACATTAATATAGTGTAGCACATTAGGTACTTTATTCTATATTTATCCACACACATAGAATTAAATGATATAATAATTAATTGATAAAAGTGAAGCAAAATATAAATGAGAGAATATTAAAATTATAGTTTGAATACAGAGAGTGGATCCTAAACCTTAGCTTATTTTTAAATCAATTTCAAATAATTTCTTTGCCCCGCAATTAATTTTCTTAGTTTTACTAGATTTAAAACTCCATGTGGTTCGACCCCAGTCTCACCGAGTTATATTATAACTAGACACTCTTATACTTGAGAGTAATACACTTTTGAGTCGTGTCAATTTGACTTTAAAATTTTGAAATTATAGTGATGGATGAATGATGGATGAATGGATTATATTGCTCATAGTCCTGGTGTGTTATCTGATAAGCAATAGCAAATGGATGAAGGTTTTTTAAAATGCAAAAATAAAAATCACTTGCCAAGCAGCTACTACTTTTTACCTAATCAGATTATATATATGTATGTATACGTGATGCTTTTGTTTTGCCATGAAAATAATGTTGCCCCACAATTGGTTTTTATTACAAATTAGCTGATCTACTGCAACGATTAGTTCTTTTTCAATCCAAGGCATGAAACTCTTCATGTGGGAAATACAATTTATTGTACTACTGAACTATTATGGTAGTAAATATCTATCTACAGCTCGCTGCAAAAATGCAAATCCTTGAAGTCGATGGTTATAAATACAGTTGCAATTTTAAATAACACAACACAAATCACAATGGAAAAAATAATAATTTTATTTACATATCACAATTCATACATAACAAGGGGTACAATCTCTTCATTTATGCAAAATATATATTGCAATCATCATTCCTAAAATACAACATACAATGGATAAAATAGGCAGAATACTACAATCATTTCTGACTTTATCAAATTGTATAGCTTTGTCGCATGTAGGCACTTCAGTTTGCACCCTCTTTTTGCATGTTTCCACGATACATTTTGTAGTTTCTACCATATTAGATGTCTCTCGTAATTTTTCGGACATGCCGTTGTACTCATTGTACGTTGTTTCAGTATCCAATAAAGATTTATAAGATTGATAAGCATTACATTTGAATCCATTTACCTGCTTTCGGCATTCAGGCCAAGAATCATATATGTCTTGCTTTTGTCTTTTGAAAATAACATAATAGATTTGAGTAGGCATTTGGTTTCTACATTGGAAAAAATTCAAATCAAATAATACGCAACAACCCAAATTAGACATGTTAATTGATTTTTTCACGATCCAGTATATCAAATTGATATTATAAGCGTAAATTGATATTTTCATTCCTAATCATAAAATATTGCATTAGTACAAAAATGTAACACACATGCAAAATGCAGAATTGATGTATTACATTGTAAAAAGCCATACGCAAAATGCAGCACTAATGTATTACATTGTAAGAGGCCATGAATCTTTACTAAAAAAGACTACAATTGTTAAACTAGTGAACAATTTAGCAAAAGACATATAAAAGTTTAAAAAATAAGTCAATAATATCACCTAAATCAACCATCATTATGGATCTGCCCAAGCACATGACAATCATATTCATATGACAAGCTTAAAAAGGAAAGGCTTAATTCATAATTTCTAAATTCCTTATACATATATAAATACACGAAACACAACTAAACAATCCTAAAACACTATGGAATCAAGTATTCACTAGAAATACAAGATCGAGAACTATAGCTTAATCCTACAAGTGGAATAAATATTGGCAATTAAGACCCTAAGGTTACGTTTGGCATGCAAGATTGGATTGGACTAATTATTAGGATTGGACTGAGTTAAGTTGGATTAAATTAAGCTGGATTATATTATATACTATATTATATTTGGTACAATATCGGATTGGACAATGTTAAATCATATTTAAATACAAAAAAATTTATGAATATTTAAGAGTAATAATTAAAATTAGTTTAAAGGTAATTAAAAACAACATTAAATATGTAGTAAATTAGTTATTGGTAGTCATAATTATAGTAAACAAATATAAATTAATAAAATGATTTAGTTATTTAATTAATTTTTATCAAATATATTAGATGTATTTTATTTTATAAAAAAATTAGCAAATAATGTATATATAAAATCAGTTATTTACTTGTATTATTAATTTCCATGATTATTTTTAATATTACATTGGTGATTATTAAATTTAATACAAGCAATTATTGTAACAAATTATTAAATAGTTAATTTTATTGGAGTAAAAGTACCAATTTAATTAGACTTAAAAAAATAAAAAATAAATTCAAGTAAATCATGAATAAAATAATTAATTAAGTAATTAAATTTTAGGTTACAAATAAAAAATAGTGTTATTTATGAAAGAAATATGAATACTTTTTTTCTTTTATTCTAATCCCAAACCCACTTATAGATTGGGATTGTTAATCCCATTATTTGAGGACTAAATTTAAATTTAGTCCTCCTTGATCCAATTCAAGCAAAGTAGCCAAGCATAAGATAAAATATTTAATCCCAAAGTTAATCTAATCTCATACTTAATCCTAACTCCCAAACATGCACTAATATGCCAAAATGAGAATAAAAACACAAGCTTGTTGTATCTATAAATCTATTTAAGCTTCAAAATTTATATGAAAGGCTTTGATAAATTCGCAGACGACTCCTAGTCTCCTAGCGCTATTCCCATCCAAATAAACACAATAGTAAGTAGACTTTCCAGATCCGCCCTCCAGCTCAGTTCTCCTATACTACTGTATTTCAAATTTGCAGAAATTTTAATCAAATTCAATTAAATAAGAACATTAAACAAAATCAAACTTCCAAATTAACGAACACAAACAGTTCCTCCATGGAAGAAAAGTGAGAGAGAGAGAGAGAGAGGTGACGACAAAAGAAAATCTACAAAATCTACAATTTGTTGGCTCTGTGCTGCATTGACGACAAAAGAAAATATGTAAGGTTGGTTGGCGTGGTGACGGCAAAAGAAAACCTACAACGTTACCGTGTGACCGCAACAAATCGTTTGCTTCGATTAGAAAATTGTCAATTTTGTGATAGTGGTCAGATGAGAAGATATAGCTTCAAATAAGAGATAAGGTTTGCAACAGCTTGATTCCTTCTCTTTTGTTTTGTTTAGCTTTTTTGTAATATTTAACATTTTTTAAAGTTATTGTGGGTCCATGAGCAGGAGAGAGAGAGAGAGAAGGACATGAAATGGCAGCAAGTGGCTGCCGTTTCTATAATCCCCTTGTCATGCCTTTGTTCATTTATCATTTTCCTTATCTAAATCATGCAAATCAGAATATGATAGTCTATCAAATCTCATAATTTTTTTTAATCAAAACAAAAATATATCCCAAATTTCAACTAAAGACAATCCCAAATAGTGTCGCCAAATTTTGAATGTCCATTTTTGTTAATCCTACCTAAGAGCATATTGTGCCATTTATTTATAGAAAAAAATTATAAATTCTCCCTAAGCACAAAGGAAATACAAGTACACTAGGGGTTGTTAAAAATCCTCATAGAAGGGAATTGGAGGTAAAGAAACATAAATTTTATATCGTAATTGTATGTTTAGGTCATTTCCATATTTAATGAATCTTTGTACACCGGCCATATTCTTAAATTGAATTCATGCATAAATTATTGATTTTTTGTGCATTAAATCTCTAATATATTTTTTTTTGCAAAAACAATATATTTGCTTATGATAATATACGATATTCATCAATAATTAGATTTGCTGTTGATATTGTTAGACAAACACAAAACAGTGAGATAACAAATTATATATTAGCTAAGCAACGAAAACAATGTACTGAAAGTTTCAAATGAGAAACAGAAAACGAAACAGAAGAGAGAAGAAACCAAAAATAGAAAATGCAATGGAACCCGAGGCCTGCACAAAACAGTCTCCTTAAAACCGATTTACCGTCTATTTGGAGTGCTTAAGGTCTGCTGGTATCTGCTTCCCAGGATACAACGGATAAGAATTTTCAGTCAAGCACTGGCTGGAAATTCCGGCGAACCACCACAGTAAACTCGATCAGAGAAAAACGAAGAAGGATGAAGGACAAACAGCAAGTAAAAACAAGAAAATCGCTAAATTTTGACATCAAAACTATTTTTGACTTTTAATGATCGAGTTTATTGGATTGATACCTAGCACAGGATAGGTAGGTGTTATCCTTTGAACCTTCCCTTGTAATAGTATAATTACTTTACTAGCTGATTAGTAGACGTGATGTCTTTGAACTGTTCTGCCATTAGTGTAAACAATCATATGCTACACATAGGTATTTCTCCTAACACTGTGGAGTTCTCATGATTATGTTCGTTTTGGCCTTGAACATCTGCCTGGTTCTGCAAGAGTTTCCAAGAGCTGAACCCTTTATAGCTCCCTTTGAAGCGGCCCCACTTCTCTTTCACATAGGTGATATCTTAATTAAGAGTAACCCACATTACTCCGCTCGAATTTTTGACGCATAAGAATCATTAAAAGCCTAGCTCAACCTTATTCCCACGGGCATCACTGTTTCATCATAGGAATGGTTAATGAGGTAATCCTCTCAAGAGAATAACCCCCACAGTGATCCATCTTTAGTCTTTAACAAATAGGTTGTCCAATTGAACCTAGATCTTGGGATCTCCAGTCTACTAGGTTAGGTTTTCCTTTGTTATTGACTAATCAATTTATAGGTTTTAATCTCATCCCCCTCGATGATTTTTCTACTAGCTCTCTATTTAACCCTTTGGTTAGTGGATCTGCTATGTTATCCTTTGACCTTACATAGTCAATAGAAATAACTCTAGTAGAAATAAGTTGTCTAATGATATTATGTCTACGACGTATGTGTCTAGACTTACCATTATACATATTGCTTTGTGCCCTACCAATAGCTGATTGACTATCGCAATGTATACAAATCGTAGGCACATGCTTTGGCCATTTTGGAATACCTTCTAAAAAATTGCGTAACCATTCTGCTTTTTCACCATATTTATCTAATGCAATGAATTCATATTCCATTGTAGATCTAGCAATTACTGTTTGTTTAGAAGATCTCCATGATACAGCTACACCTGCTAGTGTAAACACATAGCCGCTAGTAGATTTTGAATTTTTTACATCTGATATCCAGTTAGCATCACTAAATCCTTCTAATACTTCTGGATACTTAGTATAGTGCAGTCCATAATTACGAGTGTATCGAAGATACCTAAGTACTCTTACGATAGCTTTCCAGTGATCAGTTTCTGGATTACTCGTATATCTACTAAGTTTGCTTATTGTATAAGCTAGATCTGGTCTGGTACAATTTGTTAAGTACATCAGACTACCTATTATTCTAGCATATTCAACTTGAGAAATACCATCTCTTCTGTTTTTCGATAGATGAATACTAGTATCTAATGGAGTTTTAGACATAGTATTATCCTCTTTATTAAATTTCCCAAGACTTTTATCTACATAATGAGTTTGACTTAAAATAAGTCCATTAGAAGCCCTTGAGATTTTAATTCCCAAAATGACATCTGCAAGACCCATGTCTTTCATGTCAAACTTAGACTTCAACATATTCTTGGTAGATTTAATCATGTCATCATTACTCCCAACAATGAGCATGTCATCAACATATAAACATAAAATGACATAGCCATTTTCTGTTTCTTTGACATAAACACATTTGTCACACTCGTTGATCTTAAAGCCACTTGTGATCATCGTATGATCAAATTTGTCATGCCACTGTTTCGGTGCTTGTTTCAAGCCATATAATGACTTAACCAATTTACAAACTTTCTTTTCTTGTCCTGGAGCTATAAAACCTTCAGGTTGCTCCATGTAGATTTCTTCATCTAAATCTCCATTTAGAAAAGCCGTCTTTACATCCATTTGATGTATCTCGAGATTGCGCAAAGCTGCAATGGCTATTATCATCCGTATCGAATTTATTCTCGTAACGGGAGAATAAGTATCAAAATAATCAAGGCCTTCTCGTTACCTATAACCTTTAATTACAAGCCTTGCCTTGTACTTATCGATTGATCCATCGGCTTTCATTTTCCTTTGAAAATCCACTTATACCCCAAAGGTTTACATCCTGGAGGAAGATCTACTAGCTCCCAAGTATGATTTTGTAAAATGGATTCAATTTCACTGTTAATGGCTTCTTTCCATAAAGTGCCTTCAGCTGAAGTTACAGCCTCTTTAAAGCTTTGAGGTTCATTTTCTAGCAAATACGTCAGAAAGTCTAGACCAAAAGACTTTATATTCTAGCTCTTTTGCTACGTCTAACCTCAATTTCTTCTTGTTCTGGTGCTTGATCATTTTCTTCATTTTCAAGTGTTGTTTCATGAAATTGTTCCAATTCTCTCGATTCCACTCTAGAATGGCAAGGAAACACATGTTCGAAAAACGATGCATTTCTTGATTCTATTATTGTGCTTTTATGGACATCTGGAATTTTAGACTCATGCACCAAAAATCGATATGCACTACTATTTTGTGCATAACCAATAAAAATGCAGTCAACAATTTCTTGTCCTATTTTCACTTTTTTATTTAAAGGAACCACTACTTTAGCAAGACACCCCCACACTCGTAAGAATTTATATAAAGATGATCTACCTTTCCATAGCTCATACGGGGTTGTATCTTCTTGCTTTCGGGGTATCTTATTTAATAAATAATTAGCTGACAAAACAGCTTCTCCCCACATATTCTAGGGTAACCCAGAACTTATCAACATTGCATTCATCATTTCCTTTAAAGTTTGATTCTTTCGTTCTGCAATCCCATTAGATTGAGGTGAATATGGAGCCGTGACTTGATGTATGATTCCACTTTGTTCACAAAGTGACATAAACGGAACAACATACGCATCACCACGGTCACTCCTTAATTCTTTAATTTTTCTATTAAGTTGATTCTCAACTTCATTTTTGTAAAGAATAAACTTATCCAAAGCTTCATCTTTACTTTTCAATAAATATACATAGCAATATTTTGTGTAATCATCTATAAAGATAATAAAATATTTATTACCACCTCTTGTTTGAATGGATTTAAAGTCACAAATATCACTATGTATTAAATCAAGTGGTTCGATGTTTCTTTGAATTATTTGAAAAGATGACCTAGTTAGTTTTGCCTCAACACAAGTTTCACACTTATGTTTCAAATCAATTTGGAAATTGGGAATATGCTTCATGTTAATTAATTTACGCAAAGAATTAAAATTAACATGTCATAATCTACCATGCCAAAGATTAGAAGACTCAAGCAAATAAGCAGAAGAAGTAGCTTTATTATTAATTGTTGGTTTCAGAGTCATTACATTGAGCTTAAATAGCCCATCATTAGCATAACCCTTTCCCACATACATCCCATTTTTAGACAAAACTACCCTATCTGACTCAAACACCATTCGAAAACCATGTTTGTTCAGCAGCGATCCAGACACCAAGTTCTTCTGAATTTCTGGCACATAAAGCACATTGTTCAGAGTCAGTTCTTTCCCAGACGTCATCTTTAAAATCACCTTCCCTTGACCCTCAATCTCAGACGTAGCCGAATTCCCCATGAATAACTTCTCTCCATTGCTAACTGCTTCAAATGAAGTGAACAACCCTTTGTCCGAGCAAACATGTCTGGTTGCTCCTGTATCAATCCACCATTCTCTTATATTAGAGCCAACCATATTCACTTCTGATACCACTGCAGAGAGGTTTATGTCTGAAACATGTTAAGTGATATTTTCCACCACATTCGCATCTCGCTTCTTTTTAGGCAATCTACAATCTGAAGCCTCGTGACCCATCTTATCACAATTATAACATTTTCCTTGAAACTTTGTTTATTTCTTGGAAATTCCTCCTTTCGGGCCCAATTTTTTATTTTTATTTTTAGGTCCATGTTCAACGAAATTTGCCTTTGCCATAGAAATAGCCCTTCTTCTTTCTGCATTTCTGTTGTCTTCCTCAATTCTGAGCTAAACAACTGGCCCTTCAATATTCATCTCCTTTCGTTTATGCTTCAAATAGCTCTTGAAATCTTTCCAAGCAGGAGGCAATTTTTCAATAATTGCGGCAACTTGAAAAGTTTCACTTAGATGCATCCCTTCCGCAAGGATTTCAGATAATATAATTTGAAGTTCTTATACTTGACTTATTACAGTTTTAGAATCCACCATTTTATAATTTAAGAAGCGACCAACAACAAACTTTTTGGTACCCGCATCCTCGGTTTTATATTTCCGATCTAAGGATTCCCATAGCTCTTTGGTTGTTTTCTTTCCTATGTATACGTTATACAAGGAGTCACTAAGGCCATTCATTACATAATTTTTACACAAAAAGTTCGAATGGTGCCATGTATCAATTGCACTTGCAACTTGAATATATGTTTCACCCTCTTTGGGCTTAGGAGCATCCTCGGTCAAGAACCTCGCAAGGTTCAATGTGGTCAAGTAAAAGAACATCTTTTGCTGCCACCGTTTGAAATTCTGGCCATTGAATTTTTTAGGCCTTTCCGCATGATTGACAGGAATTGCCATAGAGGTTGGTTCCTTCACAACAGTTGGTGTAGCAACGGGGACATATGGAATATCATCAACGATTTCAATTGCCATCTCAATAATAATTATAGATCTGTTTTAAGATTGTTAGACAAACACAAAACAGTGAGATAACAAATTATATATTAGCTAAGCAACGAAAATAAGGTACTGAAAGTTTCAAATGAGAAACAGAAAACGAAACAGAAGAGAGAAGAAACCAAAAATAGAAAATGCAATGGAACCCGAGGCCTGCACAAAACAGTCTCCTTAAAACAGATTTACCGCCTATTTGGAGTGCTTAAGGTCTGCTGGTATCTGCTTCCCAGAATACAACGGATATGAATTTTCAGTCAAGCACTGGCTGGAAATTCCGGCGAACCACCACAGTAAACTCGATCAGAGAAAAACGAAGAAGGATGAAAGACAAACATCAAGTATGCTCTGTGCTTGTTTTAGTTTTTCGAGTGTCCAAAAACAGAAGTGAAGATGCCTTTTTATACTCAAGGGAGGATGTAACAGCTGCTTTGGTATTGAATTTCCGAATTCAATATGTTTTAATCAATTGTTATAACAGCCATGAATTGATTTCAAACTTGAATTAAAAAAAAAAAACGTGAACAACAGCTACAAATTAATTGTAAAAGATGTTTCAAATTTCTTTGAATTCAAAACATTAAACTATTACAAAAATTCAAAAGGAAATTAAAACGTGCCAAGCTTGCATGGATGATTTTGGGCCGACATTTGTGTACGCAGGACGCGCGGGCGCACACGAGTTCAACCAAATCGGTCTTGGATTTGCACCCCCCCTGCGCACGCGCGTGTGGAGAGAGCCTCTATCCTTATAATTCTTACTTATGCATGGTTAAGTGTTTATATTTAAACATTAATTCCAGGCTTCTTTTTCCCATGTAGGATAAGCTTCATTTCCTTTCAAATTCTCAACTTCAAGGGTGAATTTTGAGAGACAATTTCTCATTCACCCAAGCACCATTTTGAGAAAATAAGATTATACTTTTGAAGTATGAACGGAGCAGAATCCGAATCTCACAATATTTTCCACTTTCGTTAAGTGAGACCCACTCAAAATGTGCCCTCAAAATAGCATGTTATGCTATTTTTTCAACAGATACACGATGTAAACAATCAAACTAGCACTTCATTGAATATATCTTAAAGTAAAATTGATATATTTAATGCAATTGACACTAAATAGAGGCATCAAACTACATCCAATATATGCGTTTTGTTAATTTAAAAATATTAAATAAGACAAACGAATAAAATATGTCATTTTAACTTATTTTCAATATTATATAAAAAAAACTTAATAAGTATTAGTCTTCACATTTATTAGTGAAGTTTTTCTTTTATTATTTTCTTTGTACTTTTATAGTTGTATACGTAGTTCTTTTGTATAAATGAATTTTCTCTATAGTTCTTTTATATAAATGAATTTTCTCTATCTCCCTAATTTTTTCACAAATATCGATTTTCCATAAATTTTCTCAGAATTTTGTTCTTTTTAATTTTTATTTTAAATAATTATTTATAGGGTTAGCGGATATTATGTAGTCCTAGTTTAATGTAAATTGTTGATATTTTTATCATTATGAAGTAGTTGTAGTAGGGAGTAGTTGCAACTCTTTCGCGATTTTTTAAAATTTAAATATTATACTTTTTTATATTTATTCCAAGCCATTAATGAATAAAAATATAGAGAAGTTTGATTTTAGTAATTAAGTTACTGGAGGCCAAAGGTTCACCAATCAACCTACGAATTTCATTTACTTTAATCTTTTTCCACAATAGATTCCAAGCTTCCAATAAACAAAAGAGGAATAGACCACAATATACACTAGCTATTCAACGAAGGCGAGGAAGAGACAATTGCAGAAGTGCAAGGCAATTGTAATTGTAGAAGTAGGCCTAGTTGATATTAAGGCGCTTTAACTATTAAGTTATACATGTTGTGGAAAAAAATATTTATAAAATAAAAATTAATTGTGTGTAGTAAATATGACTTTTAAATAATAATTTTGACAAAAATAATAAGGATATTATAATTTATTTCATAAAAGTGGAGGATCAAAACAACTTAGTTTTCAAGTCACAATAACTAGTGTTTACTAAAAACTTTAGTATTATATCTTTTAAGTTACATTTGCTAAACTTCAATATGAAATAGGGCGGTAAATCACCATACATCATTGAGAAATGATTACAAAAAATGAGAACAGGACATCAATAATTAATACATTTTAAAAAGAAGCTATTCTAATGATAAAATACTTTGTTTAAAAGAATTATTTTTCAAAAAAATGCAAGAAGAAATATTGATGTCCCTCAGTCATTGCAGTTATAGAAATACGTGTAAATAAATTATGGCGTTTATGTTAAAGAGGAGCAATCACATGAACGACGTCGCTCACCTAATTAAACACTTAGGTTGAATTACCAAGAATTGAACATGCAGTATAATATCCACAAATTAATACTCGATAAACCGATAACTTTGGGCTTATAAGTTAAATTAATAAGAGAATTTTTTTAAAAGCTTTCTGTAACTATGTAGTCGTCATTCATATTGTAAATTAATAATTTGCTAAAATTACAAATATAATTGTTATGATATTTAATAAAAAAATTATGACTATATTTCTACTTGCTTTTTCTTGAAATCTAAATATAATTGGATTATATCAATATAACTATAGCTACAAAATTATCTCTAATTTTTTTTATTGCATCTAGGAATTAGGGGGTTGAATTCTTACAATAATTTATAATTTATTTTTTGATTAATTTAAAATAAATTTAGTGGAATAGTTTATATTTAATTGATTAAATATATATTCATTAATGTTGTTGTTGTTATTGTTGTTGTTATTATTATTATTATTATTTGAGCAGTAATTAATATCTTGCCTTGAAATGTCTCCCTGGTCTTGTACAATATATACGGACGACAAGCCCATGCTTGTGTCCAAAACTTTAACATGAGTTGCTAAATCAAACAAGTCATCGGATTATCACTTATCCACGCAATTTCCGTTGTTGTGGTACTAAAAAAAAAAAAAGGAAAAAGTTCAAACAAAAAAGTTTTTTTCTTAATACTCTAATATTTCCCCGACTCTATACGATTACGTCTCTCTTTTACTTAATTATTTTTCCCCTAAAAAAATATCTCTCTCTCTTGTTTTAATTTCTATGCCCGTCTAATTTTTCGTTAATATTTCTTAAGGAATAGATTCAGATGAATGCTTCTAAATTTATTTTGTGTTTAATTAAATCACGGAACTCATAACCGTGCGATGAAAATTTGAACGGCGGCCCACAGAAAGCCCAAAGTGAAATCCGAACAAAAATATCTGAGTCAGGGGAGAAAAAGTACACACCTTGATTGGACACGTGTACGCACCTGATTCCATCTCAGAAGCCGCCAAATGTCTCGCGACTGATTTGATCCCTTGCCCCATACGATTCCCCACCTTTTGTATAAAAACCCTCATCCAAATCCTCCCTTTCGTATCAATCTGCTTCTCAAATGTCTCTCGTTTCCAGCTCTCACTTTTCTGTCAGCCGATGGCTTATCCCTTAGCGCCTTGATCCAGACAGTCTCTCGATTCGCGGCAACAAAAGCGCTGTCGTCTCTTAGATTTACTTTTATAGATCGATCATTTGTCCTCCAAATTACGGAAAAAAAAGGGCGAAAATAGTTAGGGTTTTAGCGAGTTAGGGTTTCGAAGAGCATCGATATAATGCCTTCGGTGCCCAAAGATCCGTTAATTCCTTCATTGACACGTTTCAATAGTGGATTGTCTCCTCATCGTCTGAAACATCTCGAGAAAAGTGATCGGCGTGGTAATCTTAGTTAACATTTGCTTTTTTTGTTTTTGTTTTTATTTCCCCTATTTCTTTTTTCCTTTTCATCTTTGAATTTGTCTCGGCCTTCTTTTCCCAATTTCTCCGTGATCTCGTCGTCCGTACGATATTTTGAGGTTCGATTGACTCCGAAACGTTGACTTTTTTGGAGCATTTTTGTTGGCTTTGACATCTTAGAAGGTATGTGATTTTTTTAAATTATTTTGAGCTGTTTAATTTTATAATTCATATTTTTGTTTTTATTTCAATTTTTTGTTTATTCTTGATCTGGATTGTTGGTTAGATTATGTTACGTTGTTTGATTTAAATTTGTAATTTAAAATTATTATGCATGTTATTATTTTTTGGAGATTATTCTGGATGCACATTTTCTAATCTTATTGCAAAATATGATTAAAAAAAATAAAGATTTTGCATTTTATAGTCCCAAACCTAGATAATGTTTTTATTATTTGAAGTTTGAATCTATGTCTTGTGACGAGAAGATGATATTGGTGCTATTTGTGTCTCGTGTATTTTACTCTCTTGAATCCTTGGTTGGCAGTTCTGATTTGAAATTGTAGCCCTCCTATTGTAATCTATGGACATTGGCTCTCCTTGTGAGAAGGCAATATCTAAGGCATTACCTGGAGGTCTAGTAAATGCCCTTGATGGAAACAGTGACGAGGTTTTGAGCATTAAGGATTCGAGTGAATGTAATACATCTGATGGGGGTGTGGTGAGTCATGTGGAGGAAGGATTTGAAGACCTTAAATTAGAGGACGATGGACCTGGTCAGAAGAGCTTGTGCAAGTATGCTACATTCCCGCCCACTGCTAAGATATCACCTTCTGCTAATGTGAATGAGCAAGATGAAGATGATGAACTTAAGACAGCCTTCGAGCAAATGTTTTCTGATGACCCTGTGCCCTCGCGCTGCTCTCGCTCATTATCTTTGCCTGTGAGTCATCTTGTGATATATGATGGTTTGTGGGTGTTTATATTGTTGAGCTGCTGTTTTAGTTTCATCTTTTAATGCATGGGGTATTCAGATTACTTCTGTCCAAAAGTGTCCAGTCTGGATTAAGAGACTAGACTGTCAAGATTATTTCTCCTATGTCTGTTGGTGATTAAAGAGGTTTGACATGTCTGCTTGTGGTTTGCTTACTTGCGGTCTTGTGGTTTACTTTGACCCTGCTTTTTGAAATGGATCATAGTTGTGACCTTTTATGGTGTGTCTCCTTATGATTATTGGATTGCTTGTGATTACCATGAGCTAATCCTGTTTCCTCATTTTTTTAGGATTCATGGTGATATCTTAAATGTGTCTTTAATGGTTGTCATATTCATTTTTTAGAGTGTGTTTTGGAGCTACTATGTGGAAGCATGAAATTACCTCCTCATTTCAGGACAGATAACGCGTCTGCCTCTGTTGGTTCATGCACCTTAGTGCAAGTAATTCAGCATGCAATTACTTACATTTTTGGCTTTCAGCATTGAAATTAGTTTGAACTAGCTTTTGACTGTTGTTATTCAACACAGGTGATGAAACCATCTTTTATGTGCACTGCTGGAGCCTATAGTGGTTTGGGACTTGTTTAGCCGTTTAATACTACTAAAGAAATGATTTCAGGCTTATTTGTTATATTTGTTTACTTCGTTTGTTAGTTTGGCTTCTCTAATTTCACCTCCGTCCATGCTTTTCTCTCTCAGACTCCTTTGAAGCTTGTGTCTGCTATGAAAGGTAGCCGCGAGAGACAAGGTGCATCACCAAGGAAGCTGTCTGTGAAGTGGGCCCCTGACGTGTATGATCCGCCTCCAACAATAGTGTCTCACACTGTTAATAGAAGCAAAAAGCAGCAGAAGTCAAGAGAGGGCAGAAATTATAAACAGAAGAAAGGAAAGAAGGGTCGTAAGGGCAACTCTTCTCATAGTGGCAGCAAAGACAGGAAGCAATTCTGCAAAATTGGAGGGAGTAGTTCTGACAAGTGTTACAAATTAATGGGTGCTCGTGATGGAGTACTTCAGCTCCCTGATGGCCTCAATGACTTTGAGGTTGCTGGTCCAGACTCTTGTGGCAGTAGTTTCCTTAAAGAATCGCTTGGCAAGGTGCATTACTCAGTTGCAGAGGCATTATGAGCTCAATTTCCATTCATTATTCATATCCTATTTTCATGCAATGTGTATAAATAAGTAATATGTTTTTGTTCAAGACAAATCTGTTACTATATCTTGAAACTCTGTTGTGATGTTGATGTGTGTATGGGTGGAACCTATCAAAGATCTAGACTGCTTGTTATGCAATGCTTTTGTGTAAAGAGCTGTATTAGTAGCTGCTTTGTACATAGGTATTGTAAGGATTGCTTTTCTTTTGCATTACATACGTTTTTTTTTTTTTTTTTTATTCGAATTTTGTTTATTTGGAAGTGGAAGGTGGGGGAGGATGTGGTTAAGTCATACAATAATGAAACTTATATCATCAACTTTTGTACCTAATAACCAAAGAATGCTTTGATAATCAAGAGTTTTTTTATCGTTTGTACCAAAGGTTACTCGTACACAAACGAGTGAAACTAATTTTTGTTGTACACATATAATTCTTGGTCAAGGAAAAAAAATTGAAGCATGCCTTTTGGTCGTCAATGTATTTTGCATTCACTTGGAACACAGCGATCATAAGAGGAAAGAGTTGATAGTTTCAAGTGATACCTAGAAAAAATATGATCTGGTGTTATCTGCCACAATGAAAGAAGTTCAAAATTGACCCAAAATCTTGCGAATTACATGATAAAAAATTTCATCACAAGATGTCTCCCAAATAAAATTGAAGATGATATCTTCTATGTGGTGTACTCTGCATTAATTTTGACATAATCATAACTTAAGTCACAGCCCCATGCTTGGCCACTCCCAGGTCCATCACCTATTGGGAACAAAGAGGAGGTCCAATGAAATTGGATGCATTCGGATCAGTGAAGTGAAAGAAAACTTGCATATATATGGTGCATACAATCTGCATCTTACCAACAGATATGTCGATGATAACTGTACCACGGGTCTCACCAGCCTTCCTGAGATAGTTACCAGCCACAGCCCTGAAAAACCTCCCCTGTTGCTTAGAGACCGTAAATTGAAAGATAAAACTCATGTTCTGAAACAATGATTTGGTAAAGCGATACAGAAGAGAAATGGCATATACTCCAACCCTCTCTAAACTAGTCAAAATTTCCCAAAACCTATGATGCACATGTTACTAGTAATCCATTTCACATATCAGTCTTCACAAGTTGGAAGAGGATTTCCTTTCATTGGTTGCATCAGAATACTAGATGTGCGACGTGAGTCATTGCAGGAATATAGCAGAACCCTCATAAAAAATGATGCGTAGAATAATAATTGTGCTATTTACAACATTTGATTATATGAAAGCCTCAACTTCACCTGTCAAATGGGAGTGGTTGCCCACCATCCATGAGCAAACTATCTCCAAGCAATATGCGGAGCTTGTTTTGGTAGAAAGAAACCCCTGCATATCCAGCAGCTGCAGCAATGCGTCCCCAGTTCGGATCTCTGCCGTATACAGCTGCCTGAGATCATCAACAACAATGATCAATTAGACTTTCTTAAATTTAAGCATCAAATGAGTGTCATAAGTTGTGATGTCATGCCTTGACAAGTGAAGAAGATGCCACTGAGCGGGCGATCTTGGCTGCTTCAGCCTCACTGTTAGCACCGGTCACTCTGACCTGCAGATGGAAGTTAGAATTAGTTGAGACTCTTTAGTGTCCTCTAAACAAACTAGCAAAGACCTTAATTTTAAGATCTCATGTAAATCAAACTTCATGCAGTTAGCTGGATAAACAGAATCTACATTTGATTAACTGTTTTGAGAGAGTTATTTCTAAAATGTACAACTGGAATCACAGGGAGAGATATGAATTTCCATGCTCAGCAATCACAAGAAGAATGGAATGGTTACATAAAGCTAGTGGGCTGAAGATTACAAAGAGATAATTATTGATCTTTGTAGAAAGAAAACTAAAAGGGAAAATAAGTTTTATCATAACTACATTACAAAACTACAGCAATAATCCCTACTTTCCTGTTCTTACCTGCACAAAACTATAACTTTAAAGTGAGATATGTAAAAAAGTCAGCTTCAAATATGCAATATTTGGTGCCAGTTTAAAATTGAACTTGAGAAAAAAAATGTGGTTTCGGATGTTTTACTGGTTTTAGGGATCTAAGCAAACAGTTTAAAATTATGTGCAGTAGATAAGAACTTTAAATAGAGTTGCATACCTCAATTAAGCACGTTGCTCCTTCTCCATCCCAAGCTATAGACTTGGCAAGACCTTGCATTACCTGAAAGGAAATGTGTCAAATCTTAACAGAATAAATCCAAGATCTAGACTAAATAAACCCATAGATGACTATAATTCTAAATCATGGAAAAACTCATTGGTAGCATTCCTGACAAGAAGACTAAACATGACACGCAAATGCAAGCACTTGCCTGAATAACAAAGCTACTTAAGAACAGTTAGAATGCAGAACAGGTTTAGAATAATAAACCTTACTATTTGGCTAAATTACAAAGCTACTTGAGAAGAGTAGAATGCAGAACAAGTAAACATATGTAAAACTATTTGGCTGAATAACAAAGCTACTTTGAAGAATGCAACCAAACTTACCGCATCAAGGCATGCTTGAAGTTGCTTGGCTTCGTTACAGTCAACAGAAGATAACCTGCTTGATCTAGATAACCCACTAGCCAAAGCTATGACAGTATCATTGGTACTAGTATCTCCATCTACCTACAGCAAAACAAATGGAAACCAATTTAATATATAACTACAGCAATAATCCGAAGGAGAAATTTCATAAATCGTTGCACTGTACAAATGGCTAGTAAAGAGTGAATCTATAACCAGTGGAAATAAAATAAGAGAGGCACTGAGCAGTCAACTTCCAATTTGCCTCGGTGGATTGTGAATCATTGAGACCTTTTCGTGCATGAACAAAAGAAATTTTGAATGCAAAAAGTACATGAAAAGTACAACTTCTGGTGTCTTGTAGAATTGTTGAAGATTTATGGCTCGCCATAAATCATGAGAAAAATAAATCACAAGTCTACCAGCGATAAAACCTGTATCTTCAACAAATTGTCTGTATGCAAGTAATCAGATAACTTTCCACAGGTAGAGGCAGAATTTTGTAACAAATCACAAAAGAATAATAAACTTGTTTATGTGAGTTATTGAAAGGTATTCTCTTCAATTGAAATGGCTTGCAAACACCTCCTTCTGCTTTGCAATGAAGCAAGCTAACTGAAATAAGTATCAGAAACAGGTGGAATAAAACTAAGTATTATACTCACAGTTATTTGGTTAAAACTTCGGTTTACAGCAACCTTTACCATCTTTCTCCATACGTCAGAGTCAACAGAAGCATCAGTTGTTACTACCTGCAAAACAAATCAGAATTGAAGAATGCAATGAAAAATATGCTTATAATCAAATTTCAAGCAAAAAGCAGTTTCGAAGAGCCGTACACCAAGCATGGTAGCCATATTTGGGTGAATCATCCCAGAACCCTTCGCCATTCCCCCAACTCTTATATACGTCCCTCCAACCTGTTTGGTTCACTAGCTAGCATTAGGGACTTCCTTTGTTCTATGTTGAGGAGTTTCAGTTCTAAAGAATCCAAATCTTGTGAGATAATGTTCTTGAGAATCTAGAAAGAATATGTCTGTATACAATAATATTAATGGCGAAACAGAAGCAAATATCCACAGCTTGACAGAAAAGTAATTATAATATCATCATAGTCACTTCAAAAGCAGAAGAACAAATCGATGCTCTCAACAAAATTGAAGCATTTGAATGTAGCATTACGCATCCCAGCATTCCAGTAAATGAAATTAAATTTAAGTTAACCGGTCCGATTGTTGCCCCTGCTTTCTAGAGCACCAACCACGACCACACAATGAGGTGAAGCGTATAATGCATATTTATCAATATCAAATTTCAGGTTAGTGTTATTGCTACTAACACCTAAAATGAGGGCGTACACTCACTGAGTTCCAAAAACAAGTTTCACCCACCTGAGACTCAACTGCCACACTCTTGCTCACAAGGTCAGTTGTTGTGATAGCTACTGCTGCACAATCTGCCCTGCACAGTCACTGATAAGAGATTCAAGAATGCCTAGACAGATAAGGAGAAGTAAGGAGACAAAAATACCTACAAAAAAGAAAATGATAACAATAACAATAACAACGACAACAACAATAATCAAAAGCAATTAAAACACAAAGAGTAAGATCTTGGGTGAATAAGAAGCAAGACTGTCCCTAAACAAAAATGAAAGTACGCCATTTAGCCAAGGTATGAGTGGAATGACGCAAATACCCCTCAGTTGAAGATGAAAGTGAATTGACTAGTTTTGGCAACGAGTTTAGAAGTGCATCCTGCATACAACAAAATAATAGAAGTATAAATTCTGCAGAACTATAGGACAATAAAAGTAATTCACTATATTAAATAGAATGTTTGGTTAGAAAAATACAACAGAAAACTGTAAATTTTCAAGAACGCATGATGCCGTCTAACACAATTAACATAACTTATAGGACATAAAGTACTGATGTCTACCTTCTTTATTCTTTGACCAATTACACCAGTGGATTCAATTAATACTTCCTCTGACCGCACCTTAAGTAGCTGTAGTATAGTAATTATATTACTAGCAAATTTGAATCCAGCATATAAAAAACTTATCCCAAGATGGAGTTCAAACAATCCAAAGGCAACACACCATAGCAACAGTGTTGGCACAATCTACGACATCCTGATAACCTGCATCACCCTGAAGAGCATCAATAGGTCCGTTAGCCATGCAACACAAGTAGAATCAGCTCAATCTCATTATAACAGCTCAGTGTGAGGGTGAGTTACAGAACCAAGTTTTTAATGATCCATTAAAAACCAGACAAACAAACAAGAAGTTCCCTATTTTTCTTAGATAAAAGAGCAAGAACATAGTGCATGGATGAGAAAGATACGTGAAACATCTTGCTACTGTGACACAGCTTACCGTTGCTGCATTGGCTTGACCAGCATTTATTAACACTGCACGGGCCTGTGGCAAGTAATGTACAGTATTAACAGATAATTTGACAAAGATTAACAAATTTTAAAGAATCTAAACTGAGACAAGAATATTAAGACATTATTTTCCTCATCTATCAATATATCCAATATGTTGGTTGACATACTCATGATTATCTTGACAGCCATCAGCAAATTCATGTTTAAAGCCATGCAATGGCAATACAGCCACATTTTAAAGAAAACAATGGCAGAAAGAGGAGGTCAACATTTAGAGGATTTGGAGCTAAGAAATCTTGAGCATGAAGATTTCTAATCCAATATATCTCATTTGGATGAAAGGGACAACATTTATGGTTGCGTAGCTATGAACTGTTGCACCGTTTAAAAAGTTAAAGTAATACTCGTTTAAAGATCGGTTCTCCTCTTTCTGACTATCATTACTAGGTCCAATATAAATCCCCAACATACCGTTTTTGAGGAATCTAACATCTTTTTACAGTATACTACTGGTGCAGCAGCAACCACATTTGTAGTGAATGCCCCTGAATGACACAACATAGAAATAATCAATTAAATAAGCCAAATGACTTCATCATAATAAACACATGTCTTCAACTGGATATTCAAACAGCTGCGTACTCTTCAAAACAAATGCAATGCAAAAACAAGTTTTGAATACTTTTCAACTGCATTGCCGGAAGGCATGTAATATCCACCAAAACGAAAGCTAACCTGCAGCCGCTGCATCGACGTCGCAAAGAACAAGAGCAAGATCAGGTTTCTCTCCTTTGGCACGCACGCCAGCATAAATACCTGCCGCCTTAAACCCCTCAGCTGCCGTAACTCCACCAGGGATCTGCAGAGTTAAAATTTGGTCAAACTCATCATATTAAAAAGAATAATTATTTTTTTAATCATAATTATTTATTAGATACAGGATCTTCACTATCACTCACTTGCTTCCATGGACCTTCAGGGAGAAAAATCGGAGCTGCGGGTATGTAATTTGAAGCCTCTTTTAAACTCGAGGTAACAGCTAACACTTTAAAATCTCGCCGAGAAGAAACAAACGAGCGAGTAATCTGCAGTTACAAATTTTTTTTAATTTTTCATTTATAATTATTTGGTAATGAAGTAAAATTAGTGTAAATTAGAAGCCGATTAATGATAATAAATAACTAACCTTTGGAGAGAATAATTCAGGGAGTTTAATTGAGACACCGTGTGTGTGAGAAATGCATGTATACATCTCTTCTCTCTGTTTTTTTTTTTTTTTTTTTTTTTTGAAATTCAGCAAAAGCTTATTTGGTGGTGGCTGCTACTGCGACTGCGAGGGTTTTCTTTTTGAAATTTGGAGGCGTACGTGTTTGTTTTGTTTATTCACGGGAAAGAAATTAACGCCATTAAAATAATACCCTACTACGTATTATTCCCCCAAGAATCTTTGTCGCTCCACTTAATAGAAAAAGTAATGCAATCGCTTAGCCAAGTTGAAGTAACTTTCCGTCCAATTGATGTGAGAAATTTGCTGATATGTTGAGGATAAAATTGTCATTTGACTTTAATATTAAAATTTCTCTTTTTTTTTCCTCTTTCTCCTCCTTATGTTGAGATTAATACGTCAAAGGCTTCCCACTAAATAAAATTAAGAGAAATTATCACTCATATACTTTTAGATTATTATATTATTAAAAATATTATAAAAATTTATAATTTTTTTAATTTTCTTAATTTTTTTAATTTTTTACTTTAAGTTTATAATTTGTATTAATTGTCAATCAAAATATTAACACTGATAAAATCTAAATAAAATGGCTATTTGATCCTTGAATTTAAGGAAAATTATTCTGTTAAATTTATCCATATTTAAATAATCATTTTGTTTAGATTCTATAAATATTCTAATAATATTAACATTTTTGATAAATAGTTGATATATAAATTGAAAACTTAGGATGGAAAATTGAACAAATTCAATGTTTTATAATATTTTTATAACAAAATAAACTTAAGATAAATGACTATTAATTTTTCAATATTTAGCATGTTAAATATTTAAATTATCCTTATAATGTCATTAATTTTGAACTGCAGTTATCGTTTTAGTAAACAATTGATACAAATTGTAAACTTAAGATTGGAAATTCAACAAATCCATATTTTTATAGTATTTTTGATATATCAGGTAATTTCAGTAAAATTAACTACTCTTCTCAAATGATGTAATAATAAAAATTCAGAATTGGTAAATTGAGCACTAATGGCATGAATTCTTCTTTATATATATATATATATTTTAACTTCTATTAAACAACTGCGTAATTAGAATATATCACAAACCAACGAGTCCAAATTTAACAGACTACTAAATATAATTAACCCGCGGCTAATATAAACCAGAAACAGATCAAGAATGAATTAACGTGAAGGCATTTGCTGGTTGCTTTCAGCCCAAATAAATCTCAATAAACTATTGAATAATAATAATATCTCGTGTTCAGTGATTCAGCTTGCTAGTAGCTGAAAGTGTAAGTAGGTTTACAGGCTTAAAGATTGAAAATAATCAAGCGCCTGAAATATCACCCGGACCAACCGATGGTCTTGTTTGTTCTGAAACCCATTTCAGAAGGTTGTTGTTCTGGGTATGGTGGTGGTGGTGGTGGTGGAGGTCTGGCCTCCCTTGATTTGGCAGGGTCAACAAAAATAACCCATCCGTCTAAGTACTTCGCATTCATTCCTTCTCTAGCCCTCTCAGCTTCTTCTATGCTGGTATATGAAACAAAACCAAACCCCTTTGACCTTCCAGTAGCTCTGTCCGTTATGACTTTTGCTGCATATCATCATCAAGGCAGTAGATAAGAACAAAGTCACAATGACGAAGAACTTAGAAAATAAATTTCAACTTACAATAGACAAGCTGGCCAAATGGAGCAAATGCCTCCTTCAGCTTTTCATCAGTTGTAAGTCTTGATAGACCTGTTCATAGTCACATGATGAGTGTCGGTCACAACTCAAATAAGAAACTCAGCAGTAGATAATTTTCAATATTGCTTGAACACAAGTGTTTTCCATGCATAATGTACAGATCAGTATATTTAAGGGTACTCAACTAAAGGAAAAGGATTAAAAAAGGTTCAGTGTAAACCAGCCTAGGGGGTTGTATCTTTGTGGTGCATACTATTTGAAACTAGGATTACAAGCAGAAGGAACTGAGTTCAGATTTTTGTTAGCCAACTGAAATATTGATAAACTGCGGCATTTTCTAAAAGAGAAATTATTTCACTCTTATGTGTTGGACCAAGTCACCAACGTCTCAAACACTTTAGAGCTATCAAAATCCTCAATATAAATATATATAGGTATCCACTATACATATATTAACAAAATAATCCATTTTGCAGAAACAGATGGCCACCAAGTGCTTCCAAACACATAAATGTTGTGGATCGTGATCTTAAGATCTAGCTAGTTGAGTCTTCTTTGCCCACTTCCTTCCCCACCCCAACCCTGCCCCCTCTTTATTGGCCATTGGCCAGCCTTCAGCCATTAACCTCTCCCTTTGTTAAGCGTGTCGAGCCAGGAATGGACCCCCACTCCAGAAGCAAGCAGCGCACAGTTTACACGAACACTAAAGAGGTGTGAAACCCCAGACACCTCACGAAATCCTTCACAAACTCCAGTAGGCAATTGGTATTCACCATTGTAGTCGTGTCTGTTACTTTATGAAACAATTTCCAGGTCAAACTACTACTTGACTTTGTTTTTGCTCCGAGGAAGGAAAAACCACTTTAAGACACAGGATATCCTAATCCTAGATAAAATGTGGTTAGAAGAAAATGTTCTAATGAGCATCCAAAAGGGTTCCTAGCTATTCATCTCGAATCATTGCACATCCTCTCATTTCCAATATTATAAGAACAAGCACGGGACCAAAAACCATGCTACTTACATTAGTAATATACTAATATTCTTTGCCTTTCATCTAACCACACCAGAGAGGCAGAGACTAGATTCAGTGTTACCTACCTTGAATTTTCCCATCCCTAATCTTAGCCACTCACCAAAAAACAACCAAAAAAAGAGATGATATTTCTAAAGGCGTACAATGATAAGAAACAGGGTCAGTAACACAGGCCCAAGTTCACACTTGGATGTTGACCTGAAACACAGTAACTCAAGAAACAAATCAACGTTCACAAAACCATGACTTTACCAGCAATCATGCAAGAAGAAATTCATCATTCATATCATTTGACGTTGAAAGATAACCACATTAAATTTTCAACACCCAAACCAGGCAATAGTTGCAACTTGCAACAACGCACATAGAGTACATCACAACATCAGAGTCACAAAAAATAAAAATAAAAATCAGTTTTATTTTTTAATCAAACCACAATAGAAGAAAAGATTTTATTTTTTCAATTCATTTCCATTTATCAATCATGACCTCAAGTTCATTTTTCCCAATAATTATATAAATCAGTTGTACATTATATGTTCACCAAATGTTAATTTTTATTAATTTTTAAAAATCGTCTGGCTGTTCACTGAAAACGCCAAGGAAAGTTCAAAAATTACGATTTTGATATAATAACGATTAACGAATCAGATAATAGAAAAGAGAATGAGAAACAAACTACAAAAAGCGGAGCTAGTTCCGATTACCGCTGACGAATAGTCTAGGGGAAGTGAGAGTTGAATTATAACGAATCGAACCCAATTGCGATTTCAAAATCGAAGAACCAGAACTGAGGGCGCGACGGAAGCTGGAAGCAAACGCCATCGTATTAAGTTCAGATGGTTTCTAACCCGGAGAAATGACGATGTGAGCTCAGTTAGGGTTTAGGGTTTTAGCGAATTAAACCAAACCCCAGTATATAATGAAGTCGTGGAAGCTTGCCTGAGAATGAGGGGATCTGCTACGTGCACGCTCACGAAGCACCCGCGTAAAGCAAAGTAGTATAAGCGTTGATAGGTCCTCACAGTTTCTGTTTTCTTTTTGGCGCGCATGGATGCGCGGCATTTATGATAAATTAGCAAATTTGAGACACTGCTATAATGGTATAATTTACACTCCCTAGTCCTAAAGTATGTGGTATAATAAATCTCATTTTTTTCCCACAATTAGGGGCTCACTCTCGTGATTTAAACAAAAAAATAAAAATAAATATCATTTTTATTTGGTAAAATAAATCCCCTGCAATATGTTATAATTATAAGAATAATATAAACTCATAAGACAATCCTTATGAGTCTAACACCAATAATTATTAAATTTATATTTCAAATGGCGCCTCATCTAACACCAAACAACAATTATTATTTATTGTAAAATCTTGGACAATAATTATTGCATATAGTAAAATTTCGTTAAGTTCATAGCATTAAGACTAAAAATAAATTTATCAATTAAATAAATATTAACTAATCGAGTTATATAATTCAGTATACCAATCTCCAAGTCAGGATTAGCAAAACATTTATTGGAAAATTCTACTATATTTCACAAGCAAGGCAATCGCGGAAAAGAGGTTAACCGTCAAACCGTGGATGTGAGTCAAACATGCTGAATCAATAAATCATGGAATTATCGGTATAGTTTACTTTTTATATAGTCTCACACATTTAATATTTACACAATAGATTTAATGTAACACGATAAACTAAATCTTCATCCATCAATACAAAGATATATAGCGTTCGTGTGCCATAATCAGGAGTCAGGACGTTTGCAGAGAGTGAAAATGCGTACTGGTGGTGGTACCTGGCTCCCTGCGCGCAGGTCACAGGAGACACCATACATATCCTGAGGGAATGTTTATAAATATAATCTAAACAAGATATAACATTATTATGATTTCCGAGTTGAAATTGCACCAGAAACAGTATGCAGGCCTGCTTCTGCGTTTCCACGTGCACAGAAAACTACACATTAACCATTTTAAATGCAGTCGTGGCTTCGAAAGGAAATAAAAAGAGAAAGATGAAGAAGACAGACAAGCATCAACCTCGGACACAGTAACAGTCTATCTAAGTTGGAACTCCAGGCATGACCAAAATGCAGTAGGCAGATCTGAATAATTTTTTTTCTATGAAGCGTTCACCTAGACATCGGCTGATTCTTTATACACATTCAAGCAAAGCAACCAAATATGGTCAAAATTTTTTCCTTGCCTCATGCATGCATTATAAAAGGTCAGCATGCACCAATTCTCTGTACAGTTACTCTTCATCCCCACTCCCAGTTCCCCTCACATTTTAATTCTAGATTATTTTACAAGAACAAAACAAACAACAGTCAATCTGTTAACTGCTCTGGAGTCTTTAACCCCAACCACAAAGAGAAAGAAAAATTGAGAAATAAATAAAATAAACAAAATAAAACTGGAGGCAACATTATAGGAAAGAAAAACCACCGAGCATAGCATTGTCTCTGATAAGAATGTCTCATAAATGTTATTCCGGTAGACACTGCACCTTCTTCTCTAGCATTGATGTTCCCTTGAAAATCGTTAGCTGGAAATCTCTTTGGTACTTCAACAACTGCAAGATACAATAATTCATTAGTGCTATCTCCACAATCACCAATTGAAGACAATTAAGATTACAACTCATAATATAATCTCTAGAAATGAGCAAATGAAAGTTTTTGTGCTTTCTTTGTTTTCACTTGGTGCTAAATCGTTTGTTTGCCAATATGCTTCATGGTATTCAGCACAACTTAAAATCATTGAAGCTCATATTTCTCTTTAAATGTATTTCACTGGACACAATCCAACAGTAAAAGGACACTCACAGCTGTAAAACACAATAACCATCCAGTCCATCGCAATCTCTCGCAAAGTGAAAAGAAATTGCACTCAGACTAAGACCAAAAATCCCATTTTTTTAACTTATTTGACAAAATCTATAGCATTAGATAGATTTACAATCCAAAACACAGTGAAACAGCCAATCATATATAGATGGGGCAAGCCAACTCTCTGTTTCAGTTCATAAATGCCTATAGGTTCAAGTAATTCAGGGTAAGTTGCAGGAGCTAGAATAAAAGAAATTGACCAGCACGATCAGAATCTTCTACAATAGCAAGACACTAAATTAAGCGAAAACGAAAGAGACAATTGGCAGTAATTCATAGTACTCGGTGACAGAAGTATTCATTGAGTCACACAGAATTTCCCCATATACAAATGACTTTACATGAGCTTGTGGATAAAAGACCAGGAACTACTTTGTAATGAAAAAAGACCAGGGGCTAATTAGGGAAGATCTTAAGTTAAGAAGATGCCCTTACCCGCTCCTTGCTCATCTTCCTGAATCCAAATTTCTTTGTCCAAATGGACTCAGCTTTCTCAGCCGCAGGGAGCACCAGATTTTCCACATTCAGGGAACACAGCAACCTCTCAATACAGGAGAATAATGCTTGAAAGCAACCCTAAATAAAAATTAACAGTGTTAAGGTTTACGTAAGCCTGGGCACCTTAAAGAAGAAGAAAAAATAAATATAGTTAACAGATAAATCAGTGCTTGTCTAATCTAAGATGCTGAATGCATACTTGTCCTTGATATTCTCTACAAGTAGCCACCAAAGGGAGCTCAGCAACCTCTCGACCAAAAATCCTAAGAAGACCAGCAGATACTACAACAGACCTGTGCATATAGGATAAAATAAAGTGATAAAAAAAAAAATCAAAGTACATTAGTAATGACACCTACTTCCCTTTTCCTTAACTTGTACAATCTGCAAGTCTCTTTACAACAATAATAATAAAAAAACAATGCCAAGAACTTAAGACGCAGAAAAAGACCAAGATAGAAACATACTTCACAGTCAAAATGACAGAATACATTCCCCCAAACTCTTGACCAGAGATGTTTCTCCTGCAACAAGTTCAAAGACCAATGATCACACTAGGAATTGGTATAATGGAAAGCTTCCAATGACAAGTCAAGAGAAACAAAAACATGAGATGACAAACAAACAAATGAAACGTTCCAATCATAAATATCACAAAACTGAATTATGAGGAACAATTCAATCCAATAAATAACAAAAACAACAAAACTACCTATTTTATGTATATTACCAATGGAAAGAATGCAACACCCCAGCACATGGCTTGGGAAGTGCAGCAAAGAAGCAAGATATAAGTTTGTCTCACAGAAATGCAGTAAAAAGAAAATGGAAGAAAACATTAAAAAAAAAAGGGTCAACTATAAGGTGAAAAAATTATTGCCTCGGTAAATGTACTGTGAATTATTCCATGATTGTACTTAATCAGCATCAAACACTTACTAAACTAACCACGGGATAAACTATTGGTTTTGGTAGACTAAATGCCCATTATTATAGAGGCTTGCGTCAATTTTTTTAAATAGAGCTAAAAGAAACACATAGACTTGGCCATTCTCAGATGGAATACACAGTTTCAATATGCAACAAGTAATGGAATCAGATGAAAAGATCTAAATACACTCCCAAAAAACCAAAAAAAAATAATAATAATAATCACATTAGAGCAATGATGCTGCCAATAAATTTGACATGGAATAACTTGAGGGCTTACCCATAGACCATAACAGGTATCAGATCACGCCCACATTCAGCAATGATTGGATCAAAACATTCCTACCATAAGACAGCAGAAGCAATTAGAAGAAACAAGATAGCAGATACAATACTAAACTAACTATACTTTACACGCAAGGTAATCAACTTGTCAAGACAGATGATATGCAATGTTTCATAACCCCGTGTGTCATCACTATAATAATATATGTTATTTCCATGACTAGAGAAGATACAAGAAGGCATCAAAAGAACTTTACTCGAAATATAGCAGTAGCACTAGAAAGCAGTGATTTTTCTTTTTCTTCAAAACATTGAGCTTTTTTCAGCATTTGCCATTGAACATCATTCATGGTCCCATCAAAAAGAATTCCTTTCTCTATATGCTTCCTGTTTATTGTACTTAATGATGAAGCTGGTATTGTCTGTGCTCTATTAGAAACAAAATCTTGTAGCGCCGCATGAATTCGATTGCAGTCATCACAACAGAACCACTTATCCTTCGGGATTTCCTGCAGGGCGATACCAAAAAACAAATAATAAGTTCTCTCATCTAAAAACACCATTCAATTTATTATCATGTGGTTACTAGACTTACCTTTAAATCACATAGCCCATTCTTCCGCAAGCAACCAACATGAAACTCCTTCTCACACTGACAAAGATATAAGAGTAAGTTAAAATGAAAGAAAAACAATCAAATTTCAAAGAATATATTAACAAAATTCCTGAACAAAAAACTGCACACATACTTGATCACAGTAAATAACCGTTCGATCATCAAAAGTAGCAGCACTGAAATCATGACTCCTGATAAAAGACAAAAATAGTAAGAAAAACAGTTAATGCAGTTAATAAGCAGTAAACAATCAAATAAATAACAAGATACAAAAGATAAAAGTATGGTATTGCAATAAGCAATTAGAGGTGTTAACTAGTATGGAGCCTTTAGACTCCAGGTAGCTTGGAATTTCATATTCTGACAGATTTGACCACTCCAAAACAAACTTTAAAGTCTAACCATTAAGTTGACCTAACTGATCCTCCAATTAGTTATTATTTTCTCAAAATTACCCATTTCAAAATTGTTTCTTGCGGTTATAACACAAGTAAAGAGGATGAGGTCCAAGGACAATAAAAGAAAACAAACCTGCACAACCTTATATTGAAACTTTCCAAAGGGGATAACCTGAAAACAATTGCCCGATACTATCACCATTTTTCTTTTTAGTTACCACGCACACCACTCATCTCACCCCATTGGGGATGAAAATTAGAATTTTTAAAAGTGAGTCTAATCTTGATACTATCACTACCTAAGTAGTGAATAATAATAATAACAATAATAATAATAGCTTTTGAAAGTTCAGAGATGAGTCATTCAACCTCTAAAACCAATATATGGGCTTCAATCACATTCTACTCTTTGGAGCATCATTATCTTATATTCTTGTTCTTTCCAATTACATAAATAAGTTCTTACACGGTCACAAAAATACATACACAAAAACAATCCTTCTTAGTGATTGCATTAAAAAGTTAAAACTGAATTTACAAGAGGAACCAACCTGCAAATAACACAACCACCAACTTCAGCTCCTGGTGCTTCAAGCCCTCCCTTTAAATCCACTGATCTGGACATACTTGAAGAGTGTCCCTGTCTACAATTCGGACAACGCCAACCACTTTCAGGGATCAGCAGCGGATCCAAGCATGCTGCAAGACAAACAGAGCAAGCTGACTTATTAAAGAAACAAAACTGCCAGGAAATGAGCAAAGTAAAATCATACCTATAATCTATAAGTACATTCTTTTAGCATGCTCTCCAAAACAAAAACATAAGAAGGCAGATAAATCCAACATGTATGTCCACTATTTTCTTACTTCAGGAAATATTTCATGGTAATGAAACCAAGAGGGAAGGTAAGAAACATAAGAACTAGCCAAATTATTGAAGTGTTCTTTTCTTTCTGCATTAATAGAAAAGCCAATTTAAGCAAGGTCAACAAGCCGGTGGAAATAAATATCATGATGCAGTCCATAAAAGCACAAGGGAAGAAGAGGGGAAAAAAGAAGAAGAGTTTTTTCTATGCTGTAAGAAAATAAACTTGTACCCATATGTGTAGGCATGATCCTTCAACTAAAAGTGATATTTTTCATCATTTAAAACAGAAACACATCAAAAAAGCTATAACATCATTTAGAAAACAGTAAGTACAAGATCAAATACAAAATTCCCACCTGCATGAAAAGCAAGAGGACAACCATTACAAAGAAGTAGATTCTCTCCATCTCCACATACATGGCACATATCATCACTGCCACCAGTAGTACGCCTTTGCCCCATTGCCAAGGAAATGGCAATATCATGAAGTGTCATTCCATTAGAAGTATAGATATGACGATAGCTGAAAAATGCATGCAAAATTATTTCAAACAATGGAGAAAACACTACAAGAAGAAATTAAATTACTTTTATGGACTACTCACGGCTGACGCCTGGCTGCCATTCCAGCATGAGCTTCAAATTGAGAAGGGCTAATCTGATCATCAGGAAAGGATTAGCCAACAGTGAGACAGAGCGAGGGAGGGAAATCAGTGTTGTTGAAATAAATGAAGAATTTTATGCCATTGTAACCACAAGAGTTTGAATTTACCTCTTTGTTACAGCAATCACAGACTATACCATTACCCTGCTTGCAGCCGAAACGCAATCTCTGGAGAAAAGAAAAATCAGAACAATTTTAAATTTGCATTAGATACAAACCAATAAATGAACCAATCATCAATTTGCATATACATCAAATCTAGCACCTGTCCTTTGACAATGTAAGTCAATCTTTCCCCATCTGGGAGGCCATTAGGTAGAAAGAGCAATCGGTGCAGATCATTATCCCTGCAAAAAAATAGAAGGAATTTGGAAGATGTCAATAAAAGCTGGAATTCTCATAATCAATTGGTAATTCAATTAAAAGGACAAATGAGGGAAGAAACATGAGAAAACAAAATTACCGTTTCTTGGTACCCCCTTCAGCAGTTCTCTTTTGATGCATGAAAGGTCTACACAGGAGATGCAATAGCAATTCATTAGAGAGGGGGGGATAAATGAATAAAATGCGCGTGCACATACAGAGTATCCAGTATGGCCAAAAGTCTAACAAAATGAGCAGAGAAAGACTACCTCTTCACCCCACGTTTCCGCTCCTCAAGCATCTCCTTCATGTATGTTTGCTCCCTACCAGTGTCCTGCACAAAGGAACATGAAGTAGGGCTAATGCTTTCTTCTAATGCTAGACTGGAGCAGCTGCAAGTTCAGAACAGCAAAATTGTAGCAAATGAATATCAAATAAGAGTTCAATCGTCATGCATACTGATATATATTAGGACTCAGAGGCATATATAAATTTCCAGATAATTCTAAAGTTTGCAGTTTGGCAACCCAGTATCACTGAATTACAGAATCCACCTATTAATAACAACTCTTGACGGTTAAAATTCTCCAGCTGATTTTCAGAATCTTTGCACACCAGAATATGCCAACACAATCTAAACAATCTAGTTCCCTCTCTCACTCCCTCTGTGAGATATGACCCAACCAATTCAAACTACAAATTATAAAAAATGAAACATTGATTTTAGCATATGTATGAATATAAAAGCTGTAATACATCCCTTTCAATTGGTCTAAAATATCATTGTAAAGAATCCCTGTCTTGTTTTCCACGTCCTTTTTTTTTTTTTTTGCTCCCTCTAGTGATATGCAAAATAATCAGATACTGTCTTAGGAACAAATCGACTTATTAGATTGGGCCAAAAACCATTAACCCAAGAGATCATAGTCCTTTTTCCTTTTTTATCTTTTTTGGGGTGCTGGGTTGAAGGGAAGTGGGAAGGATCAGCTTAGTCAATACATGAAAGTTATCCAGGTAATATTGTCAAATTAAACAACCAAGAAATACTCCCAAAAAAAAAAAAGAAAAGAAGAATACAATTAGATACAACACCAATTATAAAGGCAAATATGATTAGATATAACACCAACACTACCAACTAGTTGAGAAATCAGCTGTCACTGTTAATTAACACAGATCTGGCATCTTTTTTCAGATCCAGAAGTCATCACTTGTCAAAAACACTATGCAGGAGAGAATGGAGAAGAAAAACCCTAGAAAGAGGAAGCAGAGAAAAGGGAGGAAGCCTTATAACTAGCAAATACAAAGAAAAGCAAAAGTAGGAACCAGAAAGAGAAAAAAGTTCCTTCTTGTCTAGCGTTTATCGATTCAAATAGACACCTCACACCTGTTTGTTTATACGAATGCCTTGGTCAAGGAGTTAGCATAAAGATGTCCATATTAGAATAGCTGGCCCTAAATTCCCGCTAACTTTGCTCTGTGCATTTAAAATTAAAATCTCCTTTGCTTCCAGAAAAGGAACATAGGAGGAAAAAATTTTGCCAATTATAACCAGTAATAAATACTACCCTTAAGAATTTTATTCTCGTGTACCGAACTTCATTTAAATATTACTGGTCAAAATGGTTTGCCTTTTCTCAGTAGAAGTTAAAAGAAAATGAAAATAAGTCCATCAATCTCTTGAAATGTTTGTTTTGCTAATAAATTTCTTCGGCAAATAATCTACAATTACCCTTATACATAATGAGCTATAAAAAATGAAGTGTCAGATTGAAAGAAACTTTGCCACAGAAGAAGGGGGAGTGTGGAGGAATAATAGTAAGCTCCAGTCCCACCACACCACCCTCCTCCTCTCTCTCTCTCTCTCTCTCTGTGCCAGAAGCTCATTGCATCATGAATGAATTTGTATCTGATATTAAGCACATACTCTGCCACCACATAATTCCAAGAGCAAGACATAAAGGTAATGTCTTATTCACATGATAACCAAAAGCATACAACTTAAAAGATTAAAAATGAAGGATCAATAGCACCCTTATCAAAATTTTAGAAACTACTGGATATATTAATTCAATATCCCGTAAAGCAAACATGGAAAGCAAAGTTTAGTTTCTAAGATGCAATGGATAGTTTTTGGGATCTCAGGTTCCTCTCAACTTGTAAATCCCACACAAATCAATTGGTTACTTTAGCTTAGCCATATGTTTTGTGTTATCAATTATTTCAACAGAAGATTTAAAAAAGACTGCGGATAAAAGAGCAGAAAAGATCCAATTCGCAATAAGCCAAAAATAACAAAAGGAAAAATGTCTCTTCTGTTAGCTTAGCGACACCTATATGTTGAGCGGTTGGCCTTGAATGCAGAAGGAAATTACTTAAAGCCGAAATTATTGTACCTTATGATGGAATGAGGCAGACTAGGAAGCTTCATATTATGCTTTTCATCGTGTTCAACCAATCCCTTGCGCAGATGATGACTAGCTGAAAATATCAAGCATGTCAAAGTAAGTACAATGTAGAACGGACAGTGTCTCTGGAATTATACTTCATTAAGCACAAATCTCTTGATCATCTCAGGCAGTACATCTCTACACGGGGTCCGGTATAATACTTAGAAGTATGTAATCTTAATCTAACATTTCCTAATAATTATCTTTTGCCTTCTCAGGATATTTAGGGTAACTGCATGATTAAACCAATAATCCACAAACACAAGCATTCCATCAAACAGCATAACTTTCATGCCAATTAAAGACAGTAACCGCATACACACCCTACATGTCTCAAGAAGACATTAAAAGCAAAAAAAACATCACCTTTCCAAACTCGAAAAGACCCTTCATTAAAAGATGAACCAGCCACTTTTTTTACCACTTCTTCAAGTATGCCCAGGGGAGCAGTCTTTAATTCTTGAATGATACTATAAATTGGCTTCCCGTTCTCCAAATATATGTGATTGTTTGGGTGCCTGGTCTTGGCACCAGCATGTTGCTCAAACTCATGTGCGCTCACAACCTGCTTTTATGAATACAATAAGTTACTCATCAATAAAAGTATAAACACCTCGGTCACCAACAACAATACAAACTGAAAACTGAAATGACTTACTTTTGAGAAATTACATAAAGGACAGCCACACAAATATCCACCACCATTTACAATTCCATCTAACTGCCTCTACAATCAGAAATAGTAAACCAATAAACAAACAACTCAAGAACTAATATAAACACATCACCAGCAAGTCAAACAACAAAACAACTATGCTAAAAGTTTACCTCCCGCGATGTAGAAATATACTTCACACATGCTCCATCGAGGATACCAGTTGATAACAACTTCTTAACATTCGTGGGATATTCATTAGGAACAACCTTCTTAGACATCTTTATTTCCATGTTTCGAGCACACAATACCCCATCATTCACTCCACTTGAACCCAAATCATCATAGAGAGTGTAATTTCTACCTTCTTCATAAGCTAGAGGGGCCACATAATCTTCCTTTCTTTTACTAAACTTAAATGTAATTTTTCTAATTCCAGATGATGAACTAACATGTTTAGGTATTTCCAATACGACGTGAGATTTCGAAACATCACCAGAATTGTTGTCATTTCGAGAAGTCTCAGCATAGGAACTTTCAGTACGTTCATCTCCATCACTTAAAGTCTCCTCTGAACTCAAATTCCCAGTACTCGTCGTGGACAGTACCTGATTACAGCTCTCTGTAACTAATTTGGTTTCTTGGCTAGTGATATCTTGAAGACTCGATGTAAACTCTTTAGGTGAAACTACCGGATTCGAAACTTCCGATTTAATGTCGTCATTTAAAGCTTCTTCTTTCGCATGCTTCCCGTTAGGAAATGAGTCTGATTCAACATTATCTGTTAACAACTCACGGTCCTGCTTCGATTCAGTTCTTGAAGAACATTCCACATCCATTTCTCCATCTGCTGGAACTTCCAAACAAACAGCACTTTCTCCCATTGAATTCAATAATCACGTCATTCAAGAGCAACCAGAACCAGAAATGAAGCCCTAAACTCTTCGAAATTATCTCCAAAAACTCACAAATTCCGAAATCAAATCTGAAAATTTACTATTTGAATTGGTACCAAAAAGATGGAAGAGAAAAACTAAAACAGTATTCTTCAAATCATTCAAATGCCAAAAACAAGAACCTAACTGAACAAGAAACAATAAGAAACCAACTCAAACTAACTATTTTCAGTTATCAATAACTAACTGCTAAACCGTTACTTCTTCAACCCGAAAGTTTAAATATGTCTTCTTGCCACGTGTAAAAACTCCGCCAAAATAAATACAAATCTACACGGAAACCAACCAAAGGAATCTCTAGATCCGACGGAGCGTGCGAATCTTGCAGACGTGAAGGACGAAACGAAAACGAGTAAAAGAGTGGGATTATAAATCTCTCAGATCTTGAATTCGATTAGAGTTAGAATTTAGGAATCTTGATTGAAGAAAAAGTTAGAATTTGAAATTTGAAAAGCTTAGGGCTAGGGTTTTGGATGCGAAAATAGTTTTTAGAGGGAACGTGGAGAGCGGCAACAAACCAGAACGAAAAGCTTGGTCCGCGGTCGAGATTTTACTTCTACAAAAATAAAGAAGATAGAGTACGACGAAAGCGAAAAAAAGAAATATATGGATACTTCATGTATTAAAAAAATTCAGAAAAATGGAAAACAAAATGTTGTTTGTTACTGACGTCGGTATTTGGAAGATACCAGAAGGAGGGACAAGTGGATAAGTTGATGGGACCCGTAGAGTAGGATGGGGCCTATTGGAATCTTAGATCTCACCACGTGGCAAAAGCAGCTGTACTGCGCCGTGAAACAGCTGAGACAAATTTAGATGAAGTTGGAGTCTCACATCTTCGAGGACACGCGTGGAGATATTTGATGGTCAATTTGGAAAATAACATACGAATCCCTATATCCATTTGTATTAAACTATAGTGCCGGATCCACCCAACTGTGCGCGGTTGCTTAAACAAATTTTTGGCGCACTTCTGAATGCCCATGATGACTCATGAGATTTTTATAAGAATAGCTATAGTCACATAATATTTATCTATATAATAATATAAATTTATAAATTTATGTAGCAAAATATGATTGATTGATTAAACATATAAAGAAATTAAAAATAATTATATGGATTCTATCATATTTTTAATTAAATATTATATATATATATATATTTTTTTTTTTTTTTTGAAAGGCCAACTAAATACTCGTATTCCTCTGTTTTGAATAATTCAAAAACTACAGTTATTATAAAAATTAAAATTTTAAGAATGTTTGTGTATCCAATAAACAGTATATTTTGGCTAGTTCATACTAGTAGTTATCAAATCTTGTATAGATGGAAGATTTCCACTACATTTACTTGTTCTCTTTGATTTATCGTGAATTATGAGACTTATTTCAAA
>NW_006262139.1:13489022-13534675 GCF_000493195.1 Citrus x clementina | reverse complement strand
TTATGTTTAATATTCTTTTATTTATAAACATAAATAAGATGTGTATTCAGATTTTAAAAAAATAAACATATTATTCAGATATTTAAATTAAAACTTATTGTAACTTCAAAAAAAAAAAAAATTAGGTCCATTCAAATTTCAAAGCGAAGAATAAACCATACTTTAAATAGAAAATGTTAAACATAAAGTCCATAATAGGGATGAAACTATGGTGCAAAGGTTGCACCATACCACTTAGTTTTATCTTTTTCAATTAATTACATCTCAATGCCTATATTTTATAAAAAGTTGAATAGACACTAGAAGTTACAAATTTTTATATATGAGGCCTCTTTTGGGATAAAATAGATTTAAAAAAAAATTAACCATTACTATTATTAATATTTATTAATGTCATTATTATTATATTAATATTATTGTTATTATTATTAAAATTTATTATTTTAATTATTATGTATTATTATTGCTGTCATTAATTATTATTATTATTATGAAATTAATTAATTTTATTATTTATGGTTACATTACTTTAATTAAGTCATTATTATTATTTATTATTTTTATTACTATTATTAAAATATATTAACTTTATTATTTTAATCATTATTAATTATTGTCATGTAATATTATTACTACCATAAATGTCATCATTATTAATATTATTAATAATATTATTATTATCATTAAAATTTATTAATTTAATTATTATGTATTATTATTGCTGTTAATTAATTTTATTATTTTAATTGTTACAATTACTTTAATTAAGTTATTATTATTATTTATTATTTTTATTACTATTATTAAAATATATTAATTTTATTATTTTAATTATTATTAATTATTGTTATTATTATTTTATTAATAGTAATAATATTAAAATTAATAATTTTAATATTTTAATTATTGTCATGTATTATTATTACTACCATAAATGTCATCATTATTAATAATACTATTATTATCATCATTAAAATTTATTAATTTATTATTGTAATTATTTTGTATTATTATTGCTGTCATTAATTATTATTATTATGAAATTAATTAATTTTCTTATTTTAATTGTTACAATTCTTTAATTAAGTTATTATTATTTATTATTTTTATTACTATTATTAAAATATACTAACTTTATTATTTTAATTATTATTAATTATAGTTATTATTATTTTATTAATAGTAATATTATTAAAATTTATTATTTTAATTATTATATTATTATTAATGTTGTCAACATCATCATCATCATCATCAGTATGATTAAACTTTATAGATTTTTTTGTTTTAAGTAATACTATTATCATTATTATTATTTTACCTTAAGTAAATATTTAAAAGCTTTTAGTTTTTAAATATTTTGTAGTAAACAGTAGAGACTTAAGTGTTAATAACCAATTGAACACATCTCGGCCGTTGAACACTTTAACCATTAGATTTATTGGCTAAACCAGAAAATGAAAAAGTTTGGGTAGCCTACAACGGTCGCACAGTAGGCGGACCCCTATAATAGACTTTTAGATCAAATTACAATCAGTCAGTCAACTACAGCAAATAACTAGAGAAAATTATTGAAGACAAATCAGGGAATAACGATACACTAGTGCAGAGAATATCTCCCAATAATATCTCCAATGCACGTGCACATCATAGTTAATCTTAATTATTTAAAAAGCAAACATGGGCCCGAATAAACATTTTCTGGGTGGGCTCTTTCTAAAAAGCGCAACTAATTGCTGCAGTGGAGTGCTTCCGTTCCGTAGACAACTGTTTGGAGGTATCCTTTTCGTAAAATTACAATAATAATTTTTTGTTTCTCTCGCATTCCATCAGCAAGCCTAATTTCTGATCATTCACTGTTCTCTCTAATATGTGTTTTATCGCTTAAGAACCCCCTTGGCATTGCTTGACTGATCGTAAATTTACTTTGCACTTATTATCATATGAGTTTGAATAATAAAAGATAAGAATTGGTGTTTACGGATAAAGTTTCTTTCGGTTAGAATCAATTTTTACCTAGTTAGGATACGTTTGGGATTAAGGTTACAGTATTAAAGTGTTTGGTAAATATTAGTTGCTGTACTTTGAAAGTTATGTTGATATGATTTTTTACTTGTATGATGAAAAATTTATTATATTTTTAATAATTTTTTTTAAAATATTATTTAAAAATTATATTTACTATATACTATTAATTTTTATTTCATAATTATAATTTTTTTTCACAGCAGTTATAGATTAAAAGTATCATATCATAATTATTTTAGTATCTAAAATCTCCATCTTATAATATATGTATATTGAACTTCTATATACGTATATTTATAGTACAACTCAAAAACTAATTAAGCTTAGAACTTTACTGCAACTAACAATATTGACGAAAAATTTTTCGTTTTCCACATTTCAGTGGACAGAAGAAAAAGTCCATAGGATTATTATGTACATTACAGAGAGCACCAATTGTTATGTACATCGACGTCGAGAATCTATATCAACAGTTGTTTTTAGCCAATCTATAAGAATCATTGGAATAAGAAAAAAAAAGCATCTTATAATAAATCATATCTAAGTTGAATATTATTTTATTATTTATGCAATGAATCAATTCTTGAGATTCTATTACCATTCAAAATTACAAGTGTATACTACGTGTCTTGGTGATAGATAGATTAAAGAGAAATTATCCACCGATCATTTATTTTTTCTAACTTTTTTAAAATTACACATATTTTCTTCTTTTCCTTTTTTTTTTTTGCTGATTTCCACTTAAAATTACATTTTCTTGCATCCATCTACCTCCGTCTGCACACGATTAAAAGAATTAACGGAAAATTGGTCAAATGACTATTTTACCCCAAATATAAAATTACAATTTTACCCTAAACAAATGAAAAAGAGAGAGAGAGAGAGCGAGAGAGAAGTCGCGGTTGGCGAACACCTAATTCCAAACTCAATCAAATAATTGAAGAAGTCGCTACTAGCCGCAGGAGATCAGTGAGGGACAATCGATCTTCGATGCTCAAGCTGCTGGTGACACGGTCATCGATTGAGATCGAGCTATTGGCGGCAGAGAAAGTGAAGGAAATTGGGGTACATAGTGAAGAAAGGAGAGGGAGATGTTGTTGGATGGGGGAATCTGGAAAAATGGTGTTGCCTGTTGAAGTTTCAATGGCTGCTACCGAAATGTTTATGGTGGAGTGAAAGCGGTGGATAATAATGGCTATAGTGGCATGATGTTGGAGTATGAGGAGGGTGATTGGGAGGAGTTGCAAACGGTTTTGGGGATATTGCTCTTTCTTGGCATAGTAATGATGTGATGTTATGTGAAGAAAATGGTGGCATGCATCAATCTAATTGCAAATAAAGGTAAGAACATTGACTTTATTGCACACAACAAAACAAAAGCGCAGGTCTATTCCAGGGAAAACGAAGAATCCAGGTGACTTTGAATGAGTTAAAGAACCACCGTAAACAAAATTACGACATCTCCACATGGTTTATTCTTGAAATTAAAACAATTATTGATTAAATTCTGGCTACACATGATGGTTATCCAACTTAAAATGATTATTGCCATTGATTCCCCATCCCAATGCAATTTACTTTCTTTGATCTTTGCTGATGATTGATTGATTATGAAACAAATATTTTTTTTGATTAGTTATGAAACAAATAATTTAATTTTGCTGAAATAAAGCATTTCGAGAGGTAGGAAGAAGCTAAAAAATGATGTCTTTTTTTTTTCTGGGGTCAAATGACAAATTTATCCCTATGACATCACTAAGGTATTAACAGCGTGAAGACAGGAATGGATAAGTGCAAGAAAATGTAAGTTCAAGTGGAACTCAACAAAAATAAAATAAAATGATATGTGTATTTTTAAAAAAAGTTAGAAAAAACATATGATCGGTGAATAATTTTCCTAGATTAAATTTATATAAGACAAGTGTAGGAAGCCTTTGAGTTTATTTTATTTTTTCTCATTTTATTAGATGATGTTGTATTTTTTTATTTAATAAATTTTCTTATTTAATTTTATCATCTAACTCATTGTTGTTATTTATTAGTACTTTTATTCCATTTTTATACTCAATACTTAACAGTCACAATTCAGTTTTCAGATTTCATATATACATTCAACATCCAAATAGGCGCATTGATTAATGATTACTTCAAATGGCAAAATATTTAATTCCCCTTTGGGGAGTCACCAGTGATCATGATTTTAAAATTTTTTTCCCGATTAATGTTAGACATTTATAAAATTACATCTTAATTAATTGATGTGATATTAGATATTATAATTAATATGTTTCGAATTTTAAAAAATTATCAATCATTTAATAAAAGATACATCACACATCAAATTATTTAAGATAAAACTTTAGAATGTTGGTTATTACTATTTTCTCTTGGTCACCAATTTTAATAATTGTTATTATCATATTCTATTTACAATTTATATTTAAAATTTTATATACCAAGGTGGAGCTGTATAAAAATTTCTCTCAGTGCATTAAATGAAGAGTGACATAAACAATTTAAAAGATTTGAAATTTATGCGTGATCATGCAAAATGCATTGACAATGCAGATTTTTACGCTAATATACAAAAGCTAAATTGCAAATTACGAGGCAATTCAGGTATTTATAAGGTTGTATATCAAGCCTTATCTTAACGATATGAAGGGAGAAGTTGTAGTGCAATTATGGTACTCAGTCCTTGGATTCTAATAAATTCCACTCATCTAAGTGAATTCAATGATTGAGTGTAATTATAGTACGGTACCATAATTTCACCGTAGCAGAATCCCTGATATAAATATTAATGAAAGAATTCATCTCTTTTTTGGTAGCGAGATCTACTATGACTAGAGATGGCCAACAGGCCGTGCCGTGCCGACCCAGGTCCATCAAAGGAAGCTCATGCGTGCTCGTACTCGTGCCGTGCCATGCCGAGGAAAAATAGTCCACTAAGCGTTTTTATTTTTTTATTTTTTTAAGAACATATGTCAAGTTGTTGTCTTTTTTTTTTAAGCTTATGTATTTTTTTGGATTCATATGCCTTTATTTTAATTTAATAGAATAAAAAATTCAAAATTCAAGTCCATATTCAATAATAATAATAAGAGAATGTAATATTAGTTGCTAAGTTTGACTTTATGGTATTAGAATTCTTTTTTAGCACTTAACAATAACAATAATAATAATTTTTTTAAGGGTTAACTTCATTGTTAATTTGAAATTACGTAGAGTCATGTATCATAGTTTGTAATAATATTAATACATATTTATAAAATCATTATATTTATAATTTTATTGATTAAAATCATGATATCAATTATTTATTTAATAAATTATAAACATAAATCAATTATAATTTTTTGAAACTAAGAATTAAATAAATTTAAAAAACTTGAGACAATAAAAGATATTAAAAGATTCAATTTCAAGTTATTTATAAAATTATAAAATTTTAAGTTTACTTTCATAAAAAAATTAAACGTGTTTATTACGTGCTTTTTCGCATGCCGTGCTTTGGCCAACTCTAATCGTGCCGTGCTTTTAAGGCCCGCATGCCTAAAATCTAAGTCCGGCATGGCCCACGTGCGTGCCGTACCGTGCCGCGTGCTCTACCGACACATGCTCGTGCTGTGCCTCGTGCTGTCCGGCCCATTGGCCACCTTTAACTATGACACACTAATGTCACAGTCACGAGGCCCGAACCAACCGCAATAAGAGTCTTCTCCAAATAAAGAACTTGTTGTAATACCAATTATTATGCACGTTGAATAAAATTCATTTTGAAAAATTAGTTTGCGAAGAGAGAACCTAAGTGCTTATAAACCCATTTTCCAAACCTTAAATTAGGGATATAAGACTTAATTAGAATCGCTACGACAATCCAGACACGTCTTTGCACAAACTTACGTGCCTAACCATTTATTTTGTGAGTGGCTGACTCGTCGTAATTTGTTCTTACAAGAAAATCATAAAAGTTTTGAATATGAAGATAACCATTTATACCCTTCAATTTTTGTTTTTTAAAGTTAAATGGTTCTCAAAGTGTCATGGGAGAATTGATTATTTATAAATAAAAAAAAGGAACGGGTTAAAACAAAAATAAATGTGAAACTCATTAGAAACAAATACAACAATAAAAAAATAAAATAAAATTGTTGTATAAATCTAAAGTAAAATTTTCAAGGACATAAAAGAGATAAAAAAAGGTAAACTTTTCACCTACTCTCTTTCTGTTTTTTAATAGAAATCGAAAATCTAATTTGACTAATCTGTTACTTGGGTCACAGAGAAAATCAGAATAATATCAATATTCTTTTGTTCGTATTTAGTATTTAATCTTCTTCGAAAATTAAAAATCGCGAAGATATATTTAGCATTGTTACTTAGTATTTTTCTTGTAGAGTTGTAGGTACACTTTCATCAAAAATTGTTTTTTTTTATTTAATTTATTTTAAACTGTTAATTATATCAAAAACTTTTATGTATGCAATGGGATGTTTTGTTTATATAAGTAATGGTATATTCAAAGTTCCTTTGTACAAATTAATATGATATAACAAGATCTATTGAATTAAAATGTAAGATAATAAAAATAAATCATGTCGGTCATGTGATATTTTTATTCAATTAATTTTATTATACCACATTAATTTTTAATTTTTTTGTATAAACAATTTTTTTTAATTGCTATTACTTTTTAAGTACAATGAATTATAACCAAGTAAGAACAATACAATAGGTTAATTAATTGATTCTCCCTTCCATCAACTTTAAAGGAGAAAGTTCTTTGATTTTTGTTTGTGCATTGAGTAGATATCATAAATTTACGAGGGTATGTGAAAAGTAAAATAAGTTAAAAAAATAAAACAACTACATAGATACATTCAACTATAAAATCAACACTAATTAAAAAAATATTAGAATAGATATTGTTCTAATATTAATAAGGATAAAAATTTAGATCATGTAGTAATAAATCACAGTAAATTTCTAGTGGAATATTAACAAAAATCTCATTATCATTGATAACGACTTTTCCCCTCTTTGTTGACTCTTCTTCAAATCTAATCCGCGCCGATCTCCCTCTTTGCTGGTCACCACCTTTTCTTAATTTCTCTGTTTTTTTTTTTTCCTTTGAGGAAAGGCAGCTTTATTTATACATTGATCTTCAAATCCATTATGAAATGAAACTATATTTCTTTTTGTCAAAATAAATAAATAAATAAATGTGCAAGTGTTCAAACAAAACACAACAAAATTATACGGGCAGTAGTGTCCTCATACATAAATTAATATACAAATGTAATTGAGTAATACTAAATTGCGGAAATTAATGCAAAGCGCATAAATCTAGGAATTGGATAATCAATCACAAGTCACGACCTAACTAATTTCCAACAATTAAAAAATAGTCAACACCCACGGCTTCAAATCTCATTCACTCACTCAAATTCATTTCTTTTTTCTTTATATAATAACTCAAATCTCACCATACACTCCCCCATACATTTGCCTATCTTCCTTCTTCTTCTTACAAAGCTTCCTTCTCTCTCTCTGTCTTTTCACTTTTGTTTTGTCCAAAAAAGGAAAAAAATGTCAGAAAAATCAAGCCGCCATCAAAGGAGGCCATCGCAAGGCGTGTTCATCAACTTTGATGATCTCTCATCGCCCATCTCCGATAATGTTGCTGGCGCCCCTGATCAGCCTCAGGCTCAGCCATCCGATGACAACCAGATTCGTGCTCCTCTCCCTCCGTCGTCGGCGCCGGCGCCGGGAAGTGTAATCGTAAAAGATGATGGCAAAGAGAAACCCAGGGACGTGAAGAACTAATGGGTTCCTGTTTGCTTGTCTGTTGTATTTTTAATTCTATACCAAATGCAACTTGTGTGCGCTAGTTTCTCAGCATCAAAATGAAGATTAATATCATTTAGTTTTTTTTATTTTAGTTTTAATCTTCGATTTCGTCGGATTGTTTTTGTATTGAACAATGATTCAGTGCGGCTAAATTTTCACTCAACATTGATTTGGTTAGGCAACACAAAAATAAAAAATAAAAAATTCACTAATTTAAGATTCACCAAAAACTTTAACTTTTTTTTGCATACGGATTCTCGCTTATAAAACTTGAATGTTTTGTCGTCTGCAATGCATCAATTACTCATGGTAGATTTACATATTAAAGAGGAGTTGAGTTGGTATTACCTTCTTTTATAAATTGATTATTTTTAAATAGTCATTTTTTAAATTTTAATTTATCATATATTTTCATTAAAAAGATTAAAAAAAAAATTTACCAACCCAATTTTTGTTTTTTTTTTCATCATTTGAGAAAAAATGAAGGTAGTAAATTCTTAAAAATAAGAGACATAATTTAAAAATAATTTATTCACGAGAGAAAAATCTAAAATTTATCCTTTACAAAGCAAATTATCGTGAACTAGATGAATGGCTGATCAAATACCAATGAAGAACAAAACATAAGCTTCTACTTGAGCTGGGCTGCAATAATGATATGGCCATTCAAATTTTGGAGTCATTTTTTTTTTTTTTTTGTAACAATTGAAGTTGATTGATTGTTATTTTCGTCAACCCCTTTTAAAAGTGTCTTCCCTCGCATTTAATTTGATTGATTTTAGTTATAAGCTATTGATTTTCTTGATGAGATAATATTTTCAGAGAACTTCATGTATCAATAGTAAATAACGAATTATGGTAGTTGTTGGTTGGCTTGAATATGACTTTGTCACCCTTCTAAGTTCTAACTTTGGTGAACCAAATTCTTGAACACATTTCTTGTAGAGTAGTTATTGACTCGTTTTGTGGACAGGGTCTGGACCTTGATTTAATTCTTTAAAGCAACTATGTTAAAGGCGTGGGTTCCAAGTTACATGCCTTAATTTCTCAAAATTTATTACGGTAATTATCTTCTAGTGTATTTATGAGAGTATATTATTAAGTTAATATTCGACAGATTTTTTTTTTAAAGCAAGAATACATAGTGTATGTAATTAGACTCCGGATAAATTTCAGATCGTCTGTATCTATATCAGATTATCACAATTTAAAAAAAAAAAATTAAAACGGAGCCTGTTTAGTTTTGAACTCCATCGTCCGTTGCATATAACCTGCCGCGTTCCGTGTTATAATACATACATATTAGCTAATTATAATTTGCATGTGCTTTGACTTAGATAGTGGGAACACCGTGTCTGGTGCAATTCGTAAATGCATGTATTTTAAAATTAAATGAGTTTTTTTTTTTAATCTCTAGTAACATTACTAGTGCTAACTAGCAAGGACCTATATCTTGCATCATAACCGGCTGGCCTCAATTAGTCAAACATGTGAATTTTTTTCGCCAATTATTGACTGAGTAGTTGATAATTAAATGTTCATTACAAGATCTGGATGTGTTTGTAAATATGAGAAATTAATTCAAAAAAAAGTTCAAACGTCAAAGTCATTAATTTTTATAAATAGACCGGTGGTCTCCTGATTTTTGTTGATGAGGGACAAAAATTTCAACTATAAGTTCACTCCCAATTTAGAAAAATCTTATTAATGTGTGATGTGTCAAAGATGTGAATTGAACTCTCTCTTTCTCTCTCACATGTTTGGAGAAGGTGAATGACTTGTGTGAGATGCTAAGGTGGTACGTCCGATTACTCAAGATTGAACTCATCAGACTTGCCAAGTGACAGTTCTTAATTGTTAAGATTGGTGCGTCCATCTTTCACAAATTTTTCTCTTGAAGATTGGAGGTGATCCACCCTATGATATACTTATTTACTCATTATTAGCAATTTATAGTTTTATTTTGTGATTGATCAGTTCCAAAAGTTTTTTCTTTGTTTTTTGATTCATTCCTATCTTATTATTTACTTAATTGATGATCACAAAATATATATGATTAAAAAAAAGATAGGTTAAAAGGGAGGTGTTTTAGTTTTATTTTGGTCCACTCCAAAATCATTAGGAGAGCCTCACTTGAACATGTGGTTTTGGCAATGATGAATATTGAGTCGACTGGAAACAACTTTCTAGGGAAGGTTGTGATTGAGACGAGCTTGAAATAAAATAAAACAGCAATTAGAGGCGATGCTGGTTGTGATCGGTGATCTCAATCGAACGGGCGAGTCAACTAGAGGTTGAAGGAGAGGAAGGGTTTTAGAGAAACCCTTGAATATGAAAAAATTTGAGTGTTTGTGCAAGTGAGTGAACTTTGTTGGCTTATATGGCTATAAATATTAATTTTGATGATAACAAACCACGTGTTGATTAAACAAAGATTTATGAATTGTGCTTTTATAATAAGAAAATTATGATATGGAATTAAAGTGTTTTGTACTAAAATGAAAATATTTTAAAACTTTTGATATTCTTTTAAAATTTCAGATTTGGACCTATTTAAAAATATTTAAATATTTTGGGTCATTCTATAATTTCACATAGTTTGGGTGAAATCATAAGTTCAGAAAGTTTTGGGATTGACAAAGCATTATGTAGAAATTTTTAAATTGGACCTATTTGAAAGCTTTCATAACATTTTGGGTCATAATATAGTTTTATAAAGTTTTGGGGTCAAACTATAATTTTAGAAAATATTTCACTGTAGCAGTTACTGTAGCAAGCGGCTAACCGAATATGGTAAGTGACAATCCGGATTTTGGACAATAAGCTTCTGGAGCATAAACGGCTATCCGGATATCATAAGCGGCATGCCGGGTGTTCTGAAATTCAAATTTTTATTGTAACGGTAACATAAAAGCGGCTAACCGGATTTCGAAAGCGGCAAGCCAGTTATCATCAGAAAACACATAACGGCTAGATTTTGGGCTCAAACTATATAAACTCAAATCCAATTCATTTTCAAGCTCTCGATCAAGCATAAACAAAAAGCACACAAGATATCTTGAGCTCTCAATTCGCAAATCATAAAACATTGAATCATCTCTTGTTCTTCATTTTGAATATCTACTCTTTGAGTGAGTTTTGTTGTAACTTTCATTTCTTCATCTTAATTGTAAGTGTTTGAGTGTGTGAGACACTTGAGTGAAGAGATTGGGAGATAATCTCTTTGTTGTAAAAGTTCATTGACACTTTGAAGTCAATTGTAAACGTTTGAAGCTTTGGAAAGGCTCGGATAGTGAAATCCTCAAGGTTAGATCGCTTGGAGGCGTGAACGTAGGCGGGAATTGCCGAACCACGTAAAAATTCGTGTGTTTGTTTCTCTTCTCCCTTACTAATTTGTTATTGTGTTTTTATTGAACTTATTGCTTTCGAATTTATTAAGGCATTATATTGGATTATTATGTGGCTTTGTTAGGATAATTTTTAAAATACCAATTCACCTCCCCTCTTGGGTTGCACACTTATATTTCAAACTTGTCTCCTTTGTGAGACTAACCGGACCTTCTAAAGCGGAGTGCCCCTGAGGGTATTTTTGTGCCCGTTTGGACATGTAGCAGACCGTCATTGGTTGTTTCCCTCCTTAGGTAGGGATTTAAGAGTAGCTTAGCCTTTCTTGTTGAGGCTCTTTGACTTTCTAAGCCTAGACAACTATCCTTTGAGATATTATCCTTTTTGGCAGCTTGTCCTCAACCTTGATTGGCTCATTTCTAATGAACTAAGTAGGTTGAGAAACATATGATTTTGTTGATAATGGAACAAACGACTATGTCTGTGGTCCCCATTTCTTATATTTAATTTCATGTGATTTGTAGTGAGATATTTTAGAGATAATCCATGCGGGGACTTAAGCTGTGATGATCTGTTATAGCCTCATTGGTGACGCTATCACTGTTTAGTAGTCCCATGTTAACATGATGTAGTTTTGTGTAATGAGGGAGATATTCTCTGCAATTCTTAATTTTCTGGGACCTTTCATTTTCTAAGAACTTCCTGTTATGCCTTTGTCCTTTTAGTTCCTTTTTTATTTTTTTAGGGGTTTAAGGGCCATGAGAAATATCTACACGTGATATATCCTAAGGGACTATCTATTTTTTTGACTTAATTAATCAGTTAAGTCATTACGTCCATTTGTTTTTACAACTTAATGAAAATTTTCAGTCATTAAGTTATTAAGCCAAATTTTTTTAGCTTTTTGCTTAATCTAAAATATCTTAATGATATTATTAAAAGATATTCTTCAAAATATCTCTATCTAATTTAATTAATTTCCATCCTTACCTAAAAAAAATTTAATAGTTATAATTATTACCCATCTTTATAACTAGTAGACTATTATTATTGTTATCTTTTTATTTTTTTCAAATTAACATTATTTATCTTCACAATTTTTTAAAAATATTTTTTATATAAAAACATTGTAAACTACAATCAAATTGATTAACATATACTAATTTAGAATATAAAGGGTTCTATTCAATTGAACATGATTTATATTATGATAATATATTATCTTATTTAAGTTTTTTATGATGTTTATTATTTGTTTAACGTTTATAATTTGTAAGGGCACAAGTAAAAAAAAACTAGTTTTTAGATATTTTAGTTAAAAAATAAGCAACTTAATATTTGTTTTTAGCAATTCAGACAAAAAGGACAAACATATCATTCAAGTTCAAATATTTAATTTTATTCAGAATTCAAACTAATTTAGATTTATTCAAATTTCATAAGAAAAAGCCACCTATATATTTCTTACTCAAACTTTACCACCAAGTGAGTTAATGTATTATGTAAAAAGATTGCTCAAGTAATGTAAATGGACTTTGTGAAGATGAACTATTTTACCAAACTAAACTTTTAACAAATTAATTATTTGCAACATAGGCAGCACAAGAGAATGAATTTGGTGGTAAATAATTATAGGTGCCATACTTTAGAGGCAGCACACTATACCACATGTCCATAAAAAAAGAAACTATTTTAGAAAAAAATTAGAAACTATTTTAGAAAAAAATGACATCCAATTTATTCCTGGGAATAACACTTAAAGATAAAATTCCCTAGAAATTTATGAAAATGACAAGGGGGAGAAAACTCTTTCTGATTATGAATTCCATGGTCATATGAAAAGAAATTATTTTGGAAAAAATAACATCTAATTTATTCTAGGGGAATAACACTCAAAATAAAATTCCTAGGAACTTATGAAAATAACAAAAGGGAGAAAACTCTTTCTGATTTCGAATTCCATGTGTTGTGCAAATTTTATTGAACTCGTAGGTGCACGAATTTATTGTAGAATAGATCAATGGTGACGAGTATCGATCCCACGAGGAGGTGGATTTTAATTTTGTGTAGAATTAATTTTTCTAAATGGGTGCTTGGATTTGTGGTGAAAGTAATTTAGAGTATCTTAGAATTTAAATTGGAATGGCGGAATTAAATTAAAGTGGAAACTATTATAATTGAAGCGAATTCTATTAAAATGCGGCACTTGAGTATCTAGATCCGTATCAACATGCACCATGGCCTAAATATTCCTTATTAGTGCCAATTTAAATCATGAGAGGGGAATCCACACTCTAATCAATATCGTGTTAAGGGCTTATCGTGCCAAATAATAATAACCTTGTACTAGGGAGCCGATGAAATCAGGGCAGTATCTAGACAATGTTATTATTATTTGTCAACGAAAAGTCAAAACATCCACAATAATTAGAGGTGAAGAAAAAATAAATTTACCAAATAAAGCCCATGACACATGTTGAGACTTCACCTTCAACCCAAACTTGAAAGAAAATTAGCTACTCATACTTGAACTAGGGGCAAAATGAGAATTTATTAAACTACATAGAAAATGCAAGATAGAGAATGAATTACATAAAATGGAGCCCAAAAATAGATTCAGGGATGCCAAATTAGGGGGGGAGAGCCCCCCCTCTCCCCCCTTTTTATAGATACATTGAGTAAATCATGGTCATCGGATTAAAAACAGCTTGGACGCTCAGGATTGCGCTACGTCATCAGTCAACAATATGCTGTTTGACCACGCGGTTTGAACAGTCAACTGGCTTGAACAGTGACGCAGTTTGGTTGAAAATAATCCTGTGTATATGCATGTACCATACGCATAATTTTTGGTCCACTAACATGCTGCCACGTCACTGATCAACAGGCATAAGAATTTTCTCTAATGGAATCGTGACACCTCATCAATCAATGTCACATCATCAGTCAATGCTACCTCATTGTTCCGTATATGTAAACAGTGTCGTGAACAGTAACATTGATAATATCGTACATGTAAATAGTTCCGTACATGTGAACAGTGACATTTTTCCTTTTATGCTCCTCTTAAGGTTTTCGACTGTCCTGAGTTCAAAAGTGATGTCCATTTCGCCGTCTGATCTCTCGTTCATTTTGAAATGACCATAATGCCCCTAAAATATATAAAATACTTAATTAAAATAAAGCACACATAATTAAATCACAAGAAGCTTAAATACATAAAAGTAAGGGTGTTAGTAAAACTTGAAGTGTAAAATGATAATTTTCTCCTTTATAAATATACATTTTCTAACACTCAACACCATGGTCTAAGGAAACCATGCCCAAAGTCAAAAGACTGAAGAAACATGTAGTTATGGAGTACATATGTTTATTTCCCTACAATCAAATTCATATCCACATGCACAATAATGATGTGTGATAACTATTATTAGAAAGAGAGCTCAAGGAAAAACCTTAAATCCACATCACTCATCATCTATAAATAGAGGCCACCTCTATGAGAAAGGGGTCTCTTGACCAAAAAGTCATCATTCACTCTAGAGAGAGAAAATCAATCTTCTTCATCTTTATTCTTTTTTAAAACTTTTATCAAACACTAACTTTGACGTTGGAGTACCTTTTTCAGGTACCCACCTTATTAGAATGAATGGTAACGAGTGTTACAAGTTCTTCACAAGCTACAAATATATATGAAAGTAAAAATCTAAACCCTTTTAATGGCGCCGTCTGTGGGACACTTGCCGAAAAATTCTTCTTCTTTCATTAAAACCCACACAAACATTACTCTACCATAATCTCTAGACTAGATTTGGTTCTGCATAGTTGAAAAAAGAGGTGAATGCTCACATATATCCATTCAAAATGGGTTTATATATGTTAATGTACCGTACTTTAGAGGCATCAAACTACGTCATACTTCAGAGGCACTAAACTACACCATATGTCCATAAGAAAAGAAATTATTCCGGAGGAAATAACATCCAATCTATTCTGAGGGAATAGAAACCCAAGGTAAAATTCTCCAGAAGCTTATGAAAATGACAAGAGGGGAAAAAACTCATTCTGATTTTGAATTCCATGGTCTAAGAAAACCATGCCTAAAGCCATAAGATAAGGAAACATGTAGCTACAGAATAAATATGTTTGTTTTCCTACAATTAAATTCACATCTACATACACAATAATGATGACATTGTCATTCAGAAGAAAACTTAAGGTAAAATCTTAAATCCACATCACCCACAATCTATAAATAGAGGCCACCTCTATGAGAAATGGGTCTTTTGGCTAAAAAAAGATCACATTCATTCTACAGAGAAAAAGTTCATATTCTTCATTCTTCTTTATTTAAACTTTTAATAAAACACTAACTTAGGCATTAAAGTGCATTTTTCAAGTACCTACCTTGCTGGATTGAACGTCAAAGAGCGTTACAAGTTCTCCACAAGATACAAATACATGTGAAGGTAAAAGTCTAGCCTCTTCATTGGCATTATTTGTGGGGATCGAACCCACGACCACGTGGTTTAGCACTTACGACAAGTTCTCAACATGGCAAACATAATTGAATTGACCAACGCGTCTTAAATAGTGACACGAAGCCAAGTCCATAACATAAGGGAAATCTTTGCCCTAAAGCTTTCTCTCTATAGAAGCTACTCGAGCACCTAACAAAGGCAAATCGACAATAGGCCCAGCTAATTAAAAAAAAAGGATAAGTAACACAAATAACGAAACTATATGAATTAACATATTTTCATAACAAAGCCAAAAGGAGAAGAAACTCACGATGGCTTTTCTAAAAGATAAAGCTCAGCACATAAAATTTTATATGTTCCCTCCTACAATAATAACCTGTAACGATCAAGGACGATTATGCATCCGCTCTATAAAGTGGTCCCTCTTTGTAACAGTAGGAATTTTATAGAAAACCCGCTTATCATCAAACTTTATGGTGGAATATTGAGTCATTCTCCTCCTTGGAGCCATGATTGAATTTAAGCTTATAATAGATTAAAAAGTCATACAATAAAAGAAAATGAGACGCTTTAGAGCCGACTTAGTTGTGACAAAGGCTTGCAAAACGCTAAAACACATGGGCTAATCATTAAGTATAAAACTCCACAACGAGCAAAAATCTCCATGATTGGGGGAATAGGGAATGATAATACCTCAATTTGCTGGCGATAAAGCAAAATTAACTCTTTGTCAATTTCGAGGCCCATAACATCAACATCATCAATAAGCTCTCTCAACTGAATATGAGGGCCAAAATCTACAATTTCCACAAATAGGTCAAAGGAAATTCCCCAGAGGAATAATACTATTAAGACACAAATAAAAAGGAGAAAAAAAGAAAAACTGAGGGGGTGAAAACGTTATAGTAAAAAAAATATGTGGAAAAGAAAAGAGAAAAGTCGAAAGAATGAAAGCACAAAAAAAGGAGAAAAAAAATATCGAGAGAGAAAGCACAAAAAAAAGGAAAGAGAAAGATCGAGAGAGCGAAAACACCAAAAAAAAGAAAAGAGGAGGCAATGGAAGAATGAAAGGAGAAAAGCAAGCAAAAGAATACAAAAGGAGGAGAAAGAAATGTAAACAAGACTTTGGGAAGAAAAAAAGAGAGAACAGAATAAGAGTTTTTTAAGAATATGAAAAAAAGAAGAAATTGCGGTAACCTAGGGGGAGACAAAATAATTTTTTAAATAAATCCCTAAAAAGGTCTAAAGACCAAGTAAGAAGTCACCAAATTAGGCTAAAAAGTGATGCTTGGTAACCACCCCAGCAGATAACCAATGAAAAAGTTGAAAATGTTTATATGTAGCACAAAAAAAAGGAAAAAAAATTGAAATTGTGATTATTTAGCTTTTAAAAAGTTGATAAATCTCGTCACCTTTAAAAGCATTTTAAAAAGACTATAAATGTTGTATAATTGCCACTTTTTGGGTAAAGTACTTTTTTAAAAAAAATACACTTTTGCGGGGAATGATGTAGGTGTCATACTTTAAAGGCACCAAACTATGCTATGTGTTCATAAGAAAAAAATTATTCCGGAAGAAATAACATCCAATCTATTCTGAGGGAATAATACCCAAATAAAATTCCCCAGGAGTTTATGAAAATAACAAAAGGGGAAAAACTTATTCAAATTCTGAATTCCATGGTCTAAAGAAACCATGTCTAAAGTCATAAGAGTAAGGAAATACATAACTACAGAATAAATATGTTTGTTTCCCTATAATCAAATTCACATCCATGTGCACAATAACAATGGGTGACATGTATTAGTAGATGAGAGTTTAAGGCAAAATCTTAAATCCATATCACCTATAATCTATAAATAGAGGCTACCTCTATGAGAAAGGGTCTTTTGGCCAAAAAAATATCATTGTTCACTCGAGAGAGAGAAAACTCATCTTTCTCTTTTTTCTTTCTATAAACTTTAATCAAATACTAACTTAGGTATCATAGTGTCTTTTTTAAGTATCCACCTAACTAGAATGAAGGCCCACCAATATTGCAAGATCTCAATAAGCTACAAATATGTGTGTGTTAGCTTATATGGCTATAAATATTGATTTTGATGATAACAAACCACATGTATTTATTAAGTAAAGATTTATGAATTGTGTTTTTATAATAAGAAAATGATGTTATGGAATTAAAGCATTTTGGACTAAAATGAAAGTAATTTTAAAATCTTTGATAATATTTTAAAATTCAGATTTGCACCTATTTGAAACTATTTAAATGCTTTTGGGCATTCTATAATTTCATAAAGTTTGGGCGAAGTCATAATTTCATAAAGTTGTGGGATTGAGAAAGCATTATTTAAAATTCTGAAATTGGACCTATTTGTAAAGTTTCATAACGTTTTGGGTCATACTAGAGTTTTATAAAGTTTTGGGGTCAAACTATAAATTTCGGGAAATGTTTTACTGTAGCAGTTACTGTAGCAAGCGGCTTATCGGATACTGATAAACGGCAAGCTGGATACGGGGCAGTAAGCACCAGAACGAAAACGGCTTACTGGATTCCGAAATCCAGCAAGCCGGTTAGGCAAAATTTTAAATTTTGCCTTAACGGTAACATAAATTCGGCTTACCGAATTCCATAAAATGGCAAACCGGATAGCCCAAAATGTGAGTAACGGCTAGTTTTCGAGCTCAAGCTATAAGAACTCAAATCCAACTCATTTTGAGGATCTCCAACAAGCAAAAACAAAAAGCACACGTGATATCTTGAGCTTATAACTTGGCAAACGCAAATCATTGAATCATTCATTGTTTTTCATCTTTGAATATCTACTCATTGAGTGAGTTTGATTGTAACTTTCATTTATTCATTTCATTTGTAAGAGTTTGAGTGTGTGAGACACTTGAGTGAAGAGATTGGGAGATAATCTCTTTGTTGTAAAGGTTTATTGACACCTCGAAGTCAATTGTAATCGGTTGAAGCCTCGGAAAGGCTTGGATAGTGAAATCCTCAAGCTTGGATTGCTTGGAGGCGTGGACGTAGGAGGGGATTGCCGAACCACGTAAAAATTCGTGTGTTTATTTCTCTTCTCTCCTACTCTTTAATTATTGTGCCTTTATTAAACTTATTGCTTTCAATTTTTATTAAGACATTAGATTGCTTATTGTGTGGATTTGCTAGGTTTATTTTTAAATTTCCAATTCACCCCCCTCTTGGGTTGCACACTTATATTTCATTTGGTATCAGAGCTTGGTGCTCTTATTTAGATTTAACCATCTAGAGTTAAAGATCAATGGAAACTCAAAATGATTCCACATTTAGGGAAGGGCAGTCCACCACTAGACCACCTTACTTTGATGGAAACGATTACCCATATTGGAAAACTAGGATGAGAATTTACTTGTAAGCCTTAGATTATGAGATTTGGGAAATCGTTAATGATGGTCTTTTCATGCCCTTGACTAAAAATGAAGTCGGAGAAGATATTCTAAAACCTTCACGGGATTGGAATGAATTCGAAAAGAGAAAAGCTTCTCTAAATTCCAAGGCCATGAATGCATTGTTTTGTGCACTAGATAAGAAAGAGTTTCATAGAGTATCTAGTTGCGAAAGTGCTAATGAGATTTGGCACAAACTTGATGTTGTCTATGAAGGCACGAATCAAGTGAAAGAATCTAAAATAAGTAAGTACACTCGACAATATGAATTGTTTCAAATGGAACAAAATGAAAATGTGTACTCTATGTATACTAGATTCACGGACATAGTAAACACTCTAGGAGACCTAGGAAAGATTTTTTCAAACAGCGAAAAAGTCAAGAAAATCATTAGGTCACTACCTAAGGAATGAAGACCAAAAAGGACTGCCATTGAGGAAGCCAAGGATTTAAATGTATTACCTATTGATGATTTAATTGGCTCTCTTATTTCATATGAAGAAGATTTGGCAGCTGAAAAAGGGCATGAGGAAAAGAAGAAAAACATTGCTCTCAAGGCTTCAAAACGTGAAAGTGATAAGGAAAGCGAAATGGATGATGAGGAGCTGGCTATGTTAGCTAGAAGATTCAAAAAATTTTACAAGAAGAATAATGAGCAGAGAAAGTTTAGAGGCTACAAGAATAAGAAGGAGAATAAGGAGCCAATCACTTGTTATGAATGCAAGAAGCCCGGACACATACGACCGGAATGTCCTCTTCTCAACAAACTCAAGAAGAAAGCTATGGTGGCCACATGGGATGATAGCGATGAGGAAACAAGTGATGAGGATGAGCAACAAGAAAAGACAAACTTAGCTCTCATGGCCGTTGGGGAAGAATCATGTGATGAACTTGATGAGGTAAGTGTTCCTCCTACATATGATGAATTGCATGATGCTTTTAATGATTTGCATGATGAGCTAATGAAGATTGGTAAAAAGAATATATGTCTTAAAAAGAAGATGGTAGAGCTTAAGAATGAAAATGATTCATTTAGTGCAAAGATTACATGTTTAAAATTAGAAAATAAGACATTGCATGATAGTATTGCATTAATTGAGAATTCTAGTACTTCACATGAGCACTTAGAGTCATACATGAATGACTTGAAAAATGAGAATGAAATGCTTAGAAAGAAGAATAATGAACTAAATGAAATTGTGCTAAAATTCACAAATAGGCAAAAGATGTTGGACAATTTGCTAAACTCACAAAAATGTGTATTTGACAAAAGTGGCATAGGTTATAAACCGAATTTGAAACAAAAATTTTACAAGAGTTATTTTGTGAAGAATACATCTATCAACAATAAAATTGTATGTCATTATTGCAATCAAGATGGTCATATGAAAAATAGATGTGCAGTGAAGAGAAATGCATCTTATGGTATGAAATGTGTTTGGGTTCCGAAAGGAACCATTGCTAACTCTCAAGGACCCAAAAAGGTTTGGGTACCTAAAACTTGAGATTTTCTCTACAGGGCTTGAAGAAGAAGAAGAATAAGTGGTACTTGGACAGCGGCTGTTCAAGACACATGACAGGGAATTATTCTTGGTTCTCAAGCTTTATTAAGATCGAAAATGGTGGAGATGTATCGTTTGGAGATAATTCAGAAGGAAAAATCATTGGGATTGGAAATGTCGGTAATGTATCCTCTACTCTCATTGAGAATGTATGTTTGGTTGAAAACTTGAAACACAATTTGCTTAGTATTAGTCAATTATGTGATAAAGGATATAGAGTTATCTTTGATGAATCAAAATGTGTTATTGAGAATGCATGTGATGGGAAAGTCTTGTTTGTAGGAAATAGATGTGTTAATGTCTATACCATTAATATAGATTGTGCATCTATACATGAAAAATATCTCTCCGCATTGCATGATGATGGTTGGTTATGGCATAGAAGATTAGGTCATGCAAGCATGGATTTGATTTCAAAAATTGTGAAAAATGATTTAGTTAAAGGTCTTCCAAAAATCAGTTTTCAAAAAGATAGAATTTGTGAAGCATGCCAATTTGGAAAACAAATCAAAACTTCCTTCAAAAGCAAGAATCATGTTTCCACTTCAAAACCACTTCAATTGCTTCATATAGATTTATTTGGACCCTCTAGATATGCTAGTTTAAGTGGCAAATATTATGCATTTGTAATTGTGGATGATTATTCTAGATACACATGGGTATTGTTCTTAGCTAATAAGGATGATGCCATTGATGCATTTCGAATTTTCTTTAAAAAGGTTCAAAATGAAAAAGGTTATTCTATTACTTGTATTAGAAGTGATCATGGTGGAGAATTTGAAAATCATGCATTTGAAAATTTTTGTAATGACTTTGGCATTGAACATCAATTTTCATCATCTAGGACTCCACAACAAAATGGAGTAGTAGAGAGAAAGAATAGGTCTATTCAAGAAATGGCAAGGACCATGTTGAATGAAAATTCTTTGCCTAAGTATTTTTGGGCCGAAGCCGTCAACACCGCTTGTTATGTTTTAAATCGGCTGTTGATTAGACCTAATCTTAATAAAACTCCATATGAGCTTTGGAAAGATAGAAAACTCAACATTGGTTATTTTAAAGTTTTTGGATGCAAATGTTTTGTTTTGAACACAAAAGATAATCTTCGTAAATTTGATCCAAAATCTGATGTTGGTATCTTTCTTGGTTATTCAAATTCAAGCAAAGCTTATAGAGTTTATAACAAAAGAACTTTGGTTGTGGAGGAATCTATGCATGTTACATTTGATGAGTCTAACCCCTCCTCTACGGAGAAAGTTGTTGTTGATGATAATGCAGAAGAAGAACAACAAGAAGAAGCATCAAATGACAACCAAGAAGACACACCACCTGGAATTCAAAAGGAACATCGTGAAGAACCAAATGTAGAGCAAAATGAAGGTACTTCTCAAACACTCCCCAAGGAGTGGAGGTATGTTTCCTCTCACCCTAAGGATGTAATTTTAAGAGATCTCTCACGAGGTGTTACGACTAGATCATCTCTTAGGAACACATGTGAGCATGCTGCATTCATTTCTCAAATTGAACCAAAATCCTTTACGGATGCGGAAAATGATGAATCTTGGATTATGGCAATGCAAGAGGAGTTGAATCAATTTGAGAGAAACAATGTGTGGGAATTAGTTCCTAATCCGGAACATCAATCCATTATAGGTACTAAATGGGTATTTAGAAACAAAATGGATGAATCCGGAATGGTTGTAAGGAATAAAGCTAGATTAGTGGCTCAAGGTTACAACCAAGAAGAAGGAATTGATTTTGATGAGACTTTTGCACCTGTAGCAAGGCTAGAATCCATTAGGATGTTGTTAGCATATGCATGTCATAAGGATTTTATTTTGTATCAAATGGATGTCAATAGTGCTTTCTTAAATGGATACATTATGGAGGAAGTTTATGTGAAACAACCTCCTGATTTTGAAAATGAAAAATTTCAAGATCATGTATATAAGTTATCCAAGGCTTTGTATGGTTTAAAACAAGCACCTAGAGCTTGGTATGATAGGCTTAAAAATTTCTTGTTGGATAATGATTTCTCAATGGAAAAAGCGGACACAACTCTTTTTGTTAAGCATAAGAACCAAGACATACTTATTGTTCAAATATATGTTGATGATATTATTTTTTATTCTACTAATGAGTTGTTGTGTAAAGATTTTTCATCATGTATGAGTCAAGAGTTTGAGATGAGTATGATGGGAGAGTTGAAGTACTTCCTTGGACTTCAAATCAAACAAAACGAGGAAGGAATTTTCATAAACCAAGCCAAGTACGTGAAAGATCTACTTAAAAGATTTGGCTATGATAATGGAACGGCAAAAAGCACTCCTATGAGTACTACCATCAAGCTGGACAAAGATGATAAAGGTAAGGAAGTTGATATCAAGACTTATCGAGGTATGATCGGATCCTTACTCTACTTGACTGCTAGTAGGCCTGATATTATGTTTAGTGTTTGCTTGTGTGCTAGATTTCAATCTTGTCCTAAAGAGACTCACATGGTTGCTGTCAAACGCATCTTTCGATATTTAATTGACACTATTAATCTTGGCCTTTGGTATCCTAGAGGAACTCATATTGATTTAACTTGTTATTCGGATGCCGATTTTGCTGGGTATAAGGTTGATAGAAAAAGTACTAGTGGAACATGTCACTTCCTAGGCCATTCTCTTGTCTCTTGGTTTAGTAAGAAACAAAACTAGGTTGCGCTTTCAACCACTGAGGCAGAATATATTGCCGCAGGTAGTTATTGTGCACAAATTCTATGGATGAAACAAACCCTTAGAGACTATGGTATTAAGCTTGATCAAATTCCTATCTTATGTGACAATACTAGTGATATAAATCTTTCCAAGAATCCCATTCAACATTCTAGGACTAAGCATATAGAAATTAGACATCATTTCTTTAGAGATCATGTTCAAAAAGGGGATGTTGTAATTAAATTTGTTTCCACTGAAAATCAACTTGCGGATATCTTTACAAAACCTCTTAGTGAAGAGCATTTTATAAAGATAAGACATGAGCTTGGAATGATGAATGTTGAATCTTAATTCATGCTTTATTATATGGCTTGATATGTTTGTTATCATAAAGATTTATACTTCATGAATTAGATAACTTGATATGCTTGTGAATTTATGATTTTATGTTTCATGTTTTAAATGACTTATTGAAAAGTTTTAAATCTCAAAATGATTTAAAATTAATCAAATCTTAAGGCCATAAATAAAATGGTGTGAGTAGTACAAGCATAGGAGCTAGCAAACATTCCCTGTCTATTCATCCGGAAAAACATTCTTTCTTATTAATTTCTCTCAGAACAAATTCCGGATAACCGGATTTTTTATCCGGAAAACCGGATTAGCTTTGGGTGCTCTCGGGACAACATTCGGATAATCGGATTTTCAATTCGGTAAACCGGTTTTGCTTAGCTTCATCTCTGCCTCACAACCGGCCTACCGGTTCTCAAAAAACGGCAAGCCGTTTTCGACTTTCAACATTCTGCCCAAATACCGGATTTCCGGTTCAAGACATCCGGAAAACTGAATTATTTTTGAAAGCCCTCGAAACCGGCCAGCCGGTTAAGGAAACCGGCAAGCCGAATTGCCTATTGTTGCTCTCGGGTCCATATCCGGTCTACCGGATTTGGCTTTTCGGTAAGCCGTTTTCGGCTTTCAACTCTCTGACCTAGAACCGGATTTCCGGATTTTTTTGTTTCCTAAGCAAACCGGCAAGCCGTTTGTGAAATTGTAAGTTGCTGCCCATTAACTGGCAAGCCGGTTAGCAAGATCCAACAAGCCGGATTCGTGTGTTTTAAGTGTTGTTCATCTTCCTCTCTTGTTTCGGTTTTCTGTTCTTGTTCTCTCTCTAAAAACCGATTGGTTCTCACTCATTTTTCACTCCAAAATCCATCTTTTTTCTTCCATTTTCACATCAAATTGAATCAATAAAATCTTTCCCCATCTCATTAAGAACACAAAACCATCCTTGAAACCCATTTTCAACATCAAAATCCTTAGATCTCAATTTCAACCTAGGTTTTGAGCCGAATTTTCTCTCTCTAGATTTCTCACTCTCAAGCCGTTTTTGATCCAATTTGTTTCACCAAATCACTTCCAATCTTCATCTTCTTCATTCTCTTTGGTGTTTTTATCTTCAAATCTATCAAAATCACCATGTCAAGCTCTCGACCGGTTCGTAGAAAAGGCAAGGAACCGGTTCAACCATCCACACGGCCACGGGAAGCAAAGGGCACCTCCAATCAATCCACCTTTGAGTCCATTCATTTTTAGAACAAGCAACACTTGATCAAAAGGTTCCATCAAAACTTTTGGACTCGTGAGGTACTCAACACTTTTTTTGTTTTACCAGATGTTTTACATTCTCTCCAGATTAGTCATAGAACTTTATTTCAATTGTTGGAAGATGTTGGTTGGATTGATGCATTGTTGTTTGAGGAGAATATGTATCCCGACTTGGTGAAAGTATTTTACTCGAATATGGATTGTTCCGCGGAGAAAGAGAATCGAGTAATCACCACAGTTGGAGGAGTTTTGATTGAGTTTGATGATTCGGACTTGGACAACATCCTAGGATCTTCCGATGATGGCTTGGACATTTTTTCTCTTAGGAAACCTCCTGAAATTGATGATTATGTTCATGTTGATGCCGTTCGTAATATTTGTTGGCGTAATGATCTTTCTGTTGAAGACTGTACCATTCATTTCCGTACTCAGTGTCTTTGTCTTCAAACTCGTTTTTTGCTTCGTATCATCCAGTCCATTGTACTTCCTAGATCAGGACATTTGGATGAGGTGTCTCACATGAATGTCACCATGATTGACTGTATTCTTAGAGGTCACCCGGTTGACTTGGGCTATTCCATTGTTCGCACCATATTGAGCATTCCAGCCTTGATTACCCGCTCTCTTCCTTATGGTCACTTCATTACCCAAATTCTTAAATTCTTTGAAGTGCCGATTCTAGAACCTTCTTGTAGGCCATCCAAGGGTATTGGGGATGAGGTTATTGTTGGGTTAGGCTTTGAGTGGAAGGACGGCACTTGGGTCAAATACAGCGATAACAAGTTTACCTTTCTAGCCCCAAGTGATGATCGGCCACTTAATGCCGTGATTTCCGCTGATCAGCTTCCAGTATTCTCACTCTCATTTCGAGGGCAGCGTAGACGCCGAGTTTCTTCCACGGTTGCTTCAGCTCCCAGTGCATCTGCATCCGCTTCATCACCTCCGCGACCTCCTACCTCTGGAGATGTTACTCTTCAGCAACTTATGGATGAGGTTCGAACACTTTCGGTGCGGCAGACCGAGTTTCAGCAGGAGCAGCAGCAGCAGCGGCAGCTGCTCATTCATGGACAGTGCCTCCTCTTCGAGCACTTCAGCATTCCATATCCGTTTCCACCTCCATCACCTCCATCCTCACCACCTGAGTAGTATCTTGTGCTTATACTTGGACACACCTACATTTCATTTACTGCATTGTGTGTTCTTTTATTTTCGACTCTATGGATGGTTATTGTGCTTTTCAGTTTATGTATTTGTTTTGGAGTATATGGATTTGTTATGACTATTTATGTTGGATGTTATGGATTTATTTTGGTTGATCATTATGGATTATATGGATTTCCTTATGCTTATGGATATTTTTGTTTTTACTAATGAGCTTATGTTGCTATTTTGATGATTGATAGGGGGAGCTTTTATTGTTTTTGATGATGAAGGGAGAGAATGATTTAATATGTGTTATGAAAATATGCATATATCTAGGGGGAGCATGTATGCAGGGGGAGTTTTTGTTAAACTATTTTCAATTTTTTTTTTAACTTGCATTGATTAAGGGGGAGCTTTTTCATAACAAGATTAAAGTTTTGAATGTGCTTTGTCATCATCAAAAAGGGGGAGATTGTTAGCCTATATGGCTATAAATATTGATTTTGATGATAACAAACCACATGTATTTATTAAGTAAAGATTTATGAATTGTGCTTTTATAATAAGAAAATGATGTTATGGAATTAAAGCATTTTGGACTAAAATGAAAGTAATTTTAAAATCTTTGATAGTATTTTAAAATTTGGATTTGGACCTATTTAAAACTATTTAAATGCTTTTGGGCCATTCTATAATTTCATAAAGTTGTGGGATTGAGAAAGCATTATTTAAAATTCTGAAATTGGACCTATTTGTAAAGTTTCATAACATTTTGGGCCATACTAGAGTTTTATAAAGTTTTGGGGGCAAACTATAAATTTCGGGAAATATTTTACTGTAGCAGTTACTGTAGCAAGCGGCTTACCGGATACTAATAAACGGCAAGCTGGATACGGGGCAGTAAGCACCAGAATGAAAACGGCTTACCAAATTCCGAAATCCGGCAAGCCGGTTAGGCAAAATTTTGAATTTTGCCTTAACAGTAACATAAATTCGGCTTACCGAATTCCATAAAACGGCAAACCGGATAGCCCAGAATGTGAGTAATGGCTAGTTTTCGAGTTCAAGCTATAAGAACTCAAATCCAACTCATTTTGAGGATCTCCAACAAGCAAAAACAAAAAGCACACGTGATATCTTGAGCTTATAACTTGCAAAACACAAATCATTGAATCATTCATTGTTCTTCATCTTTGAATATCTACTCATTGAGTGAGTTTGATTGTAAATTTCATTTATTCATTTCATTTGTAAGAGTTTGAGTGTGTGAGACACTTGAGGGAAGAGATTGGGAGATAATCTCTTTGTTGTAAAGGTTTATTAACACCTCGAAGTCAATTGTAATTGGTTGAAGTCTCGGAAAGGCTTGGATAGTGAAATCCTCAAGCTTGGATTGCTTGGAGGCGTGGACGTAGGCGGGGATTGCCGAACCACGTAAAAATTCGTGTGTTTGTTTCTCTTCTCTCTTACTCTTTAATTATTGTGCCTTTATTAAACTTATTGCTTTCAATTTTTATTAAGACATTAGATTGCTTGTTGTGTGGATTTGCTAGGTTTATTTTTAAATTTCCAATTCACCCCCCCTCTTGGGTTGCACACTTATATTTCAGTGTGAAGTTAAAAATCGAAGCCCAAAAATGGAGGTTTACTTTCCAAGTGAGTTGCTGGAAATAAAGAGTAAAGAAAATGAAAAACTCATTTGGTCAATAAAAAACTTTGACCAAACACTAGAAAGTCAACACGATAAAAAAAAGGTCAAAATAGTCTTTAAAACAAAACCCCAGACTCATTTATCTTTTATTTATTTATTCACAATCAGGACTGTTCAAGATAACATAATATGATGAGATATTTAATGAGATGAGGCTGGGATGAATTTTTGTCCTAAAAAAAAAAGAAAGGACGAGAATGAGACTTTTTTTTTAATCCTAGTGGCATATATGCAACTGGAACAAGACTAGGATCGACAAATTTCGTCTCATCCTATCCTATTGCAAACCTTATAGGGGGTACTTATGAGCAGTTTGTTACTTTTTGTTACTCAAACGAGGTATATATAAGATGTTAGTAAAAAATGATTCATCATTTGCCTAATAAATTTAAATGGCCACATGTAGAAGCAGAGGAAATCTTGCCTCCGAAGGCTCAAAGAGCACCTGGTAGGCCCAAAACATGTAAAAGAATAGAGATTGAAGCCCATAAGAGACTATTCACTGTATGTTGTAAATTTTGTAGAGTTATTACCATAATAGAAGATGTTGTCTTGCTGATCCAGCCAATTTATACAAGAAAACAAGGAACATGTTGGTAAGGCAATGGTTAAATCATTCAATATTTTGTATAATTATCAGACTTTTTTTTTTCATTTGTGCACAAATAATAATGCAAGTGTTGTTCAATTTTTGCTTTATGTCTGAAGAAACATAAGAAGACATTAGCAGCAGCTTCAAGCTCAGGTGCATCAGTTGCAAGGGACCATGTTGGTGGGAACTTACAAAATGTTGGCGCTGCTGCTAATGGCTCTATGCATGATGGATCAGTTCATGGTGGTACTTATATAAGTGCATCTCAGCCTGGTAGATCTACATCAGGTTCATAATGTTGCTTTTTTGAGTTTGTAATTGATATTTATAATTATTTTGTTCACTATTATCAGCATTTACTTATTTAAGTTTTAAAGCTGACTTTTTGTTAGGGGTTAGATTGATGTCCATCAATCCAGTCGGGGGTATTTTGAAGTTTGTCAATCTGCAAGATGGTGAAATGAAGTTTATATTGACTATTTAAATATTTATTTTTTTGCCATTAATCATAAAGGCATAGCAGCTCAGACCTCAAATTTGACATCAACACAAATGTCAAGTCAAGCAGCAATGGGTTCAGCACCTAGGAAAACCACAAGAAATGCAGCAACAATATAAGCAGGCAAAACAAGTGATATTGATCCACAACCTAGGACATCTGTAGGAGGAATTCTCATTAGAACAAGATTGAGAGACTTGAAAGGCAATGGCAAAGTAGTGCTTTAAAGAGGTTGGTAGGCATCTCAGCTCATTGTTGTTAATTGTACTCTAAACTATTTGCCTGCTCATTGGTTGCTATGTTCTTAGGCTATGAACTTGTGTTGCAAAGGCTATCAAATTCAGTCGAAATAAAGTAGACATGGCATCAAACTTATACTTTGTTGTTCACTATAGAGATGTGTTGTTGATTTTGTTCTTTTGTTTTGCGTGTTTAGTTAAATGTGAAGCCAATATTTATATTGAAGCTTAGTGAAGCTCATGTAATTATTTTGATTAATTTTTTAGGGGTGTTGCAAAGAATATTTGGTATGGATATCAGAGTTCTTGTAATTGCAGCAGACAAGATAATATAGTTAGTTGTTATTGAATATTAATTCCAACACTCTAATTAAATATATGTATTACAAGCATTATGATAAAGCTTACAAAATGCAATAAATGAGTTCTTTTCTGGAATGCCACGTCTTCTTCAAAGCTACTTCTCTACTTGTCTCTAGTATGGTTAAACCTTAATAATTTCTAAGAAAATTGTCACAAATATAGAATACACAGTATCAACATGAGGACAATTTGCAGCAACCTTATCATTGAATCTGATTTTGCAATAAGTTTGTTAACAACCTCCAAAATCTTGCGCTCTTCAACTACCACCTCATAATAATCTTTAAAATCATCATCTAACAATGTTGCTCCTCTAGCAATTATTCTGTATTCATGCTTAGTTGGTTCCCACTACCTAAAGAAACTACAAGTTTTTTTCTCGCATTTGAAGTACAACCTTTGAGGATATGAAATAGATTCTAAGATTTTCACAGATACTCGCTCACCACAGTCAGTGCAAAATTTGTTTCTAAATTTGATAACTTTGCCATTAGTCTGCAACTTTTCATCTTCATTTGTATAACGACTCCAGCTACCTTTGGATGATGACATTATTTTTGCTGTTTAGCTTTGCTTTGTTGATATTCTGATGGTGTTTATGATTTTGTGGCCGCTAAAGTGTGTTGGGAGCTAGATTTAAGCCCAAGCTTGCCATATACAAATTGGAATTTTGATTTTTTTTGTTTTTGCAACAGTCAACTGTTTTAACTTATCAAGTTGATGGCATACAAGGTAATATGTCCAACTTCAAAGCCCAAATTTCATTAACAGTAATGGCAATTCTTGTAATTTTTTCAACTTCAAAGCCTAATTGACAAATAACATTAATGGCAATCTTCGTAAATTTGTTTAACTTCAAAACCCAAATTAGGAATAATGATTACATTTTTTTGCCCATTAAGATATTTCACTTTTTGAATATTTAAATCTTATAAACAATTTACTTTTTCATATTTTATTATTTATTTTGTATGTGTTCCTATATCCTCTTGCGGACATGTCAAATCAACTGTTACTTTTGAATTCCTACATTACCGTTAAGAACTTAGATCATTACATTTAGAAATTTTCATACTTTAATTAGTCAACGTTATTCAGCTATTAAAAATAACAATTTTTGGGGGTACATTGAAGTTTTCGTACTTTTGGGAGATGAACTGAAGTATTTCAATCTAATAAGGGGATAAAGTGAAATTAACCTGTCATAAAATAGTTGGTTAAATGAATATAGAGACAAGTGAGTGCTAATACTTGTAGAGTTTATTAGAAAGAAAGTAATGAAAAGATTGCACAAATGGCATTCTAAAGCAAAAAAAAAAAAAAAAAAAGTGTTGGGAAGCTACCTCCAACCGTAAGGAGAAAGTTGAATGCATCTAGGCAAGAAAAAAGACTTGTTAGGGTGGTTATGGCCAGTGAGTATGAGTTTGAGGTAATGGATGAGAAATGCAAAACCTTTGTAGTTAACCTGCAGAATAGAACTTGTGACTGTGGTGCCTGCCAAATTTGTGGGATACCATGCAAAAATGTCACACTATGTATTGCCCGGAGGCAGGAGGATCTTGTTGATTATGTAGATTGGAAATTGACGGTGGAAGCATATTTAGCCACATACTCAGATGTTATACATCCACTTCTTGATCAAATTACTTGGTCGATTATTGAAGGCCTCAAAATCTTATCTCCAAAGGTGAAAGTCAAAGTTGGTAGGCCTAAAACAATGAGGAGAAAAGAGCCAGGGGAGCAATAAGAGAAAAAAAAAAAGCCAAGCAAAAATGTAGAAATTGTGGAAATTTGGGTTATAATAAAAGATCATGAAAAAATACACCTGTCATTACAAATGATCAAGCTATGTGTTGTTTATATTGCATGTATATGCTTGTTCAGTGTCCACTCATCAATAGCTTTTATTATCAAAGGTATTTACATGGCCCTGCGCCAGAAAATACAAATGCATGAGAGAGAATATTTGCTTTCGAAAACGTTTAGCACGCAATAGGTAAGCCTAAAATTCTCTTTACCATCTTTATAGTTCTCATCTTTACTAATTAATCGTACAGTAATTGATAATGCAACAGTAACGACACAAGCTATAAGAGGAATATCTAAACAAGCTAGTCACCCATGTTGTCATACAAATTTGTCAACTTTAAGTAAAATCTCAAAAAGAAATTTGTCAGTTCAAAGAAATATCTCAAGAACACATGTTTTACTTTTACAATCTATTATGAACTGTGATATTACATCTTCAGGTCAGCATCGGCATTGGCCTTCTTCAAATCAGCATTAGTATAATCGTTTCTTTAAGTCAACATCAGCAGCACACCTCTTCAAGTAAGCATCAACCCAACAAAATCAACAACAACCTTATTCAAGTCAACGACAAAGATGGCTGTGATTCCATTGGACGTCAGGACAAGGTAAATAATAAACATCCCTTATTTAGAAGTATGTTAGGAGGGCTTTTTTTATTTATTAATATTTGATGATTTCGAGATATTAATTTTTTTAATTCTTTGTTTTTGTTGCACCTGTTGGCATAACTTCTCAATTTTTTTTTTTCCTGTCAAACATAGATCCCTGAAAATCTCATGAAGTTTGTTAGTCGTAATGATGAACATTGCTTAGAAAAAAAAAATGTTCAGGATAAATTATGGATTTGTTTCCTTTTGATGGAAAAGATTATGCATTTTACAAGGCAGCTTTTTTTTTTTTTTTTGTGGAATGAATCATGATAACTTCTGCTATTATGTGTTAGCACCAATTAACAAATTATGATTTTTGTTATTATGTTTTGCTAGTAGCAATTGACAAATTGTTGGCCTTTTTACTAAATCTAATCAAATATGTCCCTCGCTAAGCTTCTAGATAAAAGGTAAATTAGGCAAATGGTAAGAAAAATTGATTGCCTATTTCAAAATTTATTATTAGAAAAGGTTTATTCATAATTTAAAGTAAATAATTTAATTAAAAGATAATTACATCTTAACTTTAAGTTTTAAATAAATATATAGTTATTGATTTCATTATGTACGTCACCGACGACATATCTTAACTTAATAACATAATAATAATTATAAATTAAAAATAAATTTATATTAAAACAAATGGAGTTCACTAACAAAAAAAAAAAATTTATAAGTCTTTTCTAAAACGTTAAACGCGTATCGTCTTTTCCCCGAGTTTATTGCTGCCCTATAAAAAACCGACTATATGTGTTCGATTCGGAATTGAACCGAGAAACGTATCGGTTTCATTTATTTAACATGCAAAAAGCAAAATCATATTAATTTTAAAAAAATACAAAAAATACACAAAACACTAAAATCTAAACACTCAAACTCTTCGTCGAATCACTCTCTCACACTAACACACACCAATTCTCCAGCCGTCAGCCGCAAACAGTCTTCTTTCGCCGTTGGGCTCGCGGTCGTCATCGTCGCCTTAGTTCGTCGCACTCGTGTTGTCGTACCCTCGCTTCAGCCAGACATTGTTGTTGCGTCGGTGAGTTGTGTTATTTCTCTCTCTTTTTTTTCCCTTAAAATATTTTTCCTTAATTAGGTTTTTTGCGAGTTGGGATTACTAGATTATGGTTTTATTTTTTCAGATGTTAAAATTGTTTCTGAGTTGGGATTCAGGTATGATATCTCAGGTCTGTTGCTTTGGAATGTCCAATTGTGAGGCTTTGTGTTGTACTAGAAACAATCGAAATATACCAACAAAGTGTTGGCTCCACTGGTAATGGAGTCTCTTTAAGTGACTTGACTAGATTTACTCCCCAGTTTGAATTGTACGGAAGTCATTTTTGTTGGGAGAACTTGTGCCTCTCGGTTCGAGCGGAGATTTCTAATCTGAGTTGTGATACAGGCTTAAAGATGCCTCTCACAGTTGGGATCCTCCCCAGCATACCTCGTGGTAAAAAAAAAAAAAAAGAAACAATTGAAATATATATATTCAAACAATTAAATTAAGGATTATGGAGTAATACGTTGGGTGATTGTTGATTGGATGAAATTTTGGGCAGTGTCCCGAAATTTATTTCGGGTTCGCTTCTATTCGGATTAACATATAAAATCTGAATGGGTTGAAAATTGCAACCCGACCCTTTTTGATTTTGGTCCGGGTTAAGCAAATCTAAAACCCGATCGGGCTGGACCTTTTAATATATATATATTCATAAATCTCTCCCTCTCTCTCTATCTCCACTGACGCACGCCCAATTCCAATTTCAAAACCTTCGATAAATCCCCCTCTTCTCATCTTCTTCCACAACAGCAGCACAGCCCTCCTAGCGCAGCCCACAGCCGTCCAGCTGACGCCCACTCTCCGGCTCACTCACCTCACGGCTGACTCACTCCGCCGGCGCCCGTTTGCTTCCGATCCAGCTGCTGTCGCTTCCATCTCCGCTATCCCCTCCATCCCCTGCCAATCGATCTCTGCAGTCAGTACTCAGTAGGTTACTTTTTTTTATTATTGTTATTATAAACAATCGCCGCATGTTCCTGGTTCATGCTTTCTTCCTTTGTGTTCATGTTCCTGGTTCACACGTCTGGTGAGCTTGCCTAGTGTGTTTTAGTTGGATAAAAATTGTTACAAATGTTACATGGCAAGGAAGTTTAAAAGGTGTAACCCAAACTGAAACCCGAACAACCCGAACCAAATTCCGATTTGCCCACCCCTTTTTGGAGAATTGATTCGAGTAAACTTGCTCTGTTTTTTTTTTTTTTGATAGGGGCTCTGGTTTTATTTTGAAACTATTTTCTTTTTCAAGTTTCAATAATTCAACAATCTTTGAATGCTTTTGTTTCTTATCTCTCTTTTTTCGTTGTGGTTTGCTTCTGTTCCTGAGACCTTCCATTTCGAGGATTTTGTTTCTATGGGTTTGGTTTCTGCCCTTGTGAATGTGGAATGGATAAGAATTATTGTTGGATTTTGATTGTTTTCATAATTATATATTGATTTGGAATTAAGATCAATCACATTTATTAGGCGTGGTCTTTATATATTTTGTGTTGCACATGTGAAATGAAAATAAGTAATATGCTTTATTGCTTTTAATGTGATTTCCTGAATTTTCTGCTTGACTGCATTAGTTGGACGACTTTCCAGTAATTTATTTGTTTTATTTCATCGAATTTGATCCCACATTTTAGTTGTAGTTTATAAATTTTAATTCAGTTTCCCCGTTCTCTTGTGTTTTCTTTTTTTCTTCTTCTTGTGTTCTCTAAACATTTCCTTTAGTGATTTTGGAAACTAAGTTGATTTTATCACAGACTTGTACGATGAATTTACTATTGTTGATAAAACTATTTTTCGAAAGTCATATTTATGATACATTAGGAACTTTTATTTCATATCTACAGTTTTTTTTTGGTGGCACGTATAAATTTTAAGCCACATTTCAGATATAAATATTAATCATATTTAGTATGACTGCACTTCTCATGCAAACAACCTCTGCATTGGACCAAAAGGGTCGGCATACTTGCTAAATCCGGGAGACCAGATGAGTGCCTAATTGTGTGTGTGCTTTTGCTTAAGCTAATTGTCTTTCTGTACAATGACTTGAAATTTAGTTTCTTGAGATGTGGAAGAATAGATGATACAACCTAGTTTATGGAAAAAAGCATTATTGATTTTTGTTTTGTGGAGATAGTTCAAATTTTTGTTTTTGTTTTTTGCCCCCTGACAGCGTTGTCTTGCATCATAGTGTTGCCCTTGTTTTTGGCAGCTGCACATGAAATTACTAAGAAATTGTCCTTTTCTATCCAATACTATGAATTTTCAAGTAGATAACCTCTTTTTAGCTCATTCTTTTCATTGATACAGGAGAACATGAAGCTGACTGTACAATGACTTGAAATTTAGATTCTTGAGATGTAGAAGAATAGATGATACGACCTAGTTTATGTGAAAAAGCATTATTGATTTTCGTTTTGGGGAGATAGTTCAAATTTTTGTTTTTGTTTTTTTTTTCCCTGACAGTGTTGTCTTGCATGATAGTGATGAAATTACTAAGAAATTGTCCTTTTCTATCCAATACTGTGAATTTTCATGAAGTAGATAACCTCTTTTTAGCTCATTCTTTTCATTGATACAGGAGACCATGAAGCTGACTGCGCTAGCAAAATCTATTTGTTCCCGTCCGTTTCTCCCCAGAATAACTGGGCCTTTGCAGTTTCGTTTATTGCAGCATGATTTTGTTCCAAGAGATCCTAAATCTAAGCCCATTAAGTACAAATATCCGGCATTCTATGACCCATATGGCCCCAGACCCCCACCCTCAGATAAAGTTGTTCAACTTGCAGAACGCATTGCTTCCCTAACCCCTGAGGAACGCAGGCAAATTTCTCTCACACTCTTTAAAAGGTTTTGTCTCCCAAAGTTGCAGCCGATTTCAACAGAAGGCTTGGACTTAGGCCCACAAGGAGGTGCCCCTGCTGGATCCGCAAAAGTTGAGGAAAAGAAGGAAAAGACAACCTTTGATGTTAAATTGGAGAAGTTTGAAGCTGCTGCAAAACTGAAGATTGTTAAAGAAGTCAAGACGTTTTTTGATTTAGGAATGAAGGAAGCCAAAGAGCTGGTTGAGAAGGCGCCTGTTGTCCTTAAACAAGGGCTAACCAAAGAGGAGGCGAGTAACATAATAGAGAAGATAAAAGCTGCTGGGGGAGTTGCCATTATGGAATGAACATCTCTGGATCAGATTGTACCATTGATTGTTAATTATGCTGTAAAAGGTGGTTTCATTGTCTGGAAAATGGTGGAACTCAGACCTTTTACTAAATTTTGTTATGTAGATGGATAGCAATCATTCTCAGAGTTTTGAAGGAAATAACTAGTTTCACATTTCCATCCAATCTCACTGTATGAGTCGTGTGACCTCGGCAGTCGGCAGTAACTTGTGTTGTTCTTGTTGTTAGTCTCAGAAGTTCTATTTTTCTCAAGGCAAACGTTCTGGTAGTTGCACAATGGTTCAGAATTTATTTTTTTTGATAAAGATTTTTAATATTATTGACAAAACAATTGATTGGGTCTTCGTAAGAGGAAAACGCAAAGATAAAGCTAAATTCTTCCTGGCTAAACTATTGGGCCGCCGGAGGAGCTCCGCTCTTACTTTATTCAAAGATCCCGGTCGGATCTTAGGGCTTTATTTTCATTTTTGTTTTAGTAGTACAGATATAATCATTTTCTCAATGAATTACAAACAAAATCCAAAAGCAATCCTTCTGTCTCCTAAAATCTTATCCTAATCTAAATTGTGCACAAACTCTCTCTTTTCCTCTCTCCTTATCTTTAGTTTTAAGCATCTCTTTTATTTTTAAAAATTTCAATTTATCATATATTTTTGTTAAAAGACTAAAAAAATTTATTAGCACACTCATATTTTTCAGAAACTTAAGGTTCTTAAAAAATATAGAAGACAATTTAAAGATAATTAATTTACAATACGCAAATATAAAATTTATCCTTTAAAGAGAAAATTGTTGTGAACTGGCTAATCCAACAATAATGAAGAACAAAACAGAAGCTTTTACATGAAAACTTCAACTTATCATATATTTTTGTTGAAATACTAAAATATATATATATATATATATTCCACTCTCATTTTCTATTTATCTTTTGAAAAAAAATGAAAGTAATTTAAGGTTTTTAAAAATAAAGAAAGTAATAGGGATGACAAAAAAATCCCAAATCTCAATCGGGAGTTGGGATCCCGAACTACTCGGGACGGTATTGGTCCGTATTTTAGGATTAAATTTTAAAAGTGGGTGGGATTTGGGACTAAAAAAATTTTAATTTACTGTATGAGACGAGATTAGAATCTAAGTCGAGAGCTCATTTATCCGGTTTGTCCCATTTAATTTTTGGAAGAAATACTATATTAATAAAATTAAAAGTAAGTAAAATTAAACTAATGGTTAATGAATAGTGATTCAAATAGCATTATAACAATATACTTTAGGCCCAAATAACAAACACAAGTCCATTTGTTGTATTATTTTTAGTTTAATTAAATAAATCTAAAACAAAAATATTAAACTGAAAACCTAACAATATTTTAACTTAAAACTAAAACATAACCGCTTGTTGCTCATTCCTAATTTTTGCTCGCCTTCGGCCACCTCATCTAGCATTTCGGTAGGTTTGCATTTTACTTCTCTTTCTTTATATTTGAATTTAATTGTATTGGATTTTTAATTATTTTCTCAAATAGATTCATTGGATTAAATTTTTTTTAATAATTTAATGAAAATTATAGTATTTATTAAATGGGATATTTGGGACATTCGGACCCATTTGGTCTGGGACGGGATTTTTAATGATTCAAGATTGATCCAACTTTTTCTCCCATTTAACTATTCGGGACCGGATTCGGTCCGCATTAAAATTCTATTTTACTACTCGGGACGGGACCGGGATCATTGCCATCTCTAGAAAGTAATTTATATATAATTAATTTGCAATGGACAAATTCTAAATTTACATTTAAAGAGAAAATTATTGTGATCTGCTGGTCCAACACCAACGAGAACAAAACAGAAACTTTTATTTGGGCTCGGCTGTGAGAATGACTTGGGCCATTCGAGTTTTGAAGTCAAGTTGATTATTATTAGTAGAGTGGAGCTATTGGCACTCCTCAAAAGTATTGTCAACACCCCTTTTCTTTTTGTACCCGTCAAAATATTAAAATAAATATAATTTTTTCTAATGATACCTCCCTTATTCCGTAAATAACCTTGTTAAATTTAGACGTTGAGAAGATGATGGTGAATTGCAGAAAAGCAGTTGAGTTTTGCAATTATTTCCTCGAATTTGCTTTAAAAAAAAAACAGAGATTGAATTCACAAGTAAGAAAGCTAATAATAGAGAAAGGAGAGAAAATTCTAGGCTATCGTCAAAGTAAGATGATTTCACTTGCAGATCGAAGAAAAATAATGGAGAAAGTTGATGATTTTAAAAAGAAGATGAATGCTTGAAAGAAAAAAAAAAACCAAGTTATTGCAGTTATCACAATGGCACAAATGATGCATCAACAATAAACTAATGAATTTTGAGAACCATGAGAGTTGTATTTGAAGGAGAAAGACAAGAATCGGTAATTGTTCCTCACAAACGTAACAACAAAATTATGAATATTAAAATAAATAAAAATAGAATTTGGGACCCATATGCAATAATAAGTTCTCTGCACTTCTTCCAAAAAAAAAAAGGGATATTCTACATGTGGGTGCCAAGAGTTCGTATTATGAAGTCTGTAGTTGCAACTTGCAGGTGTAAAATGTTTGCGCAAGATAAGATGAAATTGTATGGGGGTTTCATGTAATTCTACACAAGGATAAAATTGTAAATTCAAAGAAGAGGTTTCATTAGGATATTAAAGGGGTGCTAATAAATAGCATCACTCTTATTATTATTTTTTTCGCTAAACCATTTTTAAAGCGACTTCTCTCAGCCACTCAGCGCTACTGCTCTCACATACAATAGCTTGAGTCTTGATATTGTAATAGGGGAGCTCAATTCCTACATCAATTAAAAAGAATAATTGAATAGAGACAATTTTCTCTCTTACGAAATACAAGTGGATTAAACATTTCTCGAATATTAATAATGATAAAAAATCTATTTAGTACTTTATAGGATTTAATGTAAACTCTTCTTAATAATTGTATGATTATAAATAGGGAAAATATCCACCGTCTACCCATTTTTTACACCTTTTTCAAAAATACACAATTCTTTCATTTTTTGGCTGGAATCCACTTAAAGTTACATTTTTTTTCACTTTTCCACTTCCGTTTGAAATCCGTTAAAAAAACTAACGGAAACTTAAAAAAATGACAATTTTACCCCCAAAATGAAAATTACAATTTCACCTTAAAAAATACCAAAAATAATAAGATTTAATGATGAATATCATTATTGGTACTTTAATGAAGTATAAAAAAATCTTAACTACTAGAGATTATAACTCAATTAATAATAAAACTCTACTTATCTTAAATTCAATTGATGATTTGTGAGATTGGGCTATTTTTAATACTACTATTATAATTTAGCATTCTAATTACAGACATATTTAAAAAAAAAACCTGCATTTGATGGTTGTGGAATTAATTTATTTATTGACCGATGGGGAAAATAATTAGATTTAATCTAATTATTTTTTGTAATTTTTAAGGTGAAATTGTAATTTTCGTTTTGGGGGTAAATTTGTCATTTTTTTAAGTTTCCGTTAGTTTTCTTAACGGATTCCAAACGGAAGTGGAAAAGTGAAAAAAAATGTAACTTCAGGTGGATTTCAGCCAAAAAATGAAGGAATTGTGTATTTTTGAAAAAAGTGTAAAAAATGGGTGGACGGTGGATATTTTCCCTTATAAATATTAGTATAAAAAAGTAGCTTCTCTCTCACATTTAATTTGATTGATTTTAATTACAAGTTATTAGTTTTCTTGATTCCATAATATTTTCAGAAAACATTATGTACCAATAGCAAATAACTAATTATGGTAGTTCTTGGGTGGCTTGTAACTTTGGTCAACCAAATTCTTGAACACATTTAATTCTTTAAAACAAAGCAACTGTTGCCAAGTTACAAGCCAACCAATTGGACAATAATTTTTCAAAATAAATGCATACATATTATAATGTCATTTACTTATTATATGGTCGATATAGTACTTTTGATATATTTAAAAATTTCTTTGGTACTAGAGGCTTATAAGTTCGTATTAATTCATTATAGCTTAACTAGCTGTAAACTAGACTAGAGTATTGTGTGCACGATATTTTTGATATATTGTAAAATTTCTTTGGTGCTAAAGGCTCATAAGTTCGTATCAATTCGCCATAGCTTAACGAGCCTGTAAACCAGACAGGAGTATCATGTGCACAGTGCAATCTAGGTGTTATTGATAAGAGCAAAACTTTTGCAAGTAAATACAAGTAGATGCACGTTCAATGCAGCGTTTTCTAACTGCTTAATGTCTGGTGCGTTGGAAAAGGAAAGGACTATGTTTATTCTAGCACGGTGTGTGAAGCGAATTTTTGTTAATCTCGCACGGCCTTCCAATACATATTCGTTGGTGCCCGAAGTTATGGTTGTTTAATAGCCTTAATTATAACTACTCAATTCGATTTCTATGTACTTCGTTTCCTCAACACTCTAGTTGTCTATTTGATAAGATTATGTTGACTCATATGTCCATCGATAAGAATTCATTTCAATAATATGTTAGGGGTCTCATTATTTGAATTTTAACTCTTATGCGAAGTCCTAACTCTTATGCGGAGTGCAAACTCTTGAATTTCAACTTATGTGACAACCGATGTGATTAATAAATAATTTAGTGTGATTTCTACAATTACTCTAAGATACCTTTTTTAAATTTTGCGGGATATGATGTGAGAAAAGTATAAATACACTATAACCTCAATAAATTAATAGTCTTAAGACCATGGAAATTTTATTAATTTAGTAAATATTAACATATCAATAAATTAATAATATTTTAATATTTGAAGATAATATCGGGTTCATAATAGAAGCTTTTATCAAGTATGATAGTATAATTAAATAATACAGTGATTCTGTCAAACTATATCATATGATTTTGATTTAATCGTAATTGAAAGAAGCAATCATATGATATTATTTTCGCTCGATTGCATGGCTAGATCACAATTACACAGTAACTCATCAGAGAATACTTTTTGGAGGTAGTATATTAACTAATTTCTCTCTTATTTTTCTTAACATAACAAATAGAAAACAACAATAACCAATGAAATATGTAAAGTATTATGTCATTATAACAAAGAAAATTATAAACATATCATATGTATTTATTTTCAAATTAGTTAATTATTAATTTTTATATTAGTTGGGTCTTATAGAAAAATAAGATTTTTTTTGAAAAAAAAATTATTATATAATAAATTTATCAAATTATTAATTACCACATTGGCTTGGGATCGATAAAATTATTATTTATATCAAGATTATCGATTTATTGAGTATTGTTTTATTAAAATTGTACTGTCCTGTAATTTCAAACAGGGACACAGGGTGTGACTCAATTCGACTGGGAGGAACTTCAAGAAGCTGTGAAAATGTTTAACATTGGGTTAGTTGGACCCAAATTTTGGGCCTGGAAGATTAAACGGTCCAAAATAGTTCAACTATCGCCCCTGGAAACAAACGTAGCGCTTTGGTTGGTAGGCTTTTAAAACACTGCTAACGACGTCGTTGGCATCTCCTCTGCCGCCTAAGTTAAAGATTCAGGATTGGTTTATGCAATTGGCAGAAAAACGCCCGGAAACGACCTTCAAGGGTAAAAAAAAAGAAAGAAAAAAAAAAGAAGGAAAATCCAGTTCTTTTCACTCCAGCTGCAGCTCACTAGCTCATTCCTGAAAGAAAGAAACTTTCTTTTCCAAATTTTCATGTTCAATCTCCGTCAAATCCCCTGAAATGTCATTCTCTTCGTGTCTCAAGAGTCACCCTTGGCCTCTCCCACGACAACCCCTCCTCCCTTTCTCTTCCAAACCCACCACCATTTCTTTTGCCTCCACACAACACCATGACCATCGGCAACTCACCTCACTATCATCTTCATCTTCCACAATTAGTCAATTATTCATGATCACGTGGCAAGATTCCCTAATGAGATTCGATTTTTTTTCCTCAGATATTGATAATCATATTTCGAAAATATAAATTTTGTTGCGTTTGCATAATTTTTTTTTTTTTTTTTTGTGCACACATATTCTTGTTTTATCCAATAGTGATGCATGAGTATTGCTATATGTGCATGAATATTTTGACAGAAAGACTCATTATCCCGCCCAAGGATAATCATTCTTTCCTTATGGTTATTTACTCGAAAAATAATGCTGTGAAATATGAATCTTAGCGCACGTCACGCAACGGAGGAAGCCTTTGCCTGCCTTTGAGCAAACAGGAAAAAAGAATATGGGATAAAAGTATTGTAGCGACTGAAACAAATCTATCGACAATGTAGAGATATTTTACTAATTATAGAATTATGATGTTCCTATTAGAGAAATATGTAACTGAAAAAAAATCCTGAAGAGAGGATACATATGATTTGCCTTCTTGAACTTGATTTCTCCTTGTTTCATTAAAATGCAAGGAATTAATATGGATCAGGCACTGAAGCTGCTGGCTATAGTAAGCACGAATGCCCAAATAACACAATAAGTTAATTAATAATTATTGAAACCAAATAGAGTAATGCATAATGCCCTTCTGTAACTGTTTAAATAATATATTGCTACTGTTACATAGGTTTAATGCATATGTGAACTTAATGCTAGAAAGTAAGTAATTATAATAGGAAGAAAGATATTAATTAGAAAATATAATCAAAGAATTCGGTTATGACTTTTCTATATCGAAATTAATACTAACGAATATGGTTAATCAACTTAACCAGATTACCTCATAAATGAAATTGTTATCTTATGAAGGCTAACTAGTAAAAATAATTAGTTCTCACTAATCATGCATTAAAGAATAAAATTTGGTAACTCGCAAATCTTCAATTAATCACATAATTAAGTTATAAGGCAAACTTCAAGTAGATTAACCCTATAAATACTATTGTGTTTCCCCAACAGCTACCACAACAAATAGTATATATATATATATATATATAAGAGAAAAGTAAACGAACATTTTATAATTTTTTTAGTATTCTTTGATTTTAATTTGTATCAATGGAGATGAAGAAGCCTTGTGCGGGTCGCCAAAAGATTGCAATTTCAAAAATACCAAAGAAAAATAATCTTCAAGTAACTTTCTCCAAACGCCGTGCCGGCGTGTTCAAAAAAGCCAGTGAACTTAGCACACTTTGTGGTGTTGATATTGCCCTAATAGTCTTCTCTCCTGCCAACAAGGCCTTCTCTTTCGGCCACCCTAATGTTGATTCAATCCTTGATCTTTATCTTGCCCGAAATCCTAACCCGCCTTCGGAGTCTAGCACAGATAGGCTTATCGAAGCTCATCGAAATGCTAACATTCGAGAGCTCAACATGCAACTAACACAAGTGCTTCATCAACTAGAAGTTGAGAAGAAGCATGGTGAAGTGCTGAGTGAGATAAGGAAAGCAAGTTGCCGCCAATGTTGGTGGGAAGCTCCTATAAACGAATTAGGATTGCATGAACTTGAACAATTGAAGACCGCGATGGAAGAGCTAAAGAAGAATGTGGAACAACAAGCTAACAAGATTTTGATCGATTACAAAAATAATCCTTCACCATTTTTTGGTGTGAATAATCAAAATATTAATCCTCATCATCATCAAAGCAAATTACCTCTTGGGATTCCTCCTTCTTCCAATGATGCTCTTCCTAATTTTTACAGCTCGGGTTTTGGACATTATCATGATCATCAGCAGTAGTTTCTTTGAGTTTTGCTTAATTAGCATTAAATGGAGGCAGTTACAAGGCTAGTACCTTGCTAGCTAGTCTGTCTGTTCATTTCGGTTATTGTCGTGGATTGAAGTTAAATTATGAATTAGCTAAAATTAATTTGTCAATAAATTTTTTTTGACAATAACAAGGTATTTAGAGAATTTCTTAATGACCTTTGCATATAACATAATAATATTAGCTTGTTAAAAAAGAAAACAATCATCATAGATCCATGATTTTTGTTTTATCTTTTTCTTTTTCACTAACTTTTCAACTCAATTAGCATAATTGCCCAGTGATAATACGTTACAATTTAATAACGCATTAATATGATGAAATCAAAATTTATAACGTACATGAGAAGAAATTTTTAGCTGATTTAATTGTTATTATATGATCAAAACGTACCTTGCTTTGTCATTGATCTTCTGAAACCGAATGCCACCTTTGTATGTGTATTGGTGGGCTATTGATGATAGATTCACTGTCCTGCCGGACCTGCCCTCAATACCCGTTTCTTTAGCCGTGCGATTCATTGTGTCCAGAAGCAAATTTGTTAAAAGAAAATGCCCTGCAAAAGTAATATTTAAAGTTGAATACTAATTTAGCTAGTTAATTAATAACAACCAATACAGCTTCAAATTAAAGTATTCACCAATATGATTTGTTGCAAATTGCATCTCTATTCCATCTTCAGAAATCTGGTAGGGACAGAACATGATTCCAGCATTGTTTCTGCATTAAATTAATTTTTGCATGTTATAGTATGCTTTTATTGTTTCTCAGAAACATCAGTAGATAGTTATGTAATATTTCGAGAAAGAGGGGCGAGTAAAATTACATTAAGATGTTGAGGGGAAGATTAAGAGCAATGAAGTTCTGAGCAAAATCTTTAATAGAAGCAATAGAGGAAAGATCAAGTTTCAGAGTATCAACACGAGCAGTGTCATCTTCTTTTAGAATAAGCTGTTTTGCTTCATTTGCAGCTGCCATGTTTCTTGCAGCAATAATAACATGAGCTTTACGTAGAGCCAAGACCCTTGCTGTCTCCAAACCAATTCCACTTGCCCCTCCTGCAAGCATGTTCCTTCATCAATTAATTATCCCCAAATATATATCTTAATTGTGTTCAAATATTTTTATTTGAGTTATTATCTTTTTACTGCTTATGTTATCTTTTTACTGCTTAGGTGCACTAATGACTGTACTATAACACTTTACTACTAAATAATTATAAATTTAATTATAATGATTAGTTAACGGTTAATTGATCGCAAACATCATGTAGATGTAATTGGGGTAAAGTAAAAACAAAACGACAATTTCATTGAATATTAAGGGTAAAATTATTAATTAGAAAGATATTATGATCGGTATTGATAAAAAAAAAATGTTAATATACTTTGTATTAATGTTTTGTAAATTCATCAATATTCTTTGTATGCTTTTCAAAGCAAGGGCAAAATTAGTATCTTAAAAGTTAACCAACAATTAACTAACAATTTTTACGGAAAAATAATAAAATCTAAGATTTTACAATTCTTTAGTAGTAAAATGTTATGGAACAATACTTGTTGCACTTATATTTCTCAATAAGTTAAGCAATAAAAAGATAATAACCTGTTTTATTTATACATAAATTCTCTTTTATATATATAAAAAAG
>NW_006262139.1:13114986-13488137 GCF_000493195.1 Citrus x clementina | reverse complement strand
ACCCCAAATCCCCCATTATATATGAATATTTTTTCTAATTTTTATTTAATAATTTTTTCTTTATGAATTACAATGTTAGTTAATAAATTTTCTTTTTCTTTTTACTTTATATAATAGGTATAACTTAGAAAATTCTACAATATAATTTTTTTTCAACCCTAAAATATTGTTATGTTTTTTTTTTCTCTTAAGATAATGTTCTCTTCAAACATTTTTTTTAAAAATTTTATATCATTTTAAGATATTATTTCAAACATTTGGAGATTTTTTAAATAATTTAAATACTTTATAATATGGTAATAATTTTATTTAAGTTTTTAATTTTTAATTTTTTGAAATCATGTATCTATATTTACTATAAAATAAATAAATTGAGAATGGGGTGAAGATGGAGAAATCATTTCCCACATAGGGATTTCCCCTCCCCACCCCACTAAAATTATTGAGGAATAGGGTAGAAAATTGAGACGAAATTTTTAATAAAGTGGGAAATGGAATGGGCCTCTCCACCCCCACACCACCCCACCCCATTATCATCCCTAACAAACCATTCAACATATTTTTAATTTAAAAAATGTCACATCAAGAATGTTTTTTTTTTGAAGTAGTATATAAAACACCAATTAAAAAATAATACCAAACACACTCAATTTTTGAAAATTACTTTTGAATTATAAATTTGATTGACAAGTTAAGGGTGCATTTGACAGTATTTTTCAAATAGTGTTTTTGTATTTTTTTAATAATAAAAAATTACTAATTTTTGGTGAATATAAAAACGCGTTTTAGTAACGTGTTTTAAAAGTAGTGTTTAAAATAAAAATTGTAAAATTTGTGTGAAGCAATTATAAAATAAAAGATATTTGGACCCATATATTATTTTTCTAATTGCTGTGAGATTTTAAATAAAAAAGGAAGACATATGGGGCATAGCAAGTATGATGAAGTAAAACCAAAAAGTTTGTGGAGACTTTGTCCAATTTCCGATGCAGTAAAATTGAAACGACAATTAATCCTTGTCTGCTTTTCTCAACAAAAAGTAGAAAATGGATACCATCAATTTCTATCAAATGAAAAACGATGTGTAGAAAGTGTTCTACAGAACATGTTTTTCATTTTATTATTTTCGCAAAACGGAAAATGATTGGCCAAAGACAATGACGAAACAAGCCTATACTTCTCCCTCTGTTTTATGAGTTGGACTGTTGGACTATTGGCACCCCTCTGATTTTCTCATTGAACCCCTTTTTTAAACTATATTTATTTTATTTCCGAAAATACTCATTTTTTTAGATACACTTTTTTAAATTCTCATTTTTCATTTGATTTATTTTATTGTTAAAACTCAAAGTATTATTGTGCTATTTTTTTAATTATTTTCAATTTTATTATTACTCTACACACAAATTAAAAAGTTGTATGGGTGATAAGTTTTTTAGTATTAATCATTGGTTGAAATAACACATATTTCAAATTATAATTTCAAAGCAATTTTAAGTATAAAATATTTAATCAATAAGAAATCAAAAGAGAACAATAAATTATTCTAAATTTATACAATTTATTTTAATTAGATAGGAAGTAACATATAGATTTTTTTTTTGAAAAATATTGATTATGAATTAACTAATTTGCTGGGAAAAAAAATTTATATGTGTTTAATTTTCAATTATCCTTAATTGTAATTTTATTTAAAGTGAGGTTTTATGAGAATAATGTAGGGGTGCTAATAGCTCTAATCCTGTTTTATTATTTACTAGTTAATGGGTTAGATTGGGGCTGGGAGGCATAACACAAACGTCAGTGGGATATGGATCCAAATTTGCATGATCGGCCAAAAGCCCAGGCAAGTATGTGCCTCAACGGATGCAGTTAAAGATCCCATTTTCTTATATTTGAAAAATTCAATCAAAATACTAAAACTTATATTAATAAACATTTGCTTACATAAATTCTTAAATTATACTTCTTCTAATAAATTCCTAAATAAAATATGAAAGGACACATTTATCCCTTTGTGAATTATATATAATTTTGAGCATGAGAACGTAATGTAAACGATTATATATTTTTATTTTTGGCACATAAGGATTGATTTTTCATGTGAAGAAACAAGAAAGGAAAGCTTTAAACTACAATTTTAATTTAAAAATTTTACTTTGACAAATAAATAAATAAAACCTAATGCATAGTTTCCCCAAAGGCCTCAACTAACGTAGTAGAGCCGGCATTACAAATTAGTTGAATAAAAGTTCCATATTCTTCACCACAAAAAAAGATTTAACAATAAAGAAAACAATAAGTTGATTGAAAGATGCACGCAAAGAGTCACATGTGTCCAAGAAACCACCAAATACCATAATGTTGAACTTTTTGTTAGGAAATTGAGCTTCCTCCCAAGATCACTCCAAGCAATTTATCAAGCAACAAATTAATAGAAAAATTAAATGGAGAATACACCAATCACACAACACAAGATTTACGTGGAAAACTCCAAATCCGGAGAAAACCCACGGCCGTTGTCGAGAGACAACCAGAGAAAAATAATCACTGTGTGGAAAATTATTACAACCACTCTCAGAAATAATTTTCTCTCACCTAAGCCTCAAATACATAATCCTGAGAAATATCCCTTAACGAAGTAAACCTGTAATACCCATATTGAGGAGCCAAATGCTCCTTTAATATAACTACATGCTTAAGAATATTTCTCTCTCTTAATTTCTCACCAAAACTTGGATTCTTTCTCTGGGATTTAGGATACCAAGCTCTTAAATGAGAGCTTCCTTTTATAGGCAAGATTTTGCCTAAAATCAAGCCCACCAACCTTGATAAAAATTGGTGGCTTAGCCATCAAATTTGATCAACAAATTTGGTCAACAAATTTGATGGTTAAGCCACCAAATTTGAAGCTACCTTTCTTTTTTCCTCTTTTTTTTAATCAATTTTCAACAATCTCCACCTTGATTAAAAAAAAATTCATAGCCACTACTACAAACACACTGTCTTCACCAACAGTCATAATTCTCAACATAGAGAATTATCATACTCCACCATAAAGAGTATACCACTTAGAATCAACCATTCTAAAAATTTTTTCGGTACATGTCAAAATATCCTGCTGAAATTTATGGTGCAATTCTCATGCTTGGTTTCCTTGAGAATTGTTCAGCCATGACATAAACTTTTCCACCACACACCTTGCATTTATACCAAGCCAATGCCCGCGTGCAAACTTGTGGACCTCGCTGATCATAACATGTTCTCTTTCATGGCAACTTGGAGATCTACATGCCAAAAGAACTAACCCAACCTCCTATTAAAAGGAAACTCATCATCTGTGAGAATATCAGTATCTTCTTTACTGATTCTGGAGTAATTTGCCGAGCCCACTCTGCCTTCTTGACAATTTTCTTGAGGTGCCAAAATTGTCCACACCTTCAAATCTTTGTGCATACCAGATTGGATACACCTTTGACTTGAATTCTCCACAAGCCAATAAAATCATTCTCCCATTAATTTTTCAACAACATCAAACTCTAACCAAGTTTGAAAAATACCAGCTGCTGACATATTTGCTTCCTATTCTCTTCACCACAGATTATTTGGATTGGTTCTCACTACTTCACGTGAATAGTACCGTATACGTGAATAATACTGTCTATGTGAACAGTACCCCGACACCAAAACTTCAATCAATGGCTCTGATACCACTGTTAGGAAATTGAGCTTCCTCCCAAGATCACTCCAAGCAATTTATCAAGCAACAAATTAATAGAAAAATTAAATGGAGAATACACCAATCACACAACACAAGATTTACGTGGAAAACTCCAAATCCGGAGAAAACCCACGGCCGTTGTCGAGAGACAACCAGAGAAAAATAATCACTGTGTGGAAAATTATTACAACCACTCTCAGAAATAATTTTCTCTCACCTAAGCCTCAAATACATAATCCTGAGAAATATCCCTTAACGAAGTAAACCCGTAATACCCATATTGAGGAGCCAAATGCTCCTTCAATATAACTACATGCTTAAGAATATTTCTCTCTCTTAATTTCTCACCAAAACTTGGATTCTTTCTCTGGGATTTAGGATACCAAGCTCTTAAATGAGAGCTTCCTTTTATAGGCAAGATTTTGCCTAAAATCAAGCCCACCAACCTTGATAAAAATTGGTGGCTTAGCCATCAAATTTGATCAACAAATTTGGTCAACAAATTTGATGGTTAAGCCACCAAATTTGAAGCTACCTTTCTTTTTTCCTCTTTTTTTTAATCAATTTTCAACACTTTTGAAGGCTAAAGCTATAAGAGAAGCTAACCTGTGATGACAGCAGTGAGATTGGTTGCATCAATCCCATCAGTAACCTGCTCAGCAGTTGAAGCTGAACCAAACCCACTTGAGCCAGGCCTTCCTGTTATCAAAGAGACGATACCCATCTGCTTAGATCACTCAGATACAACAAAAAGGAAAAATATATTTTAATAAATACAACCTCAAACTTCCTCTTTAGCTAGCTCACAAAGGGCAAAAAAAAAAAGGAAAAAAAGAATAATCCGTGTTGCTTTTGTTTCGTTTTGCTAAAGTTGGTGTAAGGTTAATAAATAGGAGGGGAATGCATTAGGGATTTATGAGAGTGTTTGGAGGTTTGTAGGTGGGGACTTGGGGAAAATAGAAAGCTTCATGTGCAATGTGGAGGTGGCTCCATTAACTAATTATCGCTGGTGAAAAGCTGTTAATAGCTTCCACGACCTTTCAACTAGTCACACTTGTACCATTATTGTGGGGTCATCTCAGAGAATGTAAACACTGTCACTTGGATGATGCCGAGTTATTAGACTTTCATAGTGCATAATACAGCTGCCTTTTATACACACACACACACACACACACATATTCCTATTTTCTAATTCGATAGAGTTTTGATATGGTGGTGCGAGGAGGTTCTTATAGACCTATGGTCGTGGTTTTTGTGTAGGCTCTTTGACGAAATATTTTCTAGGAATGACTTCTATAGGGTTTATTGTGTTTTATGTTCATTTATTATGATTTTTTTTAAAAAAAATTTGTTTTAGTACTTTTCTTCTGTTAAATAAAGTCATTAGGTTTTTGATCTAAGATCTCTTTCCAGATCTTAAATTGCAGTGACATTTTGTGATGTTTTCTAGTACACTATGAAGAATTAATTCTGTCTCAAATTTGAATGAAGTCTTTACCTTCGGTAGTTAAGGTTAGGCCCGACGTGCTAAAGTTAGGCAAAACACGAAGAAGTTTCTCAAGTATGAGTAATAAATCCTTGTAGTGAATGAAGGAGTAATTTTTGTTACGAGGACTAGTTAGTAAATGGAGTATATCCTCTCGTTTCCTGTCATTGTATGTTAATTAAATTAGTAAAATTTATTGAGCGGAAACAAGAGGTACTAAGTTCAGATCGGTGCTCATAGATAATGAAGAAATTGATTTGTTATTAGGCTATTAGCAGTGTTAAAATTTATAATTTCTATATAATCTGCTGCATTATTTATACATGTGGCAGCACGGTGCCACTCTCGCTGTTATTTTGAGCTAATATTTTTCGGTGAAAAGTATATGATAGAAATTACGGGATGAGAGACAAAAGTAGAGGTCCAGCTACCGTGCACCTAGTGCATGGTCTCCCACATTTTGTCCATATATGAGTTGCCCATTAGATTTAATGCAAAATTTGTTTCAATGGCATGGATGTATTCTCTTTGGTTCTTAACATTGACATCCCCGTTGTGTTTCAAAAAAGCAAAATAGTTAAAAATTTGACAAATAATTTTGCATAATTTTTAAATTTTATATTTTGATCAATTGATCTAATTTACTACTAAAATTAATGACAATATAAGGCCAATAACCTGAAAACAAATTTTAATACATAAAATATTTTTTTATCTTTTGAAAATAATATAATATTAATTTAATCTGTAATAAATAATTTAAATATAAAATAAAATATATTAATTTATCAATAATATTAAACAATTTTTAGAAACAATATAACATCTATTTAATCAATAATAAATCATTTAAATATATAATTAAATTTTAATTTATCAATAATAATATGACCAAATGACAATGTTAAAAAATTTCATAATAATCAATTATGGTTTAGTATTCAAATATAAATAATCGAAATATACTCTTAAGTGTAAATAGTAGAAATATTTTGGACTTATATATTAAAATTTCAAAACTTCTAATTTTTTCACTTTTCAACAAACAAGAGGGACTGCAAAGTAATTTATCAAAAATAAGGGTACCGTGCACCCGGGGCACCGTAGCTTCGTCGGAGAGGCATCATTTTTAAAATTTTATTTTCGTACTTCTTGTGTTTTAAAAAGTTCCTGCCTTTTAATTAATTTTCTTTTTCTCTTTCATTTGTGACAAACAATAATAAATTAGAAGTATGTTTAGAGTTGGAGTGACAATCATCCTTTCTCGATTTTAGCACCAGGTAGTAGGGTTGCTTTTTTTTTATATATATATAATGGGTCTCTAAAAGGGTTAGGATAAAATTAGACGGGAATAAGCTACCCCATACATATCACGAGTGATAATTGAAGCCAAACTAGGAGGGGGGTTATAGAAAATATGAAAGCCCAAGGGAGCAGAGAGAGCATAATTCGCTAAGAAATCAATAGCATGATTTGTTTCACGAAAAACATGTCGAACGGTGATGTGCCAACTGTTGGGAAAATATGCTCTTTAAAAGCATATGTGTTTATTTAATTGTAATAAACTATTTTTCTGATTAATAAAATAAATGAGCTATTTTATTCAAATATCTTAATTGCATTAATACTTGTATTAAAGTCCATTTAATCATATTATATGTATTTATGTGATCACCATGTGGATTCACAGAAGACATAAATACAAGTTATCTTATGATTAAATAAATTTAGTTCGCAGTTGATAAATAAAGTTGGGCACTTTATTTAGGTATAGACTGTAATAAATTCATTGAATGATTTGTCTTAATCATGTATGAATTTATTGATGTAGTACAACTACATTGAACAGGATCACATATGAGATTTAATTAACTTTGTAATAACTGTCAGACTTATTAAATCTCATAGGCGTTGATTTTACTGTAATCTTAATCTTGAGTTAATTATGATTTCATGATTGTAATTGTTATTCCATTTGAGTTACCAATGGGCACGACACATCCTTGTGGTCAAGATTACCCGGTATCTTGGTGGGAGCAATTATGAGTATTGGAGTTATAGATTAACAATATAGAATTTGTACAACACATCTCTTGATGGGGTTTCGGCACTTGATCATAGAATTCTCTGGCCAGAGTGTGTCAACATATTTAGTATGTTGAAAATGATCATTAGAGAAAACCAGTAAGGATCAAGGAATAAGATGTTATTAAATTGATTGGACAGTTGAGATATCAATTTAATTAACGATGTGGTACAAAGGATTGTGCAGTAAAGAAATCAATGTGGCTTGGGACGAATTATTATTCGAGCATACAATTATGGAAGTCAGTTCCAATCTTTTAGTGGAGTAGATTTGGAATTAAATAATTGGGCTAGTTTAATTACATGCCTAATTATTGTAGCCACTATTGTATGTTCCCAAATGATCCCCGGGTTAGCTCATTTAATTGACTGCACCACTACTGGACTAATAAGTAAGATAACTAGCTATTTGGGTCAAAAGCCTAAATATATCATTTAGTGGGAGGCTCCATTTAATTAGCTTTTGTATAAGGGGCCTTATGTTATTTTACAAGGTGGGTCCCCTATTGAAAAAGCAAATAACGTGGGTTTTGGTTTTTGAATTATTTGGAGCCTAGGGTTTTCACTAAAGGGTGATATAAAAGGCTTATTTTTCTCTAAAGAAAAAGAGTGAAGCCACTTTATACAGATCGGAGAATAAGATTTTTCTCTCTATTGTTGAGAGAAAAATTTTCTCATGCTAGTTGCTTTGGTAGTGATAAAGGCGCCCACACGTCAAGTGCAGATCGAACCTGAGTCATAACCTGGAAGATCATTGGTGACAATTCGTGATCTAACAAGCGTGGTGGTGACGGATCGTGATCTAACAGGAGTGGTGGTGGGGGATCGTGATCTAGGAGCCTAAATCACTTCAGCGGAAAAAGCCAACTCGGATTTTCAAGGTACGATTTCTAGAATACGAATTCTTATATATTATATGAGAGCGATCTTCAAAAGGTTTTATATAAATTTAAAAACCTGATTTTTCCCCAACACCAACCTTGCTTGATGAGATCCTTTATGGCTTGAAGGAGAGGGGCATATTCATATGTGTGAGCCACTGGATTTGAGACTAGTTGTGTGACACAAGGCTATCCACTTCAACAGATATCCAACGACATCCTTGCTGCCAGGCCATGCACAGTCCTTGATAAAGACCCCAAAGTTCCGCCATTATAACTGAACACATGCCTATATTCATGCCAAAGCCAATAATCCATCTGCCATTCTGGTCTCGAAGTAGAGCACTCGCTGCTCCAGATTGCTTCCTAGTTCCATCGGTGTTTAGTTTGCACCAAGGCGAGGTAGGAGGAGTCCATCCAATCCATTTTTCAACACGTATGTTTCCCATAAGAAGAGGCATGGTAACAGTATGATGGATTTCCTCAGACCTTGTTTTAATATCATTAAAAATGGCTACATTGTCCCAAGCTCCATGATTAAAGAGGTAGTAGGGTTTCTTTTAAAAGCAATTTATGATATGATTTACCAGGATAATTGTAGTTGATGCATATTTTTATGTTCATTAACATATATATGTTCATTAACATATTCCTATGAATTATAAAGTTCAAAGAATTTTCAATTAGTGGTTTACTTTTTCATATTGTACAAATTTGAGTGTTAGAAAAATTTTAAAAAAAATGTGTGTGAGCAATTTATTCTTTGTTTCTTATGGTCATTATATCGCATCAAAACATTTTAATAACTAAATGCATACAAAGTGTTTTTGACGCTTATAGCACCTTTAACAATAAAATTAACCAAACTCCTAATTGTTGTATCGTATAATTGGTTATTTTTTCATCAGAGTATAAACAAATTATTCTTTAAATTACAGCAATTCCAAACATGCCCTCAATTTTCTTTATTTTAAAAGTATGTGTTGCAGAGTTCTAAGGCTAAGTACTAATTTTGGTACTTGATGCCAATATTATGCAATAGTTAAGGTAAGTGGTAAACACTAAACATACATTCTGTACTCCCAACAAAAAATTCTTTTCTTTTATTGTTTACGCACTGAATTTTTGCCAATGTGTGAAAAGGGCAAATATCCAAGGTCCTGTTTGGATTGAGGTGTTGTAACTTTTAAACCACAACTGTTATAAAAAAAAATTATAATTATGAAATAAAAGTTATTATTACGTAGTAAATATAATTTTTAAATAATAATTTTGGCAAATTTAGTAAAGATATAATAGATTTTTCACTATATAAATGTAAAATCAAATCAATTTAACTTTCAAATTAAGCAGCTAGTGTTTACCAAACAAACTACAAAAACCAATCATAAATAGCCGACAATACAACTATGTTAATTAAATTAAATTTTTAATTTTAGTCATTCTCATTAATTATACCCACCTCCCCTCACCGATTATTTACGCCATCCAATTTGTTCCAGCTTAAATAGATGATTTGACTTTGATTATCATCAAATCTCATGTTTTGCATGTTTCAGTTGATATTTCCACCCTCCTAACTCCTAAGGCTTCTCCTTTCAATTCAAAGTTTCTTAAAAATTAGAGTTTTTATTAAATTTTTTTTAATTATTTAGTTATCAAAGAGAATTTTTATTAAAAAATATAAAAAAATTATTTTCAATTGATAATTTTTCTAAAATTATATTATGAAATAAATGAAATAATATTGTGTAACAAATAAAGAATATTTTAGATAATTTAACTATTAAAAAATGCTTTTTAAGATCTACTTTCAAAAGCTCAGAATTTGAGTTGTTAATAGAGGTATAGTAGGTTATTTGGACTCTTTTTAGTATAACTTTTCAAATAAGGTTATTTAAAGCTTTTATAAATAAAGTTTTTACCAAAAAAGAAAAAAAAATTGGTTGTCAACAAGAGCTTTTATTGAAATTATAAAATTATTTTAATTGGTAAGCTTTTTTAAAAATATGTTATGAAAGGAATGAAATATGTTTGACAAATAAGTAAATGACATTTTAGGTATTTTAACATTTTAAAAAAGAGGCTGAACTATATGATATATAATTTAAAAATAAAATTAAACATCTAGTCTCAAAAACCTAAAATTCAAGCTCAATATAGCTCATTTAATCTTCAAAAGCTCTACTAAAAAAATAATTAAATAAGCGAAAAATTTAAAAAGAGCTTGTGGAATTACATAAGTATTTATGACCATTAGATAAATCATAGCAAATAGGTACTTAATCTCCAAAACTCCTCTCAAAGTACTGCTAGACAATACAAAAAAAATTTTAAAAAATTTAGAAATTACATAATCACTTATGATCATTAAATAAGTTATACTAAACCTGCATTTAATAAGAATCTTCTCTTGCAATTATGAGCAATAATAAATATACTTTCTCTAATATTATTAGAAGCATTTATATTTTCTTAAATATAAGGGTGAAGGCCTCATGTCCAGTAAATATAAATTTTCCAATTATACTCATATTTAATTTGTAGTAAAAGTACATGTATTTAAACTATTAGTAGACCGGTCTAACTACCCTACAACTGTTGTAAAATACCCCCAAATTTTTTTTTTTTTTGGTGTTTGTGTTGTCACCATTAGATTTTATGGAACAGTAGTTTTAGCAGGTGGATGCGTTAAATTGGTTATTAACATTGCAGCCCTTGTTGTGTACTGAAATTATAAATAATAAAACGTTTCAATAAATTTGGACTATTTCAAATTAATAAATAATTAGATAATTAAAAATTGGATGAGAGTATTTTCACCCTACAAAATACTCTGCAAACTAATATTTTATCAAAAATTTTAATTACAAAATACCCAAATGTGATTTGCAATTAAGGGCATTGCTTTTTTTTTTAAATGTTGACGCTAATTTCTAATCAACTAGAGAATTAAATAATGTGATGATATAAGAAAAAAAAACATAGAGAATTTATGTGGTTTAACACTTAGCTATATCTATGGGTATAGAAAGAGTAATGTTCACTATTAAATAAGAATTACAATGAAGCTCTTTTTTTTTTATTTTTTTTGGTCTAACTATTTACTCTTATACCTCTATGCATCATGGATTCTCTATTTATAATAAAATTTATATCTCGATTCCTCGATAATTCCTCTTGTTGATCATCTTTATCACTTAAACTTTTATCTAACATCAATATTTATCTCCTTCTTAGATTAAGTTTTATCTAATATCAATACTTATCTCCAACATCTATCTCCTTTTTTATCTCGCTTTGTGCTTCAAGAGCTTCTAATTTCTTTTACTAGGCTTTGATAATGTTTCCAACTATTGGTGCCTAGTTATTAGATTCACCAGCTGGGGTTTTTTAGTTAAACTCATTTCCCATGGTAGCGCTCTTGTGCTATTGGTGCCTAGTTTTCACAATGTTGTGTTGCAATCATTCTCTCTAACAGTTCTGCTCATTTGACTTTATGCTTTCATTTAATTGAGCTTAATTAACTTATTAAGCTTCTTACTGAGCTTGTATGCTCTTATGTAACTGTGTTTAATTGACTTATTAAGCTTCTTACTGAGTGTAGCTGTGCTTAATTGACTTATTAAACTTCCTACTGAGTGTAGTTGTACTTAATTGACTTATTAAGCTTTTTACTGAGCTTGTATGCTCTCATGCTCTGGTACATGCTCGCGTGCTCTCGTGATCCCATGGTCACATGCTCTCATGATCACGTGCTCTCATGGTCTCATGCTTTCATGTAACATGCTTAATTGATTTATTAGTTTCCTACTGAGCTTGCATGCTCTCATGCTAACATGTTTTTCATTATCTCATGATCATATACTCTCATGCTCGTATATAGTTATGTTTAATTGACTTATTAAACTTTCTACTGAACTAGCATGCTCACATGCTCTTCTGTTGTCATGCTTACATGCTCTCATTATCTCATGCTCACATACTCATATGCTCCCATGCTCACGTGCCCTCATGCTTACATGCTTAAATGTTCTCACGGTCTCATGCTCACATCCTTTCATGCTCTCATTATTTGACTTGCCACATTTTTCCTTACAATAGAAAAAATTCAACAAATTAATTATTTACCAAAAAAAGTAGTTTTGCAGTTAAAGTAGAAATAAAAGAAAATGAATAAAAAAAAGAAGCAACAATATCAGTGCAAGAAAATAGCATGGTGCAATTTAAAAAAAGAAGGAAATTAAGGGGCAAAATAAAAAAAATCAATCGATCATTAGAAGAATTGTGTTGTTGACTTTTTTTTGGGGGGGAGGGGTGGATGGGGGCAAAACATAAGTATGGGCAAATGGCTACCGGAGAAAAAAAAAACTGGAGAAAAATGGATTTGATTTAGAAAATTAAAACAAAAAATCATAATAGTTTTCGCAACTACTCTAAACGAAGGCATTTTGTAGACTAATAAATGTGTCAACATAGGAATTAGCTAAAGCCTAAATGTTTGATAAGTATTTTTATGGATGTTTGGAAAAAAAAAATAGTCTTATTTAGCTAATGCAATTTTGGTACTAACAGTGTTGTTAATAAATGTGTCGACATAAAAATTAGCTACATATGTTTAAATACTTTTATAGGTGTTAAAAGAAAAAAAAATAGTCTTATTTAGGTAAGGTCAATTTTGGCATTATCAATGTTGTACGGAGTAAAAATAAATGTTAATGATCAAGCTCTTGCAATTAAGGGAACGAACCAATAGTTGCAAAGAAGTTGGATGTTGTTAATTATAATTGGTTGATTAATACTGTTTTTTTAATCATAAGAGGTTCATCACTAGTGGTTGATTAATGATTAAACAGAGAAAATTGGGTAGAATATGGAGAAGAAGGGTAGAAGAATGGAAAAATAAAATTATCGTTGTCCTTATAAATAAATTAATAAGAAAGAAAATAAAGGGTTGAATCATAGAAAATAAAAGAGGATTACGATACCATGATTAGAACATAATTTTATCCTTAGTATACCCCATGTATTTTGAAAAAAAAAAAGAAATTTTTGCATTCCGTGATCAAAAAATTAAATTCAATCAAGAGTGGAGTTATTGTCACCCTTTAAAATCCCTTCTTTATATTTACTACTTAAGTCATGATTATAAGCATATAAAAGAATAACAATCATCTCTTTAATGCTGATTATGTTTTTTTGCAAAAACCAAGAACATCTAATAATTCATTATAAAATCTACAAGTTTACTTACTTCAATATTTAGTTTTAGTTAACTGGTTAATAAATTTTCTATAACCACTCCACTTTTATCATTAGGAAAATTACTCATAATAATTTGATAAAATAATTTTTTTTTAAAATCATATGGGTTTAAGTAGTGAAAAATATAGATAGACAAATTATAGATAATAATGTGGGTTTATTTTCAAATTTTAATGAAATTTTTTAATAAATAAAATTCAAAAGAAAGAAGACCATATTATGATATTGCACACTTATACAACGAAAAATGTGGGATTTTAGTAAAGAAGAAAATGAAAACAAGGGTATTTAAGTAATAAAAATAGGTGCAAACAAAAAGTTTAACTTATTCTAATTATTAAATGGGTGGCGTTAAGAAAAGAGTTTTAAGAAGTTATTAAAGAGGTGCCAATAGTTTCAAACTCTTCAATCAATTCAAATCTAACATTGGGAAATTAAGATTTTTTGGACGGCAGAAAAGAGCCAAATTAATTAAGAATTGATAATCTTTTATGACGAAAGAGGCATGTAACCTAATTGTTGGGGTGGGTCGTCAATGTGGGCAATGTGATAAGTCCTTCATATTTATACCGACACGCACTCACGCGTACGCGGAGAGATCATTCCAGAGTCACCGAGTTTTGCAAATTGCGGTCAATACATTCGCAATTGCTTATAGGTTTCCATATTCCAGCAAAAAATTTCTTAATAGAAAATTAGAAAACGGTTAATAACTTTAGATCTTTATTTTTTTTTTAAATTAGTCCACTAACTTCTCCATTTGAATGAATTTTAAGAATGTAAGACTATGCCAAAACTATTACAGAGTAAAGAGCATTTAGATACTTCTCAAATGGGGTTAGGGCCTTAATCTCCTTTTTTTTTCTTAAAAAATTAAGGGTCAAGAGAACCATCCAATAACCTAATAGTAAATTAATTCTCTTTCCACAAAGTTTGAGTTTACTTATGTGTATTTGTGAGGTTAATTTTCTTTTAATCATTCAAAAATAGGTTCCATTTATTCTAAATCCAAACAAAATATTTAAATTTTGCCATTATAGAATTGATTAAGAGATTGTGGTAATGTGATATTAAAAGAAGAAGAACAAAACAAAACTTGGGAGGAATCATGGACCTATTTGATGTAATTGGACGAGCTACATCCGTACTTGAAAAATAACATTGGAAACTACTGAACCGAAATGTTCTTATCCCAAAATTACTTCAATAAAAATTTCTCCTAAAAAAATTACATATTGTTTTTTTGATGATTGTATAAATAGCATGATTTTATTGAACGGTAGTAAAAATAAATATAAGCTTTATGTATACTCTCGGCAAGACATATATGTTCATATCCAATGAAATATTGTATCGTAGGAATAGTTAGATATAATGATAAAAGTTCTATTAAATGATCAACATATGCAAAATTGTCTGTGTACCAAAAGACTTTTCCATGCCAATGATTTGATGATTATGCATTAGCTAGGGCCAAGAGGCCCAAGCAGAACAATCTCTTTAACGAGTCAACCTACAGTGCAGCGCTGTATCTCATACAGCGCATGCACGCAACCAGTACAACCGGTTTTTAACCGGTTAACATAATAAATATTACATTTTAATTTGTTTTTAATGCGAAAAAAATATGAAAAAAATAGGGAAAAAAAGATAAAATTGTAATTAAATGAAGCAAAAGAATATAATAATTTTAAATTTATAAATAGTACAAGAAACTATACAAGTATTATAAACAAGTCACAAAATAACTATATTCCCACTTATTTTGTCACATTTCAATATTTATAGTGCATGTTTCGAGTTTACTTTTCAAATTCCTATTTTTTTGTTACGATTTATCTAAATTTTGGTAAGTTATTTCAACTCATTTTTCCACCAGTTTTTGGTTCTATATTTTCACTTTTTTCATTAAATTCCAACTTTTTACGTGGATATTTTAAGTTTACTTTCAACATTCCTACATTCCATTAGCCTTTATCTAATTTCTGGTAAGTTATTCCAACTCATTTTCCCACCACTTTTAAGTCCTAGATTCCAACTATTTTTATAGAGTTTCAACATTTTCGGTAGATATTTCTAGTTTACTTTTAGAGCCCTACTTCGTATTGGAATTTATCAAATTCTTAGTCCATTATTCCAATTTTTGAGTTGAGTTCATCAACTCTTGTTGCCACTACTTTTTGATTCTATATTCCTATTCTTTTTATTGAATTCTAATATTTTGGGTGAGAGTTTCAAGTTCACTTTTTAGATCCCCATTTCCTGTTAAAATTTATCAATTTCTTTGTTAGGTTATTCCGACTTTTAGGTTAAAGTTATCAACTGTTATTACCACCAGTTTTTCCTTTTATGTTTCTACTCTTTTTATGGAATTTCAATATTTTGGATGGATATTTTAAGTTCATTTTTAGATCCCTACTTCTCTTTAAAATATATCGATTTCTTGCTAAGTTATTCCAAGTTTTGGGTTAGGCTCTTCAATTCATATTCCCACTACTTTTTGGTTATTTATTCCTTCTCTTTTTATTAAATTTCAATATTTTGGGTGGATGTTTCAAGTTCACTTCTTATATCCCTACTTCCTGTTGAAATTTATCAAATTCCTGGTAAATTGTTCGTACTTTTCGGTTAAATTCATCAACTCTTTTTCCTACTAGTTTTTTGTTTTATATTTCTACTTTTTTTATTGAATTTTAAAATTTCGGGTGTATGTTTCAATTTCACTTTTTGGATCCCTACTTATAGTTGGAATTTATCAAATTGTGGGTGAGCCGTTTCCAATTTTGCGTTATGTTCTTCAACTCTTGTTCCCACCACTTTTTGGTTCTATATTTCTACTTTTTTTAATGAATTCCAATATTTTGAATAGAAGTTTCAAGTTTATTTTTTAGATTCCAACTTGTCATTAGAATTTATCAAATTGTTAATAAGTTATTCCAACTTTTGTGTTAAGTTCTTCAACTTTTATTTCCAGTACCTTTTAGTTATATATTCCAGGTTTTTTTTAATGAATTCCAACATTTTGGGTGAAAGTTTCAAATTCAATTCTTAGTCCCTATTTCCCATTGGAATTTATCAAATTATCGTTGTGTAATTCCAACTTTCAGGTTAACTCTCCCACTTTTTTCCCACTATTTTTTGGTTCTATATACCAAGACTTTTTATTGAATTCCAACATGTAGGTGTGTGTTTCAAGTTTATTTTTCATGTCTCTAATTCCCATTGAAATTTACCAAATCATCAGTAAGTCGTTCCAATTTATGGGTTCAGCTCTTTAATAGTTACTTCCACCATTTTTTTGGTTTTATATTCCAAATGTTTTTACGTATGCCAACATTTTAGGTGGTTGTTACGAGTCGCATTTTATTATAGTAAAACATTAAAATATTGAGGTAAATTACGTTTGACCCCGCTTTTTTTTAATAAATATCAACTTACAATATAATTTTGAAAAATCATTGTTGCAACCCTCAATTTTTTTCAACACTATGAATTTGTATAAGTCCACTCCCCTCCCCCCCGGCTCCCAACGGTCTTTGTTACTTCATGGTATTTCTTGAATTTAATCGTATGTATACTTTAAACTTTTGATCTTTTACATATTAATGCTCATTTTATTATTTTACATAATTGTGCTTAGATTTTTTTAAAAACAATTGTGCAACATATAATTTTCATCATTATATTTAGTTTTAAAAATTATTTCTTTAATCTCTCATCAATCTTTAGCTTAAGATTGACAAAGTAACATTGACTTAAATCCAGTTCTATTAAGTCGCCATTAATTTATCTTTACCAAGTACATTAAACACAATAAAAGTAACTCAAATTAAACAATAATTTTATAAACACATTAGAAAATCATTGCAATCAAGGAAAAAGAAAATATATTAAATATTAAAATTAATTTTCTCTAATAGAAAAATTCAATGCTATAATTTTTAAGAGAAATTATTTCTACACCATCTTTCTTTTGGAGAACAAATTAAAAAAAAAGTTCATTTACAACCAATGCCAATTCTTGTTCACTACTCAACTATGCACCATTAGAGAAAAAAAGATAAAATAATCCCAAGGGATTATAGAAAACTAATTTTATTATTTCTATTTCCCCTTTGATCTGGAGACAGCCAGCTGAAGCTTGGGCTGCTCACCAGCCTTACTTGGATTCAACCACTTGAGAGGATGCCAATAGCAGTTTCTGCGTCAAATGCTTTGCAATATTTTCCCTTGCCAATCATTCTATATTGGAAGCATAAAACATTAAAAAAAAAGACTTATAAAAAAATGAAATGACAATTCAAAATGTTATACAATTTAAGTTAATTACAAAACTTTAACAAGACAAGAAAAAAATTAAGAACATTAATCATGAAAAAAATTAATAATGATTAAAAAATATATATTTTAATGTATGAAGCGACAAACGAAACCTTAGGCCTAAAGGATATGTTTTTTGATGAAATTTTAAAAAATAAATTTTATATTTTCTTTTTAGGTTTCTGAACAATAAATAAAGTTATTTTGAAAAAAAAGTATCAAGAATAATAATATAAAATATGAAAATTTAAATAATATACAAAAATTATTAGAATTAAAAATTGTGAAAATGGGTAAATATGTTTTCATTTAGGCAGTAGTTTTCCTGCCTAGATGAAGCAAAATTCTTTTAGTGTTATATCAAAATAAAAAAAATTAATTGAATACTATTTAGAGTAATATATTATATAATATTTTTAAATTTACAATTTATATGTACATTATAAACTATAATTTAATGGTATTTGATAATCTGTATACATGCACTTTATGGTAAAGTCCAACGATCCACCGAATATTAACTCAAAAACCTACTCCCATAAATATACAAAGAGATACATACTTTATTTTAAATAACAATGTAATATTATAGTTACATTATTAATTATTTAGCTTTTATAATATAATGTCGACAATAATTTACAATGATAATTAGCAACATTTCTCAATAAATTATTAAAAAGTTTATTACGATAAAATGTTGTTATATTTAGAACATACGCTCATTTTGATTAAAAGAAAAGTGATATTGATAAAATTATCATATATGTGTTCAATTTACCAATAATAATAGTAAGGCTAACAAAGATACTTATTAACAACATTAGTAATGGATATTAAGAGTTATAGTATCATTAATCATAATACTAGTAATAAAACAATATCATTAAATATTAACATTACATGTAATCATGTATAAGCTCCTATAACAATTCATAGAATTTTTTGTGACTTCAAATTAGTGAGTAAATGAGACCATAAAAAGTAATTTAATGAATTTCTTAGAAATTTGTGTGAAATATTTTTAATAAGATTTTTCATCTTATAGTTACCCATATCCAGAACTAAATTGTACTATTTATATTAGTCACTAGTACAAATAATATTGAAAACAAAAATATTTTGAGTAATGACAATACTTGGTACTATCAATAATATAGAGTTGACCAAATAGGCAAAAATTTGCAAAAGAAAAAAAATTAAAGAGGTCTCACTAATTTTTATATTGCAAAACATTTGTAGATTTATAATGTCATAATAAACAATGATATAAGTTGTTTATGATCAATTTCATTATTAAAAATGATTGCATTGATTTATAATTAATATAGTTTACACTAATATAAATATTATTCACGTTATTTACAACATTACATGTTTTAAAATATATTATTATGTTAGGGGGTCTTTGATAGTCGTCTAAATTAAATGAAGTCTTTAATATTTAGTTAAAAGATGAGGGAGCAAAGTGATAATTACCAGGATATTTGCCGATTCCAGTGTTCCACCATCTGTTTCGGTGACCTATTTTATGCCTAAAATTACGAAGCCGTTGGATTGCTTATAAAGTAATCTAACGGCCAATAAATTTAGAATAAAAAATTAAACTTCCGCTGTATCTTATGCAGCGCTTTATTACAGGCGGACCCCTCTTGAACATGAATAATAAAAACTTTCAAGGGCGAACATTGTGGAATTTGATGGTGGCAATAAATGTTGAAGAAGGTGAAGTGGAGATAATAAATGCAGGACACGTGAATGAATGAATTGGATGAGTTTCATGGCCCCATACCTTATTGCATCAATGGTCAATGTATTATTGCACGGGCAGTGGGTACTGGGGATGGCAAAATTCGGATACAGGTATATCCGGATTGATATTTTTATATTTGGATTTGGATTCGTATCCGGAAATTTTTTTTTGCGGATCCAGATGTGGGTAATATTCGTCTGGATTGCAGGCGGATATACCGAATATCCGGATCAACAAAAATTAAATTTAATAATTTAAATATAATTTAAAAATTCAACACTTTTTTCAAATTAAAACCTAATCGAGGCGTGTAGCACGCAGCGAGGCGAGGCGCAGTAGCAACTAACTCAGGTCGAGCGTGTAGCGGCAACAACTAACTCAGATCGAGCATGTAGTGGCAGCAACTGACTCAGATCGAGGCGTGCAGCACGTAGCGACAGCAACCGACTCAGATCGAGGCTTGGACACGAGGCTTAGGCGAGGCCGTGAGGCAGACGACGACATCCTACGGAATTTGGGGGATTTGGGTGTTAGGGATTTGTGGGTTGTGGCTGCTGGTAAAGTGTTGTGAGCGTGTGTGTGAATGTGAGAGTTGGGTTAAATTTGTTTTTAAGTAAGTTAATATATATTTTTTAATTTAATATAAAAATTAATCGGATCCGGATATCCGACTTTCCAGATGCACTTGTATCTCAATCCGGATCCGAATTCGTGCAGATTTTAATTTCTTACATCCGGATCCGCATTTTTTAACATGGGATCCGAATTTTTTTGGATCCGGATCTTCCGGATCCTTGCGGATGCGGGCCGAATCCGAATTTTATTGTCATCCCTAGTGGGTGCCATACTACCATTACAAAAATCATTATTGGTTACGAATTATGTTGAAAATCATCAATCATGCGGTGGGTATTTAATGCTATTGATAACCTTATTTCAATTTTCAATTACAGCAACTGCCACAACGAGCGGCAAAGCAACATGACGTAGAAAATAAATACAATTAAGATAAACTGCTGCAGCAAATACAGATTACCACGAATATGTCAGTCAAACACCCATTAAGATCATTCATAACTCAACTACAATCAAATTTATTTCATGATTTGCGAAAGAAAAATAAATAAAAGAGTTTTAGCCACGAAATACATCCCCGTGAATAAATAAAAACAAGAAAAGAACAAGAATGACTGATTTTCAATGGATCTATGTGTTTTCTTCGCTAGTGCAGCCTTCAATCTCTCTCTTGAATTATGTTTTTCTTTTGTTTCTTTGCGGTTTTTCTCCTTGGGTGACGACTCTCTTCTTTTCTTTGAGTGTGGCTCCTTCTATATCTTAGAATTAGAGCAACCAAAAGTCTAGGGCGCATATCTTCCATTTTAGGAAACTCCATATCGCAATCTTCTAAGTATTTTGCGTGAAATCTTCTTTATCAATGCTCCAGAATTACTATAGCAACAGTGTTATAGTAATGGCTTCAGCACCTGCACTATTTTAGACTTGTTTCAATTCTTCTATAACCATGTTCTTTCTTTATTTTTGCAAGCCTATTGTAGCAGCATTCCTCCCTTGAAATTTGAGTTTCCGATCACCTACAATTATACATACGATCTAAGCACACAAATTATTATAAAACAACGTAATTTATTAAAAATAAACTAAAATGGATATTCATGCTAAATATAACTAAAATGCAATTAAAAAAATATCACTTACTCTCTAAGTAATCTTGATTTAAGTCTAATAGTGTCAGGATAACTCTCATTTTATAGAGTTATCAGCAAGATATTTTTGATATATTCTAAAATTTCTCTAGTGCTGAAGGCTCATAAGTTCGTACCAATTCGTTACAGCTAATTTACAGACATGAGTATCATGTGCACAATGCAATCTAGGTGTTATTGATAAGAGCAAAACTTTTGCAAGTAAATACAAGCAAATGCACATTCAATGCAACGTTTGCTAACTGCTTAATGTTTGGTGCATTGGAAAAGGAAAGTACTATGTTTATTCTAGCACGGTGTGGGAAGCGAACTTTTGTTAATCTCCCGCGGCCTTCCAATACATATTCGTTGGTTCCCGAAGTTATGGCTGGTTAATTAATTATAACTACGCATTTCGATTTCTATGTACTTCGTTTCCTCAACATTCTAGTTGTCTATTTGATAAGATTATGTTGACTCATAGGTCTATCGATAATAATTCATTCCAGTAATATGTTAGGGTCTCAGTATTTAAGTCTTAACTCTTATGCGGAGTCTAAACTCTTGAATTTCAATTTATGTGACAACCGATGTGATTAATAAATAATTTAGTGCGATTTCTACAATTACTCTTAAGATACTTTTTTTAGATTTTGCGGGATATGATACGAGAAAAGTATAAATACATTATAACCTCATAAATTGAGTAAATATTAATATATCGATAAATTAATAATATTTTAATATTTAAAGATAATATCAGGCTCATAATATAAGCTTTTATCAAGTATGATAGTATAATTAAATAATACAGTGATTCTGTCAAACTATATGATATGATTTTGATTTTATCTTAATTGAAAGAAACAATCATATGATATTCTTTTCACTAGATTGCTGAAATATAAGTGTGCAACCCAAGAGGGGGGGTGAATTGGAAATTTAAAAATTATTTTAGCAAATCCACACACAAACAATCTAATGTCTTAATAAAAATTGAAAGCAATAAGTTTAATAAAGGCACAATAATTAAAGAGTAAGAGAGAAGAGAAACAAACACACAGATTTTTACGTGGTTCGGCAATCCCCGCCTACGTCCACGCCTCCAAGCAATCCAAGCTTGAGGATTTCACTATTCAAGCCTTTCCGAGGCTTCAACCGATTACAATTGACTTTGAGGTGTCAATAAACCTTTACAACGAACAAATTATCTCCCAATCTCTTCACTCAAGTGTCTCACACACTCCAATTCTTACAATTGAAATAAAGAAATGAAAGTTACAATAAAACTTACTCAATGAGTAGATATTCAAAGATGAAGAACAATGAATGATTCAATGTATGTAGTTTGCAAGTTTGAAGGCTCAAGATATCTCGTGTGCTTTTTGTTTTTGCTTGTTGGAGAGCTTCAAATTGAGTTGGATTTGAGTTCAAAAACTAGCTGTTACTCACGTTCCAGGCGTATTCGATTTGCCGTTTATGGAATCCGGTAAGCCGGATTTATGTTACCGTTAAGGCAAAAATTTGAATTTTGCCTATCCGGCTTGCAGGTTACGGAATCCAATAAGCCGTTTTCGTTCTAAACGCTTACTGCCCGTATCCGGATTTTCAGTTTTCAGAATCCGGATAGCCGCTTGCTACAGTAACCTGCTACAATGAAATATTTCTCAAATTTTCAATTTGACCCCAAAACTTTATAAAATTATAGTATGGCCCAAAACGTTATGAAACTTTATAAATAAGTCCAATTTCAGAATTTCTAAGTAATGCTTCGTTAATCCCAAAACTTTTTGAAATTATGATTTCGCCCAAATTATGATTTCTCCTAATCTCTTCACTCAAGTGTCTCACACACTCAAATTCTTACAATTGAAATAAAGAAATGAAAGTTACAATAAAACTCACTCAATTAGTAGATATTCAAAGATGAAGAACAATGAATGATTCAATGTATGTAGTTTGCAAGTTTGAAGGCTCAAGATATCTCGTGTGCTTTTTGTTTTTGCTTGTTGGAGAGCTTCAAAATGAGTTGGATTTGAGTTCTTATAGTTTGAGCTCAAAAACTAGCTGTTACTCACGTTCCAGGCGTATTCGGTTTGCCGTTTATGAAATCCGATAGGCCGGATTTATGTTACCGTTAAGGCAAAAATTTGAATTTTGCCTATCCGGCTTGCCGGTTACGGAATCCGGTAAGCCGTTTGCGTTCTGGATGCTTACTGCCCGTATCCAGATTTTCAGTTTTCAGAATCCGGATAGCCGCTTGCTACAGTAACCTGCTACAATGAAATATTTCTCAAATTTTTAGTTTGACCCCAAAACTTTATAAAACTGTAGTATGGCCCAAAACGTTATGAAACTTTACAAATAAGTCCAATTTCAGAATTTCTAAGTAATGCTTCGTTAATCCCAAAACTTTTTAAAATTATGATTTTGCCTAAACTTTGTGAAATTATAGAATGACCCAAAAATATTTAAATAGTTTCAAATAGGTCCAAATCCGAAATTTAAAACACTATCAAAGATTTTGAAATTACTTTCATTTTAGTCCAAAATGCTTTAATTCCATAACATCATTTTCTTATTATAAAAGCACAATTCATAAATCTTTACTTAATAAATACATGTGGTTTGTTATCATCAAAATCAATATTTATAGCCATATAGGCTAACAATCTCCTCATTTTTTATGATGACAAAACACATTAAAAACTTTAATCTTGTTATGAAAAAGCTCCCCCTTAATCAATGCAAGTTAAAAAAAATGATTTGAAAATTGTTTAACAAAAACTCCCCCTGCATACATGTTCCCCCTAAATACATGCATATTTTCATAACACATATTAAATCATTCTCCCCCTTCATTATCAAAAAGAATAAAGGCTCCCCCTATCAATCATCAAAATCGCAACATAAGCACATTAGTAAAAAAAATATCCATAAGCATAAGAAAATCCATATAATCCATAATGATCAATCAAAACAAATCCATAACATCCAACATAAATAGTCACAACAAATCCATATCATCCAAAACAAATGCATAAACCAAAAAGCATAATAACCATCCATAGAGTTGAAAATAAAAGAACACACAATGCAGTAAATGAAATGTATGTGTGTCCAAGTACAAGCATAAGATACTACTCAGGTGGTGAGGATGGAGGTGACGGAGGTGGAAACGAATATGGAATGCCGAAGTGCTAAAAGAGGAGGCGTTGTCCATGAATGAGCTACTGCTGCTGCTGCTCCTGCTGAAGCTCAGTCTGCCGCACCGAAAGTATCCGCACCTCATCCATAAGCTGCTGAAGAGTAACATCTCCAGAGATAGGAGGCCGTGGAGGTGATGAAACGGATGCAGATGCACTAGGAGCCGAAGCAACCGTAGAAGAAACTTGGCGTCTACGTTGCCCTCGAAAAGAGAGTGAGAATACTGGAAGCTGATCAGTTGGAATCACAGCATTAAGTGGCCGATCATCACTTGGGGCTAGAAAGGTAAACTTGTTATCGTTGTATTTGACCCAAGTGCCATCCTTCCACTCAAAGCCTAATCCAACAATAACCTCATCCCCAATACCCTTGGACGGCCTACAAGATAGTTCTAGAATCGGCACTTCAAAGAATTTAAGAATTCGGGTAATAAAGTGACCATAAGGAAGAGAGCGGGTAATCAAGGCAGGAATGCTCAACATGGTGCGGATAATTGAATAGCCCAAGTCAACCGGGCGACCTCTAAGAATACAGTCAATCATGGCCACATCCATATGAGAAACCTCATCCAAATGTCCTGATCTAAGAAGTACAATGGACCGGATGGTACGAAGTAAAAAATAAGTTTGAAGACAAAGACACTGAGTACGGAAATGAATGGTACAGTCTTTAACAGAAAGATCATTACACCGATAAATATTACGAATGGCATCAACATGAACATAGTCATCAATATCAGGAGGTTTCCTAAGAGAAAAAATGTCCAGTCCATCATCGGAAGATCCTAGGATGGAGTTCAACTCCGAATCATCAAATTCAATCAAAACTCCTCCAACTGTGGTGATTACTCGATTTTCTTTCTCCGCGGAACAATCCATATTCGAGTAAAATACTTTCACCAAGTCGGGATACACATTCTCCTCAATCAACAATGCATCAATCCAACCAACATCTCCCAACAATTGAAATAGATTTCTATGACTAATCTGGAGAGTATGCAAAACATCCGGTAAAATAAAGAAAGTGTTGAGTACTTTACAAGTCCGAAAGTTTTGTTGGAACCTTTTGATCAAGTGTTGCTTGTTCTGAAAATGAATGGACTTAAAGGTGGATTGACTGGAGGTGCCCCTTGCTTCTCGTGGCCGTGTGGATGGTTGAACCGGTTCTTTGCCTTTTCTTCAAACCGACCGAGAGCTTGACATTTAGATTTGGTTGATTTTGAGTTAAAAAGGATAAGGAGAATGATGATGATGAAGATTGAGAGTGATTTGGAGAAGAAAATTGGATCAAAAACGACTTGAGAGAGAGAAATCTAGAGAGAGAAAAAAATGGCTCAAAACTTAGGTTAAAAATGGGATCTAAAGATTTAGATGTTCAAAATGAATTCCAAGGATGGTTTTGAGTTCTTAATGAGATGGAGAATGATTTTTTAGATTCAATTTGATGTGAAAAGGATAGAAAATGAAGGATTTTGGAGTGAAAAAGAGAGAGAATGAGAATGGTTTTTAGAGAGATAAAGAACTGGTTTTCCGAATGCATGAGGAAGAGGATGAACAACTTAAAAGGGTCACGTATCCGGCTTGCTGGATTTTCTAACCGGTAAGCCGGTTAGCGAGTAGAATTGGAGAAATCCGAAACCGGCTTTCCGAATTTGAAATCTGGTAAACCGGATATAGACCCGAGAGCCGCAAGAGGCAATTCGGCTTGCCGGTTTCCTTAACCGACTGGCCGGTTTCGAGAGCCTCCAAAAATCCGGTTTTCCGGATTGTCTTGAACCGGAAATCCGGTGTTGTTCCAGAAAGCATGCACGCGAATTCGGCTTTCCGGTTTTGCTAACCGGTAGACCGGTTGTGAGGCAGAGAGTTGGCTTCCAAATTCGGTTTTCCAGATTGAAGATCCTGTAGACCAGTTATGAGGCAGAGATGAAGCTTAGCAAATCCGGTTGTCCGAATATTGTCTCGAGAGCAACCAAAGCTAATTCGATTTTTCGGATTGAGAATCCGGTTATCCGAAATTTGTCCCGAGAGAGATCAATAAAAAAAAATGTTTTTCCAGATGAATGGAAATGGAATATTTACTAGCTCTTATACTTGTACTACACACACTATTTCATTTCCGGCCTTAAAAATTGATTAATTTTAAATCATTTTGAGACTTAAAATTTTTCAATAAAGTCATTTAATACATGAAAAACAAATCATAAAATCATAAATTTACAAGCATATCAAGTTGTCTAATTCATAAAGCATAAATCCATATGATAACAAACATATCAAGCCATGTAGTAAAACATGAATTAAGATTCAATATTCATCATTCCAAGCTCATGTCTTATCTTTATAAAATGCTCTTCGCTAAGAGGTTTTGTAAATATATCCGCAAGTTGATTTTTCAGTGGAAACAAATTTAATTACCACATCTCCTTTTTGAACAAAATCTCTAAGGAAATGATGTCTAATTTCTATATGCTTAGTCCTAGAATGTTGAATAGGATTCTTATAGAGATTTATAGCACTAGTATTGTCACATAAGATATGAATTTGATCAAGCTTAATACCATAATCTCTAAGAGTTTGTTTCATCCATAGAATTTGTGCACAACAACTACCTGCGGCAATATATTCTACCTCGGTGGTTGAAAGCGCAACCGAGTTTTGTTTCTTACTAAACCAAGAGACAAGAGAATGGCTTAGGAAGTGACATGTTCCACTAGTACTTTTTCTATCAACCTTATACCCAGCAAAATTGGCATCCGAATAACAAGTTAAATCAATATGAATTCCTTTAGGATACCAAAGGCCAAGATTAATAGTGCCAATTAAATATCGAAAAATGCGTTTGACAGCAAGCATGTGAGACTCTTTAGGACAAGATTGAAATCTAGCACACAAGTAAACACTAAACATAATATCAGGCCTACTAGCAGTCAAGTAGAGTAAGGATCTGATCATACCTCGATATGTCTTGATATCAACTTCCTTACCTTTCTCATCTTTGTCCAGCTTGATAGTAGTACTCATAGGAGTGCTTTTTGCCATTCCATTATCATAGCCAAATCTTTTGAGTGGATCTTTCACGTACTTGGCTTGGTTTATGAAAATTCCTTCCTCATTTTGTTTGATTTGAAGTCCAAGGAAGTAATTCAACTCTCCCATCATACTCATCTCAAATTCTTGGCTCATACATGATAAAAAATCGTTACACAACAACTCATTAGTAGAACCAAAAATAATGTCATCAACATAAATTTGAACAATAAGTATGTCTTGGTTCTTATGCTTAACAAAAAGAGTAGTGTCCACTTTTCCCATTGAAAAATCGTTATCTAACAAGAAATTTTTAAGCCTATCATACCAAGCTCTAGGTGCTTGTTTTAAACCATACAAAGGCTTGGATAACTTATACATATGATCTGAAAATTTTTCATTTTCAAAACTATGAGGTTGTTTCACATAGACTTCCTCCATAATATATCCATTTAAGAAAGCACTCTTGACATCCATTTGATATAAAATAAAATCCTTATGACATGCATATGCTAACAACATCCTAATGGATTCTAACCTTACTACAAGTGCAAAAGTTTCATAAAAATCAATTCATTCTTCTTGGTTGTAACCTTAAGCCACTAACCTAGCTTTATTTTTTACAACCACACCGGATTCATCCATTTTGTTTCTAAATACCAATTTAGTACCTATAATGGATTGATGTTCCGGATTAGGAACTAACTCCCACACATTGTTTCTCTCAAATTGATTCAACTCCTCTTGCACTGCCATAATCTAAGATTCATCGTTTTCCACATCCGCTAAGGATTTTGCTTCAATTTGATAAATAAATGCAGCATGCTCACATGTGTTTCTAAGGGATGACCTAGTGGTAACACCTCGTGAGAGATCTCCTAAAATTACATCCTTAGGGTGAGAGGATACATACCTCCACTCTTGGTTGTAACATTGAGCCACTAATCTAGCTTTATTTTTTACAACCACACCGGATTCATCCATTTTGTTTCTAAATACCCATTTAGTACCTATAATGGATTGATGTTCCGGATTAGGAACTAACTCCCACATATTGTTTCTCTCAAATTGATTCAACTCCTCTTGCATTGCCATAATCCAAGATTTATCGTTTTCTGCATCCGCAAAGGATTTTGGTTTAATTTGAGAAATAAATGCAGCATGCTCACATGTGTTTCTAAGGGATGACCTAGTGGTAACACCTCATGAGGGATCTTCTAAAATTACATCTTTAGGGTGAGAGGATATATACCTCCACTCCTTGGGGAGTGTTTGTGAAGTACCTTCATTTTGCACTGCATTTGTTTCTTCATGATGTTCCTCTTCAATTCCACGGGGCGCATCTTCTTGGTTGTCATTCAATGCTTCTTCTTGTTGTTCTTCTTCTGCATTATCATCAACAACAACTTTCTCCGTAGAGGAGGGGTTAGACTCATCAAATGTAACATGCATAGATTCTTCCACAACTAAAGTTTTTTTTATTATAAACTCTATAAGCTTTGTTTGAATTTGAATAACCAAGAAAAATGCCAACATCAGATTTTGGATCAAATTTACCAAGATTATCTTTTGTGTTCAAAACAAAACATTTGCATCAAAAAACTTTAAAATAACCAATGTTGGGTTTTCTATCTTTCCAAAGCTCATATGGAGTTTTATTAAGATTAGGTCTAATCAACACCCGATTTAAAACATAACAAGCGGTGTTGACGGCTTCAGCCAAAAAATACTTAGGCAAAGAGTTTTCATTCAACATGGTCCTAGCCATTTCTTGAATAGACCTATTCTTTCTCTCTACTACATTTTGTTGTGGAGTCCTAGGTGATGAAAATTAATGTTCAATGCCAAAATCATTACAAAAATTTTCAAATGCATGATTTTTAAATTCTCCACCATGATCACTTCTAATACAAGAAATATAATAACTTTTTTCATTTTGAACCTTTTTATAGAAAATTCAAAATGCATCAATGGCATCATCCTTATTAGCCAAGAACAATACCCATGTGTATCTAGAATAATCATCCACAATTACAAATGCATAAAATTTGCAACTTAAACTAGCATATCTAGAAGGTCCAAATAAATTTATATGAAGCAATTGAAGTGGTTTTGAAGTGGAGACACGATTCTTGCTTTTAAAGGAAGTTTTGATTTGTTTTCCAAATTGGCATGCTTCACAAGTTCTATCTTTTTTAAAATTGATTTTTGGAAGACCTTTTACTAAATCATTTTTCACGATTTTGAAATTAAATCCATGCTTGCATGACCTAATCTTCTATGCCACAACCAACCATCATTATGCAATGCGGAGAGACATTTCTTATTTGTTGATGCACAATCTATATTAATGGTATAAACATTAACACATCTATTTCCTACAAACAAGACTTTCCCATCACATGCATTCTCAATAACACACTTTGATTCATAAAAAATAACTCTATATCTTTTATCACATAATTGACTAATACTAGGCAAATTGTGTTTCAAGTTTTCAACCAAACACATATTTTCAATGAGAGTAGAGGATACATTACCTACATTTCCAATCCCAATGATTTTTCCTTTTGAATTATCCCCAAATGAAACATCTCCACCATTTTCGATCTTAGTAAAGCTTGAAAACCAAGAATAATTCCCTATCATGTGTCTTGAACAACCGCTGACTAAGTACAACTTATTCTTCTTCTTTTTTGAGCCCTGTAGAAAAAATCTCAAGTTTTAGGTACTCAAACCTTTTTGGGTCCTTGAGAGTTAGCAAGGGTTCCTTTCGGAACCCAAACACATTTCATACCATAATATGCATTTCTCTTCACTGCACATCTATTTTTCATATGGCCATCTTGATTGCAATAATGACATACAATTTTACTGTTAATAAATGTATTCTTCATAAAATAACTCTTGTAAAATTTTTGTTTCAAATTCGGTTTATAACCTATGCCACTTTTGTCAAATATACACTTTTGTGAGTTTAGCAAATTGTCCAACATCTTTTGCCCATTTGTGAATTTTAGCACAATTTCATTTAGTTCATTGCTCTTCTTTCTAAGCATTTCATTCTCATTTTTCAAGTCATTCATGTGTGACTCTAAGTGCTCATGTGAGGTGCTAGAATTCTCAAATAATGCAATACTATCACGCAATGTTTTATTTTATAATTCTAGGCATGTAATCTTTGCACTAAATGAATCATTTTCATTCTTAAGCTCTATCATCTTCTTTTTAAGACATATATTCTTTTTACCAATCTTCATTAGCTCATCATGGAAATCCTTAAAAGCATCATGCAATTCATCATATGTAGGAAGAACACTTACCTCATCAAGTTCATCACATGATTCTTTCCCAATAGCCATAAGAGCTAAGTTTGTCATTTCTTATTGCTCATCATCGTCACTTGTTTCCTCATCACTATCATCCCATGTGGCCACCATAGCCTTTTTCTTGAATTTGTTGAGAAGAGGACATTCCGGTCGTATGTGTCCGGGCTTCTTGCATTCATAACAAATGATTGGCTCATTCTATTCCTTCTTATTCTTGTAGCCTCTGAACTTTCTCTACTCATTGTTCTTTTTGTAAAATTTTCTGAATCTTCTAGCCAACATAGCCAGCTCCTCATCATTTATTTCGCTTTCCTCATCACTCTCATGTTTTGAAGCCTTCAGAGCAATGTTTTTCTTCTTTTCCTCATGCACTTTTTCAGCTGCCAAATCTTCTTCATATGAAATAAGAGAGCCAATTAAATCATCAATAGGTAATATATTTAAATCATTGGCTTCCTCAATGGCAGTCCTTTTTTGTCTCCATTCCTTAGGTAGTGACCTAATGATTTTCTTGACTTTTTCGCTATTTGAAAAAGTCTTTCCTAGGGCTCCTAGAGTGTTCACTATGTCCGTGAATCTAGTATACATAGAGTACACATTTTCATTTTGTTCATTTAGAACAATTCGTATTGTCGAGTGTACCTACTTATTTTAGATTCTTTCACTTGGTTCGTGCCTTCATAGACAACCTCAAGTTTGTGCCAAATCTCATTAGCACTTTCGCAACTAGACACTCTATGAAACTCTTTCTTATCTAAAGCACAAAACAAGGTATTCATAGCCTTGGAATTTAGAGAAGCTTTTCTCTTTTCGAAATCATTCCAATCCCGTGAAGGTTTTGGAATATCTTCTTCTACTTCATTTTTAGTCAAAGGCATGAAAGGACCATCATTAACGATTTCTCAAATCTCATAATCTAAGGCTTACAAGTAAATTCTCATCCTAGTTTTCCAATATGGGTAATCGTTTCCATCAAAGTAAGGTGGTTTAGTAGTGGACTGCCCTTCCCTAAATGTGGAATCATTTTGAGTTGCCATTGATCTTTAGCTCTAGATTGTTAAATCTAAATAAGAGCACCTTGCTCTGATACCAAATGAAATATAAGCGTGCAACCTAAGAGGGGGGGTGAATTGGAAATTTAAAAATTATCCTAGCAAATCCACACAACAAACAATCTAATGCCTTAATAAAAATTGAAAGTAATAAGTTTAATAAAGGCACAATAATTAAAGAGTAAAGGAGAAGAGAAACAAACACATGGATTTTTACGTGGTTCGGTAATCTCCGCCTACGTCCACGCCTCCAAGCAATCCAAGCTTGAGGATTTCACTATCCAAGCCTTTTCGAGACTTCAACCGATTACAATTGACTTCAAGGTGTCAATAAACCTTTACAACGAAGAAATTATCTCCCAATCTCTTCACTCAAGTGTCTCACACACTCAAATTCTTACAATTGAAATGAAGAAATGAAAGTTACAATGAAACTCACTCAATGAGTAGATATTCAAAGATGAAGAACAATGAATGATTCAATGTATGTAGTTTGCAAGTTTGAAGGCTCAAGATATCTCGTGTGCTTTTTGTTTTTACTTGTTGGAGAGCTTCAAAATGAGTTGGATTTGAGTTCTTATAGTTTGAGCTCAAAAACTAGTCGTTACTCACATTCCAGGCGTATCCGGTTTACCGTTTATGGAATCCGGTAAGCCGAATTTATGTTACCGTTAAGGCAAAAATTTGAATTTTGCCTATCCGGCTTGCCGGTTACGGAATCCGATAAGCTGTTTTCGTTCTGGACGCTTACTGCCCGTATCCGGATTTCCGGTTTTCAAAATCCGGATAGCCGCTTGCTACAGTAACCTACTACAGTGAAATATTTCTCAAATTTTCAGTTTGACCCTAAAACTTTATAAAACTATAGTATGACCCAAAATGTTATGAAACTTTGCAAATAAGTCCAATTTCAGAACTTCTAAGTAATGCTTCGTTAATCCCAAAACTTTCTGAAATTATGATTTCTCCCAAACTTTGTGAAATTATAGAATGACCCAAAAACATTTAAATAGTTTCAAATAGGTCCAAATCCGAAATTTAAACACTATCAAAGATTTTGAAATTACTTTCATTTTAATCCAAAATGCTTTAATTCCATAACATCATTTTCTTATTATAAAAGCACAATTCATAAATCTTCACTTAATAAATACATGTGGTTTGTTATCATCAAAATCAATATTTATAGCCATATAGGCTAACAATTGCATGGCTGGATAGCAATTATTCAGTAACTCATCGGAGAAGACTATTTGGAGGTGACATATTAACTAATCTCTCTCTTATTTTTCTTAACATGGCATATAGAATACAACAATAACCAATGTAGCACATAGAATATAACAATAACCAATGAAATATGTGAAGCATTATGTCATTATAACAAAGAAAATCATAAACATATCATACGTATTTATTTTTAAATTAATTCGTTATTAATTTTTATATTAGTTGGGTCTTATAGAAAAATAAAAAATTTTTTAAAATTTTATTATATAATAAATTTATCAAATTATTAATTACCATATTAGCTTGGGATCGATAAAATTATTATTTATATCGAGATTATCAATTTATTGAGCTTTAATTTATTAAAATTCTACCGTACTATAATTTCAGACAGGGACACAGGGTGTGACTCCGGGGGGAACCTCAAGAAGATGTGAAAATGTTTAACATTGGGTTGGGTAAGGGCCCAATAACTCACAGTGGATGCAGGGGTTAGTTGGACCCAAATATTGGGCCCCGAAGATTAAACTGTCCAAAATAGTTAAACCATCGCCCCTGGAAACAAACGTAGCGTTTTGGTTGGTAGGCTTTTAAAACACTGCTAACGACGTCGTTGGCATCTCCTCAGCCGCCTAAGTTAAGGATTCAGGGTTGGTTTATGCAATTGGCAGAAAACCGCCCGGAAACGAAACGACCTTCAAGGGAAAAAAAAAAAAAAGAAAAAAAGAAAAAGGAAAATCCAGTTGTTTTCACTCCAGCTGCAGCTCACTAGCTCATTCCTGAAAGAAAGAAACTTTCTTTTCCAAATTTTCATGTTCAATCTCCGTCAAATCCCCTGAAATGTCACTCTCTTCGTGTCTCAAGAGTCACCCTTGGCCTCTCCCACGACAATCCCTCCTCCCTTTATCTTCCAAACCCACCACCATTTCTTTTGCCTCCACACAACACCATGACCATCAGCAACTCACCTCACTATCATCTTCATCTTCCACTTTCTCTCGTCAACTCCCTTCCAATTTCACTTCAACTCAACTCCTCGACGCTCTCCGTCGCCAACGCGACGAGTCCTCAGCACTCCGCTTGTTCACTTGGGCCTCTAAGCAGCCCAATTTCGCACCCAATTCCTCTCTCTACGAAGAACTACTGACCAAACTCGGAAAGGTCGGCGCTTTTGATTCCATGAGACGCATTTTAGAAGATATGAAACTCTCCGGCTGTCAAATTCGTACAGGTACTTTCTTGATTTTCGTAGAAAGTTATGCTAAATTTGACATGTACAATGAGATTTTAGAAGTAACCCAGTTGATGAAGGACGATTTTGGATTGGAACCCAACACCCACTTTTATAATCACTTGTTGAATGTTCTTGTTGATGGGAATAAGTTAAAACTAGTTGAAACTGCTCATGCTGATATGGTTAGTAGAGGGATTAAGCCTGATGTTTCTACATTTAATATATTGATTAAGGCTTTATGTAAGGCTCATCAAATTAGGCCTGCTATTTTGATGATGGAAGAGATGCCTGGCTATGGTTTGGCCCCAGATGAGAGAACGTTTACGACGTTAATGCAAGGGTTGATTGAGGAAGGTAACTTGGATGGTGCGTTGAGGATTAGAGAGCAAATGGTGGAGCACGGATGCCTGGTTACTAATGTGACTGTTAATGTTTTAGTTCATGGGTTTTGTAAAGAGGGAAGGATTGAGGATGCGTTAAGTTTTATACAAGAGATGGTGAGTGAAGGATTTAATCCTGATCAGTTTACGTACAATACTTTGGTGAATGGTTTATGCAAAGTGGGACATGTCAAGCAAGCGTTGGAGGTCATGGACATGATGCTTCAAGAGGGGTTTGATCCTGATGTTTTTACATATAATTCTTTGATTTCTGGATTGTGTAAATTGGGTGAAGTTGAGGAGGCTGTGGAGATTCTCAATCAGATGATTTTGAGGGATTGTTCGCCTAATACCATTACTTATAATACTCTGATTAGCACCTTGTGCAAGGAGAACCAAGTTGAAGAAGCTACGGAACTTGCTCGTGTCCTCACAAGCAAGGGAATTTTGCCTGATGTTTGTACATTCAATTCTCTGATACAAGGTCTCTGCTTGACTAGTAATTTTGATTTAGCAATGGAATTGTTTCAGGAGATGAAGACTAAAGGGTGCCAACCTGATGAATTTACTTACAATATGTTGATAGACAGCCTTTGTTCTAGAGGGATGCTGGAGGAAGCTCTAAAACTGTTAAAAGAAATGGAATCAAGTGGCTGCGCAAGGAATGTGGTGACATATAATACTTTGATTGATGGGTTTTGCAAACTCAAAAGAATTGAAGAAGCAGAGGAGATCTTTGATGAGATGGAAATCCAAGGGATTTCACGAAATTCTGTGACCTACAACACCCTTATCGATGGTCTTTGTAAGAGCAGGAGGGTGGAAGATGCTGCTCAGCTTATGGACCAGATGATAATGGAAGGGTTAAAACCTGATAAATTTACCTACAATTCCCTTCTTACCTACTACTGTCGGGCGGGCGACATAAAAAGGGCTGCAGATATTGTCCAAAATATGACTTCAAATGGGTGTGAACCAGATATTGTTACGTATGGAACCTTAATTGGGGGGCTGTGTAAGGCTGGTAGAGTTGAGGTTGCAAGTAAACTCTTGAGGTCAATTCAGATGAAAGGAATTGTTTTGACTCCACAAGCTTATAACCCTGTGATTCAAGCTCTCTTTAGACGAAAAAGAACAACCGAAGCTATGAGGCTTTTCCGAGAAATGATGGAGAAGGCTGATCCTCCTGATGCTCTTACCTACAAGCATGTTTTCCGTGGGCTCTGTAATGGTGGAGGACCAATTGGAGAAGCCGTTGATTTTGTGATAGAGATGTTAGGGAGAGGATTTCTCCCAGAGTTCTCATCATTCTACATGTTGGCTGAAGGACTTGTTTCTTTAGGGAAGGAGGAAACTTTGGTTGAGCTTATTGATATGGTCATGGATAAAGCAAAATTCTCAGACCGAGAAACTTCAATGGTAAGGGGATTTCTCAAAATCCGGAAGTTTCAAGATGCATTGGCCACTTTCGGTGACATCTTGGATAGTCGGATGCCCAGAAAAACTTTCCGGTCAAGATCAAAATATTTTTAGTGTTGACTGACTTACTAGTGGAATGGACAGAAGCCACATATTTTCCTCCCTCGTTGCTTATATGAAGTTTGGTATTGAACGTTTTCTCAAAGAGAACTCTCGGGATGTTGATGCAGAGCAGACATAATGAAAGAAATGAAAAAAATTTTGAGTTTGCTCAATTGGTGCTCGGGGCATGACCTGCACACCGTGGTAGTGTTGGTGTTGTTTATATTTCTGGCTTTAAGCTCAGAACGGTATTTACTTCTGTATCCAATTTCTGTTACTGATGTCAATTTTCCAATCTCTAGAAATGTAAGATCGGCTATTTGGCTTATTAGATTTATTGATATAATTGGCAGGCTTGACCATGAATCATAGCTTTTAAATCACCATTCTTGATTAGGTAAAAAATCCTGAAATCAGGGAGGCATCATGTTCTTTTTAAATTAAATTTTATTTCAGTAAAAGTCAAATTTATGTCTGTACTAATTTGACCCTTCAAAAAATGGGGGAAAAAAAATGTAACCACATAATTTGATAGGAGATACCCTCATCATATGCACTCATTCATATTCATTCACATTTTTCATTTAGAAAATTATTTTTATACCACTTCTATTTTATCATATATACATTTAATTATCATAAAATTTTAACATTTTTTACATTATTTTTGTTTTTAAACTTGTATCAATTAATTACTTTAACACCAATAATCTAAATAAAATAATCATTTTATTCTTAAATGAATTAAAAAGTATTTATCCTATAAAATTTTGAAAATAAAAAATTATAACTACCATTTAATTAGTTGATAAAATATCTTGAAAAACTGGGTGTGTGAGTACCATTTAATTATTGATAATATATATATATATATATTTTTAATCCTTTTGACTTTAAAAACGCGTGATACTCATCTCAAATATTTTTCTTTTTTTCTTTTTAATCAATCATACAATTACAATTATCAATCGATTTTCATTGTTTAAATTAATCACCAAAGTAATAATAGTCTAAACCAACTTTGATTAATAAAAAAATTATTTCAAAAGTTATCATTTAAAAATTATAATTATAAAAATTAACATCATGAATTTTTTATATTTATCTTAAATTTAAAGGTATTCTTGTTATTATAATTTTTTATTTTTAAAAATTTTGTAGGATAAAATATTTTTAAAGGTATTCTTGTTATTATATTAAAATTTTATAGTGGTTAAATATACATATAATAAAATAAAAATAATATATATATATATATGGGGTCAACATTGTCAGGTTGGCCTTCACCAAATAATGAAATAAAATAACTTCGAACTTGGAAATTAAACTATTATTATTATTATATGATCATAGAACGGCCATAAATCGTTGAAAATGACCAAAAATATATATATATATCAAAGGAATCAATTGCGTAGCGCTTGGTTTCAACGAGGGCCAAATCAGATTCCAGAATCAAGAGATTCAAGAAAATATCATGGCTACCAAAAGAAACAATAATTCATAATTTATTTTAATATAAATATTTACATTTAAAAAATTAAAAAAACGACCGTCCATTGTGCCGTCGTTTTCTTAACCGTCGGTTGTTACTCTTAAAAAGGCTTTCCACGCTTCGATTATTTCAAAGCGTCCCTCCCTCCGTTTGATTCCCAAATAATCCTTCCAAATTTCAAAAACAACGACATTTAAAAATCCGATGAACTTATTTTATCGCTGAACCGATTTAATCAGTCATTTAAAAATCCGATGAACTTATTTAATTTCTGAACCAAAACTCTTTTACATGTCTTGTAGTACACAAGATTCTAGCCGGCACTCGCCGTGTTTTTGGTCCCACTCGTTTGTACTACCTTCACTCGCTTCTCGTATATATTATGTAGCGATTTCACCATCAGATTGATCTCGAAACTCCAAGCGAAAAAAAAGGGGGGGAAAAAAGAAAAAAAATGGAGTCCGTAGATTCTCGCGATGAAGAAGCACCTCTTGTTGCTGATAGCTTGCAAGTTCTTACTCCAAAGAACTACACGCGTGATGTTCACATCCTCAGCTGCGCGTTTCTTTTGATTTTTCTCGCTTATGGGGCTGCTCAGAATTTAGAAACTACTGTTAATACCGTTGAGTAGCTGCCCCTGCCCCTGCCCCTGGACGCTTTCTAGTTTTTGAGCTTACAAATTGATTTTTTATTTGTTGCAGGAGGGGAACTTGGGAACGATTTCGCTTGGGATATTGTACACGTCGTTCACGTGTTTCTCTCTAGTTGCTTCATTGGTGGTTCGAGTGTTGGGTTCCAAGAACGCTCTGATCCTTGGGACTACTGGGTATTGGCTATTCGTGGCTGCCAATTTGTTCCCTTCGTGGTACTGTGCACTCACCTCACGTCTATGTTTCAATTTAGAATTTGGATCTAATACTGAGCTGACCTCTGCCCTACCGAGCAATGAATCCTAATCGTTTGATTAAATTTTGTAGTAGTTAAAATGTTATTTAGGACAATGTTCGTAACTGTTGTGCTTCTGCTTAACTTTGAAACCACACCAGCTAATAAGTTTAGTAAACACTCACTTTTACTTCCCAGTCCCCCCCAAAAAAAAAACACTAAAACTTTATTTATTTATTTATTTTTTCTGAAGGTACACTATGGTGCCGGCATCGTTGTATCTTGGATTTGCTGCTTCTATAATATGGGTTGGAGAGGTGTGGATGGTGTTTTTGGATTCTCTTCTTTAATAATATTCTCAAATGGGAATTTTCTATGAAGTAACTAAAGTGATAGAAATCTGTTATGATCTATTAGGGAACATATCTCACTTCCGCTGCACTCAGTCATGCAAGCAATCACAAGTTGCATGAAGGAACGGTGATTGGCAGCTTCAATGGAGAATTTTGGGGAATGTTTGCCAGCCACCAGGTGCTCTTTCAGTCTAAATGCATTTTCTTTAATTGATGATTTTTTATTTTGTCGTCGCTGTTCTTAATGTTGAATACCATTTTCCTCCCAATTTTGGCAGTTTGTTGGAAATCTTATCACACTTGCGGTGCTCAAAGACGATAAGGCATGTGCTGCCCTTCTAGTTAAGCTTTTGGTTTTGGACAATAAGAAGATGATATTCTGATTAACATAGAGGAAATTCATGTTAGCATTTGAACATAATTGTGTACGGCTGTGATGTTTGTTACAGATCTGACCTTCTCAATCAAGACTGATTCAGGAACATGTTTAATTTAGACAGACATTCTGGCACATAATTTGCTAGATGATTAACTTTTTAAGCCTGACATTGCAACTTATTTTATTTCCTTTGTAAACTGCTTCCTATTAATTTTCCATTACATACTGCAGGGTGGAAGTACCAGTGGCACCACTTTATTGTTCATTGTGTTTCTTGGCGTTATCACATTGGGCACCATACTCATGTGCTTCTTACGTAAAGAGGAAGATAAAGGAGAAAAGGAAACAGCAGATGCTTCTGTAAATTTCTATTCGTACTTAGTGTCTTTATCGAAGTCAATTACCACTCTTCTGGCTGATGTACGGATGCTACTGATCATTCCCCTTTTTGCATATTCAGGATTACAACAAGCATTTGTATGGTAATAATCAGTTAAACTTCATATCTGTTCTTTGTATTGCCTTTTCATTAACATTTTTATTCTTTATAGTTCAATTATCTAATTTAGTTTCTCCAATAATCGCACTATGTCTTCTTCTGTAGGGCTGAATTTACAAAGGAGATTGTAACTCCAGCACTTGGTGTTTCTGGTGTAGGTGGTGCAATGGCAGTTTATGGAGCTTTTGATGCAATAGTAAGTATGAGACTGCAGAAATTCACAATTTCATGCAATGAACAGCTTGGCAATTTTTGTGTTCCAAAGGAATCTTTTTCTCATTGCCAATTGTTTATGCCTTGCGCTGTGCTATATGCTCTTGTTTTGGTCATCGTGTCTTCAGAACAATGTCTTGAGTGCTCTTGCAATCACAAACCTTTACCTGCAACCAATTGACTCACTGTGAATATATATTTTAAACACAAAATATAGCTCCTTGATGCTCGAAGCAATTGTTCCAAGATTCTGTTTTCGGTAAAGCTGAGTATTGTCATACTTCCATTTGCTGTATATTGGAAGTAATTTAATGTTTATGCTGAAGTACTGTTTGCATTTCTGTTTGAGTCAATTTGGCAAATAAATATCCATTAATTGGATTCAGTCTCTGCTTGGTTTCGCCACTTTTTTCAGTGTTCACTTGCTGCTGGTCGACTTACCACTGGTCTTCCATCTATCACTTTTATAGTTTCTGGTGGAGCTATTGCTCAGGTGGTTGTATTTCTCTGGATTCTGATAAATTACAGGTTAGTGTTGTGTACTCCTGTTACACTGTGTTGTGTACTCCTGTTACATTGAAGTTTTTCAGAACTTGAAGGTTGTTTTGTAGTAGTGTGAGCTTGAATGTATTAATATTTTTCCATCTCCTTGATTCACTGTCTTCCTATAGGGTAACTAGTGGAGTACTTGGCACTCTATATCCACTTATCATGGCAGCTTTGTTGGGCATTGGTGATGGAGTGCTCAATACACAGCTTAGTGCTTTGCTTGGGATACTCTTTAAGCACGATACGGTAACAGCTAATCCTACTTTAATAAGACAAATACTTGTTTGGTAGGTGACTATGAATATGAATTTCCTTTTAGTCAGTCAGTCTACCTCATAATCTTCAGGAACACCCAAGGATACGATGGCAATGATGAAACTAGTCATATCAGCAATATTCTGCATCAAACTTGCTTATTTTATTTTACCTGGCAAATCATATTCTATTAGGTTCATATTTTTCCATATCCAATCATAAAGGAAAAGAAAATGTAAAAAAATGAAAATTCCACCTACTGTATTAGATGGTTGCTTTGTATATAGGTCTAGAATTCTTGCAAGATGGAGGAGAGACTTTTCTTTTGTGTTATAAATTAGCCAATTAGCTACTATGTTGGTTGGCGTCCTCATTTAACAGATTACGGATAAGTTTATACATGATTCGTTTTTATGCTGATTAGTAAAAGAAGCCTAAATTAGGTCATTGTTTTCTTTTTATTTAATTTGTAATCTCTCCTATAAGTTCTTGTTATTGTGATTTCAATATCTAATTATGAGAGAGATTGCTTCTGGGAACAGGAAGGAGCATTTGCACAGCTCAAGGTCTGGCAGTGTGCTTCAATTGCGGTTGTTTTCTTTATCGGTCCATATATCTCATTGCAGGCGATGCTGATTGTTATGGTTGTGGGTATCTGTGTCTCATTGGTTGGCATTCTGTTTCTTACCATTCAGGTAGAGAAAGCATTCTACTCCTCCAGATCGTGATAATTTAGCAAGCCGATATGAAATTATGAAATCAATGTTGCCGTGAGAATTCATGTGATACCTTGTTTGTTTTTCTGTGCTGTTGTATCTCTGGCTCTGTGTGTAAAATCAGTTCAATCACAAATCTGGTTTCTGTAAAATTTTCATCAAGTAAATTACAGCTTGAAAATCCATGGTGATTTGATCATCCATATGGGAAATATGCTTTCATCAAATTGCAGTGGCTAGCTGAAACCTGTTTCTCCAATCACCAATGTGAATATCTCTTCCTTTTGTAGGCATCAAATTCAAGTCCCCGAATATCCCTGAGGTTTCAACTGAAGTCTGGCTGGACTGCACCTGAATTCCTTTTCAGAATTAGGAAAACAGAATATTAAAAAAAGAAAAGAATATCTGAAAACATAGAAAAGGAACTCACGAGTCTTTTTGTAACGGTTGTGTTTCGGTATCATTTCAAAGAGTAATTTGGCATTTTTCTAGTATCGCAGCTACCGTTACAATCATAACATTTAAAAAAAGAAAAAAGGAACAACATTAATTGCACATGTGACCCTTCAATTCAAATCATAAATCGTCATTTCATTGAGATTAAAGTTCCATTTGAGATTGAGCTTAAAATTTATATCGTGCGGCAGAGCCATTCAGTTGTTCGAGCCCCACGATGTTTAATTCATTCCTCAATTATGGAAAATAACTAAATGAAAATAATTTTTTTAAAAAAAAAATGTAAGTGAAGTAAATGTCTCTTGAATATTAAAGAAGGTTAAGATATGGAAGTACTATATAATATTTAATAATGTAAAACTAGCCATAGTAATTATCTAATTATAAATATATTAGCATTATTCTCATGTAATATGAGTCATAATCTGAGCAATAATCTCATGTAATTAAGCTCCATTTGGGATTAAGGTTAAAATTCAATAAGCGGTTTTTTTTATAATTTTTGTAACAAATAGTATTTGATAGACTTTGTAAAGACTACTTATTTCATGATTTTCTTTATTTTGACAACAACTTTTAAAAACAGATAAAAAGTTGCTTTTCATAAGCAACTTATTAAATTAAAAATTTGAGTATTATTATTGTGACAAGTTTAGGGTGAACGTAATGCATATTACTTTATATTTTATTTTGATTTTGTATTAGTATGATTTTTTTCATATTTTATGTAATAAATTATGAAATTCATTAGATTCTATTTAATTGAGTTTTTCACTTTATGTAATTTTATGTGTTTTTTCACTTTATTAATTTTATGTGTTTTAAAAAGAAAAAGGGCATTTTGACTCAATTTATTAAACATGCTCTGAAAAATAAGAGGCAATTTAAACTTATGTTTATTTTGGTTATTATATAATAAAACAAATCTTTCGAATAAAACTTACCAAATACATGTACTTTGTTTTTTTTAAACTCATAACACCATAGCTTATCAAATACTAAATTAATTTTTTAATCGATTGTCTTTTTCATCCGTACAGTAAAAATAGTTTATTTCACCAACCACCGCTATCTGAGATTGGCCCTATATTTTATCCATGTTGCTATATTTACCAATCATTAAAATAATGATAATGACATCAGATAAATTTTGAAACAATCTCATTAGAGAGAGTTCTGTATTTTATAGTACATTATCTAGCATAAAATTTATATGCTTGTAATTAGTCCATTAATTAATGCATATAAAAACGTTAGTTAATTTGTAATCTGATTTGTTGTATATATCTTAAAATTTTCTCTCCATATTTATTGTACGGTGGAATAATATAATTAATTTACTTAAAGATTATTAAAAAATTAATTTACTACATGCCAGCTAAAGTTTTCCAATGTGTGTTTATCATTAGATTCATTACTCTTTGCAATCTACCACGTAGGCTGTAACTCCCCTAACAGTTATCTGAAACGCCAACTGTTAAAAAACGACACGTGTCCCAATGCCCCCTGCTACCGGTCATAGAGTCGTTGAAGCAACTAGCAGGTGAGCAACGACACTCACGTCATTCCACGGCTCATCGGTCAAGCCACATTATATCACTCAACCAGTAGTTGAAGATTAGGTCCCCTTCCACTCCCCTTTGTTTTTCATTTAAAGCCGCCCCCCTTAACGTTTTGGTTTTTCTCGGATTGGACAACAAATGACGATGTCTCTATCTTTCTTTACTTCCCTGTTTCACAAGATCACATCACGGTGGCCCCTCTTCCTCTACGCTGCCGTGTGGACGGCTCTCCTGACCGCAACCGTCGCCGCGGCGTCGTTTTGGCCAGAGGTCACGTTTGTCTGGTCGATATCTCCCTCCTCTTCATTTTCGAAAGAGTGCGAGGGCGCTGCCGGTGATGCGTCCGTTGCCGTCAGGGTTCCGTTGGACCTGCCGGGAGAGATACTCTGCCTGCCGGCCCACCTGTTTAGGAGATCCAAAATTGACTTGCTTGTCCCTCCGGTTTTTGCGGCCGTTGTCGTGGCTGGGTCCGCCTGGGCGGTCCGAGCGTTAGGCTTGTTTGAGAACGACGACTCCTCTTGACTCTTTCATGAGTAAGTTTTAGGTTCTTTTTTTTTTTTTATAAATTTAATTTCCACCTTCGATAGCAGCCACGTGCAATTTCGTCGTAAACAATTAATTTTGTTGAAAGAAAACAAATAAAAGAAAAAAAGAAGCCTGTACATGATACATCATTTCTTACGACATGAATTTGATTTTATTATAACGAAATAGGACGTTGCTACAAAATAATCAAACACTTGCATTTTACGTTATAAAGGGTATGTCTGGAATCATAAAATAAGTGATTTGATAAACAGAAGCTGATTTAACGTCGTGACCACGCCATTCCGACGGCCTGTATTTGCTTGCACCGTCAGATAATTATTTTATTGACTTTTCTGATTATCAGTACACGCTATGGGTACCGTAGAGGAGAAGCAAAATGTGGGTACATGGACTGTGACTATCGTCGATTACAAGCAACACGTTTATGCGATTGACATCAATCAATTTCTCAAAGCCACTTATGCTTCCATACATAACTAAGCAATTCATTCACACGACACCCCCTTCCATTTCAATCGGTTCCATATATAAACATTAGAATTAACCAGCACTTGAGTCTCTAATTTCACTCGTAGTAAGTCTGTAGTATTGCAATAACCTTATGCTGAGGTTTTTGAAGCCGAGTTAATCATTTTGTTGCTGAAGTCCCACAGTTTTTTTGCCAGCGTTTCATCTCTAGCAAGTGCACTTGGCGGCATCTCATTGCAGTCCAGGAAATATTTTCCGGTTACGCCTTTCAGATTTGGATGTAGAGCTACATAGCACGTTGTGGCTGCCCCCTAGAGCCATTAGTTTCAAAAGGTAACGTTAGTTAGTTAATAATCAGCTGATAAATTTCAATGAGCTCTTAGGAAATTAAGTACCTGAGGTACGTTTTTCCACAGGAAGAATGAGAAAAATTTCAAAAATCCTGCACAAATAAAGATAGTAAGAAAACAAACATCTTAACGCTGCTTGTTTTTACTTTCTGGGATTATATATGATAGAACATACTCATCACAACAGCAGAATGCTTGAAAAGATTCGTCATTATTAGCCCCGGATGAACTGAATTTGCTGTGATATTCACTCCCTCTTCCTGTAACCAAGTTAGTAAAATTATCATGTGACGATATTCATGGGCTACTAAGTTCCTAGTGGTATTGAAATACTGTAACTTATAAGATAAAACTACAACTGTGAAATAAAAGTTAATGGTGTGTAGTGAATGTGACTTTTAAATAATAACTTTGATGGATCAAATTATTTTAGCTTCCAAACCCAACTTCAAAACCAAGCAGGGCCCAACTCAGGAAACAAAAATGATCATCAAATCATTTACTGCGATTACCTGAAATCGTCGCGAGAGCTCATTGGCGTGTAATATGTTAGCTAATTTAGATTGCCCATAAGCCTTTTTGTCAGAGTAACTGAATCAAAATTTATGACGTACATGAGAAGAAATTTTTAGTTGATTAATTATTATTATATGATCAAAACATACCCGGCCCTGTCATTGATCTTCTGAAACCGAATGCCACCTTTGTATGTGTATTGGTGGGCTATTGATGATAGATTCACTATCCTGCCCTCAATACCCGTTTCTTTAGCCGTGCGATTCATTGTGTCCAGAAGCAAATTTGTTAAAAGAAAATGCCCTGCAAAAGTAATATTTAAAGTTGAATACTAATTTAGCTAGTTAATTAATAACAACCAATACAGCTTCAAATTAAAGTATTCACCAATATGATTTGTTGCAAATTGCATCTCTATTCCATCTTCAGAAATCTGGTAGGGACAGAACATGATTCCAGCATTGTTTCTGCATTAAATTAATTTTTGCATGTTATAGTATGCTTTTATTGTTTCTCAGAAACATCAGTAGATAGTTATGTAATATTTCGAGAAAGAGGGGCGAGTAAAATTACATTAAGATGTTGAGGGGAAGATTAAGAGCAATGAAGTTCTGAGCAAAATCTTTAATAGAAGCAATAGAGGAAAGATCAAGTTTCAGAGTATCAACACGAGCAGTGTCATCTTCTTTTAGAATAAGCTGTCTTGCTTCATTTGCAGCTGCCATGTTTCTTGCAGCAATAATAACATGAGCTTTACGTAGAGCCAAGACCCTTGCTGTCTCCAAGCCAATTCCACTTGCCCCTCCTGCAAGCATTTTCCTTCGTCAATTAATTATCCCCAAATATATATCTTAATTGTGTTCAAATATTTTTATCTGAGTTATTATCTTTTTACTGCTTAGGTACGGTAATGACTATACTATAACACTTTACTACTAAATAATTATAAATTTAATTATAACGATTAGTTAACTGTTAATTGATCGCATACATCATGTTGATGTAATAGGGGTAAAGTAAAATCAAAATAACAATTTCATTGAATATGAAGAGTAAAATTATTATTAGAAACATATTACGATTGGTATTGATAAAAAAAAAATGTTAATATACTTTGTATTAATGTTTTTTAAATTCATCAATATTCTTTGTATGTTTTTTCAAGTAAGGGTAAAATTAATATTTTAAAGGTGTTATAACCAACGATTAAGTAACAGTTTTAACAGAAAAATAATAAAATTTAAGATTTTACAATTCTTTAGTAGTAAAATGTTATGCAACAATACTTGTTACACTTATATCTTATATTTCCCAATAACTTAAGCAATAAAAAGATAATAACTTTTTTTTATTTATACATAAATTCTTTTTTATATAAAAAAAGATTCTAGTGCTTTCATTCTTGAGAGAGAGAAAATCAGAGCAATTCTTAAAGCAGAGATCAATATGAAGAACTAAAGAAGATTTACAAAAGCATGCTATTAATATATATTATGAACATTAAAAACATGAGAGTATTTAAAAGAAAGAGAGGACAAAAAGCATAACCAGGTCCATTTTTCGCTCTCTCTCTCTTTTTGTTTTGTTTTGTTTTTTTGTTTTTTTCCTCCCTCTTTTTCTAAGTGTCTACAGTTAAGACACGCTTTGCATACAATAGTTCTTTATTTTTGGAAAAAAAATACAAAAAGAATAATTTAGAAATCACATTGGGTTTAATTATTTTCAAATTGAGTTTTTATAAAACGTTTATTATATTTTGGTTAATTTCTGATCAAACCTGTACTAATGGAAAAATGTCATTTCCCCCCTCATTATAAATCAAACTGGTCAACATATTTTCAATTTAAAAAATGTCACATTAAGAATGTCATTTTCTTTTTTCTAAAAGTAGTATATAAAACACCAATTAAAAAATAATACCAAACACACCCAATTTTTAAAAATTATTTTTGAATCATAAATATGATTGGTAAGTTAAGGGTGCATTTGGTATTATTTTTCAAATGGTGTTTTTGTATTTTTTAATAATAAAAAATTATTAGTTTTGGGTGAATATAAAAACACGATTAGTAACTTATTTTAAAAGTAGTGTTTAAAACAAAAATTGTAAAATTATACTTGGTAGTATTTATGAAGCAATTATATTAAATAAAAGATATTTGGGACCCTTTTTTTTTCTAATTGCTGTGAAATTTTAAATAAAAAAGGAAGACATATGGGGTCATAGTAATTACGATGAAGTAAAACAAAAAAGTTTGTGGAGCCTTTGTGCAATTTCCGATGCAGTGAAATTGAAACGACAATTAATCCTTGTCTGCTTTTCTAAACAAAAAGTAGAAAATGGATACCATCAATTTCTATCAAATGAAAAACGATGTTAAAAAGTGTTCTACAGAAAATGTTTTTCATTTTATTATTTTCGCAAAACAGAAAATGTGACGAAACAAGCCTAATACTTCTCCCACTGTTTTATTATTTACTTGTTAATGGGTTAGATTTTGGTTGGGAGGCATGAGACAAACGTCAGTGGGATATGGATCCAAATTTGCATGATCGGCCGAAAGCCCAGGCAAGTAAGTGCCTCAACGGATGCAATTAAAGACCCCATTTTCTTATATTTGAAAAATTCAATCAAAATACTAAAACTTATATTAATAAACTTTTTCTTACATAAATTCTTAAATTATACTTTTTTTAATAAATTCCTAAATAAATATGAAAAGGAGACATTCTCTCTGTGAATGATACATAGTTTTGAATATGAGAACGTAATGTGGACGATTATATATTTTTATTTTTAGCACATAACGATTGATTTTTCATATGAAGAAGCAAGAAAGGAAAGCTCTAAACTACAATTTCAATTTAAAAAAAAAAATTATTTTGACAAATAAATAAATAAAACCCTAATGTGTAGTTTCCCCAAAGGCCTCAAGTAACGTGGTAGAGCCGGCATTACAAATAGTTGAATAAAAGTTCCATATTCTTCACCACAAAAAAAGATTTAACAATAAAGAAAGCAATAAGTTGATCGAAAGATTCACAAAAAGAGTCACATACATCAAAGAAACCATCAAGTACCATAATGTTGAACTTTTGAATATTAAAGCTATAAGCGAAGCTAACCTGTGATGACAGCAGTGAGGTTGGTTGCGTCAATCCCATCAGTAACCTGCTCAGCAGTGGAAGCTGAACCAAACCCACTTGATCCAGGCCTTCCTGTTATCAAAGAGACGATACCCATCTGCTTAGATCACTCAGATACAACCAAAAGGAAAAATATATTTAATAAATATAACCTCAAACTTCCTCGAAAGCTAACTACAAAGGAAAAAAGAATAATCCGTGTTTGTTTTGTTTCGTTCTGCCAAAGATGGTGTAAGGTTAATAAATAGGAGGGGGATGCATTAGGGATTTATGAGTGTTTGGAGGTTTGTAGGTGGGGACTTGGGGAAAATAGAAAGCTTCATGTGCAATGAGGAGGTGGCTGCATTAATTAATTCTCGCTGGTGAAGAGCTGTTAATAGCTTCAACGACCTTTCAACTAGTCACACTTGTACCATTATTGTGGGGTTATCTCAGAGAATGTATGGATATTGGTTATGAAATGATATGTATGGGAATACTATTCCCCGCTCTGTTTTGTCCTAATCTTTACTAGGCTCCATTATATAAAAAAAAAAAAATCTCAGAGAATGTAAACACTGTTACTTTGATGATGCCGAGTTATTAGACTTTTATAGTGCATAATACAGCTGCCTTTTACACACACACACACATTCCTATTTTCTAATTCAATAGAGTTTTGATATGGTGGTGCGAGGAGGTTCTTATAGACCTATGGCCGTGGTTTTTGCGTAGGCTCTTTAACGAAATATTTTCTAGGAACGACTTCTATATGGTTTATTGTGTTTTGTGTTCATTTTATTATGAGTTTTTTTTTTGTAATTTTGTTTTAGTACTTTTCTTCTGTAAAATAAAGTCATTGGGTTTTTGACTTCTATATTTTACTCTCCTATAATTATGCTTATTTAACTTAGGAAAATTATCAGTCATATATCATTAAATGACACCAGTATTAAACGTGTTACAACATTTTTCAAATATATCACTCGTATACCCTAAGTTGACAAAACACTTCTGCCGTCCACCAATCCGTTAACTGCCGTTTGCAAGCGCTGACATCATAAGGGTAATTTAGTCTTTTTAAAAAAAAAGACATGTCATCTCATTTACCTAATAAAAAATAACATGTCATATGATATATATTAATAAAAATAACATGTCATCCCATTTATCGAATAATTATTAATAATTGCTAAAAAAAAGCTACTTTACAACCGAATCTACTCCTTCAAAATTTAACCTAAATTTTTGAAGATCTACTCCTTCAAGCTCCAACTGGAATTTTTTATAGTATAATATCTATAATTGTAAATAATATGTTGTTAATATTTTTTTATGTTATAATATGAATATTTTTTACAGATAATTGTTAATAATATGTACCATTAATAATTCATATTTTTTCAATAAAAAATGTATTGTTAATAACAAAATAAAAGAAATTGTGTATTGAAAATTTAAGTTAATTTTTAGGGTAAATTCATATTTTTACCTTATTTTGAGTTTCAAGGGCAAAATAGTCAATTTGCCATAATTATGTTAACTTTTCTAACGGAAGTTAACGGATTGGTGGACGGCAGAAGTGTTTTATCAACTTACGGTATACGAGTGATACACTTGAAAAGTGTTGTAGCATGTTTGATACGGATGTCATTTAAGGGTATATAACTGATAATTTTCCTTTAACTTATTAAACTTTTAGGTACTAAACTCTCATGCTATCATGCTCTCTTGTAGTTGTGCTCTCTTGCAGTCATGCTTATTTGGCTTATTAAGCTTCCAGCTATAGATCTCTCATGCTATTGTGCTCCTCTATAGTTGTGCTCTCCTGCTGTCATGCTTATTTAACTAAGCTCTCCTGTAGCTGTCTTGATTTATTCAAATTTCTAGTTGTTGAGCTCTCTTGCTATCGTGCTTTCTTGTAGGTGTGCTCTCCTACAGTTGTACTTATTTAACTTATTCAAACTTCCAACTACTGAGCTCTCTTATAGCTGTGCTATCTTATAGTCATGTTTTTTTTATTTATTCAAGTTTCTAGTTATTGAATTCTCTTGCTATCGTGCTCTCTTCTTGATGTGCTCTTCTACAGTCATGCTTATTGTGACTTTTCACATTTCTTATTACAACAATTATAACCATTAAATTATCAATTACATGATATATCCATATATATGTTCATTAAAATATTTCTATGAATTATAAAGTTCAAAGAATTTTCAATTAGTGGTTTAATTTTTCATATGGTGCAAAATTGAGTGTTAGAAATTTTTTTTTTAAATGTGTGTGAGCAATTTATTCTTTGTTTCTTATGGTCATTATATCATATCAAAACACTTTAATACGTAAATGCATGCAAAATGTTTTTGACATTTATAGCACCTTTAACAATAAAATTACCAAACTGCTAATTGTTGTATGGTATAATTGTTTATTTTTCTCAGCAGAGCATAATCATATTATTCTTTAAATTACAACAAATTCCAAACATGCCCTCAATCTTCTTTATTTTAAAAGTATGTGATGCAGAGTTATAAGGCTAAGTACTAATTTTGGCACTTGGTGCCAATATTATACATTTTGTACTCCCAAATTTTTTTGTCTTTTCTTTTATTGTTTACGCATTGAATTTTTGCCAATGTGCGAAAAGGGCAAATATCCAAGGTCACGTTTGGGATTGAGGTGGTATAACTTTTAACCTACAACTGTTGTGGAAAAAAAATTATAATTATGAAATAAAAGTTAATCATACGTAGTAAATACAATTTTTAAATAATAATTTTGACAAAATTAGTAAAGATATAATAATTTTTTTATTATATAAATGTAAAATCAAATCAACTTAATTTGAAAACTAAGTAGCTAGTGTTTACTAAACACTTTAGTACTGTAATTTTTACAGTTGTCTAACTTCAATTCCAAATAGACTACAAAAAACCAATCATAGATATCCGACAATACAAACTAAGCAGCTAGTATTTACCAAACACTTAGTACTGTAATTTTTAAGTTACAATTGTCTAACTTCAATCCCAAATAGACTACAAAAAGCCAATCATAAATATCCGACAATACAACTGTGTTAATTAAAATTAATTTTTTAATATTATTCGTTCTCATTAATCATACCCACTTCCCCTCACCGATTATTTACCCCATCCAATTTGTTCCAGCTTAAATATATTATTTGACTTTTATTGTCATCAAACATCATGTTTTGCATGTTTCAATTAATATTTCCACACTACTAAGGCTTCCCCTTTCAGTTCAAAGTCTCTTAAAAATTAGAGTTTTTATTAAAAAAATTAATTATTTAGTTATCATTGAGAATTTTTATTAAAAATTATAAAAGACTATTTTCAATTGATAAATTTTCTAAAGTTATATTATAAAATAAATGAAATAATATTGTGTAACAAATAAAGAATATATTAGACAATTTAACTATTAAAAATGCTCTTTAACATCTATTTTCAAAAGCTCAAAATTTTAGTTGTTAATAGAGGTAGAATAGCTTGTTTGGGCTCTTTTTAGTATAACTTTTTATTTATAGGTTATTTAAAGCTTTTATAAATAAAGTTTTTACCAATTGTTTTTTGGGTTGTCAACAAGAGCTTTCATTGAAATTATAAAATTATTTTGAAGGAATGAAATATGATTGACAAATAAGTAAATGACATTTTAGGTATTCTAACATTTTAAAAAAGAGGCTGAACTATATTACATATAAGTTAAAAAGAAAATTTAACATCTACTCTCAAAAACCTAAAATTTAAGCTCAATATAGCTCATTTAATCTTCAAAATCTCTACTAAAAAAATAATCAAATAATAATGAAAATTTTAAAAAGAGCTTGTGGAATTACATAAGTAGTTATGACCATTAGATAAATTATAGCAAACAAGTACTTAATCTCCAAAACTCCTCTCAAAGTACAGCTAGACAATGCAAAAAAATAAAATAAAATAAAGAAGAGCTTTAGGAATTACATAATCACTTATAATCATTAAATAAGTCATACCAAACATGCACTTAATAAGAATCTTCTCTAGCAATTATGAGCAATGGTAAATATACTTTCTCAAATATTATTAAAAGCATTTATATTTTCTTAAATAAAAGGGTGAAGCCTCGTGTCCAGTAAACATAAATTTTCCAATTATACTCATATTTAATTTGTAATAAAAGTACATGTATTTAACTTGTTAATAGACTAGTCTAACTACCCTACAACTGTTGTGTAATACCCTCATTGTTTTTTTTGTGTTTGTGTTATCACCATCAGATTTTACGGAAGAGTAGCTTTAATGGGTGGATGTGTTAAATTGGTTATTAACACTGCAACCCTTGTTGTGTACTGAAATTATAAATAATAAAACGTTTCAAAATTTTGTCACATAAGTCTAGATTGTTTCAAATTAGTAAATAATTAGATAATTAAAAATAGGATGAGACTATTTGCACCCTACAAAATACTCTACAAACTGATATTTATCAAAAATTTTAATTGCAAAATACTGAAATATTATTTGCAATTAAGGGCATTGCATTTTTTTTTAAAAAATTGACGGAATTTCTAATCAACTAGAGAATTAAATAATGGGACGATATAAGAAAAAAATAGTGAATTTACGTGGTTAACACTTGGTTATATCCATGGGTATAGAAAAAGTAATGCTCACAATTAAATGAGAATTACAATGAAGCTCTTTTTTTTTTGTTTAACCATTTGCTCCTATATCTCTATGCATCAAGGATTCTCTATTTATAATAAAATTTATATCCCAAGTCCTCGATAATTTCTCGTGTTGATCATCTTTATCACTAAGACTTTTATCTGATGTCAATATTTATCTCTTTCTTAAATTGAGTTTTGTCTAATATCAACGCTTATCTCCAGCATTTATCTCCTTCTTTATCTTGCTTTGTGCTTCAAGAGCTTCTAGATTCTTTTACTGTCTTTGATAATGTTTCCAATTATTGGTGCCTCGTTATTAGATTCAGCAGGTGGGCTTTTTTAGTTAAACCCATCTGCCATGGTAGCGCTCTCGTGCTATTATACTCTCTTACAGCCACAATCTCCCGCAATCATACTTTTTTTACTTATTAAGTGTTACCACAATGCTCGGTTGCAATCATGCTCTTTAACAATTGTGCTCATTTGACTTTATGCTCTCATTTAACTTAGCCTAATTGACTTATTAAGTTTCTTAATGGAGCTTGCATACTCTAATGTAATTGTGTTTAATTGACTTCTTAAGCTTTCTTCTGAGCTTGCATGCTCTCATTTAACTGTACTTAATTGACTTATTAAGCTTTTTACTGAGCTTGTATGCTCTCATTCTCCTCTACATACTCACGCGCTTACATGGTCTCGTGGTCCCATGGTCACAAGCTTTCATGTAACGTGGCCTCATGCTCACATGTTCTCATACCTTCATGTAAGGTGCTTAATTGATTTATTAAGTTTCCTACTAAGCTTGCATTCTCTCATACTAACATGTTCTCATTATCTCATAATCACAAGTTCTAATGCACTTACATAGCTATGCTTAATTGACTTATTAAACTTTCTACTGAACTAGTATGATCTCATGCTTGCATGTTCACATGCTCACATGCTGTCATACTGACATGCTCTCATGCTCATATGCTCCTATACTCACGTGCCCTCATGCTCACATGCTCATATGCTTAAATGTTCTCAAGGTCTCATGCTCACATGTTTTCATGCTCTGGTTATTTGACTTGCCACATTTTTCCTTACAATAAAAAAAAAAATCAACAAATTAATTATTTGCAAAAAAAAGTATGTTTTGCAGTTAAGGTAGAATAAAAGAAAAAGAATATAAAAAAGAAGCAACAATATCACTGAAAGAAAATAGCATTGTGCAATTAAAAAAAAAGGAAATTAAGGAGCAGAATAAAAAATCAATCGATCGTTAGAAGAATTGTGTGGTGGGCCTTTTTATTTTTTGGGTGGGTGGGGTCAAAACATAAGTATGAGCGAATGGCTATTAGAGAAAAAGACTGGAGAAAAATGGGTTTGATTTGGAAAACTAAAACAAAAAATCATAATAGTTTTCTCAACTACTCTAAACGAAGACATTTTGTAGATTAATAAATGGGTCAACATAGAAATACTTGATAAGAATTTTTATGAATGTTTGAAAAAAAAAAAACCTTATTTAGCTAAGGTCAATTTTGGTATTAACAGTATTGTTAATAAATGTGTCAACATAAAAATTAGCTTGATATGTTTAAATACTTTTACAGGTGTTAAAAGAAAAAAAAACAAAATTAAAAGTCTTATTTAGCTAAGGTCAATTTTGGCACTAACAATGTTGTACGGAGTAAAAATAAATTTTAATGATCAAGCTTTTGCAATTGAGGAAACGAACCAATAGTTGCAAAGAAGTTGGCTGTTGTTAATTATAATTGGTTGATTAATATTTTTTTTTTTTAATCATAAGAGGTTCATCACTAGCAGTTGATTAATTATTAAACAGAGAAAATTAGATCACATGGAGAAGAAGGGAAGAAGAATAGAAAATAAAATTATCGTTGTACTTATAAGAAAGAAAATAAAGGGTTGAATCATAGAAAATGAAAGAGGATTACAATACGATGATTATAGCATAATTTTATCGTTAGTATACCCCATGTATTTTGAAAAAAAGAAGAAGAAATTTTTGCATTCCGTGATAAAAAAATTGAATTCAATCAAGAGTGGAGTTGCTGTCACCCTTCAAAATCCCTTCTCTATATTTACTACTTAAGTCATGATTAAAAGCATATAAAAGAATAACAATCATCTCTTTAATGCTGATTATGTTTTTTTGCAAAAACCAAGAACATCTAATAATTCATTATAAAATCAACAAGTTTACTTTCTTCGATATTTAGTTCCTAGTTAACCGGTTAATAATTTTTCTATAACCACTCCACCTTCTATCATTAAGAAAATTACTCATAATATTTTCATAAAATAATTTTTTTTTTTAAAAATCATATGGGTTTAAGTAGTGAAAAAAATATAGACAGACAAATTATTGATGATAATGTGGGTTTATTTTCAAATTTTAATGAATTTTTTTAATAAATAAAATTCCAAAGAAAGAAGACCATATTTGGTATTCTACACTTATACAACGAAAATGTGGGATTTTATTAAAGAAGAAAATGAAAATAAGGGTATTTAAGAAATAAAAATAGGTGTAAACAAAAAGTTTAATTTATTCTAATTATTAAATGGGTGCCGTTAAGAAAGAGTTTTAAGAAGTTATTAAAGGGGTGCCAATAGTTTCAAACTCTTCAATCAATTCGAATCTAACTTTTGAAAATTTGAATTTGGAAGACAGAAAAGAGTCAAATTTATGAAGAATTGATAATCTTTTATGATGAAAGAGGCATACAAGTAACCAGATTGTCGGGGGGGGGGGGGGGGTCATCAATGTGGGCAATGTGACAAGTCCTTCGTATTTATACCGACACGCACTCACGCGTACGCGGAGAGACCATTCAAGAGTCAATGAGTTTTGCCATCATAGAATTGCTTTAAATTTGGTGAATCATTGCTTTAAATTTGGTGCCAAAGACTACAGCGTTAAGGGAAAAATTGTGGTGTAATTGTGGTACCGTATTATAGTTGTCCACAATTACATCCAGTCGTTAGATCTTAATGGATCCCACCCATTTAAGTGGATCCAACGGCTGGATGCAACTATGGCATGGTACCACAGTTACACCGTAGCCGAACCCCAACATTAATACTTGGTGATTCACCATGACCATCTAATAACCTAACAATTAATTCTAGGGATGACAAAAATCCCCACAGGGACGGGTAGCCTCAGGGATTTTCCCCATTCGGGAAGAGTATGTGGATAATTTTATACTCAATTTTTTATTCGGGGAAGGAACGAGGAATTTTTACTCAATTTCTTATTCGGAGAGGGGACGGGGATGAAGTGGAATCCCCATCCCCTACCCATTTCCCCATTTTAATTTTTAATTTATTTTTATTTTTAAAATTACTAGTAAATAAATAATAAAATTTGAATTATAAAATTATAAATATTGGTAAAAATAAAAAATATCAAAATATTTATATTATTGAACTTTTAGGCCTAATTAACTAATTAAAGTCATAAATTTTTATTTAGGACATTAAAAAGATCGGATAGATTCTATTAACCCAAAAATTTTGTTTTAATTTTAATATTCATTAAATATTTTAAATTTAAATCTATTTATTTATTTATTTTTAGATGTTATAATTGCCCACAGCGAATCACAATTTTAAAATCTAATATAATATAATCTAATATTTGCTTTTGTTTTGCTCCGACTTAACTATTGTGCTGTAAAGGGAATAGTCCACATTTATAAAGTGCCCACGAAACCATTGAAAAAGTTAATTTTGAATTTAAATTCGATTTTATTTGTAACAATTTTGTATTAGACTATTAATTTGTTCACGATAGTTTGTAAAAGAAGTTTGTATCCCTTGCATGCTGCGGTACTTATTAATTTAATATATGTGACTTTTGTAATGGATATTAATGTAAGAAATATTCTAAACTTTACTTTTATTTGAATTTTTTATTTTAATATGATTAACTCAAAATCGAAAACAAAAAAATGTATTAGTTATTTGGAGATCGGGGACCCTCGGGGATCCCCTGTTATTATTCGGGGAGGAGATGAAAATTCTCTCAAGTAATTCTGACGGGGACGATGAGAGAACAGAGACATACACAAAATATCGGGAATGGGTACGGGAAGATTGGTCCCCTCCCCTCCCCTACCCATTGCCATCCCTAATTAATTCTCCTTCTACGAAATTTGAGTTTACTTACGTGTATTTATCAGGTCCTTTAATCGTTCAAAAATAGGTCCCATTCATTCTAGATCCAAAATAAATATCTAAATTTTGCCATCATAGAATTGATTTAAGAGAATATGGCGATGTGATATTAAAAGAAGAAGAACAAAACAAAACTTGGGAGGAATCATGGACCCATTTGATATAATTGCACGAGCTACGTCCGTACTTGAAAAATAACATTGGAAACCACTGAACCGAAATGTTGTTATCCCAAAATTACTTCAGTAAAATTTTCTTTTAAAAAAATTACATATTGTTTTTTTTTTTATGATTGTATAAATAGCATGATTTTATTGAACGGTAGTAAAAATAAATAGAAGCTTTATGTACACTCTCGGCAAGACATTAATGTTCATACCTTAAGAAATATTGTATCGCAGGAATAGTTAGATATAATGATAAAAGTTCCATTAAACGATCAACATATGCAAAATTGTGTGTACCAAAAGACTTCTCCATGCCAATGATTTGATGATGATGCACTAGCTAGGGCCTCGGAACAATACCTTTAACATGAATAATAAAAACTTTCAAGGGTGAACGTTGTGGAATTTGGTGGTGACAATAAATGTTGAAGAGGGTGAAGTGGAAATGATAAATGCAGGACATGTGAATGAATGAGTTGGATGGGCTTCATGCCCCCATACCTTATAGCATCGACGGCCAATGTGTTATTGCATGGGCCGTGGGTACCATACTACCATTACAAAATATCATTATTGGTATCATTAATCATGCGGTGCGTATTTAATGCCATATTGCCATTGATAACCTTCTTTCAATTTTCAATTTGACCAACTGCTGGAGCAAAGCAACACAACATAGAAATTACGATTATATTTTCATTTTGATGCAACAAAATACCGCAATGGGGTCCATAGCTCAGTGGTAGAGCATTTGACTGCAGATCAAGAGGTCATCGGTTCGAACCCGGTTGGGCCCTTCCAAAATTTATTTTTCCCATAAATTTTTGGTGATGCATATGTTGCGAGACCCATGGGAGGAGAGTTCTCTACAATTAACATATTATTATATAATGCAGATGCAATTGTATTTTTTTTAAGTGGTACTATTCTGGAGGATTGTAGGTCAATGTGTGTGTAGGAACTTGAGGGAGAGCAGCAATTTTGCAGGCAAGTTTTGGGGTACATTTATTAAGGGGAGAGAGCACATTCTTGAGACTCTGCGGCACCACACTAGATATTTGAACCAATCGATTTTATAACATACAAATATTGATTATAAATATTTAGTTAGTGAGTTCATCATATTAAGTTCAATTTTGTGTGTGTGTATTTTCTTTTAAAAAAAAAGTTGAAATACAAATTTAAAGACAATTATCATCGTTTAGCTTTAATACATTATTATACAAGTAGAACCTTAATAAATTAACAAATTTAGGACTATGAAAAATTTATTGATTTAATGAACATTAATTTATTAATTATTATTGATTTATTGATAAACTAATAATTATTAATTTATAAAGATGATATTACATGCATAATATGATTTTTTATAAAGTATAAAGGCAGTACAATTTAAAGAAAATAGTGATTTTGTCAAGGTATGTAATATAGTTCTTATTTGATCTTAATTTAGTGAATCAATCACTTAATAATTCTTTAATTGGATTGTATTAGCTGGATTGTGGTTACATGATAGATCATTAGAAAAGACTTTTTAGAGATAATATATTAAGTCAATCTCTCTTTTATTTCTCAAAATATAGCATATAAAATATAACAACGGTTGATGAAATAAGTAAATCTTTAATTGGATTCGTTAGAACCTACCCTTGCTAATTAGATTGAAATAAATAATTTGAAAGTGAATATGGTTAACTACTGCCCACAAAGCGAGGGGCGTTTATCGTCAATCATTTCGATTTTTCTTTCAAGAACGCATGCAAAGCACCTCGCCGCTAAATTGATGCAGTCCTTTTGATAAATAAGGATGATTAGGGTCCACAAGGTTCACTCAAGTTTCACCAATCAAGGCCCACAAGCGTTCGGCTATGAACTTCAAAATCCATGGGCCGTACAAGCACCTAAGCAAAAATGGACCTCAGCAATTGGGCCTTCGTGATATATACGACGCATGCTCAAGTTCATGCACACCGGGGGTACCGACATATTTTTCATAAGCTTTTGAATGCCACAAATAGATTACTTCTAAATTCTATTAAATATTTTTACCCTAACATTATTTATCCAGCAGCCCACCTTTTTTTTTTTGAATTGTAATTATAAATAATTATAGTATGACACTCCTATGTAAGGATAATGTAAATTGCCACTAATAAGAGTATTTGACCATGTAGTTTTCAAATAACTTTATTTAATTAGTTAATTGAGTTCAAGTTAAAAAAAAAAATAGGGGAATAAAAAATAATTGATATGCACTTTGTGCACTCCCTTATTTTTTAAAAAATAAAAATAAATGCAAAGACTCAAAATCACTCTATCTCTTATGCACTACAGGGAGTGAGTTTTACCACTAGCTATGATGCTTGTGTAGGGATGGTAAAATCCGAATCTGGATCCGCATTGAACATCTGGCATCTGGATCTACAAAAAAATATGCGGATCTGGATGCGGGTAATATCCGTACGAATTGCGAGCGAATTTTTTAGATATTTGGATTTGCATAATAATAAATTAAAATTAATTTTAAATTTAACAATTTACCTAATAATATCAAATAAAATTCAATTATAATTTAACAATCAACAATTCAACATAAATAACATACAACAACACCATAAATTCCCAAATGATAATTTCACAACATAAATCAAACATAAAAAAAAAAAAAATTAAGGTAAACCGATTCATTACAATATTCTCTAATTATTATTATTTATTATTTTTAATATATTTTTCATAGTCAATAAAGATTATAGAGTTAATTATGCTTGTACATTTAAATAAATAATTTAATTTATATATTTTTCAATTGAAATTTAATTAAATAAATAATTTAATTATAAAATAATTTGAATTCGGATACCTAATTTTTCGAATGCACTTGCATTCAAATCCGAATTTTTTAACATGCGGATTCAGATTTTTCTGGATCCAGATCTTCCGAATCTTCATGGATCTGGAGTTTATTGCCACCCCTATGCTCGTGGCTGTCCAATCCTCATTAGTCTTGGAAGAGTTACAAAATTCACGAGTTTCTAAGCTATTTGTTGTACGGGGTATTTTCCTCTTATTATCTAAGTGCAACTAGTGTTGTTTTCTAATATTTTACTATTAAATAATTCCAAAATTTGACATTTTATTATTTTTTTCATTGATCAAACATATGAAATGCTAAGGGTGCGTTTGAGATTGATGATGGACAACGGTAACTTTTAATCTATAACATTAAAGTGTTTGTTAAACACTAATTACTGTAGTTTAAAAATATATAATAAAAAATTATTATTTAAAATTTATACTTACTACATGTTATTAACTTTGATTTTATAATTATAACTTTTTTTCATAACAGATATAACTTATAAGTTACTTATAAGTTACAACACCTCAATTTTAAACAGACATAAATTATCAATAAAAAATTAAAAATTAATCCACCTCTTAAAAGTTATTTTAATGACAGTTATTGGACTCGTGGAGTTTACTCGTTCTTTTATTCCCTTCCAGACTTCCAGTCCAGCATATGACATGCCAAGAGAATAATGACTCAAGTAATTTATTTGTGGAAATTCCTATGTTACAATTAATGTAACATACACACTCAACAACAACCACACAAATAATAGGCCCACACAATTTATGTGGTTATTGTTGAATGTGTATGTTACATTAATTGTAACATAACATTTGCCTTTATTTGTTATGTTATTTTCCAGAAATGGAAAGATCCGCGTAAGCACAGAGATGCAAAGTGCTGGGTCTTAACTGGCAGAAAGCACACGCGCCACATCATCAGCTGGTACTGCAAAGTGCAAACAAACAGAAAAACTGGACCCCAAACAGAGTACCCACTGTACCTTTCTTTCAAACGACGTCGGTGATCCCTTTACATTCCCTCAATTCCCTTAAAAAAATAAAAAATAGTAAAAAATATTATCACATTTTTCTTTTTCTTTTTTCCCTCTAATTTTTATATCTTATTATCATCCATTTGCCTTTCGCTCTAATCACATACAACTCATTTTTCTTCCCCGTCGATTCGATTTTGAGTGAATCCGATACAGATCGATCGGATCGGACCGTAAAAAATGGCGGCAACGAGGCGGTTACGAGATCTCCAATCACAGCCAGGTAACAAGATCTGCGTCGATTGCGCCCAAAAGAATCCTCAATGGGCCTCTGTTTCCTACGGCGTCTTCATGTGCTTAGAGTGCTCCGGCAAGCACCGCGGCCTCGGTGTCCACATCTCCTTTGTCCGATCCGTTACCATGGACTCCTGGTCCGAGATCCAGATCAAGAAAATGGAAGCTGGCGGCAACGAACGCCTCAACACGTTCCTCTCCCAATACGGGATCCCTAAAGAAACGGATATCGTGACCAAATACAACACAAATGCCGCCAGCATTTATCGCGACAGAATCCAAGCTATAGCCGAGGGCCGCCCCTGGCGGGACCCACCCGTGGTCAAAGAAACTTTGAACGCTGGGAAAAGTAGTAGTAGGCCTCCGCTGGCACAGAGTGCTTCTGTCGGTGGCGTTGGCAGGAATGGTAATTATGGCAATCATGGAGGGTGGGATAGTTGGGACAACGACGATTTTAGATCGTCGAATGATATGAGAAGGAACCAATCGGTTTCCGATTTTAGAGGCGGGAGTGGTGGCATGGGAGGCATGCCCGCTTCCAGATCAAAATCGACTGAAGATATTTACACACGTGCGGAATTGGAGGCGTCTGCTGCTAATAAGGAGGGCTTTTTCTCGCGAAAAATTGCTGAGAATGAGGCTCGGCCCGAGGGGCTCCCGCCTTCCCAAGGGGGGAAATATGTCGGGTTTGGATCCACACCCCCGCCTACACAGAGGAATACAAATTCGCAGGGAGATGTTCTCTCTGCTGTTTCTCAGGTCATCGATGGGTTTTAGTGATTGATTCAGTTTCATTTGTTTTATTTGATTTTGGTTGACTGATTGATTGATTGATTATGTATATTTGTATGTGATTGTTTAGGGGTTTGGTAGGATATCTTTGGTGGCGGCATCTGCAGCTCAGTCTGCTGCGACTGTTGTTCAAGCGGGCACAAGGGAGTTCACTTCTAAGGTAATTTTGGGTTTTGATTATGAATGCTGATAAATTTATTTTTTGCATTGCAACTTTGTGATTTCTAGTTTGTGGTATTGTCCTTGTTTTGATTGCAGCATTGAGATTTATGTTATTGCACTTATTTTGCTAGCTAATGCATTCGGCTAATATGTGAATGGTTGTATTTATTCTATCATTAGAAATTCATTGCGTAAGATATTTGTTTGTGAAATATTATGACTAACGCTTGGGAAGGTAGTCTGTTTCACATGCAATAATGCTGTATTGTTGAATTTCTCATTTCAACCATCATAGAAAGGACTTATATTTAGGCAGAGGTAGCCTATATCTCAGCTTTATAGAGTGATGTTAGAACTGCTCTCCAAATTTAGTCATCGTGAATCCCATATCTCAGTTTTATAAAGTGATATAGAATTACCCTCCAAATTTAATCATTGTGATTATTGAACTGGCAAAGTTTTGTTTTTGGATGGAGAAATTTTCTCATAGTTAACTTGTCTATTGGATTCATGGTTTTTAGTTGTTTTTATCGGAAGAAGATTGTTTTTATTGGAAGAAGAATCCACCTGGTTGACTGGCTAGGGCAAGCTACTATTTTCAGAAACAAGCTATTTCTGTTGTCGCTGAAGCTGTGGCATTGAACACGAATGCTATTCTTGTATGTCACGCCCCAAATCCAAAAGGTGTCCAAGGGTGATCATTTTATCGAACAATATCTCAAAAGTGTGGAAAACAATTTATTAATGAGACAACTTAAACAATTACCCAACACTTTTTGTACTTCAATGATAAAAGCCACCTAAAAAGCTTTGGCCGCCGCTGTTAATTTCCTAATGGCCGACCAAGAGGAGGTAAAAAAAAGAAAAAAAGTATTCTTTTCTCTTCAATTTCTAGTTTCATATGTAAGGTAAATTTAGCTAACGGGCTTGATTTAGGGAAAAAAGACTCAAATGGGCTTGAATTTAAACATGGCATTAAGCCCAATGGCATATTCTGGGACCAAAAAATTAATAAAATGAAACTAAGCCCAATGACCTCCCAATAATAAAAAAATAATGACATAAAAAAAATATCAATTAAGAAAATAACCGATAATCATAGCAACTAAAAAATACTAAGTAGTCACTTGATTCATATGCATTACAACCCTCTCCTCTCAAAAGAATTTCATCCTCGAAATTCAATAATTTATCTCTCAAACAATTGGGGGTAGTTCAAACACATTTCCTCCTCTCTTTCCCAAGTTGCCTCTTCATTCGAATGATTCCGTCATAGAATCTTCAACTCTTCATTCGAATGATTCCGTCATAGAATCTTCAACAAAGATATCTCCCTAGTAGGCAAAGCTTGTTCCTTCCGATTGTATAGGCATCTTCTCATAAGTGTGATCATCACTAAGTTGGAGTGGCTGAGAACTTAGCTCATGAGATGAGTTAGGAACATACTTGAGTGGCATAGATACATGAAATACTCCATGAACTCCAGATAATGATAGAGGAATCCGGGAAAGGGAAAGCCGAGAAGACCTTATTCATGTGCGACTGATTCAATAGGACCGGTTATGAACCCAAGAGCGGATAGGTAAGAGCAAGTTGAAATGCCACATCTACTACCCTCTGAAGAATCTCAAAAAGGCCAACAAACCTCGGGAACTTTGCCTTCTATTTCTACTTAAAAATAGAAATTGAAGAGAAAAGAAGATTTAGTTTTTCTACCTCCTCTTGGTTGGCCATTAGAGCATCAAGAGAGGTGGCCAAAGCTTTTTAGGTGACTTTTATCATTGAAGTATAGAGGTGTTGAATAATTGTCTAAATTGTCTCATCAGCAAATTGTTTTCTTCACTTTCGAGACATTGTGTGATAGAAAGATCACCCTGGACCCTTTTGAGGTTTGGGGCCTGACACTGACTTACCAAAGCCCTCTCTTTAGAAGTCTTTATTATTGCAGTTCTTTCATCAAATGTTACAGTGGGACATAGGAAGGGGGAGGGGTAGGGGTGAGTGAGATTGTTAATTTATAGTTCTGTTATTTTGATTGCTTAGAAGGCCCAAAAATTGGTTTCGTTTTTGGTATCAATGGCGGAAAATGTTAGTATTAGCAAGTTGGGATTGCTAAAATTCAAGAAGGACGTGGCTTCAAAAATTGATTATCAACAACTTTGATAAATTGTGGTGGTTATGATTTGGTGAAGGGGTTCGTAATTGGTTTTGGGTGGTAGATGATAACTGCAGTTGCAGAAATATTATTAGCATTGTTGAGGTAATTGTTGATGGGGAATTTTTAGGTACGCCAAGCCTTAATTGTCGTGAAAGTGTCTTATTAGGGATTTTTCAGTGGGCTCATTGTTATTTCTAATGGTTTTGAGTGGTTGGGAAGTCAGAATCGCTACAGAAGTAGGAAATTCAAGTGATCAGTTGGTTGACGGGCAAGTTTCATCTGTATAGGTTTCTATTTTCGATATTTTGGCTTGAAGTTTTGAATGAATGTGGTGGTTTTTGATGATCTGCAGATTGAGAGTAGTCTATTGTAAACCTACGATTCTAGTGCTTGGAAGGGAATGATGCTTATTTTTGTGATTTTGGCAGGGTTTTATTCGACATTCAGAATATGTGGGTTGGTTAAGATTGAATTTAATGGCTTGTTTGATGCAACAATTCTTGTCGGCCCCCCTGTCAAAGCTTGGAGCCATTAGTAGCTCAAGTAATATATACAATGTTGAAGCCCCTTTGCTCTGGCATGCTTGTCTCTCTCTTGATTCCTGTTATCTTGATTACCTAATGGGAAGGTTCTGCTTATCCTGAGATATGCATCTGTGTCGGTTGTCCATCTTGGGATCTAGATCCATTAGTGTGTTTAGATATTGGGTCTTTTGTGTGATTCACATTCTTGTATTCTCAGCAACAAGAGCTTCCATTATCTTATTCATTTTTAGCTATTCCATCAACCTTTTTCAGCTGCTGCTCATGTTCAGTTTCCGCACGCGTAACCTTTTTAGCTTTCTGGTATTTCTTGCATTGATCTGTTATTGGAAAGACATCAGTATCTATTAAAAGTGACTTCGTGGAACATAACAATAGCTGGTATCTAACAATGAATTTGAAATGGATATGTTAATTCTCGAGAACTCTCAGAACTTTTGTTAAAAGAGAAGGTTAGACTTTATGTTTTAACATCTGCAAAGACAAGTATTCTTTATGCCTTGAGGAGGCAAAAATATCTTTCTTGAATGAATGAAGACAGGTTTTTAAAATTTGAGTTACTTTAATCAGTGGAAGTACATTATCATATGTTTTTGTGAGTTTGTTTTAGTTTCATTTCTTCTCTCGATGACTCTTTTAATTAGCAAGTGAATGTTTTACTCTCACATGCAATGAACATTTCACGTCTCTGTTTATTTTTGGTTCTTGAGTTTCTGTCATTGTGTTTGGGCTTAAGTTTTTATAGTTTGGTCTTTACAATTTGTAAATTTTGTCTCTGTTGCATAACTGTGTGAAATGTATTAACAGGAAGCTTTCATTATGGTGGATATAATTGCGTGATTCTTATCTTTGATACTGCTTGATTATTAGAATTGCCATAATTTGAAATTATATAAGATGCATGAAATAACCTTTATTGCAGGTGAGGGAAGGCGGCTATGATCACAAGGTTAATGAAACCGTCAATGTTGTCACTGCAAAGACATCAGAGATCGGACAAAGGACGTGGGGCATCATGAAGGGAGTCATGGCAATGGCTTCGCAGAAGGTTGAGGAGTACACTAAAGAAGGCTGGAACAATGATAACTGGCAACGAAATGAAAGTGAGAGTAATGGATATTATCAGGAGTTTAACCATGGTAACAAAGGTCAGGATTCTCCTGCTGGTGGTGGGCAGTACTCGGCTGGGCATCATAATTCTTATGGCTCAAGTTCTTGGGATGATTGGGACCAAAAAGACAAGAAGGAAGATACTCCCAAAGGAACAGGGTCCGGTAACAATGACGCCTGGGCTGGCTGGGATGATGCCAAAGACGATGGATACGATAATTTCTACCAAAGCGCATCTGATAAGAAAGCCTTGGGTCACAATGGGAAGTCAGATGCCACATGGACAGGAGGAGGCTTTCTCTAGTGTGAGTATATATATTGTGCAACTCTAGGCTTCTAATACCTTGACATGTTTAGCCTTGCATTTGATTTTCTTTTCAAATTAGTTTAAATTATTGTTTTAATATTGGATGCTTCATTTTGATTTTTATCATTATGTTCAGTTGTTTGTCTCATTTGTTTGATTTGTAGTTTCTAAATTGTATGATTTGTAAGTGGCTGGGTTAGAATGACATTCACTCTTGCAAAACCTTTCTTATTGCAGAAGTGGTGATTAGTTTCATGAATTGGTGGCTGGCTGGGATGCTGAAGATGGTGGTTATGACAAAATCTACCATAGTACAAATGATAAGAAAGTTGTTTGGATAAAATTGGACCCGCATACACTTTTGTGAAGGTTAGTCTATGTTTAGTCCTTTCTCTCTTTTCTTGTTTCAAAACTTTACATGACCACTTCGTGAGGTCTTTGTGTCTTGAAGTAGTTTATATATGTACACAACTATTAAGCGGGGTAGATTGCCCCATCCAAAGAAGGACCGCTGTTTCGTGTGAGGAAACATTATTTGTGACTTTGAAAATTCAAAGTTGTTTCGGATCTGCAAGGGCTTGTTCAATTATTATTCATTCATGTTTCGTTTTTTGCCTCACATTAATTTCCCCATTATAATCTCTTATTTCCCAATTAGTTCTTGAAATTAATCATGTATTCTTCTTGTATAGATCTGTACGATCTCTCAATCTATTATTTATGCTGCTGGCCTCTCTCTCTCTCTCTTGTTTTTTTTTTTTAAATTTTAAATTTCTGCTATGGGCTTAAGTTTTTACAATCATCAGTAAAATTGTTTTCGAATGCAGACCAAGATAATTAAATTAAGTTATGTCTTCAAACATTTTTGCTCTTGAGCCAATTAAGCTGGACCACTCTAGTGAAAATCAATGAATTTATCTTTTGAAGGAAAAATTGTGTATTACACTTAAAATCTATTTGAAAATTTTAAGTCAAAAGTTTAAGTTAAACTTTATTGCTATGGGCATATTATTTATGCTGTATAATTATGTACGAGAACGTATATAGTGTTTCTCCGACTCTCCTGTTGATGTTTATGTTTATAACAAAATGCAAATATCCAATTTCAGCCGTTGGATTCAATAAAGGATCACTCTATGTTATGTTAAACGTACACACACTTACAGCAATAATAACAGGCCTCACCATTAAAATTGTTGCTGTGAGTGCATGTGTTACGTTTAACGTAACTAATCACTGGTCTTCAATAAATACTATAAGTTTCTGACAAACTTCTGCCGTGCAACCCACTTGTAAGTTGAAAAAATTAATAAATACTTTCCTTTTGACTAAAGATGGTGTAGACCGGGTTCAACCGGCCCGCGTGTAGACCATATGAGGAATCCGGCATCCATGGGTTTCAAAAACCCGGGCCCGGAAGTTTCAATTTTAGAACATATCAATAAACAATTAATTTTTATTTTAAATTATAATTATAAAAGAAAAAAATAATAATAATAAAGAAAATCCGAGCTTCGTTCCTTTTTCTTTCCCACCAGCAGCGGTCTCAAACATAAAATACCCTTAGATAAAATAAATATATAAACATTTTAAAAGAAATATGTGCATGTTTGTTATGATTAGGGGTGGGCATGGGTTGGTTTGGGTTAGATTTTAAGTCAACCCAAACCAAACCATAAAAATTTAGATCCAATCTAAACCAATCTAAATATTTTTAACCCAATCCAAACCAAACTATTTGGGTTTGGTTTGAATTTTATTATCAAAATAATTTTTATTTTAATAAAATTTAATTATATCAAAATTATAATAATTATTAATTGTTATTAATTATTAAATTGATATTAAAATATAAAAAAATATAGTGGATAAAAATTATAAATTTTACAATAACTTAATCCTTAAATTAAAGAATACTAGAAAACGAAAATAAAGTTTAATCACAAAAAATATTATTTCTCAAAAAATAAGAACATACACTTTAATAATAAACTTTCACAAATATGACATTAACAATCTAATAATAAATTTTGCCACTTGTTATTTATTTAATTATGCAATATTTATTTTTATTTATCGTTTTGGTAGTTTTGAGTTATGTTATCTACTTATATGCTTAATTTTATTTACATTATGATATTATATAGTGTGTATGTTTTATGTTCTAATTTCATTATATGGTAAGTAAAATTTTGTACAGGGCCTAATATGGGCATTTCATTCAATTATTGACAATCAATTAGCCGCCATCTAGCATATCGGACCCAATCCAAACCGAGTTATTATTGATCACTAGTAGAGTCTTCTGCTCTTTTTATGATGATCCTTCCATGTGGGAGGAATTATTTTTGTAAATAAGAAAAAAAATTATGTTATTTACAACAATATTTATTTAATTTAAATTTATTTTTACATGTTATTTTTATTTTCTAACTGTTGATAATTTATCACACCGTAAAAAATTTAATGGTGGCCTTTCACTTATTTGTGTTCATTTATTTTATTTGAAAAATTTGAGTGTTGGGGTTTTGTCCATGACTCATGGGTAAACCATACCCAACCCATAATGAAATGATTTTCTATATAAAACCCACATCTAACCTATTTTCATGATTTACCCAACCCAAACCATTTAATTTAGTTTGGGTTTGGGTAAATCCATGGGTTGTGGGTTTATGCCCACCCCTAGTTATGATATTAAACGTAATACTATGTACGAGTCATCATCAACTCATCCTCAAGCATCGGATAATTGCTAAACAGTGACAAAGCGTTTCTCCTCCATTTGTAATTCATCCCTCTTTTAAAGAAAAACAACTACTGTAGATGGAGCGTGACGAATCATTTCTTAGGTCCACTAGCTTTTCCCTTTCTGCTGCTCCCGCTGCGCCGCTTATGGTACGTTAAAGCTTTTTTTTTTTTTTCCTTCTCTCTTTTTAGGATATGTTTAGTTGAAAGAAAGGGAAGGAGAGAAGAAGAGGAGAAAAAAGAAAAAAACGAAAAAAATATAAGATAAAGAAATACATTTTATATTAAACTAAATAATGAAATTGAGATCAACTATTTTTTTCCTCCGGTCTCTTTTTATTTATTCTTATCCTTTCATTTCATTTCTTTCAACTAAACATGGGGTTAGGGTTTTTGTAAGTTGATGTTATTATTGAGGTTTTTACAAATGGTTATGGATTAGCTCTTCAAGATACCGGTATGGAGTGAGGCTTGGGACATGGTTGTGAGTGCAAATCTCTTCATTTTAGGGACGGGGAAAAAAAAATTTCGGTTTAAGATGTTTTTCCTTTTAAAATTAGACATATATAATACATTATCGAGTTAAACCATGTTGATGGATTTGGGTATAAATGTGATTTTTATTTGTTTATTTGTAAAATTACTTTGAGAGAAGTGAAATTTAGTAAAAAATAATTGAGATTCCAGGAAATAAGAGATAAAGATTTCGGTTTTACAAATTAAGTGGAGTCCCTCCTCACTCTCCATGTGTATTGAGAGAGAGAGTATTTTAATGTGTATTATGAGAGAGAGTGTTCACAATTTGATAAAGGAAACACATAATCTTTTTACATAAACTCTAATTGAAGGGTCCTTATAATTAATACATGTATTACCAAACAAAAAGTAAAGCAAAGATTACACGTGTTATGATATGAGACTGGGGGCTATCCAAGTAAAATATTTTAGAAGAATGTGCACAATATGATAAAGATACACACAGTATTTTTTAGTGAACTCTAATTTAAGGGCACTCATAATTAGTACATGTGTTGCCAAACAGAAAAGCAAATAAAGATTACACGTGTCAAGACATATTACTAGCGACTATCCAAGTAAAATATTTTTTAAAATTACACATACATATGAATACACATATTTTTTTTATATAAACTCTAACCGAAGGGGCTCATATAGTTTGATTTTAGGAATCCTCGTCCCCCATTCGATGCATGCGCATAGTATGATTCTTCGCCGAAAACATATTTCACACGGTAGCCTCATTTATGTCAGCTGCATTATGTTGTTGGATCACAAGCACAGATGCCAAAATGCCGTGGTCTGATGAAGCCAGAATGTTTCCGATTGGTCCCAAACCCACATTTTCAGGCTGATGGTCTGCAAGTTCTGCTTCTGCAGTTGATGGGAACCTTCCTTTCCCAGCTACAACAAGCTCATATTCCCGGCTTTGCCCTATCTTTAGCACTTCGTTTTTCACGGTGCCCATCACCTTCTCTTCATACTCCACTGACCCATCGCACTTCCTCATGAAGTCGTCCACCGCAGCCTCATCCGGGCTAATGCCATTCTCTGTACTTATGTCTGATGTTGCCCTTTCAGCAATGCCGCCCGTTGCCGCCTCACTAGCTTGGTGGACGAACCTTACGAAAGTCACCTTAACACCTGAATTTTCCGCCATCCTTCCACCTAAATCCAGAGCTCTGCGATCATCTGGTCCCCCCAAGAACACAATGCATACCCTTTTCGGCACGGTAGCAGCTGGTTCTGCCACAGTCAGATGAGCCCCACAACCGAATCCACGGTCCACAAGCACAGCCACCGAGCATGGTGCATTCAGTAGCACCGTCCGATTGACCTCTCTCCAGCCGTGGCTAACACTATCTATCTCCTCTTCACCCTCTCCTCTCCGTTGTTTATGGAAGGGTAAGACGATCATTGCCACCCTCTTCTCCTCCGCGACATGAAAGATATCCTCATGCATGGTTGACAGCGCCGAGATTGCTGTTGAATGACGAACAGTGACTCTTCGCAGCTGGTTGTATGCTTCTAATGAGGCGACAATTTGATCATGTGACATGCCAGCTCGGCGGAACCGATTAACGAATGGAAGGCCATTCTTTCGAGTTTTTTGAACCGTAAGGATGGAAGACGAGCGATCAGTGAGTTCAACAAGTCGCATGACATAAAGTTTGAGTGTCGATCCCTCGGTAGTCCTGATTAATTCCGTGAGGTTGATGAGTGCAGGCACATTTTCAGGACCATGTACGCATGCTTGGATTTTAAATTCATCCTTTGGGTTCTTGGCAGAAGGCGATTGTCGCTCTAATCCTTGTTGATTTTGAGGAGTGAGTCGACGCAAGGGTTTGTAGATGGCCATGACCATTGGAGTTGTCATGAAAGTTGTGAAGAGCGCCATCAGGACCAAAATTGCAAACATCTCGTCGTTTAAAACCTGCAAGTCAAGCAAATGCAGTCACCTTAATTAAAATTTCCTGCCTTTAAATTCATTATTGATTCTTTATGTTCATCACCTTCGTTAGCACGCCTTTGGCATTTTACCTAAGCTTTAAATAAATATATATCTTCGTTACGGTTATTCTAGAAATCTATTTATTTTGTTTTCTCATCAAACTCCATATGCAAGTTCTCCCTCTCCGATTATTATATTTTATTTCTATTAAAGAGGAATGAAGATAAAATAACGTAAAATTCTATAATATTTCTAATGTATTATAACTAATAGATATATGCATATCATGTGTATTTAAATTTAATATAACCACAATTTACATGATAATTTTTTAAATTAAATGTACACGTATCATAACATCATTTAATTATTGCATAATTGATATGATTCTTGTAATGTATTCTAGAATTTCTTAGCTATTGATGACCTCGACTTTCACTACTATAAAATAATGTAAACTTCAATCAGTGAATGGCTGACTATTGAATCTGTAGCTTAATAGTAATGATGAAACTGACAGGAAACCGAAAGAATAATAATATAATGAGCCACAATATAAAGCAAATCTCAGCAGTCATAATGAAGATGAGCATCCCATGATATCCAAATCAGAATATGTGCGCTGGCATTATTTTTTACCTGCCCCAAATGTTTTGGCATTTTGTGCTGTGAATCCAAATGTTCTGACTCGCCGCATCATGCACTCTAAACCGTTAGTTTGGCCGTTAACTCAATCAATAAAAGGAAAATTCAGAAGTTCATGTGTTAAATTATTTGAAAAAAGTTTTGTCATTAATTTCTCTCTCTCTCCCTCTTTTTTTTTTTTTTTTTTTTTTCAAATTCTCTTCCTCATGTTTGAAATTTAGAATTGATCTGATTTTGATTTTGGCAAAAAGAGAATTGGAGTCGCTCGCGCTATGGTCTTGTGGTAAGTGTGGAATAAAAGGAGTAAGGAGTATTTTTGTTACTTATAATAGTTCTATTAAAAATAACTTCTGAATTAAAGGAAATGAGAGTGAAACATCAGGGTGCATGATAGAATATATCAAATCATTTGGGAGAGGTAAAATATTAACTAATGTTCATAGATAGATTCGAATGAGCAAACTTCACCGATCTTTAACTGTGTAGAAATAATTTTGAAATCCTAATTCTTGATTACCCCTTTTTAACTTAATATACAAACACTTGGCAATGCTGCTATTATTATTATTATAATATGTAAGTAGGCTCTAGCACTAATATTATCGTGTTTATTTAAACTCTCAAAAGGAGCTTATGTTATAATTGTGTCTATATAGACTTTGAAGGTGCTATCATTGTATTTGTCAAAACAATAATGCTAAGTTATAAAATTGAGATGTCAAGTTTGCATCTGTCCCTAAGAGCTTCTTCAAATAGTTTCTATTTGCTGGATATCCGTTTCTGAATTTTAGGTAGGAGCTAAAAAATTAATTTAAGATTTTGTCCACTACTCTTCTTTTTAAATAAATAAAATATAAAAGAATATACAAAATACATATATTAAATGATGAGTTATAAACTAACGAAAGAAACATATTGTTAGTTAACCTTTCATGTCATCATTAATATGATAATCATAACATCAAACACATTAAATATCACATCATTTTTTATATAAATTTTATATTCTAAGTACAAACATTACTATGTATTTAAATCAAACAATCTAATTTTTTTTTCACACACAAATAAGCAGATTTAAAGAATAATAGAATAGTAAGGACAATGAGTTATAAATAAATTTAGTGTTAAAAAAATGAGTAGCTAGCTATTTCCTTTGAAATTTTTTTAAAAAAATTAGCAAGATATATGCCAAGAAATTTACCTTAAAACTCCCTAAAGAAAAATAAGTGATAAAAAGTAATAGAAGGGCAGAACAGAAACTCACCTTCTTCTCCCTGCCAATGTTAAGAACAATGAGCTCCACCAAGCCCTTAGTATTCATCAAAACTCCAAGCGCTAAAGACTCTCTCACTGGAATCATACACAGCAGTGCCATTACAAAAGTTCCCAAAATCTTCCCAGCACACGCCGTTGATATAACCAAAACCAATAGCCCCCAAGCCTCGACGCCCCGGATCTTCGCCACGTCAGTTTTTAGCCCGCTTGATGCAAAGTAAAGCGGCAGGAGCAAACCTGACACAAAATCCTGAATCTTCTTCATTAGTCTCACCGCAAAGTCGCCACCTTTTGGAATCGTCAGCCCGAAAACGAAAGCACCAAATATTGCATGGATCCCTATGAGGTCAGTTAAAAATCCTGACACCATAACACCAACTAGAGTTAAGCAAATGTACGCATCATCAACTAAATCGTTATCAGATGAGCATTGGCGGGCAACCCAGTCCATAATAGGACGTACGACAATTAGCATGAAAGCTACAAAGGCAACTCCGGAAATGAGAACCCAGATGGATATTAATGAGCTCGGATGATGGGATTCTGTACCAGAGGCTTTGCCGGCCAGGGAAACGGCCAGGGCTAAAAGAATCCATGCAGCAATATCGTTGAAGGCAGCTGCTGCCATGGCGGTTTGACCCACTTGGGTGGTTAAGAGTTTGAGGTCAGCTAAAATGCGGGCGAGTACAGGGAAAGCTGTGATGGAAAGAGAGACGCCTATAAAGATGATGAATTGGCCATAGCCTACTTTGCTCTCTCCATCGACGGCTTTTTGGAGAAATAAAGAGACTCCAGCTCCGAGGAGGAAGGGCAGTGTGATTCCCGCAAGTGCTATTTTAAAAGCGCTTTTGCCGTTCCGGCGGATTGAGCTCAAGTCGAGCTCAAGGCCTACGAGGAAAAGAAAGAAGAGTAGGCCAATGCTTGCTACTGATTCAAGTATGGGAGTGCTCCATGAAGGAAACATTAGGTGCAAATATTCTTTGTTTCTTCCAAGAGCTGATGGGCCAAGCAAAATTCCACCCTAAAAAAAAAAGAGAACAAATCAAGAACACAAAAATAATATATGACTGAAGATCCCAGTCCAAATTTTAGATCGAGAACTCTCTAAAACAAAAGAAAATCTTTTGTACATCGGATATATATGCAACCAACCTATAAATAATATGACTATTAACTTACATATCTGTTAGCCTTTTAATGTAAAGGCACACATAATATATTGTTATTGGGTAGTAGTAAAAGTTGATGCGGTATTTTAATGAAGCTTATAAGATTTTCTTAAACTTCTAGCAATTTAGCAAATTTTAAGTTTTCCAGTAATTCTTTGTACAAAGAGTTATTGATCCGATGTCTGCAAGTAGAAATACTCTATATGATGACGACTATTATGATGAATAGAGAACGAAACGTACAAGAATTTCAGCAATGACTTTGGGTTGTCTAAGGGGTTTAATCAGAAAGGCAAGACAGTGGCTGGTGAGTAGAACTAAAGCGGTTTGTATGATCAGTAATGGGACGGCGAAATTGAGAGGATTATCGCCTTGCCATGCACCGTCTGATGAGGTATTGATGCTAGTTATGTTGGGAGGCAACATGATTGCTTACAACCTGGATTTTGTTTTTGAAGGTTAAATGAAGGAAATGTCTAGGGCTTTATAGAGGAAAGGTTTGGTGGTGTCTTGCCATAATTTGGGTAAATTTTCTTTTCTAAATGGACTCCATTTTTAGTGGATGTCTTTATTTAAAGAGCCATTATGTAATATGATATTATTTTTGCAAGCGCATACATATATGTATATTATTTGATTAAACCCTAAGAGCTATCTAACAAACTTAAACAAGTTTATTAATCATCTTTTTGGGAGGCACTTAGTGCTTCCATGCATCAAAGTCAAACTCGAATCTGTGCTCTGTACATGCGAACAAAAACTGATCCACAGAAATGCAAGATAATTGCTTCTTCCACAATGGATTCATAAATCTTCAGTATTTAATTTGATCATAAACAGTTTATTTGAATTAATTTTAAGGAAAAAAACATGCATGGATGAGATTGCAGGCAAGGTCTCAAGTGTCAAATTTAAGTTGGCTGAAGCAAACTTTGCGGTCATGATTACGGAAGGTATCAATGTTAATGCTCTAATATTGGCGAATGAAGAATGGTGCTCTAGTTATTCTGAGGGAGGCTTAAACAATGCAACAGTTCAAATCAATATTGCATTGGAGAATTTTGTTTAAAGACTTTTTGAAATGAAATTATAAGATTATATATTTGTGGTTATATACAAGTAGCCATTATTCCCAAAAAAGAGATATTTAACCAAAGCAATTTGTCTTTCAGGGCTTGAAATCAATTTGATACGAATATTATATTATTCAAAGAATTTTGGGATTCTAAATTAATTTTAGGGTAATTTTTAAAAACCACCCCTGAGGTTTGGGCTTGTTGCAAGTAGATGGTGAGAATTTGTTTATTTGTAAAAAAACCCCCTACCGTCAGTTAACTTTAACATTGACCGTTAGTTGACTATACAAAGACATTATTACCCTTAACAATAATTTGTAGACGGAAATAACAAAAAAAAATTAAAATTGTTGGCTATTTTACTCTCTTTAAATTATTGATATTTTCTTAAAGTTCCTACAAGAAAGATAAAATTAAAAATTTAAAAAATCCTCTTTAAATTATTGATATTTTCTTAAAGTTTCTACAAAAAAGATAAAATTAAAAACTTGAAAATGAAATAGTTATAATTTTTACCTATGATATTGTAAATCTTTAGAATTGACAAAGATAAAATTGTCAAAAAATAGGGTTTGTGCTTTTCGTGCCAACAATTTTAATTTTTTTTTAGTTATTTCCATTTACAAATTGTTGTTAAGGGTAATATTGTATTTGCACAGTCAACTAACGGTCAATGTTAAAGTTAACTGACGGTAGGGGATTTTTTACAAATAAATAAATTCTCGCCATCTACTTGCAACAAGCCCAAACTTCAAGGGAGTTTTTTAAAAATTACCCTTAATTTTATTGATGAAACCCATCCTGTTTTTAGCTTCGTTGTGTGAGATACAGATCGACGAATAAATTGCTTTCAGTACTAAGATCTTGGAAATGATTTAATTAAGGAGCAATTTTATTATGTTAAAATCAAGCTACGATTCTTTGTTATGTTGATCATAATAGAATATGTAACTTCATGTGATTAATTCCTCTTTATTCATACGCTCCTTTAGAATTTATTCTTCTTTGGGAATGCATTCAAATTCTTCTTAATGGGATGCTTGTTTCACTTTTGAATGTGCGAATCGCCAGGCTAATCGATATACATGTATGCTAAGAAGGTAATAAAAGAAGAAACAATGACTTGACTGTACTAGAAGAAGCTATTGAAACCATCAGAAATCAAGCTCTGATACTATATTAAGATTTATAAAATTCTTTGTAATCTGAACAAATTTTGTGTGGGAAATAATTAAAGTTTTATGAAGTTAACTGCCTCTAATAAGCAACTTGCTGGGTAATTAGCCCAAAAAAAAAAAGAAAAAAAGAAAAAAAACTGCTTAGTTAGCTTCCATGTCATCAAGACTAAATAACTACCTTAATATCTACCCTTGAGCGAAGAGTCTTGGCAGAATATTGAGCTTGAATCCGAGGTATATATGCAAACTATCAAAAGAGAGAGGCTTGGTAAGGATATCTAGCAAATTGATCATGACTGGACACATGCTGAACTACAAGTTCCTTGCGTTCTAGGTGTTTTCTAACAAAATGAATATCAAATTCAATGTGTTTAGTTCTCGAATGATAACGAGAACCTCTTCTCTTTGATAATCAAATTGAGAAAAGGAGCATGGAATAATAATTAAACCTAAGATGTTGCCAATGCAAGAGCCCTATACTCTGATCCTGCTTTTGAATTAGAGACTATTTGCTGCCCTTTGAGGATCAGGACACCAAATTATTGTCCAGATAACACAAGTCTCCCACTAATTATCTATCATCAAGATCAAGATCCCAGTCAAGCAAATGAGAATGTTGTAATAGGTGTGAAAGATCCAGCTGTGTTGAAAAATTGAACACCACAATTTGTTGTGCACTGCAGATACCTCAGCACTCTTACAAGAAATTGACTGAACTTGTCAATAGAGAAAGTCAATAATTCAGATCTTGTTAATATAATATAGGTTAAATTTTAGATTATCACTTTATGAATTGGTTATTTTAAAATTATCTCCTTATTTTTTTTAAAATTTCAAGTTATCTCTATTTTTGTTTAAAAGATGAGGAAAAAAATGGAGGTGGGTTGATGAAATTCTTTTGTCTTTTCAATAAAAATGGAGGTAAATTAAAATTTCTAAAAGTAAGAGAGGTGATTTAAAAATTATCAACTTACAAAGGAATAATTTGAAATTAATTAACCCTATAATATATTGCAAAGATCCCATTATCTTCATTACGAAGATGGATTCTCAAAAGCTTCTCCTTAGATGAATTCTCAAAAGCTTCACCTTTTATCTTTGACCAACTTCTTTGTACTTTTCCAATAATAATAATGAAACAAAAAAAGAAAAGAAAAGAAAGCTAGCTTCTTTCTGCTACTCACAGTACAAGACATCCTCTGCTATCTATCGGCTTAGCTTTATTTGCCTATAAACTTTGTTACGCAAATTCATGGAAGAGTAATGCTATACTTTCCAATGACCCAACTTCATAATCCTAAGTAAAATGACATCTATTTTTTGGAGGATGGGATGAAGTAATAAATAATTTTATAAATATAAATTAAACTTTCATTTATTCAACTTTGTGATTATGTCTTTAATTTCAACTATAAAACAATTTCATTTCTCATTGAAGCTAGGTTGGTAGAAAAAACTAAATCCCGATTGAGATTCAATACAAATTTTCAAAAATTAATTTGAAATCGGTCGGAATTTGAGACAAATTTGATTCTAATTATTATTTAGGAGGGGATTCAAGATATTTAAAAATCCTATAAGGATCTTGAATGTCCCAATTGTCCCAACTATTATTTTAATTCTTAATTAATAATAGATAAGATTGGAATAATGGAAAAGAAAAACATTTGGAGATCGAAGAGACAACATCACATTACACATTATAATTAACATGCATTCCACTTTCTTTTAGAAGTAGAATTACTATTCTAATTACTATATTCTAACTCACTATAAGAAGATTCGAATCCTTTTGTCTCAGATCGGGTAGAATAAAATTTTCAATTTCCTTTTAAATAATCAGGTCCAAGTCCAAGAGGTTCACTACTTTGCAATCACTTTTAAAGTTTAATTGAACTAAGCAAATGAAAAAAAAATAGTTTAACTAAACAAGTGAAAAACAAAATTGGTTGGTAATTCACACATTAAATTTAGGGTTATTTACACCGAACCCCCAAATCTTTCAACATTTTCCACTGCGCACCTAAACTTTTCGACATTTTTCACCGCGCACCCAATTCCGTTAATTTGACCGTTATTTTTAACGGAACTATTTGAAAGTTAATGAAATGTCTGAAATACCCCTTATCTTAAATTAGAAAAGAATTAAATGAGATAAAATGTTAATCCAATAATTAATATTTACATTAAAATTTCTTAATTAAAAATAATTAATAATAATTCCATCAATTAACTTATTAAATAAATTTAATTTATCATTATCAAATAATATTTAGGGCATGAACTTCCAAAATTGCTCTTTGACTGTTGGAATAAACGGTCAAATTAACGGATTTGAGTGTAGATTGAGCATTGTTGAAATATTTGGGTGCGCGGTGGAATATATTGAAATATTTGGAGGCAGGACGAAATTAACCCTTAAATTTAGATACTTAATGGATAAAATTGGAACAATCCAAATTTCAATCAAGATTTAAAATTTCAATCGATTGGGGCTCGGAACAAATTTTGGTCTTGATTTACTATTTGTGATGGGAGTGAAATCGGTTAATCCCGATCACCAACCCTACCGAAAACCAACTTAGCCAAGGAATGGTATGCTATTATCGGGTCGGTCTGTTAAGGATAGGCCCAGCTGTACCATGAAGCCCGGCACGGCCCATGAGTTGTGGGCAATGCCAACCCAGCCTGCAATGTGGGCTATGCCTGTGCCAGCTCGGAGGCCTCAACTTCAATTTAAAAAATAATTTTTTTGTTAAGGCGCTAGAACATGAGAATTCAAGCTAACTAATTTGCTCATACCCATTAGGCCAATCAAACTTTAAAATTAAACGTCTAATAACGATATTTAAAGATAACTGAACGAGGGTGCTTTCAACGCAAATAAAAAATAAATCCAATTTTAATTTTGCTTTGACAAATTACTATTAGGTTTAGAATTACTAAATTTAATTACAATTTAAATAAGTCAACAACAATAGTAAATATTTATGTTTGATCAGCAATAAACAATAACTTATGAATTATATTACTTTTTTTTAAAAATTTTTATCAACTAAACACACATGCACACTAAAAGAGACTTAACCCAACACCTATGCGGCTAAGGAGATGACAACTTCGAATATAGGGACCGTTACGATTGATGATGGTGATTGTTATGCAAAATTTTAATATATTTATAAGTGCATTAATCTTTACAATATAATAGTGATAACGAGGTCGAATAGGGATTTGTAAAAATGGTAAAGTCTAATTTAAATCTAATCAATATTAACCATAACCTAGTTGAATAAATTGAGTTTTAAGGGAATTAAACTAAGCAAATAATTAAAGAAAGGAAATTATAATAAGAAAAAGGTTATCATGATTTCAGAAATCACTACTATTCAATTAGTAATTATTTAATTATCAATTAATTCTCAATCTTAGAATGACAACCTGAAATCAATCTATGCCATCTCATGACATAAAAATTATGCTCAAGTAATTAAACCTAATGTTGGTTCTTTTTTTGCTTCAAGGTAGAATTTTTAAGCATTATATGTATTCTATTGAAAAACAAAGAATCAAAGTTTCTTAAGTATTATTCTATGTATCCAATTTATTAAAAAATACATAATCAAAGAGAATCATATTAATCATTATTTTACCAAGCTTGGATTTAATCAAATAACCTCTTAACTCTCAAGAATAAATGATATTAAAGATTAAAAGACAATTATTTAATTAATCTTGTTAACAAGAACAATAATCATCAAAGAACATATGTAGGGAAGTAATTAAATAAAAAGATAATTGAATATGGTTCATTCTTAATCTCAATATTAACCTCAATATAAGAAAATTAACTAGATATACTTGAGTGAAGAGTAACAAAATAAATAAAATCAGTCATAGAAAGCTTTGGAGAATATTGTTGTTGCTCATTCTTCTTTTCTGTCTTCTACATCTGGCTCCTTCCCTTCTTAGGTCTCATTTTTGGCTTCTTTTATAATAATGCCCATTACCATAAGTTATGATAGGATTCCATATGCACTGAATCCAATTTGGATTCTAATTTAATGTGGCATTTACTTTTTGGATTGGATCAGGAATCATGAGGAGTGGGAATCTTGGGATTGAGACTGTAGAGTATGAGTATGAGTAGGTTGTTTACTTACAATAGAATGAGAGTGTGGAATAAGAATCAAAACTCCATTTATGTGTTTACTTTGTCTTGGATTAAGAGTGAATTGTGGCAAATTATAATTTTATGCTTAATAAAGAATTGTAATTCTTAATTATAAAGTGAATAAAAAGATATATTTCTACGATAAACTATCGATTATTTTATTAATTTTAATCATATAAGTTAATAATTATTATTAATATTCTAAATTATGTAAATCACAAGTTTTTTATTAATTTTAATTTTAATTATGTAAGCAAAAAATTATTGATAAGAGCAATATAAATGAAACATTATTATAAATAATATAGTAGAAAATTAATATTTTCTTAGAGTAAACTGCTTATTACTATTAATTATATTATTCAATGAATATGATAATATTATATTTTTAAATAAAGATATTATATTTTAATATTATTAATTCTATGTGAATATAATAATATTATTTTAAAGCAATTTGAACTTAGAATTAATGTAAATTGTTATTTTTAATAGATAAATTAATATAATATTATTAAATAATATAATAATATTATTTAAATAAAGATTTCTTTATGATGTTGTATGTGTTTTTATAGCATTGACAGTGAGATTAGTGTGGACTCTTGGTTTAAGTGTCTTAATTTCAATCATTTATTTAACATAATAGATGATTAAATAATTAATTAAAAAATAGAAGGTAACTTATAGGTTGCTAGTAAATATTTGTTTTTTAATTTGAAATTAAAATTAATCTGAGAAAAAAGTCACCCACATCCCCAATATTTGCTTAAATGTCATATAAATCTCTCAGTTTCATAAATGAATGGTAACACAGACCCCATATATTTCATAAATAACTGTTATACCTTTTGATTAAAACAACCTAAATAAATATAAATATACTAATAGGATAAAAATAATAAATAAATATCGTATGATACAAATAAAATATTACAATTAGTATAATTAATAAAATAGTGTGTACAATGAAATTTTTTTAATATTAAATTATTATTAGTCTATCTCGACAGATTTACTATAAGAAAGACAATATAAATTTTATAAAAAATTGTAAATGTTAGGTATAATTATTTCAATGTTCTATATCATACATCACACTTAAAATGCTAATTTTGTTGAAGTGTGATGCTACTAAAAATTAAACTTATCATTTATAATGTACTGCAATTTTAATGTAAAATATAATAAAAAAATCTAAATGCATATTTGAGTAGTCAATTGTAGGAAATACTATTCAAGAAAGACAATTCAATCCACACACACACACACACACACACACACACACACACACACACCCCACACACACAGGGATTGCGTACTTCTATTTACCTCTATTTATTAATAGAAGGGCAATTAAAGTCATAATTACCCAATCTATTATAAATTGATATATGTAATATAAATATTAGAAAAAATTAATTTTGTAGGTTAATGAAGTAATCCATATTTTATGGGCATTTAATACATTAATCTAAGGTCAAATGAGAGATATCACATGATATTTTATACAGTTGTCTAATTTTTAGCATTTGTATATAGTTTTGTAAGCTAGTAAGCCAATGAAATATACCACATGAGAAATTGAAAGGCTATTATTTATATTTCACCATTGGGCAAATATATATCTTCTGATACTCTTCCATGGCCATACATTAGAATAAAAAAACTCATATCAGAGACTATATCTGTTTACATGCTTTCAAAATAGATTTTGAAATTAGTTTTGCATGCTTTCATAATAGATTTTGTAAGTTAGTTTGATTACATGATAATCAAATTATCTTATAACACTAAGGATATAATTTAAGTACTATTTTATCAATCTTGAGTTTCTCAATAAATCTTCAAATTAATTAAAATTAACACTCTTTTCCTGTTTAGCTTGAAATTACTACTTAATAAAATTGAGAAAAGCCAATAATGAATGATTTAGGACACATAGATAAAATATGCTTTAAAGTCTAATTAAACATTCCCATGAATGTGTGTTTCCTATACGTGTTTATATATTTTATTGAAATAGTATATTTTATTGAATTTTGTGATAATAAATGAAATATGTTATTCAAGTGAAAATGTGAGAATGTTTGAACTTGTAGAGGTGGCCATTGAAATTTCCCATACTTAAACCAACTCCACTATCCAAACAATTTATTCTAAGTAGGGGTGGCAAAACGAATAATCAAAATGAATTCAAATCAAATTCTAAATGAACTGGGTCAAAATTCTGCTTATTTGGATTCGATTCGTTTATTAAATGAATATTCGGTTTGATTCATTTATTTCGTTTAATAGAATTAATAAACAAATTGGATCAAATCTGAATTCATTTATTATTCATTTATCGTATAATAAATGAATGCATAACGAATTGAATTGAATATGAATCCGTTTACAAGAATTAAATAAATAGTCCAAATCCTAAGATTAAAATGTTTTCAAAAACTAAGTAAATAATCCATTATAGATAGAGACAAACTGAGAAACCATCATAGATAGAAACAAAGCATAAAAGTTTCAAAAAAGAGGAAAATGAATTGATGATGAGAACGTGATCATCAGTGGGAGATGGAGATTTATGCAGGAGGGTCGTCAGCGAGAGATAAAGATTTGTGCAGCGGGATCTTTAGCGATTATAAGCATCAGGATTGTTAGTAGGTAAAGCGGATGATGATAGGAATTGGATCAGATGGAGATAGAACAGCAATGGGATCATCGACGGTTATCAACATCGAGATTGTCATCGCAAATCAACAACGGATCGTAGATGATGACTGGGCTTGGATGGCAGTGGCTTGATGTTGGTGATGGAGGGTTCGGTTTAGAACCACAAATAAAGGTGCAAAAAAACTTCAATACTATCTTGATTTTGGTTGTGATCCAAATAACAATAACAGTTGAACTAATATAGCTTAGGAGCAACAGAAACTGCATAAAGAAATTTCCATGAGAATTGAGAAGACTGAAAAGTGAAAAGCGGGTTGAGAGAACTCAAAGAGAAAGAAATTGGGGCCAGCTGCCCTAATTTTTCATCTCATTTATATATTGTCTTATTATTACTTATAATTACTAAATTAACCTTCAAATATATTTTCTTCTATAATTAAGGATAAATAAGTGATTTAATTAAACGAATACTAAACGAATAGACTGTATTTGATTCATTTATAACCCATTTATTAAACGAATTCTAAATGAATTAGTGAATCAATTTCTATAAACTCGGATTCAATTTGTTTAATTAACGAATCGAATCAAATATCTCATTTATTAAACAAATCAATTTTTTCAAACCCAAACTCATTTAATTCATTTCAAATCAAATCGAATAAACAAATCTTGACTCAATTTGTTACCCTTAATTCTAAGAATTCTCAATATTTTAGCCACTTTGAGTGTATAAATTCTATCAGCAATGAAACACAATTCAAACTCACATTTCTAAACAACAAACAATATTTCATCAAAGATCAAATTTGAGTGGAGCATTTCTTCATCAATTCGATAATTTTGAGTAGAGTTTTTTGTCAATTAATTAAATTTTTTCGTTTTGAAAATGTTTATGTTTAGGATAAATCTGGGAGCTATCACTACAAGAAAGCCATGAATATTGATTAACAAGGCTACTACTGTGTAGATTCTTTATAATTTGATGTTTAGAATTATTATGTTTATTTTATTGTTGAGTGAAGAGATGGTTATGAGGAGATTTGGGCTATGTAATCATGTAATGATCATATGATATCAGCCAGTTGCATTCCTTGAGGAGAAAGGTTGAAAGAAAGAACTAATACATATTCTAAGTTGCTTAGCTTTAATACTTCTGAGCGGTCAATATTTTTTAAGTCATATCTTAACGTACGAAAATTCAAATTGAACATTGTAAAATTATTTGAACTCCTAACAAATAGACCTTTGTGGGATATATAGCTTGTAATTTTATTCCTGAAGAATTGTTATCAGTTAATTCAAAATTTTTTGGCCCGTGTAGTTTCGCGATAACTATGACCTTTTGGCACTAAATCCTAAATATCTCTAAGAAATGAAGTCTGAACTTGATTTTGTAAAATATTATGCAAATTTTATTGAACTCGCAAGTGCGCGAATCTATTGTAGAATAAATCAATGATGACGAGTATCGATCCCATGAGGAGATGGATTTTAATTGCATGTAGAGTTAATTTTCTAAGTGGGTGGTTGGATTTGTGGTAGAAGTGATTTACATTATCTTAAAATTTAAATGAAAATGATAAGAATCAATTAAAGTGAAAACTATTAAAATGAAGCGCTTGGGTCTCTGGATCTGCACTCAACATGCACCATAGACTTAATATTCTTTATTAGTGCCAATTAAATCATGAGGAGGGGCTCTACTCCTCATGAATGACACTCTAATCAATATGATGCTAAGAGCTTATCGTGTCAAATAGTAATAACCTTGCACTAGGTAGACGGTTACCAGTGCGATACCTAGGCAAGATTATTACTATCTATGAATGAAAAGTTAAAACATCCACATAAATCAGAGGGAAAGAGAAATAAATTTACCAAATTAAGTCCATGAAATATGTTGAGACTTTACCTTCAACTCAAGATTCAAAGAAAATTAGCTACTCATAATTGAAATAAGGATAAAATGAAAATTTATTAAAATATATAGAAAATACAAGATGGAGAAGGAATTGTAAAAAATAGATCTCAAAAATGAATTCAGGGGTGCCAAATTAGGAGAGGGAGCCCCCTATTTATAGATACAATGAGTAAATCATGACCATCGAATTAAAATAGTTTGGACGCTCAGGATTGCGCCACGTGGCAAGTTATGATTGGATAACACATCATCAGGGTTATCATTATGTGTAATGCATATATCGTACGCACGTTTTTCAGTCCACTAACATATTGTCACGTCACCGGTCAACTCAACATAATCATTTTAGTCGAATAGGATCGTGACACATCATCGGTCAACGCCAACTCATCAGTCAACGCAACATAAGCAGTCAATGCCACATCATTCGTCTAATCGAATGCTGCCACATCATCGGTCATTGTCACGCCATCGGTCCGTATATGTAAATAGTGTCGTGAACAGTGTCGTAAACAGTATCCTATATATGAACAGTGTCGTACACGTGAACAAGGCCATACACGTGAACAATGTCGTACACGTGAACAATGTCGTTTACCTTTTTATTCTACTCCTAAGGTTTTCAACTATCATGAGTTCAAAATTGTTGTTCGTTTTGCTTTCAAAGTGAGGATGAATAAAAAGCTTGATATTTGAGTTGTTAATCAGTTTATTCGTAAACATTTGCATGAGTTGGCAAAGGATTATGAGGTTAAATTCCTTCAATCTCATCGATCAATTAAAGATTGTGACATGACTTAAGCTATTTCAATGAAAGCTATTGGTATTAAAACTAGTCAAATTATGGACCTTTTAGTCAACCAAGCTGCAATCATGATAATATGAGCTTCATACTAAAGGATTTGTATTAGATGTTGAAGTTGATCTATGATTCTTGAAATAGATTCAAAATTTGCACTTGCATACTTAAAAGTAAAGGCTCACATAAATATGAATTTCTTCTATGAATATATTACAGACGAGGTGAATATAATTACAAATTTGTTTTTGGCTAATTCTATTGCTCATTTAGATTATTGCCACTTCGGGGACGTATTAGCTTTTGATAATATGTACAGGACAAATGAGTATAGTGTTGAGTATTAGAGAATGCATATTTTATAAAGGGTAAAAGTGTCATTTTGTGCTTCGAGTCTCACTAACATTTCTACTTTTGTGTTTAAATCTTCTAAACTTCATTTTGAGTGTTTTGTATAATTTTAGTATTTCAGGGGTATTTTGGTCATTTCACGATTAATTAGAAGTCGAATGGCAAAACAAATGACATTTTTTACTCGAAATGGATTAAAACCTTAGAAAGAACTTGAAGGGGTATGCGATACTATTTACATATACGATACTATTCACATATACGGTATGATGATGTGGCATTGACAGATGATGTGACATTGACCGATGACATGACAATATCCGATTGGACCAATGATGTGATATTGATTTATTCTATGCCATTGACTAATCATGTGGCAGGAGTTTATTGGACAAAATGCTGATGAGGCGTTGATCGATGACATGACAACATATTTTTGGACTAAAATGCTGATGTGACATTAATTGATGATATTTTCCATCCAATCAAAGCTTACCAACTGGCGCAATCTTGAGCATTTGAATTGTTTTCATCCAATAGTCATGATTTACATATTGTATCTATAAATAGACGCTCCCCTTAATTTAGCACTTTTAAATATATTTTTAAGCTCTATTTTTTTTGTAATTTTCTCTCCAACTTATATTTTTTAAGAATTGAGAAAAAATAAAATTCCAATTTTAACCTTAATTAAAAAATGAGTAGCTAATTTAGTTTCAAACTTGAGTTGAAGGTGAAGCCTCAACATGATCCATGAGCTTAGTTGGTAAGTTTATTTTCTTTTTCTAATTGATTTATGTGGTTGTTTTAACTCATTATCAATAGACAATGTATTTTGTCTAGATTTTGTATGATATACTGCCACCCAAGTGAAAGATCGTTATTGTTTGGCACAATGAGTGATTTACACCCTATTTATAATAGAGAAGTTCTCCTCTAATATTTTGTAAGTCGTCTTGACTCAGTGTTAACAGAGAGTGCATCTAAGGTATTTAATGGATGGTATTGCTATGTTGTTGACAGTAGGATAATTATCATCTGGCACAACATGTTCTTGACACAAAACTTAGTAGAAGATCATTATCCTCTAGCACATTAAGCACTTGATACCATATTTATTAGAGTGAGAATTATGAAGAGTGGTGAAGAGTGGAAATACCTCCTCATAAATTAATTGAACTAAAAAAGAAATATTAAGCTCATAATGAAATATTAAGTGTGAATCTAGAGACTCAAGCACCTCATTTATATTGTTTCATTTATAATTCATTCTCGCCATTTTATTTTAAATTTTAAGATAAAAAAATTTGCTTTCAACCAACCCATATACACACTTAGAAAATTAACCATATACATAATTAAATCTATCTCCTCGTGGGATCGACAATTGTTGCGATAAATCTATTCTACAATAGAGTCTTGTGTAGTAAGTGTAATAAAATTTGCACAACATATGATAAGCCATTAGTCATGTTAGTGGAAAATAATTGATACATGCATGTTTTTTTGGATGTGGCTTACATGTGGATGAGACAATTGATACATCCATGTGGGTATTAGAAACATTTTTGTATGTTATGAATAATAAAAAGCTTATTTTTGTGATGACTGATCGAGATCGAGTAATGAGAAAATCGATTAAAAAAGTGATTCATAAAGCTCGACATCATTTGTGTGTTTAACATCTACAAAAGAATGCACAATCTAATGTACGTAATAAACTTAATTTCACAAAAGTATTGACGAAGTGTATTTTTGAATTTGTTACACCTTAGAGTTTGATAAATTGTGGTAGAATATGATGGTGGCAGAAGTTTTCAAAATAATGATTAGGTCAACAAAATTTATAGACAATGAGATAAATGGGCAGAAACATTCTTAAAAGGTCATTTCTTTGTTGACATGCGTACTCCACAATGGTATGAAAGAATGAATGCGTAAATGAATAGATTTCTTCAACAGAAGTTAAAGCTGCAAGAATTTGTTTGACAACTTGATCGATCCTTGTCGCATAGAAGATACAAAGAATTACAACAGGTATTTAAAACAAAACATTCTAGTTCTTTGGTCAATACTTATCTTGAAAGCTTGGAAAAGCATGCTAAAAGCATTTACACTCAAAATTTATTTTCCATGGTTCGTGATCAGATTTGCAAGGAAGCTCAGTTCATGGTGTCAACTTGTGTGACTTTATGGAGGGGCAAGTGTACTTATTGACTAGGTTCCAACAAGCAGATAAGAGGTGGATTGTGGTGTACCATCTAAAGGGTCAAAATTGTAAGTGTAAATGCATAGAGTTTCAATCATTTGACATTTCATGTTCTCATTTATTTTGTGACAAAGTCTTTACATTTTTCTAAAATACGTCATTTGTTGTTTAACAGAAGATGGAGGCAAGATGCAAAAGTAGTTGAATGTCCGCTGAAGTCATTGAATGATCAATCTAGGGATATTATTAAAATGATGAGGTATGGGTCACTAAGTATCGAAATCAATGAGATTTGTTACAATGCCCTGATCATAGATGCTGGATGCGTGAAATTAAAGGGTCATATCACTCAAGTTAAGTTTGAGATGATAAAGTTGAGTGAAAATTTTGAAGAGAAAAGAGGTAGATGGTCCACTGAGAAGAGAAATGCTACTATCATAAAAGTTCCATTAACTGTAACGATGAAATGTGCTGATAGTGTAAGAGTTAATAAAGGTGTGAACTTGAAAAAATGTGGGTGTTGTAAATTACCTGAATACAATAGACATAAATGTCTTAACACTTAATGAGATATTCTTTATATTAGCATAATTCTTACAAATGTTGAATATTTTAGTTGTTATCGGAATAATATTAAGAAGCGAATAACAATATGTCACTTTGTCATTACAACTTTTTCTCGATATCAATTATACAGTGACATTAATAGTAAATTAAAACAAATAAGAACATCAAAATACAAACATATCAAATATGATCATATTTAAATACTTCCATGCCTTATATTTACTTGTTCATGAAAAATCTATTGTAAAATATACCATTCTTCTTTCGAAAAAGAAGCTCCATGTTTGGATGAACCAAACTCTTTATTACGGAGGCCTTTTTTTTCTTTGGTAAAATTTTCATAAGGAGATTTTTTGCAGTGGGCTTTTAAGGATGATATTTTTACTCTCAATTATATTTAGTTTCACTGATGATACCAAATCCACAAAATCAACCGATCAATGGTTTTATTCTACATACATAAGAAGATGGATTTTATTATTATTATTTTTAATGAAAGTACTAGTACAAATAATTTTTGAAAAAAATGAACAGTAGTAGTTTATTATTATACATTTTTAACAACATCATGGAAGATTTGGTTTTGTTTCATTTCTTACATGTGAATAAGTTTTCCAATGACAAGTTTTCACCACATGCATCTTCAATCTTCTCGATAACTTCTGCTTTCTTCACCCCCCAAAACTTATCTCCTTTTCCCACGAAAATTTGACTACTTGATTCATTCTTGCTAATTTGAACATCTTTACCATAAGTGGTCATCTTGTCCTTCTATAGATGTAATTATGTATTAGATATGTTGTGTTTGAGTATTTTAACTACACTATACAAGGAAAAGAAAAGAATTGACTACAAAAGTGATAAGTAGGAAAATTGGGAAAATTAGCTCAAGAAAGTATCATCGTGTAGCTTAACACAATTACAAGGTGCTAAGAAGAGAAAATGAAGGCCAAAGGTTACAACTTGTTAAGTTTATGGAAAATGAAAAAAATGGACATTCATTAAAAAATTATATTTTAAAAGACACTTAAATGAAAGCAAATAAAATTACCACCAGACAACTGAGGTAGAATTTTACCATGTTTAGACAAATATTGTTTACATGTTGGTGAGATTTTCATAGATGGGATTTTGATTTCATGTAGATTATTCATAATTTTCTTCATTACTGATAATTACTATTTAACCTGAACATCAAGGAGAGAGCATTTCAATTAAAAGATACAAAAAATCCACAACTTAGTGCATAAAAGTGGAACATCAAATTACAAAACAATGATGTAAAGCAGCTTATGATAACATAGATAAGAATCAAGTTTAACTAGTGATAATGTACAAAAAGCTACAATATCATTAAGATTCTCATTTTCTATAAATTAGAACTTAAGAGTGGATAAGTAAATTGTGTAGGTTAAATGTTCAAAAGGACATGGGGAGGATATATACACATATCTATGGCACTTAATGGTATAACAATAAGAGCTTTAGTAGTAAGAAACGTAAATTTATATAAACCTAGACACATCAATTGAAGCATTCAAAAAAATGTAGTGGATTAATATATTTTAACAGAAATCTAACAACTCATATATCACCTTTCAACTTAGAATCTTCAAACTCTTAAATAAGAAAAACGAACTTGAAAATAAATATAGATAACAATCGGATTCATACCTCTAAACTAGGCATTCGTGTTGGAATCCCTTCTCCTTTACTAACTCCTTTGAGAAAGAAATAAAATCAATCTACACAAACTTAAAAGTAACCAAACTATACATTTAACCAACAATAACATAAATAAGAAAAAAAATTCAAGCTCAAAAAATAAAGTTTACCAGCATATTCTACTTCAATAATTGTTTACAACTTTCACCAGTGCCATAATCCACAAGAACCACATCAATGCCAAAATTGACTGGCTCCTCACCTTCTTTGACTGTTTCAATATGCAAAGCAAGAGGGTTCCCAATATCCAACTTCCTGTTGATCAAATTCACTGCAAAAGTCTTTTTTTTTTCCTATTGCATAGCAAGTCTTTTTTTACTGGAACTTTTGTAACCACCAAAAACTAGTTCAATTAATAAATTAACATCACCATGAAATCAATAGAAAATCCCACTAGCTATATTCATATTGGTATTAGTTCAAAAATAAAAATTAACAAAGTGACCCATATATGATTAAAAATAAATCAATAACAAATAATGCAAGAGTACAAACACACAATTTTATGTCCTTCTAAGAAAATAAAGAGATAAAGATTTAGGGGGAATTATAGGTGGGCTTAGAAGATTGACTTTCGATGACTCTTCATCTGTCATTACAAAATAGTTGCAACCGAATTATGTTTTTCACTTCAATTATTATTATTACAACTAATAATTAGGATTTCTTCATCAACATCGATCATTCACTCAAATTCAATAGTCGAAGTTGCAGGTGGGTTGTGCTTGGCGGATAATGGTGATAATAATAAGTAGGTTTTAGCCTTAGATATAAGTTTAAGTATATGGAAAGTAATCATTGATAACGCCTTGCACACTCACCTTCTCCATTACGTTTTCTTTCACTTTTTAAAAAGTAATCCAATTTGACAATTGGACTCAAATTTACAAGGATTCACTATTAGATCGATTAAAATGACAACAATAATTTAGATTAGCAAAGAAGTATTATAGAAAAAAAAACAATACTTGTGAAGAACCCAATTTCAAATACAAGAATTTTAGATATTGTATTTATCATATTTGATTTTACTTTTTTTTTTAAATTTAAAATTTAAAATATTTAAAATAACCCTTTTAACTGGTTTGTTAACTGGTTATATTATTTTAAAAATAATTAATTTTTTTATTATAAATATAATGTGCGTCTTTGATTAAATCTAGTGGTTCATATTTCTTACAATATTGATACTGTAAAAAAATTACAGCATCATAAAGGGGACCCTTCAACTAAATATGATATTATTATTTTTAAGTAAATGTAAAATTATTTTATTTTAATAAATACAATTATATGATATTTAATATTTTATTTTAATAAATATAATTATGTTATTTTTAAAGGGAAAGATAAAAAAAGAATAAGTGGGAGTAGGTCTTATAGGAGTGGGAATTCCACTCCTCACTCCAAAAGTGGGTGGAATTCACAGAATTGATTCCCATTTCCATCCTAAAATAAGCATATGAATACTGAAATAGAAGAACTCTACACTTTCCATTCCCGCTCTAGTAAGTAAACACATCTTAAATCCTTTTCCAATTCTAAAGTCAATTTTCCTAATTTATGCCACCATTACTTGTCAACACCATAAACGTTTAACCCTCATGACTTTCTCGCCACTTCTAATTGCTTAGTATGGGCTCTCCTCAAAACTTTATGGAATTGACTTCCAATTTCAGTCTTCACATGCTTGCTGGCTATGGGTTATTCTAATTCTTGGCTTTATTTTCTTTTGTCTTCTAATTTATTTCCAATTTACTCTTCATTGCTTCCCAAATTGAACTTCTTCATGCATTTTTTATCCATAAACTCCAATTGAATTGCTATTCAACAAAATAGATAAATTAATTTAAAATAACAAATAATAATTATATAATCAACGATAAAATAAGTATATATTATATACTTATCAGTGATTCAAATGTTGATGATGATGACAATGATGATGTTCATGTTGAAGTTGATGATAGGGGTGTTCGATTGTTCAAATCAAATGGATTTTGTTAAATCCAAGTCCAATCCATCATATATTAAATTTTATATTTTGCATCCAATCTGATCCAATCGTTAATTAAAATCGAATATAATCCAAACCAATAAAAAATTAAATCCAATTCAATCTAATCCAATTAATCCGGTCAATCCTATGAAAATAAAAATCATCATTTGGTCTCGAATGTTCCACTAACAATTGAGAAAAAAAAACCAACTCCTTTAATACTTCATTATTTATGGAGTTTGTTATCATATGTATGCATCAATTCTCTATAAACGAAAAAGAAAGTGGCTACTTTAAATTTTGAATATTGAAAGAAAATATTGGTAATGGCTTGCAATTTGCTATGTATTATTATCATATACTTATAATTATACAAAATTAAGTTTTTTAAGGAAAATTAGGTTTTATATTTTAGAAAGTTAAAAATAAAAGTGACTTACTAACATGAGCTTTCATAAAAAAAATTAATTAGTTGGATTTGTTTATATTGAATTTGAACACATAGATCCATAAATCAATCCAATAATATTAAATTTTCCATATTGCAATCCAATCCAATCCAATCTAATCAAAAGGTCGATCTAATAAAAATTGGATTAGTTTCAATTGGATTGATTGGATTGGATCGATTTTTGAATACCCGTAGTTGGTGATAATGATGACAATGACAACGAAGATTAAAATTTAGGAATGCTTTTAGTGTTATAGTTTAGTGGGTATATTAACTTGGTTGGGATGTCACTAATTTATTTTAATGATGCAAATTACGCCAAATTTTATTTTATTCGTAATTTGCAGTTTTTCATTTCATGAAAATAAATTTTATTTTATTTATCTCTCAAGGCTAGAAAAGGAGAGCTCCAGTGGCTGTATTCAACGAAGTAATATTCTCGTTCCCTCTCCTATTTACTCATCAAAATAACAAATACATGAATTTATTTCTATGTTTTACAAGTTGTTCTTCAGCAGCAGTATCTTCGAGTACGCTATTACAAATAAAACGACATTAAATCCTAGAATATCAGGCTGATTTCAATTCTCTTTCTGTATCTGGATATTATCTGAGAAGAGGTGGAATTTGTTCTTTAAGGACCACTATTAGAAAAATTGACTATCATGACAAAGAATATCTGTCATCCGAACTCATTTATGATAGAGATTCTATTTGTTATTGTAGCTGTTGTGCAAATTTTATTGAACTCGCAAGTGCACGAATCTATTGTAGAATAGATCAATGGTGACGAGTGTCGATCCCACGAGGAGGTGGATTTTAATTGTGAGTAAAATTAATTTTTCTAAATGGATGTTTGGATTTGTAGTGAAAGTGACTTTAGATTATCTTAAAATTGGATTTTAAATGGCGAGAATAAATTGAATAGAAATTTATTGAAATGACGTACTTGGGTATCTGGATCCGTATCAACATGCACCATGGGCTAAATATTCCTTATTAATACCAATTAAATCATGAGGGGGGAATCCACACCTCATGAACCACACTCTAATCAATATGGTGCTAAGGGCTTATCGTGCCAAATAATAATAACCTTGTCCTAGGGAGCCGATGAAACCAGGGCGGTATCTAGACAAGCTTATTATTATTTGTCGACGAGAAGTCAAAAAATCAATAAAAACTAGAGGGGAAGAGAAAATAAATTTACCAAATAAAGCCCATGACATATGTTGAGACTTCACCTACAACCCAAGCTTGAAAGAAAATTAGCTATTTATAATTGAACTAGGGACAAAATGAAAATTTATTAAAATATGTGGAAATTAGAAGATGGAGAAGGAATTACAGAAAATGGAGTCCAAAAATGGATTCAGAGATATCAAATTAAGGGGGGAGAGCCCCCTTTTTATAGATACATTGAGTAAATCATGGCCATCGGATTAAAAACATTTCGGACGCTCAGGATTGCGCCACCTCATCAGTCAACAATATGTGGTTTGACCACACGGTTTGAACATTAACACGGTTTGACCTGGCTTGAACAGTGACGCGGTTTGGTTGAAAATAATCCTGTGTAATGTGTTGTGAAAATTTTAATATACTCGCAAGCGCACAAATCTAGAAATAGAATAGTGGTAACGAGGTCGATCCCACAGGGATTGTTATAAATTAAAAAGTCTAATTTAAATATAAAATTAATATTAATTCTAACCTAGTTGAGCAAATTGAGTTTTTAAGAAAATTAAACCAATTAAACTAAGGAAGCAATTAAAATAAAGGAGAATTCAATAAGATAAGAATCCACCACTATTCAACTAGTAATTATCTAATTATTAATTAATCCCCAATTTTAGAGTGACAACTCGAAATCAATCTATGTCATCTCATGAATATAACAATTAAGCCCAAGTAATTAAATCTAATGTAGGTTCTTTTTCTACTTAATAATATGACATCTAAGAATCTCATGTAAACATATTGAATAACAAAGGGTCAAAGTTTCCTAAGCACTCCATGTAAACAATTTAATGAAAGACATAAAATCAAAGATAATCATGTATAAACTTTATAGATCCAAGCATAGAATTAATCGAATATTAATCCTAACAATCAATAATGCATGACAGAATTGATGAAAAGATTTTATTAACATCTAATTAATCATGTGAAATAAAAACCATAATCATCAAAGAACATATATAGGGAATTAATTAAATAAAAAGATAATTATTTTATTGAATAGGGTTTCATCCTTAACCTCAGTGTAAGAAAATTAGCTAGACATACTTGAATTGAGAGCAACAAAAGAAATAAAATCAGCCATGGGAAGCCGAAATATTGCTGCTGCGGATTGCTCTCTTCCAAAGCCGAATTCTCCTCCACTGGCGGCTCTTATTGCCTTTATATAATGTTACTGACTTGCTTAATCCTTATTGGATTCTAATTGCATTAATTTTTCTCCACCGACTTATAAAGCCCGCTCACCAAGGCCTTTTAAAATTATTTCCTTACTAAACTTTGAAAGCAAAGCACACGTTTGACCACAAAAGCAAAAGGCCAATTAATGATTTCTTCTTTTAATGCCCAGCACATGCATTCCAAATTGCCAAATCTTTGCTTTCCAAATGCATGCCCACCGTTCATCCTTTGAAGAGATTGACTTCCAATTTTGGTCTTCTTGACTTCCATTAATTCTTGGTTGCATTTTTGTCTTCCAATTTAATCTTTATTCCTTCTCAATTTGAAGTGTTTTCATCCCCTTTTTATCAACAATCTCTAATTAATTCCCTATTCAATAAAACAATTCAATTAATTAAAAATAACAAATAAATGTAACTAGCAATTATATTATTAAGGGTAAAATATGTATATAACTTATGCTCATCATAATGCATGTACCGTACGCGAGATTTTTGGTCCACTGATATGCTGCCACGTCATCGATCAAAAGTGCATAAGAATTTTAGTCCAACATGATTGTGACACCTCATCAATTAATGCCACGTCATCGATCCGTCTATGTGAACAGTGTCGTAAATAGTAACATAGACAGTACCGTACATGTGAATAGTACCGTACATGTGAACAGTGCCATTTTTCCTTTTATGCTCATCCTAAGGTTTTCGACCGTCCTGAGTTCAAAAGTGATGTTCGTTTTGCCATCTGATCTCTCGTTCATTGTGAAATGACTATGATGCCCCTAAAATACATAAAATACTTAATTATAATACAACACACATAATTAAATGACAAGAAGTTTAAACACATAAAAATAAGGGTGTTAGTAAAACTTGAAGTGTAAAATGACGATTTTCTCTTTTATAAATATACATTTTCTAACACTCAATAGTAGCCCTTGTAATAAATCCGTGACAATGTTTTATCTATCACATGATCCTATGACAACTTATATATATCACACATGTGTCACGAATCAAGCATCATTTTAGGTTAGTGTTAGGGCGGTTATTATTATTATTTTTAAATTAGTGGGTATTATGAATTCGGTTTTAAATTATGACAAGTCATTATTTGTCCCTTGTTTATGTTCTTTATATATATATATATTATTTTTAAATTAGAAATTATTTTAATATTTTATAAGTTCCATTGAAATTTGAAAGTTAAAATATGTATCAAATCAACACATCTTAAACAACAATATCATCAAAACATCATCTGAAATAACTATAATATTATCAAAGTATCATCTATGACCAATTATCACAACAACATCATCACCATATTATCATATGGATCACTATTAGTTAGTCTGATCATCATCTTAGTTTTGCAACAAAACAATATCATTTTCTAGCAACAAGAAATTTGAAATTCCATAAAAACTTTATTAAATTAAAATTATATTTTTATTTATTAAAATAATTTAAAATCAAAATTTTTAGTTACTATCTATAAAGGGTGTTATAGTTAAAAAAGAATTTTGATTTCTTTTATTATAAACTTAGAGATTCATTTAATTATTTTTTTAAACTTTGGAGTGTAAGTATTTTTTTTCCTTGTATCTTATTAAAGAGGGATGAAGATAAAACATTTTTTCTTGGATCAATGTAATAGCTTCTCCGAAAAAAAACAAAAATTTTATAGCTATTGACCTGGACTTTCACTACTATAAAACTATGGAAACTTAAATCATTATCTGGTTGATTATTGAATTTATAGCTTAATAGCAATGATGAAACATTGAAACTAACAGGACACCCACGAACAATAATATAATGGGCCACTATAAAAAGCAACAATCATAATAAACATGCGCATTTAATCATATTCGACTCTGAATTTGTGTATGGATAGATTTGTAAGAGCACCTTCAGGGGCGGACTCAGGAATTTGTATTACCCCGGGTTAAATTAAACAATTTATATTTTAAAGTAAGCATAAAAATTTATAAGTAGAAAAAATTGCATCAAATAAGGGGGGCACGAAAAATCTTATCGCTATAAGTTATAAACAAAAATAGTTATATAAAAAGAGTAGAAAACAAAAGTAATTAAAAAAATAAAATACTATTTTACAATTATGAAATCTGACTCTAATAAAATGTAATTATACAAGAATTATATCAGGATTAATATATTAATTAAGGATTTTAAGCTGAAATAAATGAATACATGTAATTACAATCAATTAAAAATTGAAGTAAAACTTTAATGTTTGAAGTCAAGTACTTAATTACCAGGTTTCAATAAATTAAACAATTCAAATTTATTCCTCTTTTTAAATTATAAAAATATTATTAGTCAAAAGTTTCAATTATAAACTAAATTCAACCTAACAAAAATGTATTTTGGTGTTATTGTTTCTTTGCCAAACGCTCTGACTCTCTTTAAAGAACCAGTTGCTGATGATTTTTCTATCAAATTAAAGCTCCTCAAAATATTCAAATTTTATCTTAGTTAATATAACTAATAAATAAAATCTCAAAATTTACATAAAAAGTTTATGAAAATGTTGATAATTGTTACTACATGTTTTTTTAAAGTAGTTTAATACTAGTGACAATTTTATATTAGATTGACATACTTTTTTTCAATTAGAATTTTTTTTAAATAAATTAAAGTAATAACATTTTACCCCCTAATGTTTTTTTATCTATATAGTAAATATATAATTTACTCATTTTATAAAATAAGTCACTAATTTCAATTGGAAAAAAATATAATTGAATTAAGGACATATTTAAAAATAAAATAAAACTCTATTATAGTATAAAATTAATGAAAATATTAGGATGATTATATTAGGGACATGTATGAAAACAAAATAAAATCTCTATTATTGTCTATAATTGATAGTAAAATAAGGGGTATAAATGATTTTTTACTAAGTTTGACCGGGCTACAGCCCGGTCTAGCCTTGCTGCAGGTCCGCCACTGAGCAACTTCATCCACCATCTTAGTTGTCTAGAAATAAATTTTTTGATTGACCACTTGTTGACTTAAAATATAGTCCCTCGGCAATGCTATTATTATTGTTCCTGTTTAGGATCCAGCACTGATTTTCTTGTATGAATTCAAACTCTCAAAAGATAGTTATGCCATAATCATATCTATCTAAGACTTCGTAAGTTGCTATTATTGTTAATTATCAAAATATTAATGCTAAATTGAGATGTAAAGTTTGTATCTGTTACTAAGAGCTTGATTAAATAATTTTCAATTAGTTTTTTCTTTGGTTGTTTACCCTTGTCTGGATCTTGAGGGAGGAGCTAAAAAATTTAATTTGCGTTTGGGCCATTTTTTTATTTAATAAATAAAATATACAGGAATATACTAAGTTTGTATCTCAAATGATGAGTTATTAAATAATGACAACTGCTCACTATTGAGAAGTTCTTGGGTACTTATGGAGCATTGCTTCTCTATTATTCACTTCTTGTCATCTATACACTTCAACTAATCATGATAATATGTATGATCATGTGCTAAATAGTGAATGGATAAGAAGCATTATTCTAAGAGCACTCAAGGCTTTCTCCATATTTATTAATTAACCTTTTATTTTCTTATTAATGTGATATTATAGTTATAACATCGAACACATTGAGTGACACATCATTTATGATACAGATTTTATGCCGTAACTTTATAACACTGGATATATACCCTGAAAATGAGCCCTGCTTAAATGCCACGAAGGCCAACAAAAAATGTAAAAAAAATGAAAAATAAAAAAAATAAATTACAGTTTGGTCAGGTTCAGTCGTAAAATACCTTAGCATCTTTATGAGTTGATCCAATAAATCATTATTTATTTATTTATCTAGCCAAACAGCAATCTAAATTCTTCCCCACCCAAACAAGCAGTTTCAAAGGAAAGTAAGAATAATGAGCTCTTTCTTCTATAAAAAAAAGGAATAATGAGCTCTTATAAATGATTTAGTACCTATCACAAAAAGACAATATGCTTCGATTGGGTCTTGCAGGCAGACAGGCTAATTGATGAGTGGGTTGAAAAAAAGAAAAGAAAAGACAAGATGCCAAGAAATTTACCGTTAATACTCTCAAAAGAAAGATAAGTAATAAAACTAATAGAAGGTCAGAACAGAAACTCACCTTCTTCCCCCTACAAATATCAGGAACAATGAGCACCACCAAGCCCTTAGTATTCATCAAAACTCCAAGTGCTAAGGCTGTGTTGGGTAGTAAGAAAGGAGGGAAAGAGAGAGGAGAGGGAAAGAGAAAGAAAAAGAGAAAAATGGAGAGTTCAAAATTTTCTTTTTTTACTGCAATAATAAACAGTAATGCACGTAAGATACGTGGGACACGCATGTAAGAATATACACATACACGTACACATACATACATGTACACACACACACATACATATGTGTGTATTATTCTCAAAATTAATCAAATCCTTTACTTAGTTCTAACTTCCAAATATAGTCTTAAAAAAATTAAGAATTGCATACGGATGAAAATGTTCGTCCAAGTTGGTGGTGAATTATATACAGAGTCAGGCGGAGTTGTGAGGAATCAGTGGGACCAAGGCCTTCGTAAAATTTTTAACTTTTCACAGTAATTTTGTCCTCCAGGTTATGCATGAGTGATCGGAGGATGGATTAATAAAGGCTTGATGCTATTAAAATGGCCAATGAAGGAGTAAAATGGTAGATAAGGCACTAATTAATGGTCGTAATAATTAATAATTAAAAAGTAGTGACAGCCTCTCTATTAATTAATATTTTTTGCTTTTATACGTACGCTCTGCGTATCAATTTGATACTGACTTTTGCATGCTTTGCCCTTAGGCTTTTCTTCCTTGAGGGACACTTTGGACGCTCAATTGCTTATTGTGTACGTCTTTTGGGTAAACTTTATTTTTCTTCTACTTACAAAGACAACTTGTAATTTACTCCTCAACAGCATAAAAGATGGATTATCAGTAACATTAAGTCTTATTATGTGAATTCTAACTGCGTTAGAGCAGTTTCGCCTTCCAATTATAATGTTAGCGGGGGAAGAATACTAAAGCATTTGCACCGGGCATCGGTTCCACACTTCTTCAATACAAATTGTTCACAACTTCTCAGCAGGAGATGTTTTCAGGCTTGTAAATGCTTCTTTGATAATCAACTTTAATAATGCAAAGGATCATCATCTTAAACTCACATGTGCGACAATATTCTACGGTAACACCAAATCCGACTCTAAAAAATTGGATAGATTCTATCCCGTTCTTACTAACACATGCTTGATAAAAATGCAAGAAGCATTTATTCCAAGTCCAAATCATTGATGAGAGCGACAACAAGCATTTTACCGTGACAATGAATGCATATTGAAAAGCAACAAGTGTCTTAAAACTGTTGAAATATTAATTTTTAAATATTCAATTATTCGTTTCTAAAATGTCCATTTGTGAACATATGGATGCTAGAAAATTAAGTATTTAGAAAATGTGTTCGATAACATCTCTAACTAAGGGCACATTTGAGATTGTTTTTTAAAAATTCAAATGTGATTTTGAAAAGATAAAAGATAATTTTCGTGTTTGATAAATTTTTTAAAAATCATTTTGGTAAAATTAAACATATTCTAGAGTAGATTTCAAAAAGTAAAGAAGGAGTCATTTTTCAAAATTTGATTTTGAAAATTAATTTTATACTTAAAACAATTCTAAATATTTCATCACATATATTATAAAGATCTAAAATCATACTTATTAGTTAGGAAATAAAATCATTAAATATAAAGAGATTATTATTATTACTAATTATATTGAGATAATAAAATAAAAAATAAAATTAAGAATATAAAATAATTTAATTTAGTTATCAATTATTTTATATATATGTACATACACACACAATATATATATATATATATATATATTTATAAATGTGTAAATAAATTTTATTCGACATTATGTCTAATTTAGTTATTTATATTCCTACAGTAGTTTAAACAGTAAGATTTACAAAAAACACACGACTGTTTTTAAAATTCACAGTACTTTTAAAAATATATTTTATTAATTATTTAACTGATTCTCTTGACCGTAGGGTCATTTTTTCAGCACAACTACTAATAATTATTTTAAAAGTTATAACATTACCAAATGGACTTTAAGTGTTAAATATCTTCAGAGGTAGTTGTGGTTAAAAATTAGCAATATTGAAAAACCTAAGTGTTAGTTAGAATGTGTGGTGAAAAGTAAGTTTAATTGAGTGGTTAAAAAGGTGGTTAGATATAATATTTGGCTTGCATGCATTGCATTGCCGGTGGCATGCTTTGTAATTCTAAGCATTTGCTCAATTGTAAAAAAGTGAAAAGTAACATCAACAAATAAATGTTGCTTAATAATAAATTGAGAGGAATATAACCCCCCCCCCCCCCCCCCCCCCAAGAGTAACCATAAATTCATAAAGGCATATATGAAGCACTGTCTTTACAATCAATTTCTATATGTCAATCAAAGATTTTTTTAATAAAAAAAGGACTAGTAAGGTAGTTTGATCTCTATGATTCAATGATGATTACTGCGAGAGGTGCACGCCAAACACAATATTCTGAATAAAAAAAAATCAATGAAGAAAAATATGAGATAGAAATAGAGAGAATTAATTAGAACAATGGAATCGTTCTTTTTTTTTTTTTGGGTCCATAAATATTTTGTATATCTTCCTTATGTAAAAATCTCCTTATATGCCTCTTTCTAGTTCAATTTGAATCAATTATTTACTTTCCTTATTTAATTTGAATTATTCATTCATGTGCCTTACAATTTAATTCAACTTCAATAATCCAAATAAAATATCAGATTTGACTTATTCAACTCTAATTCATAATTAAATCAAACATATGACTAATTTTAAATTAAACATAAAATAACTACTCTAACGTCCCTCCAATGTGAGATATTAATATTTTGAAATATTCTTATAATTCACCAACAAAAGAAATTGGCTTAATTATAAATAAGATGAAAAAAAATGACTTAATTGTCAATATTAAAATCTAAATTCAATCTTAACTACTTTCACTAGAAGAGATTAGAAGAGAAAAACATTAGGAGAAGAGCCGTGTACAATAAAAACCAAAGTGTCCTCTCTCTTGTACCAATTACTTCAACTTCAACCAAATAGTTTCAACCAAAATACTTTCTGCTTTAATACTACAGCCCACTAGGTTCCCCTGCTCCAACAAAAAACAGCAACTCAACTTCTTAGTTATCTCATAAATCTTATGGAAAGTCTCCTTAGCTTTCTTCCGATTAATTCAAAATAGTTTCTTAGATGGAGCTGTTCATCAAGTTTGTGAGTAAGATAGTCTCATTGATCCGTGGGGTATGTTGTCCTGAGACTCGACGATTAGCAGCTGCAGCGATGGTGGATGGAGCTCCCTCTGCCTTAGCCATTAGGGTACAGGTCACTTTTAGTGTGGCATATCAAGATGAGTGTCAACCGCAGGCGCAGACCCAGCACATGACCAATGGGAACTAAAGACCTCGGTGGAGAAAACAAATTCTAAAAATCAAAGAAAAAATTACCTGAGTTTCTAATTAGCCCCCTTAAATCTCCCCTTAAACTTATAAATTATTAAATAGAAACTTTAATTTTAAGAATTATAAAATGTCATGCTTTAATTGAAAACATAAAAATCCATAGTATTGTGATTCTGCAATTATTTAATATAGCCCATTCAATTTACTAAAATAATATTCATAAACTCATAAATCCATAAAATTTCAATTTTTGTATCTTTTTGATATATAATTTAGTCTCCAGTAAATTATTTTTTTAAAATTTTTCATTGTTGTCAACCCACTTGATGCATGCCATTTCATATGGTACAATATTAGTAGACCAGATTTTTATCATTATAATTTCCAATTAACATATCCTCGATTAACATGTTTCATATTATATTGATCGCTAAGTTAGGTATCTAATGTATTTGATGTGCAAATCCATTTGTCACACCCAATGGTGGCTATTGTTGCTTTCCATGATTAGGCTATGCGATAATCATAACTTACAGAAAATACTAGGTGTTTTAGCAAGTTGAATTATGAGTCAGATTCAATCCAATTAAAAAGTGACAGCTCTTTTAATCCACTAATTAGATTAAGGAAATGAGTGTGCGTGCTTTATCTATCATTTGTCGAAATTATTAAAGACAAGGGATATGCAGTCTTTCTATAATGTACATTACTCTTCGTATCCAATGTCAGCCTCATATGAGAGATATTATTTAAATCGGAAAGTTAAATAGAAGGAAGATACAATTTATGGTGTAAGCGGAAAAAGATAAAGTAATCAATTAATATTATAACATTGTGTTTTGTCATCTTTCTGTCATCCGTTTCTTTAGCATTTTTCGTCTCAAATATGCAATTAGCAAAATTGCTTTTACCCAAAACCAATCACTTTGCCTTTTCATTTTGTGCTTTGTTCTTGGCTTTAATTGCACATTACGAGTATATGTATTCATTCACGAAGACAGAAATTAAATCCAGCGGGGCAAATTTAATTTATATAAAGAATTAAATTTTCTTTAAGTGTTATTATTTAGTTTTCAATTTAATATGCTCATTTAAAGTGAATTTGGTGATAAAATTATAATTTCAAACCTATTTTTTGTACATTGTTTAAAGCCAATGGGGGAAATTAAAATTTTTATTAGGGAAAATAAAATTTTTACTTAAAATTACAAAATAATTTTTAAAAAAATTTAGGACGTAAGGCCATATTTGGTATTAATGTTGGATAGTTGTGGCATGCTATATGCTAAATTACTAAAGTTTTTAGTAAAGATTTACTGCTTTGACTTAGAATCTATTTATATAATGAAAAGCTATAATATTTTCTCAGTTTTTTTTTTCAAAAGTATAATTAAAAATTTATATTTACTACAAATTATCAACTTAGTTACATTTTTTTTATTGAATTCTTAAAAGTTACAACATAAACTCAATATTAAATAAGACCTTAATAATTTAGGCAGATAAGTGCAGAACACGTAAGAAGCGTCAATAACAGTTCATATGCCACTAAATTTGTCGTTTTAGGGTAAAATGGCTGTAATTTTGCATTAAAAGCATTTAAATTAGTGCCGTTTATGTCAACCAGAGACTACCAAGATGGTATATTCATATTGCAATGCCGTATCATGGTGCACGAGTTCATTTCTATTATTCCAGAAAAGACAGCACTTTAACATACAAGCATTATACTCCCATTCGCTTTTTCTTGTGTAAGAAAAGGAGTAATCTTCTTGGTAGATGTTCTTTGAAATCCATTAAAAAGAATACAAATTAGCAATTTACATGCACACATAAATTAAAATGTGGTTCATCAAGGCCTCGAGAGGTTAACATGCACCGGCCATTACCTAATTAGTCGTCCCCACTTTTAAGCCACCATTTAAGGGGGAAAAAAAAAGAATAGGAACTTTTTAGTGCATTAAAACAGTACTACAGTATTTCATATTTTATTATGAGCTGCAATATAAGTATATTGTTATGCATATAGTTCCAATTTAGTGTGCAATTGCACGTGTGGTTGGTGTTCATTGGCGGAACTATAAGTCAACGTTGTTAAAATTACATTTGAAAAGTCAAAAGAAAACCATGCCACTATATGCGGCACTAATCCTGCAATAAGCTCCATAAATATTAGTATGTATATGCCGTGTCATCTAAACTTTTTGCTGATGATTGTTATTAAATGTACACGTGACAAAATTTTATCAAATTCTATCACAAGATTCAAATTCCAGCAGAAGTGTTTGAATCAATCAAGATGATGGTGCTCAGTGTGAAACCTGTAGTTAAAGATTTAAAGAATTTCCCAACGCGGAATAAATTTGCTGCTTAATTATATAATTTCCAAGATCTCAGCACCGAAAGCAACTTATTCATCGATCAGTATCTCACATAACGAATCTACAAACAGGATAGGATTGATCAATAAAACAAATTTAGAATCCCAAAACTCTTTGACTACTATAATATTTGTTTGAAATTGATTTCATGACCTGAAAGGCAAATTGCTTTCATTATATTTCTCTTCTTTAGTAATAAAGGCTACTCATATATAACCACAAATATATAATCTTATAACTTAATTTCAAAAAGTCTTTAAACAAAATTCCCCAATACCATATTCATTGAACTGTTGCATATATATATATATATATGGGGATTGGTTTGAGTTCAAGAAAGCTATTAAGCCATATGGTTTAATAGTTTTTCTAGATTTTAATAAAGTTTAGGATTCTAGACTCGATTAGTACTCATATATATAAATGTGTGTGCGCGCACCTGCGCTTGCAATATTATATGTAAAAATGAATATCTATAGCCCATGTTATGACCTCAGAAAAGTACACTACTCATCATGTGCAACCATCCTACATCAGTCTTCCCACTTGGAAAAGAACTCACCCTTGAGTTAGGCTGATATAACTTCTCATCATCCAGATGATACTAAAATAGATTAACCATTTTGAAACTGTGAGAGATGTTCTAGTTGTCTGATAGTAGTAGCATATAGGCATTATTGTTAATTATTCTTCCTTGCCACACAAAATAGACCATATTTCTGCTTCTCCAACTTAGTGTGAATCCCAGCAAAACAATTATGCTGCAAATATGTCATCACTAAGTTGCCCTCCTAAAGCACTTTCCTGTATCAGTGCTTGTTCGTATCAATTTTATACTTAGCATTAATAACTTCTAAGTAAACTTGCACCTCGGCATGAATCTACATAGCTTTGTCTGTTATATTATTCGCTGCTTTGCTTTCTCTAGTTACTATTGGTATGATAGCTAGATCATGGACGTGGAGTGGGGAAAAAGTATAAATAATCTTAAAATGATCATTGCTTGTAGATCGGTTTACCATGCTATTGTAACTAATCTTGACCTAAGGCAAAGCAATTTCCAAGTTTGTGGCTTGTCACTATAAACACAGCACAACATATTGCCCAAAGTTTAGTCGACCACTTCCATTTGCATATCCGTTTGAAGATTAAAAGCACTACTAAACCGCAATTATGTATCGAACATGTCCCATAAATGACGCCAAAATTTGCTAATGAGCTTCACATCTCCATCAGAAGTAATAGTCTTTAGAACACCATACAAATGCACCACTTCTCAAAATAACAAATGCGCCAATGATGAAGCATCTTTAGTCTTCTTGCAGGAAATAAAATGCGTTATCTTAGAAAACTGTTGATAACCACGAGTCTCGACCAGTCCTTGTATGAGGTAATCCTAACATAAAATTCATGGACAAATCTAACCAGATGTACTCTAAAACATGTAATGATGTGTATAATCTTGTGTTCTACGATTTTTCCTTGCCTTCTTGACAAATTCAGCACCTTTATATAATCTTAGCACATCTCTATTTAGTTATGGCCAATAATATCGCTCCTCAACAAGCATCTTGATTTAATCTCAACTATCATGACCATTTAAACCACGTCCATGCAATTCACAAGTAGTCTGCTCTTTTAAAGAACTATGAGGCACACATACTTGATTGACATTAAATAGAGGTCCATCTTAAATAAGGAAGTCTTTTGTATTTTGTTGATTGATACACAGATCTCAAATGTGTGTAAAGTCTGTATCTTTAGCATTTAAAACCAATAACTTTATTCACTAGAGTCACTAGCAATGTTGCTTACCTACTTAGTGTATATGCCACCTTATTCTACTACCCAAACTTGTGTTTCAGAAAAAAAGTAAATTTTTGTATATAACTCATCCATCTCACATGTGTTTTACTCAGATTTTACTGTTGATGAAAGTACTTAGATACTTGATGGTCACTGCATAACATGAATCCTTTCTGAATCAAGTAATGCTCCCATGACTTCAATACTCTAAGGATCGTATAGAATTATTGGTCGTAGGTACACTACTTTTGTCGTGCTTCATTCAATTTCTCACTCATGTACCTAATTGGTTGGTCCTCTTAATAAAGAACAACCCTTATACCATTACTAGAGGCATCACACTCAACCTCAACCAACTTATCAAAATTTGGTAAGGCTAACATAAAAGTAGTAGATAACTTCTCTTTTAATAAAGAAAAACTCATCTCTTGTTCTTCTACCCCGTTGAACTTCTTTTTCTTTAAGCATTTAGTAATTGATGTAACTACAGTGCTAAAGCTCTGAACAAATCTCATATAAAATATCAACAGTTCATAAAAACTTTTAACTTCACCCATATTCTCGGGCATAAGTGATTCTCTAATGGCTTGTATTTTCGACTCAACAATTCTTTTCCCATCTACAACTAATTATAAAACCCAAGGAATCCACATTACTCCGCAGAATGATATACTATTACTTTGTAGAATTCTATACTTTTTTTAGATTGATGTAAAGTTATTTTTTTGCAATACCTACATAATTATCCTTAAATGCCTTAGATTAGTCCCTATATCAACAGAATCAGTCAAAGTATCTTTAAAATACACTACAACAAATATGCAAGAGAAAGGATTAAAGACTTGATTTATCAAACCCATAATGCTATTTGGCGCGTTTGGTAACCTGAATGGCAACATAGCCATTCATACAACCCTTCTATTGTCTTGAATGTTGTCTTTCACCCATCTCCAGGCCAAATTCTAATCTAATGATACCCACTTCATATGTCTATCTTTGAGAAAATCGAAGCACCGTATAATTAATCTAACAAATCTAGAAACTTTAAAATTAGAAATTGATACTTTTTGATTATTTGATTAATCCGCTTGTTGTTGATACACTTACATTAGCTTTTATCTTTTTTGGGCACCATAAAGCTGGTATATCACATGGGCTCATACTCTCACGAATAAATCCTTTCCATAATAGCCCATCAAATTGTTTTTATAAAATTACATACTCTTGAGGACTCATAGGCAATTTAGGTAAACTCGCACCAGAACTAGGTCTATATAATGTTATATATGTCGTATAAGTGGTAAGCAATTTGGCATCTCAGAGGGTGTAATATCAGTAAACTCGACTAATGGTTGCTTTACCGTATTAGGAATAGTCTTTACCTCGAATTCCCTTTTTTTTTCTAGCTTCTTACGACTATCGTAATCTTCCTCTAAATGACTCTTGACAATAGTCAAAAGTTTCTTTCCTTCATTTTTTAAATTATTCTTTTAGTTTGTTAAAAGCATTAAATAAACTTTCTTACTATTCGACCAAAATTTGTATATGGTGTCCTTTCTTCTATGAATTTTATTAATATTAAACTGTTAAGGTTTACCTACCAAAAGATGACAAGCATCTATATCCACCATATCACTTTTATAAATTTTTTCAATAGAAAGAAACATGACAAACCTCTCATAGTCGCATTTTTGCCCTTTTCTTTATCCACTCTGTCCTGTAAGGTGCTGATTTTTTTTTTTTTTTTGGGTTCAAAATCCTATAAAACTATAAAAGGAGCACACATCATAAGGAATGGAGAGAGCTGTCACCCAAGGAGAAAAACACAAAGAAACAAAAGAAAAACAAGATTCAAGAGAGAGATTAAGGGCTGCACAAGAGGAGAATTTGCGGAAATCAATTAGGAGCTCCATCATTCTTATTCTTCTCTTGTTTTCTCGTTTTCTATTTATTTATGGGGATGTGTTTCATGGCTGAAACTTTGTTCTTTATTTTTCTTTTACAAACCATGAACTAAATTTATTTGTGGTTGAGTGATAAACAATCTTGATGGTTTATTGACTGAATATATGTGTTCCTGCATGTTTGTTGTAGCAGTTTGTTTTGATATTATTTATTTTATTCATTATTTCGGTTGATCACCCATTTAATGATACAAGTTAGGAGAGAGCCGCAAAAGGGTCTATCTTAGTGGAACATATCAGAGCAATACTTGGTTTCAGATTAAGTTTCATGGATTGAGTTTAACTTATCCAAAAGGGTCATGCTTAATCTAAAATTAGTGATGAACTAGACATAGGGATTCACTTTGTAGGGTAAATAAAACTTAAGCGTGTAATGCTATATCTTATGTTGGCATAACAACTGATCACTGTTAGGTTGCATATAGATATAAGATATTCAACATGCGACGGCTGAGGATACATAAGAATTCTGCCCAGTGCTGTAGCAAATACTGCAGCAACCGAGCCAACCATTAAAAAATAGTCAAGATCATTAGGAGAGTTTATTCACTCAACTACTTTATATTCTCATTGATTTTATCCTTGAGATTGACGTGATAATTTACTTTGTTGCATTTTATTTATTACGTTTTTATTTTAATTAGTATATTAGTTTCATTAATTGTTTATTTTAATTTAGAACAAAATTTGCACTGTTAAGATTGTTGTAGCAAATATGATAACATCAATCCCTGTGGAGACGATCTTGAATACTCATCACTTTATTACTTGTTGTGTACACTTGCACATTGACACCAATAGCATTAGTATTTATACCCAACAATATTCATTGATGCTATGATTTCCTCGCCTATAGTTCTAATATTGCAAATAAAATTGTTGCTTGTAATTTGACAAAAGGAAATATTCTTTCACTATTCTCTGCATTTTAACCCATGATCTGACAGTTTGGCTTTCTTGTAATTTTTCTTCAATTCTGTATCAATTGCCACTATGCGATGCTGCGCCCTTCAATTTAAACACCAGTAGCTTAACCCACTTCTCTTGAGGAATCTCCATATACCTGAAGAAATTCTCTACTTGTGATATTACATCCATAAATCCTTCAATATGGCTCCCACCATAGAAGTTTGGAAGATCCACGTTAATCTTGTACTCTAAATTTCTTCCATACTTTCATAATCCACCAATTTGTCCTCCACTGAATCGCTTACTAAGACCTAATGCATGCGCATAGGCATTCATCTCGCAGGCTTAGGATAATGAGGTATTCCATCATGATTGGTGCCCTGAGGAACTACTTCACGATTAACTCCCTAGGTACTTCCTCACGGTCCATTCTTTGAAGTACTTTCTTGTGATGAACTCCTTGCCCTTGATCAATCTCCCAATTCATATTGTCGAGATTAAGCCTAATACTATTGAGTGATTGCTCTATTGCCTTTATTCTTAGGTTACTAGCTTCCTCATTGACTTGCTAAGTTGTTTCTCTGGCTATCTATATGACAACATCCATAATCAATGCGTGCAACCCTTGATCATTGCCATTGAGATGGTTGCTCCTTTAATTGTTTAGTCTTACCATGGTGACAGTTGAAGTTGTTCTGATACCAATTGATGATGAGAAAGCGTCAAAGATTGATAAATAAGAGAAGCAAGGTTTTTAAATTATGAAAATATTATTGAGAAATTTGAATGGACAAAACTAGGAGTTTGAGGCATTTTTACACTAACCTTAATCACTAGGAATTTACCAAAATAGTCAATCAAAAATATTATTCTATAGTAAAATTCTCCTAATCTAAATAAGGAAAACAAAACAAATAACACCCACATCTGATATCTAAAAAAAAAAAAATCCCGAAAGCAATAGGAAAAATAGAAAAATAACTTAAAACTACAAATGACCAAGAAAGAAATAAATTTTTTTGACTTGACCACAAGGCAACATGGTAATAAGTTTTAGTTCATCTCATCGCACGTTTCGAAACAATATATTACACACAAAAAATAAACATTTATAGCCCAAATTACCACCTCTAGAAAATGCATTGCCCATCCTACTCAACCATCCTACATTAAATAAAGATATTCACTAAAAATCATTTAATGGATCTTTAAATAAAGATATCCACTAAAAGTGGACTCCATTAAGAAAAGGAAAAATCACCAAACTTATGGCAACCTACCACCAAACCTTTTCCTCTATAAAGCCTTAGACATCTTCAGCTTTTAACTTCAAAAGGAAAATCCAGGTTTTAAGCAATCATGTTGCCTCCCAACATAACTAGCATCAAAACCTCGTCAGACGGTGTATGGCAAGGCGATAATCCTCTCAATTTCGCCTTCCCATTACTGATCATACAAACCACTTTAGTTCTACTCACCAGCCACTGTCTTGCCGTTCTCATCAAACCCCTTAGACAACCCAAAGTCATTGCTGAAATTCTTGTACGTTTCCATCTCCGTTCATCACAATAGTCATTATATAGAGTATTTCCGTTTGCAGACATCTGGTCAATAACTCTTTCTACAAAGAAATACTGGAAAACTTAAAATTTGATAAATTGTCAAAGAATTGCATAACAATACAATAAAGTTATTTTTTTCTTTTTTGGGTCTTCTAACCATATTAGAAGTTTAAGAAAATCTTATGTGCTTCATTAAAAATACTGCATCAACTTGTACTACTACCCAATAACATTATATTATGTGTAATTTATGTTACAAAGCTAACAGATATATAAGTTAGTAGTCATATTATTATAGGTTGGTTGTATGTATATCCAATGTACAAAAGATCTTTTCTATTTTAGAGAGTTCTCGCTAAAATTTGGACTTGAATTTTCTATCATATACTATTTTCGTGTTCTTGATTTGTGATTTTTTTTTTCAGGGTGGAATTTTGCTTGGCCCATCAGCTCTAGGAAGAAACAAAGAGTATTTGCACCTAGTGTTTCCTTCATGGAGCACTCCCATACTTGAATCATTAGCAAGCGTTGGCCTACTCTTCTTTCTTTTCCTTGTAGGCCTTGAGCTCGACTTGAGCTCAATCCGCCAGAACGGCAAAAGCGCTTTTAAAATAGCACTTGCAGGAATCACACTCCCCTTCCTCTTCGGAGCTGGAGTCTCTTTATTTCTCCAAAAAGCCGTCCACGGAGAGAACAAAGTAGGCTACGGTCAATTCATCATCTTCATGGGCGTATCCCTTTCCATCACAGCTTTCCCTGTACTTGCCCGCATTTTAGCAGATCTCAAACTCCTAACCACCCAAGTGGGTCAAACCGCCATGGCCTCAGCAGCCTTCAACGACGTTGCTGCATGGATTCTTTTAGCCCTAGCGGTTGCCCTGGCCGGCAAAGGCTCTGGCGCAGAATCCCATCATCAGAGCTCATTAATATCCATCTGGGTTCTCATTTCCGGAGTCGCCTTTGTAGCTTTCATGCTAATTGTTGTACGTCCTATTATGGACTGGGTTGCTCGCCAATGCTCATCTGATAATGTTTTAGTTGATGATGTGTACATTTGTTTAACTCTAGTTGGTGTTATGGTGTCAGGGTTTTTAACTGACCTTATAGGGATCCATGCAATATTTGGTGCTTTTGTTTTCGGGCTGACGATTCCGAAAGGTAGCGAATTTGCTGTGAGACTGATGAAGAAGATTCAGGATTTTGTGTCAGGTTTGCTCTTGCCGCTTTACTTTGCATCAAGCGGGCTAAAAACTGACGTGGCGAAGATCCGGGGCATCGAGGCGTGGGGACTATTGGTTTTGGTTATATCAATGGCGTGTGCTGGGAAGATTTTGGGAACTTTTGTAATGGCTCTGCTGTGTATGATTCCAGTGAGAGAGTCTTTAGCGCTTGGAGTTTTAATGAATACTAAGGGCTTGGTGGAGCTTATTGTTCTTAACATTGGCAGGGAGAAGAAGGTGAGATTCTCTTCTAATCTCGTGATAGTTTTATCACTTATTTTCTCAATTTATTAACCACTAATCACATAAATAAAATTTATTTAAAAGAAAATCATATTATGAGAGGATCCAGATATAAGTTTATTGGCATATGTCTCGCTATTTTCTTTAAAGAAAATAGCGACTGCACCTTTTTTGCGCACTATTTTTTGAATTTTAATAAATAGTAATGTTATAAAGTTAGAACATAAAATTCATATCATAAATGATGTGGCACTTAATGTGTTTGATGCTATAACTATCACATTAATAATAACATAAATAGTTAACTAATAACATCCAGCCGTAATTAATTAATAACTCATTATTCAACATACAAACTTTATATTTTTTCATATTTTATTAATTATCTAAAAGGAAGAGGAGTGGGCAAAACCACAAATTAACTTTTTTCGCTTCACTCTCAAGATCCGAACAAGAGTACATAGCCAAAGAGGAAAGAATTGAAAACTTTTTAGTCAAACACTTGAGGTTAGATTCTTCTTTTATACCTCAATTTTGTAATGTTAGTATTATTGTTTTGATAAAAACAATAGTAGCATATCCTATACAATTATAGTATAATTGTCTTTTGAGAGTTTAAATAAATACAATAATATCAGAGCTAGAGCCTAAATACGTACAATAACAATAGCACTGCTGAGTGTCTATATGTTAAGTCAACAAGAGGTCAATTAAGAGCCACGTTGGATAACAAAACTATTTCTAGACACTTAAGATGGTGGTGAAGTTTGCTCTGACGATTCTATCCGTGCACATATTCAGAACTGAATATGATTGTATGCGCATATTTGTTATGAGGGCACGGCTGTTATGATTGCTGAGATTTGTGTTTTATAGTGGCTCATTAAAATATTGTTCTTTCGTGTCCTGTCAGTTTCATCATCACTGTTAGGCTATAAACTCAATAATCAGCCATAAAATGATTGAAGTCTCCATTATTTTATAGTGGTGAAAGTCGAGGTCAAAATAGCTATAATTAAAAGTTTTGGGTTTTTTCAGACAAGCTAAAACATTTTTCAAAGCAATGTTGTTTTATCTTCATCCCTATTTAGTAAAATAATAATAATAATAATAATTAAAAAAGTAAAACTTGCATATGGAGTCTGTGGAGAAAAAATAAATAGATTTATGGATTGACATAAAGCTTAGGTAAAATGCTATATGCGTACTTAATGGTTACACGGGAATCATATTCGAAGTTTTGGATAATACAAATGATAAACTGCTAACGAAGGTGATGAAAATAAAGAATCAACAATAAATTGAAAGTTGGAAAAGTTAATTAAGGCGACTGCTTTTGCTTTACTGCAGGTTTTAAACGATGAGATGTTTGCTATTTTGGTCCTGATGGCGCTCTTCACAACTTTCATGACAACTCCAATGGTAATGGCCATCTACAAAACCTTTCGTCCACTCACTCCTCAAAATCAACGAGGATTAGAGCGACAATTGCCTGCTGCCAAGGACTCAAAAGATGAATTTCGAATCCAAGCATGCGTACATGGTCCTGAAAATGTGCCTTCACTCATCAAGCTCACAGAATTAATGAGGACTACCGAGAAATCGACACTCAAACTTTATGTCATGCGACTTGTTGAACTCACTGATCGCTCGTCTTCCATCCTTATGGTTCAAAAAACTCGAAAGAATGGCGTTCCATTCATTAATCGGTTCCGCCAAGGCATGTCACATGATCAAATTGTCACCTCATTTGAAGCATACAAACAGCTGCGAAGAGTGACTATTCGTCATTCAACAGCAATCTCGGCACTGTCCACCATGCATGAGGATATATTTCATGTCGCGGAGGCGAAGAGGGTGGCAATGATTGTCTTACCCTTCCATAAACAATGGAGAAGGGAGGGTGAAGAGGAGATAGCTAGGGTTTGCCACGGCTGGAGAGAGGTCAATCGGACGGTGCTACAGAATGCACCATGCTCGGTGGCTGTGCTTGTGGACCGTGGATTCGGCTTTGGATCTGATCAGACGGTGGCAGAACCAGCTGCTACCGCGCTGAAAAGGGTATGCATTATATTCTTCGGGGGACCAGATGATCGCAGAGCTCTGGATTTAGGTGGAAGGATGGCAGAAAACCCAGGAGGTAAGGTGACTCTCGTAAGGTTCATCGGTCAAGCTAGTAGGGCGGCAACCAGCAGCATTGCTGAGAGGCCAACATCAGACATAAGTACAGAGAATGGCAATAGCTTCTCAAGAGAGAGGGAGCTGGATGAGGCTGCGGTGGACGACTTCATGAGGAAGTGGGGTGGATCGGTGGAGTATGAAGAGAAGGTGATGGCCAACGTGAAAGACGAAGTGCTAAAGATAGGGCAAATTAGGGATTATGAGCTTGTTGTAGTTGGGAAAGGAAGGTTCCCATCAACTATCGAGGCAGAGCTTGCAGACCATCAGCCTGAAAATGTGGGTTTGGGACTGATCGGAAACATTTTGGCTTCATCAGATCATGGCATTTTTGCATCTGTGCTTGTGATCCAACAACATAATGCAGCTGACATAAATGAGGCTATTGTGTAAAATACGTTTCCCGACAAGAATTATAGTACACTAAAATCTCCATAATATCTCTCTATTATGATACTTTATATCAGGATAACTTATACATATATATATATATATATACTGATGCACACACACATTTATATATACATGTATGTATATATATGTTAGACCGAAGAGATATCTAATATACTTAAACAAGTTTATAAATCATCATTTTGGGCCACTTAATGCTTGAATTGCATATATCAATGTCAAACTCAAATCTTTCTCTGTGCATACGAATAAAAATTGATCCACAGAAATGCAAGATAATTGCTGTTAAGTTTGAGGATGAAGCTGAACTTGGATCAGCTCACTTGGGAGTGCCAGCTGGAGCTTACTTGATTACCAAGAATGATGCTCACACAAGTAAGGTGATGCAACACACACGTGAAGAAGAAAGATATCCAAGTTGGCAGAACAATTACACAGAGATTCCTCAACCATTATGTGTGTAACAATCTAGTTATAGATGAGCGGCTGAGATTTAAATAGATAACACACGCATTACTTGTTTTTAGTAATTGTAAATCTGAGTTGTTGAGCTGTATGATAAATCTGATCAGCTATATAAGTCAGCAGCATTGTACATTGCAAAATAATAAAACAGTTACAAATTCATTACTCAAAATTCTCACATGGTATCAGAGCTCTGAGAAGCAACAATGGCGAGTAATGAAAATCAGATCAACAGTAATGGAGCTTCGAGCTCAACCATAAACACTAATCATCTTTCAAACGTTAGCACCTCTGTTCTTAACTCACTTGTCTTCAACACGCCAATAAAGCTTACCAATAACAATTACTTGTTGTGGCGATCTCAAGTGATAGCTACGATCAATACAAATGATCTGGAGGATCTGATCGATAGCTCAAAGAGTCCACCTAGTCGATTTGCGATCAACATTGACAGTGATCAAACTGTGATCACAACTCCAAATCCACAGTTCCAGATCTGGAGAAGAAATGATCAGCAGCTGATGAGCTGGTTACTCTCAACTTTAAGTGAAGAAGTTCTTAGTGCTGTAGTTGGAGCAAGGTCTTCTCTGGAGGTGTGGCAAATTCTTGCAGCTCAGTTTGGAGCTAGATCCAGAGCCAGAGTTCTGCATTTGAGAACTCAAATTCAGACCACAAGGAAATGATCTACCTCTATTCATGAGTACTACACAAAGATGAAAACAAATCTTGATGCTCTGAGAGCTGCTGGAAATAATATGACTGATGAAGATTTTGTGCTGTGCTTGCTTGCTGGCCTTGGATCTGAATATGATTCAATTGTTACAACTATTAATGCACAACCTGAAGGCACATCTCCCTCTGATGTGTATGGCATGTTGCTGAGTCATGAACATAGAATCGAATATCAACACTCTGTTAGTCATATGGATTATCAAGCTAACTTAGCTTATCACAGAGGAAATCAAAGGAGGAGCTGGCAGCCGAACAACAACTATGGTGGAAGGCCAGCTGGAAGCTCAAATGGAAAACAACCTGGTGGATACAATTTCAATCAGAATATGAATTCACCAGACAAGTTCAAAGGCAAGAATCCTGCTGATGAAGAAGAACCTAAGGGACCATGCCAGATCTGTTTCAGAAAAAATCACACTGCTACCAACTGCTGGTACAGGTTTAAGAAGAATTATGTACCTAATCAAGCACTTAACAGGAGGAGTGCATATATTGCTGAAAATGGAGGTCACAGGGATGGAGCCTAGTATCTTGACAGTGGTGCAACCAACCACATCTCAAATGACTTTAACAATCTCAACATCAGCTCTGAGTACAAGGGAAGTGATCAGCTGGTAGTAGGTAATGGTACTAAACTCAAAATAGTTTCTGTTGGTCACTCACTGCTCAGCACACTTGATTCACACACATAAACTCATATCAAACTTAACCACATTCTTTATGTTCCAGAAATAACCAAAAACTTGATTAGTATTTCACAATTATTGCATGATAATGATGTCTCTATTGAATTTCATAAAACTTGCTGTGTTGTCAAGGACAAGAGAAGGGGGAGTGTTCTTTTGAAAGGAATAGCTAAAGGTGGATTGTACAAACTGCTGAGTTTGCCTCATGATTCCAGTCAATTCAAATCCATTCTATTGTCTTCAATTACTACTCCTAGTCTACTTACAGTAAATAAAACATCTTGTCCTGAGTCTATGTTGTCTGTCGGTTGTAATGACAATTATACAAGCAATAAATTGCTTGATCTTTGGCATATGAGATTAGGCCATCCTAGTGTCAGTGCTCTTGTGAAAACTTTATCTGCTTGTAATATTCAATTTGGAAATAAAACATCTGGTTTATCATTCTGCAAAGCCTGTCAGTATGGAAAACAACACAGATTATCTTTCAAACATAGTGAAACAAAAACCTCAAAAGCCCTTGAGATCATCCATAGTGATCTTTGGGGTCCTACACCCACTGAATCCCATCAAAGTTTCAGATATTATATATCCTTCATTGATGATAAAACCAGATACACATGGATTTATGGATTAACTCACAAGTCTCAAGCACTCACAACATTCATATCTTTCAAAAATCACGTTGAGAAAAGTCTTGAACTGAAAATTAAAACCTTACAGTGTGACATGAGGGGGGGGGGAATACAAAATCTTTGAACCATACCTGAAACATGAAGGTATTTCTTTGAGATACTCATGCCCATACACTCATCACCAAAATGGGAAAGCTGAAAGGAAACACAGACACTTGGTAGAAACTGGATTGACTCTTCTTGCTCAATCTGGATTACCCTTGAAATTCTGGTGGGAAGCCTTCTCAAATGCCACATTTCTCATAAACAGAACCAGCACACCTACCTTAAATGACAAGACTCCTTTTGAATTCCTTTACTCAAAGAAACCAGATTACTCTCTCATCAAAACATTTGGTTGTGAGTGCTATCCTTTCATGAGACCTTACAATAAACATAAACTTGATTTTCATACCTCCACTTGTGTAAATCTAGGATTCAGCCAATATCACAAAGGTTATATGTGTCTAAGTTCAACTGGAAGAATATACATAGCAGCACATGTAAACTTCAATGAGAATTCTTTTCCTCTCAAAACAGATCCAAAATTCATAAAGTCAAACCAGAACAAACCATCTGAGTCTTTAAATTCCTTTAGCAAATTCATCACAGTGGCTTTTCCTTCTGACAGTCACAATCATGAGGCACCAGCAGTAAGTACAAGTTCATCTGAAAAAGAAATTCATGATCTCACTCTCCCTAATGATCAAAATTCTAACAACAATCACAACCAAATTCTTCCAGAGCAAAATATTTCTTCAAACCTACACACAGAAATTCAAGATACCCCAGAGTGTTCTTGTGCCCCTAAACACAATGAAGCTCAAAACCAAAACACTGAAATAACTCAAACCACTTCTAAAATTAACCCTTCACATCCCATGATTACTAGAGCCAAAGCTGGCATCTTTAAGCCTAAAGCTTACAACACTGAAAAAGCTTTGTCCTTGGAAACACCATCAAGTGTTGCTGAAGCTTTAAGTGATAACAACTGGAAACTAGCTATGCAGGATGAGTTCAGTGCCTTGGTTAGAAATCAGACCTGGTGTTTGGTTCCACCAGAACAACATATGAAACTTGTGGGAAACAAGTGGATATTTAGAGTAAAACAAAACTCAGATGGAACAATAAACAGATACAAAGCCAGATTAGTTGCAAAAGGTTTCCTACAAACTGAAGGTGTAGATTATCAGAAGACTTTCAGCCCTGTGGTGAAAGCAGCCACAATAAGAATTGTTCTAAGCATGGCTGTGATCAATAACTGGAAGTTGAGACAAGTTGACATTAATAATGCCTTTCTAAATAGGGAGTTAACTGAAATTGTTTATATGCCTCAGCCTGAAGGCTTTGTGGATACAGATCACCCAAGATATGTTTGTAAGCTAAAGAAGGCCCTCTATGGTTTGAAACAGGCACCAAGAGCCTGGTTTGATAAGTTAAGATCAGTACTTGAATCATGGAATTTCTGTCGAGCAAAATCAAACACTTCACTGTTCTTCAAACAAAATGAAAATGAGCTGATCATCCTACTAGTTTATGTGGATGATATCATAATCACTGGAAGCAATAATGTTGAAATAGAGCAACTTATTTGTAATCTGGGAAATGCTTTTGCTCTAAAAGATTTGGGTCAGCTTAACTTCTTTCTAGGCATTGAAGTCACAAGGAATGAAGATACTCTGTTTTTGTCACAATCAAAATATTTGAAGGAACTACTTACTAAGTTTGATTTAAAGAACTGTAATGGCTCAGACACTCCACTAGCAACTACAGAGAAGTTGAGCAAAAATATGGGGGAAATACATGCTGACTCAACTCAATACAGGAGAGCCATTGGAGGACTGCAGTATGCTGTATTAACCAGGCCTGAAATTGCTTATGCAGTCAACAAGTTAAGTCAATTTATGTCCAATCCTCTGCAGCCACATTGGTCAGCTTGCAAACGGGTACTCAGGTATCTAAAGGAAACAATTGACTATGGCTTGACATTCAAGAAGTCTGACTCCTTTGATCTTATAGCATATTCAGATGCTGATTGGGGAAGTGACCCTGATGATAGAAGGTCCACTAGTGGGTATTGTGTTTTCTTAAGTGACAATTTGATTAGCTGGAGTTCTAAGAAGCAAAGTGTGGTATCTAAGTCCTCAGTTGAATCTGAATATAGAGCCATGGCATTAGCTAGTGCAGAAGTAACTTGGATATGTTCATTACTGCAAGAATTGGGATTAAAACTCAACTGTACTCCTCTGTTGTTAAGTGACAGTACAAGTGCAGCTGCAATTGCTACAAATCCAGTTCTCCATTCTAAGACTAAACACATAGAGATAGATGTTCATTTTATCAGAGACAAAGTTGAGAAGAAAGAGATCGAAATTGCTTTTGTGTCCAGCAATGATCAAACTGCAGATGTGTTAACTAAATCACTCACTTATTCCAAGTTCAGCTTCTTCAGAAACAAACTTAAAGTCTCTCCTAGAGACTTAAGTTTGAGAAGGGATGTTAAGTTTGAGGATGAAGCTGAACTTGGATCAGCTCACTTGGGAGTGCCAGCTGGAGCTTACTTGATTACCAAGGATGATGCTCACACAAGTAAGGTGATGCAACACACACGTGAAGAAGAAAGATATCCAAGTTGGCAGAACAATTACACAGAGATTCCTCAACCATTATGTGTGTAACAATCTAGTTATAGATGAGCGGCTGAGATTTAAATAGATAACACACGCATTACTTGTTTTTAGTAATTGTAAATCTGAGTTGCTGAGCTGTATGATAAATCTGATCAGCTATATAAGTCAGCAGCATTGTACATTGCAAAATAATAAAATAGTTACAAATTCATTACTCAAAATTCTCACAATTGCTTCTTCCACAATGGACTCGTAAAATCTTCAGTATTTAATTTGATCATAAACAGTTTATTTGAATTATTTTAAGACAAAAAAAATACAAGGATGAGATTGCAGGCGAGGTCTCAAATTTAATTTGGTTGCGGTCAAGGGAGTAAAAATTACTCAAGGTATTAATATTAACGCTCTAATATTAGGGTATGAAGAATGATGCAACAGTTCAATAAATGTGGCATTGGAGAGTTTTGCTTAAGTACTTTTTGAAATGAAGTTATATATAATTAGTCATTATTACAACCGATAAACAGATATATAATGAAAGCAATTTAAGGGCTTGAGATCAATTTGATACGACAATTATACTAGTCAAAGAATTTTCGAAATATAAGTCCCATCCTGTTTGCTAGATCCGTCACGTGATCAGATACTGATCGATGAATAAATTGCTTTTGAGTACTGAGACCTTGGAAATTATATAATTTTTTTTTATTCTCTTAAAATCATCAATAATTCTTTTGCATGTCGATCATGATAGAATATGTAACTTTATATGATTAATTCCTCTCTTTATACATACGCCCCTTTAGCATCTATTCTCCTTTGGCGTGCATTTAAATCTTAATGGGATTTTGTTTCACTTTTGATGTACGAATCGCTTTGTTAATGTCGTGCACCTGCTTGTGCATTAAGAAGCCACACGTGGCTTATTAAATTGAAAACAGTCAGCGACCTTGTTGCGCTAAGGTCTTATGTATGCTTCACTTATCTTAATGGGATTTTGTTTCACTTTTGAATGTGCGAATCGCTTTGTTAATGTCATGCACCTGCTTGTGCATTAAGAAGCCACACGTGGCTTATTAAATTGAAAACAGTCAGCAACCTTGTTTCACTAAGGTCTCATGTATGCTTCACTTATATGCTTCTCCTGCTTCGCTTGCCAACTCATGCTTGCCGCCTCCTACTTGGTTCATTCGGTGTGGCATGTAAAGTTGAAATAAATTGCAAGCTGCTTCATATTTCTTAATTTGGAGAATCCAAAATCGATAGCAAACAAAAGAAAAATACAAGAGAAATAGAAAAGCGAATAAGCAAACCGAGAGAGAAAGAAAGAAAGAAATTAAAGAAAATAAGAAAAGTGTGAAGCCAAAGTTGAAAAGTCATAGGAAATGGAATTGGACAATTAGATTTATAAATGGTAAATCAGTTGGAGAAGTCTAAGTACCTAGGAATTTATAGGAGCCTAAACGAACCCGCCAATGAGCAAGGATATGTTTTTGCAGGATTTTCACTTAGTTCAGTTTTTAATTAGTTGAGACTAGGCCCGCGACACATATTGCTTCATGGTTTGCATTTTGAGCATATTTATGTTTATATATGTATATATTTAAGACGCATGCATTTATAGTGAGATTTGAAGTGTGCAACTTTCGAATATGTTTGCAAATGAGACACATATGTGATTATATGTTTATACTCTATAGTAGAGACTTAAGGCCAATTTTATATACTTATGGATTTAATTTTTGTTACGAGCTTTAAATATGAGCATGAAATAAGTAGTATGGTGAGTTTTTACGTGGTCCGTTACTGATCCGACAAATGGGTTAGGTCGGTCAGGTCATGTCAATTTGGTATTAGAGCCTGGTTATAGATTCTGTACACTATAACATGACACATGCAGGTTTCATATATCATTAATGATATCATGATGACACAACATGTGAATACATGGCCAACCTCGCAGGAAATCTATAACAGAACTGGGTTCAGTTTTGCAAAAGAGGATAAAAAGAAACCTTAATAAATGAGATGTGCGAGTCCATTCCATATGTATTCTTATACATGTGATCACACAGATTCAGCTCCCGATAAAATTATATGTTAATCAGAAGCCAATAGTCAGATCTACTCTAGATCGATTTTTAGAAAGATTAACAGTATATTACTCTTATTGCTCATATTAAAGTTGAAATTCATACAGTCACAGAAATTATGATCGAATGTATAGTAATTTATAGATTAAAACCATTTAGAGCATTAAAGATTTAGCGAGTTCAGAGTTTTAATTAATCCAACTGAGGAGGGTCTTCGATGTGATGAAATATAACAATGAGAAGAAGTTATCCTCCATTGGATTTTTACACTAGGGATCAATGCGTATCACTGGTAGATGTCTGTGTTACATTGATGTGACAGACATGGAACTATTACCTGGATAGATTTTCAAAAAGAATTCACTGATAAATTCCTTCATATTATTTATTAGGAGGACAAGATGAATGAGCTTGTGATAGTTGTACAAGGATCTATGACAATAGAGAAGCACGAGTATAAATTTTCTAAGTTATTGATATTTTTGTCTTATTTACTGTACCAAGTGAGAGAGAGAAATGTATAAGACTTGAATGAGGATCTTCGAAAGGACATACAAACTATAGTAATCAAATTAGAATGTACAGATTTTGACACACTGGTTAGAACTATTACGAGAATCTAGAGGCATGTAGGGTTGAGTCATAACAGCACAAATGAGGCCTTATCTGGCCAATTTGTGAACCCAATAGTAAAACTCAAAGGAAAGAGATGAAGCATGGAGATTTCTTAGCTAACCAGTAGTACAATTGATGACTAAAGTTTTCTCGGGGGAAGAGACCCTTTAGTAGCAGTGACAAAGTCCATTAGAGCCATAGTGCTAATAGAAGTAATTGCTGTCAATGTAATATTTATGGCAGATATCATAGGGGACAATGCATAAGTGGTTCGTCGTGTTACTTTTATTGTGGACAGCAGGAACACTTAAAAAAGAATTGTTCGATCTTAACATTGAGCAGTAGTTTTATGCCAGATCAGGACTCTTGTCACTTTCAGAGTAGCAGTAGTCAGTTTCAAGAGCAAAGAGGTTGCTAGAGAGGAGCATCCATACTTACCAGTAGGCCTGAGTCTAGTACAAGAGAGACTAGTGACAGTCAACAGAGGAGTCAGCAAGGCAGACCATATACATAGGCACTTGTATTTACTTTGAATTAACAGGAGGCCTATGCCATTTTGAATTTTGTGATAGAGAAATGAGGCCACTAGATTATACTTTATTAATAGCTATATTGGTTAGTGATTCTTTGTTGACTGAAAGTATACTTCGAGATTATATAGTAAGAGTGGGTCATAATGACATGGTATTAGGCTTGATTCCCTTAGACATTTATGATTTTAACGAAAGAATAAGAATATAAAGGCTTGCAAACCATCATACTACAGTGGTCTGTTTTAAAAAAAAAGTGGCTTTCAGGTAATTTGGAGAATCTAATATCATTTTCTGTAAAAAGCAACAGACCATTCTTCTTATTTAATTAATATATGTTATTTCTTCTAAACGATTACTCATAAAAAGTTGTTTCACTTAGTTAGCTCATGTTATTGATACTCGAGTCAGTGATGTGAAATTAAAAAATATTCCTTTAGTTAAAGAGTATTTAAATGTCTTTCGTAAAACCCTTCTTGGTTTGCCACTGACAGAGATGTAGAGTAGAGTTTACTATCGATTTGATTTCAAGTATGACCCCTCACTACAAAAAAAGTGATCTATTGTGATGGAAAAAAAATATCTGTATATATATAAAATCTGTCACAAAATAAATTTAGTGACAGACTATATGTCGTTGTTTATGTGTAACATTTGCCACCGTCACTAAAACATATAGTGGCAATTAGTAAATAGTCGCAAGTATTATGTGTCACTAATACACATCTTATAGTGACAAATATAAGTTTATGACAAGTTAGGACAGAAGCAAAAATTTGTCACTAAAATCATATTTTTAGACATATAAATCTGTCACTATTTCTATGGCCTCATATAGGATGACTTTATTAGAGCTATGAAATTTAAAGTTACAGTTATAAGAATTAAATAATAAGGGCTTCATCAAACATAATATATCTCTGTGGGAACCAGCATTATTTATGAAGAAAAAGGAAAAGACTATGAGATTGTTTATAGATTACAGACAATTGAATAAATTCAATATTTATAACAAATATCCAATTTCTCATATTGATGATCTATTCAATTAGTTATAGGGTGCAACAATTTTCTCGAAGATAGATTTATGCTCAGGTTTATCATCAATTAAATATTAGAGATGCCGATGTACTTAAAACCATATTCAGGAATCCTTATGGGCATTATGAGTTTCTAATGATGCAATTTGGGGTAGCTAATACCCCATCATTATTTATAGATTTTGTGAATCATCAGTTGTTTTATTCCTATTTAGATTGGTTTATTATTGTATTTATTGATTACATCTTGACATTTTCAAGTAATAAAGAGGAACAAGTAGAGCACTTGAGGATTTTTTTACAAATCTTGAGACATTGGTAGCTTTATGCTAAATTTAGTAAATGTCAATTCTGGCTAAATAGAGTTGTACTCTTAGGCCATTTGATTTTGGTTGAGGGTATTTATGTGATCCTTAAAAATAGAAGTTGTAGTGAATTAGGATTGCTCGACTAATATTGTAGAGATCAAGAGTTTTCTTGATTTGGCAGGGTATTACCGAAGATTTGTTAAATGCTTTTCTAAGATAGCTTTACCTTTAACGAAGCTGACAATAACGAAAGTGAAATTTGAGCAAACTTATGAACAGTGTTTCCAAGAACTCAAAATAAGATTGACTTGAGCTCTAATTCTTACACTTCCATTACGTATTAAGGGATTCATTAATTTACAGTGATGCGTCCAGATAGGAATTAGGTTGTGTATTAATTTAGCTTAGAAATGAAACTATCTAAACTTTTTGATTGTTTAGACATTAGAACTGAATTGTTTGACACACGATCTAGAGCTCACAATAGTGGTGTTTGTATTAAAGACATATAAGCATACTTATATGGAGTTACTTATGAGATTTACATATATCACAAGAGCTTGAAGTACTTATATTCACAAAAGGTATTCGATCTGAGATAACAAATGTGGGTTGAGCTGATTGCATATTATAATTGTATTGTTGATTACTATCCAGGTAAGGCAAATCAGATAGTTGATGCTGTCAGTAGGAAGTTTTCGAGTTTAATATCCCATTTAAAAGTGTTGTATCTTTCGTTTCATTAATTTGAGAATCTTTAGGAGCAGACTTAGTAGTGGTTTATTCTGGAGCACTTTTACCTCATTTATAAGTTTTGGCCTTGTTTACGATAAGCTATGGGTATTACATTAAATTTTACTAAAGCTTTTCATCCACAGACTAATAGACAATCAGAGAGGGTTATTCAGATTTTAGAAGATCCACTTCAGCATGTAAAAGTAATTTGGATACATACTTGCCCTTGATATAGTTTACTTATAATAATAGTTATCAAACTAGTAATCAAATGCAGGATTCCAATCTGTTTGGATGATTCCAAGAAAGGCAGTTGTTAGATCCACAAATTGTTTAGAATACTAATAACAAGATTATATTCATTAGAAAAAAAAATTAAATATAGCACAAGACATATAAAAGAATTATGCAGAATAGTGTCAGAAACCACTTGAGTTTTATAGAGGGTAATAGGATTTTCTTACAAATTTCTCCCTGAAAAGGTGTGCATCTATTTGCAAAACTTAGGAAGTTGAGCCCGATATATAGGCACATATGAAATTATTCAGGATGTTGGTCGAGTTGCTTACTAAACTCTAGAGTTATCACGAGTTTATAATGATTTTCATATTTTGATGCTATAGAAGTATATTTATGATCATTTTTATGTTTTAGATATAGAATCAGCCCAGATGGCAGTGGATTTTAATTATGAAATGGAGCCAATTCATATCCTTGATTGGAAACAACATGTGTTGAGCAGTAAGACAATTTCATTGGTTAAGTGATGTGGAAGAGTCATACTACAAAGGAGGCCATTTGGGAGCATGAGGAATAAATGCAGTTACAATACCCATATTTATTTCAGTTACATAAATTTTCAAGGATACAATTTTTATAAGTTGGGAGAAATTGTCATGCACCTACTTCTGCCTTAATAAGCCACATGTGGATTATTAGATTGAAAGCAGCCAGCTGCCTACTACATTAAAGTCTCATGCATGCTTCACTTTTATATTTCCCCTACTTCACTTACCACCTCATGCTTGTTGCCTCTATTTGTTTCATTTATGTGGTATATAAAGTTTAAATAAATTGGAAGTTGCCTTATTTTTCTTAATTTGGAGAATCTAAAACTGAGAGCGAATAAAAGAAAAATAGAAAAGAAATAGAAAAGCAGATAAGGAAACCAAAAAAGAGAAAAAAAAAAGAAAGAAGTTAAAGAAAATAAGGAAAGTAAGAAGCCAAAGTGGAAAAATTATGAGAAATGGAATTAAGAAGTTAGTTTGAATCCAATGAATCAATGGGAAAAGCATAAGTAAGAAGGAATTCAGAAGAGCCTTAACGAACCTACTAGTAAACCATGATCGGTTTCCGTGAGATTTTCATGCAATTCAGTTTCTAATCAATTGAGGTGAGCTCATGATACGTATTACTGCATGACTTGCATTTTGAGCACATTCATGTATATATATTTAAGTTGTTTGTATGTATAGAGATATTTGAAGTGTGCAAGATTCTAATTTGTTTTCGAATAAGGCACAAATGCTATTATATGTCTATAATACAAGCTCGAGGCCAGTTTTATATATTCATGGGTTAAATTTATGTTATGAGCTTTAGATATGAGCATGAGATAAATAAGAGAGTGAGTTTTCACGCGATCTGCCTCTTACCTGACAAACGAATTTGGTTGAGATGTGTCAATTAATTTGATAGTTACACGTTAAAAGGGTAAGAGAGGAAACAATGACTTCACTATTACTTGAACAAGCTATTGAAACAATTAGATATTAAGCTCTAATACTAAATTGAGATTTATAAGATAATTTGTAATCTTTAAAAATTTTGTGTAAGAAATAGATATAATTTTATCAAATTAACTTTAAGCTCTAATTAACAACTTGTTGAGTTATCAAAAAAAAAAGAAGAAGAAAAAACTGAGATCACAATGAACATATATCGTGGAGACGTGGCCAATGGTTTAAGCGAGAGTGTGGCCAAAGTTTATTCTTGGCATTTATCATTTAAGTGCAAAAGTTATTCGTTAATTGTAAAGATGCTTAAGTGATTAGTTTACTAGTTAATTTTATTGTTGCAGCTACTAAGAAATAAGTAAATTATACGTTAAGCTAATATCACTATGAACATGTATATTTGTGTGGATTTTGGAAAGATTAGCAATGGAAAAACACAAAGTAATCTGTCCAACCAAATGAGCTCATCATCTCAATGTAAACTTTAAATAGGAAAGCCATTTTGCTTCTTTAGATAAAGTGCTGCGAATTACATTATTCATAGATTATAAAGAAAATTGAATGATAAGATGAACATATTTTTATTCATTGAGATGTGAATATTTATATACAGTCAATCTTGGAGATATAATTACAAGAATTGATACAATCACAATCCTAAATTGGTGTCATTATATTTGATATGGCTTGATTTGTGGGATGAGAATCTAGAGAAAAATTAAAAAATGTGATTAATCCATTATGCCCCCTCAAGATGGTACTCCCATTGAAGATAACAATCTTGTTTCGAAGAGTAATAATGAGTTAGTGATATAGTGGTTTAGTAAGGGCAAGCTAATCCTTGACAGATATATAAGAGACACCAAAGTTAGTTATAGTTACATGATCACGATCAAAATCATGCTATATGCTTCATTTTTTAATGAAAAATGGGATTGACCGAAAGATATGTCGTGCAAATATTATCGCAATAAGTGGTGGGGTAGTGGAAGAGAGATATGTAAATTTTTAGCCAAATACTTCTATCGCAGTGGATATAAGAGCACAATACTCAACCTTTGTTGAAGATCGAGCAACTGATTTTTGTTTATAGGAGCACCAAGATATTGCATTTCCACCAAGGTTAATGATGTAAGCTGTTGTAGAACTATAATAATCTTTATTACTAGCCCAGTTAACATTAAAGAAGGCAATGAAATGTAAAGGTTGATTGTGTTTAAGAAGGAGCCCATGATGAGTGGTATACTTTAAATATCAAAGGAGCCGCTTGACTGTAGACCAATGAATTTCTGAAGGTTGATGCAAGAACTGAGCAAGTTTATCCATTGCAAAGGAAATATGTAAATGTGTAAGTGCAAGATATTAGAGTCTAAAAAAAGATATTAGAGTCTAAAACTAAATTGTTGGTATTGAGTAATGTTGTGCAAATTTTATTGAACTCGCAAATGCACGAATCTATTGTAGAATAGATTAATGAGGACGAGTGTCGATCCCACAAGGAGGTTGATTCTAATTGTGTGCAGAATTAATTTTTCTAAATGGATGTTTGGATTTGTGGTGAAAGTGACATAGATTATCCTAAAATTGGAATTGAAATGGTGAGAATAAATTGAAGAGAAATCTATTGAAATGACGTACTTAGGTATCTGGATTCATATCAACATGCACCATAGGCTAAATATTTCTTATTAATGCCAATTAAATCATGAGAGGGGATTCCACACCTCATGAACTACACTCTAATCAATATGGTGCTAAGGGTTTATCGTGCCAAATAATAATAACCTTGTACTAGGGAGCCGATGAAACTAGGGCGGTATCTAGATAAGATTATTATTATTTGTCGACGAGAAGTTAAAACATCCACAAAAACTAGAGGGGAAGAGAAAATAAATTTACCAGATAAAGCCCATGACACATGTTGAGACTTCACCTTCAACCCAAGTTTGAAAGAAAGTTAGCTACTCATAATTGAACTAGGGGCAAAATGGAAATGTATTAAAATACGTAGAAAATATAAGATATAAAAGGAATTACAGAAAATAGAGCCCAAAAATGGATTCAGAGATATCAAATTAGGGGAGAGAGGTCCTTTTTTTATAGATACATTGAGTAGATCATGACCATCGGATTAAAAACAATTTGGATGCTTAGGATTGCGCCACGTCATCAGTCAACAGTATTCGTCAACAGTACGCAGTTTGACCACGTGGTTTGAACATTGACACGGTTTGACCACGCGGTTTGAACAGTCAATCGGTTTGAACAGTGACGCGGTTTGGTTGAAAATAATCATGTGTAATGCATGTATCGTACGCGAGATTTTTGGTCCATTGATATGCTGCCATGTCATCGATCAACAGTACATAAGAATTTTAGTGCAACAGGATCGTGACACCTCATCGGTCAATGCCATGTCATCGATCCGTCTATATGAACAGTGTCGTGAACAGTAACGTAGACAATACCGTACATGTGAACAATGACCTTTTTCCTTTTATGCTCCTTCTAAGGTTTTCGACTGTCCTGAGTTCAAAAGTGATATTCGTTTTGCCGTCTGATTTCTCGTTCATTGTGAAATGACCATGATGCCCTTAAAATACATAAAATACTTAATTAAAATAAAACACACGTAATTAAATTAAAAGAATGTTAAATACATAAAAGTAAGGGTGTTAGTAAAACTTGAATTGTAAAATGACGATTTTCTCTTTTATAAATATACATTTTCTAACACTCAACACACCCCTTAATTAGCTTATTGCTAGTCCCTAGCAAATAAAGCGAAAACAAAATTCAAATCCAAAAAATATATATTTTTTAACAATCATGTTTATTCAATCAGATAAATGATAGTAATCAAATAAAAGTATAAGCATTATCTCCAGTCTAAAGAAACATCACACCCACATCAACCATCCACATGAATCAGCCTAGTAGACTTTGTCACAGCTACTTTTAAGAATGACATGTTAAACCCCAAAATCTCATTAGAAATAGTGACACTCTTTTTTTAAAGAAATTAAACCCAATAAAAATAGTCACTCTAATGAATGGTAATTGAGAGAGAAAATAATAAAAAAGTGATATCACATGCTCTCACCAAGATGAAAGAAATATGCCATCAGCTTAAAAATAATATGATCTCAAGTCAAACAAAAATGCTAGTCAACCCAATTTATTTATTTATTTTTTTATTATGCACCACTACATCTTTTTAGCCCATATAACTAGCTTCTACTTCAGATAATAGTTCCCTAAAATCAAGAAGGACTTTTATTATGACGTAACGTAGGCTAGGGACATGGGACACGGCTAACAAAAGAGGGGAAATAAGGAAAATAAAGTGTGTGTTTGAGAAAATTGCAGAGAATTTTTTTTTTTGGAATTTGCAAGGTGGATTTCACCTATTATTGTTTTTTTTCTTTTTTGAAACAACAATTTTTGTTTTTTACTTTTGTTTGGCACAACGTCACTGAACAAAATAATTATTTATATTTTTCTCAAACATAAATAGGTGATGAAACTTATAAGATATCGGGTAATACTCCAAATCGGAGTGGGTCAAAATGATAAGTTTGACAAAGAAAATATATATATATATATTTTAAGGCTCAAAAGGGTTAACTATGGATATTTCACAAAAGGGATGGCTAGAAAGGTTCAAACATATCAAAGATGGTCTTTCCATCGTCTTTTAGGGCTCTAAATAATCTTCCATATCTACTAGTTAGATGGGCCTCTAGATGTAGCAACACACATTTTTTTTTTAATTTTACAATTTTTTTTAAGGGTTAACTCAAAAGAAATCTAGAGATCGTGTATAAAATAATAAACTGCTAAGCTGTATGAAGAATGGGCAAAATGGTTACTCTCCAAGAAAAATGATAGGCTCAAAAACTCACTTGGTACTTATTATGACATGTTCATTCCTTCAAGCAGCTTATATTTGTCTCCGACATCAACATGTAGAGTAGCAAACATAGCGTAACCCGACTTAAGACCAAAGATAATACAAATACTAAAATTTGAAATTAATCATGTCATCCAATGTTAAAACAAATCACACAATTTTTTTTAAACAACATCCTACCCCCCAACCTATTCTAAACATGAAAGGAAAATATGTATGCAGAAATGTGAAAATGATGCCGAAAAACTAATTAGAAAAGTTACACTTAAAATGATAAAAATAGAAAACGCTTTTTTTTTGTTTAACTAAGAAGATACGTTTCTAGAGGCACTACACTCCATATTCCGCCATCTTCGGCTCAAAAATTTAAAAATATATATTTATAAAGGAGAAATTAAAAAGAGGAAGAAAAATGAATATCAAAGCTTAATAAAGAAAAAGAAAATGTCTGATTTTTTTTTATTTTTTTTTCAAACGATGAAGATGCTTTTCTAGAGTCACTATACTCCATATTCAGCCATCTTCAATACAAAAAGTTAGCAACAGTTAGTTTCTACAATAAAAAATAAGTAAAAAGTTAACCAAGATTCCACAATTGTCGACTATTCCTTCCCCTCAACCAGAATGAAACATTGTCCTTAATGTTTTAAAGGAAAGAAGTAGAGTTTAAAAGACATTACCTGGGTAGTGCAACACAGAAGAAAATATTTACAAGCGGAGAGTTAAATCTAATTTGTACTTCTTACTGCAGCTACTGGTACTATCATTATTTGGACGCTCCAACACAAAGGTCAATGGGTCTGGCTCTGGTCTATAAGCTTGTAACATATCAAGTAGCTCATTAGCAATGTGAGCACAAATAAAAAACTTTTTCACATTGGAATGAATGAAATAGTTTTTTATTGCATGGTTAAGAAATGTGATGAAGTCATCATAAAAGTTATTGACATTTAACAAACCGATAGGTTTTTGGTGAATGTGCAGATGGGCCTAAGATGCTAGTGTGATAAGTGCCTCTAGTGTTGCAAGATCTCCTGGAAGGAAAATAAAAGCATCAATATGATTAAGTATTTAAGTTATTCTTTCTTGCATACTTGAGATGACTAATTCTTCTCTAGTTGGTGAGTCAGACAAACTATCCAAAGGTTTTAGGGCTCTTGGGATGATGCCTAACACTTGGCTTCCTCTGACAAAAGCAGCTTCTGAGACCAATTTTGATAACCCTCAATTACCTCCTCCATACACCAAGTGTAATTTTCTCTCTACTATACTTCAACCAAGATCTATGGCCGCCTCAACGAACTCTTTATATTTGCCATAGTTAAATCCAGAGAGCACACAAATATTTTTGAATTGTCTATTGGGAGTAGCTGCCATTGGGATACTTCTCAAAAATAATTTGTGAGTGCTTGACCAAAAATCATATTTAATAATCTTGGTGACAGTGGGTCACATCTGTGTATGAGGTAGCATGTCAGTGTCAAATAACGCGTAAAGCACATGGCTTAAGAGTAAAAAAGGAAACAGTAAAAAAGAAAAAGTAAATAGTGATAAAATTATTAAAGACAAGAATGCAAACAATAAAACAAGAATGAAATAAGACAACAGTAAAGTAAAAGGGTATTTATAGGTAGTTGTGACTGTGGCTCACATCTTCCTTTGGTTTTACGTCCAGAAACGACTTGAACGCCCTTTATGGGTCGAGGATAGGCTTCCCATCCAGTTTTCTTATAAACTGGCAAACAGGGTCGTTTATAGTCAGATTCCCGAGACTATATCGTGCATGCTCTTTCTGGAATAATAGCCATAATTGGAGAATCGCTCCTTGCACATATCCACTGGGATGCATTTCAAGAGATAAAAGGATATCATCCAATGACTCTTTATTCAAGCCATCTCTAATGAATTGAATCTTATTTTTCCTGTTATCAGACACCATTCCTAAAGAACATAGGTTTTTATTGCATCTCATTCTAGCACATTTTTTACAAGCAACAGAAATTCTTCGAGCTCTTCGTTTTCTTGCATAATTTTCTTTACCAAAACCAGGCATGTATGCAATAAATTTTGGAGGTCACTCACCTGCCAATCTTACTTTAGCCTCGATCAACCAACGGACGTCAGCAGATATGTTATTCCTCATGAGCAATCGCATGCGTTCGGACCGAGCTTTATAGATTGTAAGGAGGGCATTCTGAGGAAGTGAAGGAAATCGATTGTAAAGCTTTACTAGAATCTCATTTTTGTCCATACCTTCGCCTCAAAATATCAATTATTATAGGAAACTGAAGTAACTGACTTGATTGTCACGGAGTACCGTTATCCACCACTTCACCGGGGTAACAAACTAAAGCACACAAACAGAAAAATAAATTAAAACAAACAAAGAAAATTAAAATCGTCCTTTTATTGAATTTACCTCAAGCTCTAACTGGATGTTGTAGACACTTCTCTCAATGTCTCTGAGTTGGCTTTCTAAATCTTCAACATAGGATACTAACTCTGGTGATTGCAGAGCCCAAATACGATGTGTTTTGCAAAATCGAATCTGCTTTTTGAGATGAGATTTTACACGTTGAAGTGGTTTAAGAATGTCCAGGAGGAACTGCTTAGCTATGACACTCATGATTAACAATGATAAGAGAAAACTTAATGGTTAAACAAACACACTTATGCAAAAATAATTTTAATTAGCAAAATAATAATAAAAAGAAAGAAAAAAAATCAAATCACCGAAAAGAAAGAAAAAACTCAATTCAAATGTGGTGGGTCATTCAAATTTATTTCGGTGTCCTCTCCATGTGGTTGGTACTCTAGATATGACTTTAATCTTTGACCATTAACTTTAAACGTGACACCGTTCTTTGAGTCCTTAATTTCAATTGCCCCATGTGGAAAAACAGTATGAACAATAAAGGGGTCAGACCAACGAGAGCGTAACTTACCTGAGAATAGGTGCAAACGAGAATTGAATAAAAGTATTTTCTGACCTGGAGTGAAAGATTTTCTCATAATTTGCTTGTCATGGAAGACTTTCATTCGTTGCTTGTAAATTTTGGCATTTTCGTATGCATCATTACGAATTTCTTCAAGTTCTGTCAGTTGTAATCTTCTTTTTGAGCTAGCTTGCTGCATGTCAAAGTTGAATTTCTTGATGGCCCAATATGCACGATGCTCGAGTTCCACATGTAGGTGGCAAGCTTTTCCATATAATAACCTGTAGGGTGACATCCCAATTGGGGTCTTGAAAGCCGTTCTATATGCCCATAATGCATTATCAAGTCTTAATGACCAATCTTTTATGTCTGGCCTCATTGTCTTTTTTAATATGTGCTTTATTTCTCGATTGCAGATCTCAACTTGGCCACTAGTTTGCGAATGATATGAGGTCGCCATTTTGTGAGTGATTGAATACTTTGACAAAGAACTTTGAATGCTTTGTTATAAAAGTGGGCACCAACATCACTGATTATTGCTCGAGGGAATCCAAAGCATAAAACAATGTTGCTTTTCAAAAATCCTATCACCACCTTGTGATCATTGGTTCTACATAGAATTGCTTCTACCCATTTTGATACATAGTCAACAGCAACCAATATGTATTGATGGCCAAAAGAAGGGGGAAAGGGTCCCATGAAGTCGATACCCTATACATAAAAAATCTCAACCACTAAAATTGGATTTAATGGCATCATGTTCCTTTGTGTAATGCTCCCCATTCGTTGACTCCTATCACATGAAGAACAGAAAGTGTAAGCGTCTCGAAATATAGTTGGCCAATAAAAACCACATTGTAAAACTTTAGTAGCTGTTTTCTTAGCACTGAAATGGTCTCCACAAGCTTATTATGGCAGAATGAAAGAATATTCCGAATTTCTCTTTTTGGGACACATCGTCTAACAATTTGATCTGAACAATACTTGAACAAATAGGGTCATCCCAAAAGAAATTCTTTATTTCCGCAAAAAATTTGGCCTTGCATTGCTTGGTCCAATGCTCTGGAAGTTGACCTATAACAAGATAATTAACTATATCATCATACCAAGGTAATACTTCCACACTCATTAATTGTTCATCTGAAAATGATTCATTCAATGTTAATGGCTCTGTAATTGTGTCAAAATATAGGCGAGAGAGATGGTCTGCCACAATATTTTCTGTGCGTTTGTTATCTTTAAATTCCAAGTCAAATTCCTGCAAAAGTAACACCTAACGAATTAGTCTAGCTTTTGCATTTTTCTTTGTAAGAAGATATTTAAGAGCATCATGATCTGTGAATATAATTATTTTACAACCAATGAGATAAGATCAAAATTTTTCCAATGCAAATACTACTGCTAATATTTCTTTTTCAGTAGTTGAATAGTTCAACTGTGCATCATTCAATGTCATACTAACATAATAAATAACATAGGGAATTCAATTAACTCTTTGTCCTAATATTGCTCCTACTGCATAATCAGATGCTTCACACATGAGCTCAAATGGTAAGCTCCAGTTTGGGGGCTGAATGATGAGTGATGTTGTCAACAATTGTTTTAATTTTTCAAAAACCACAAGACATGAACTAAATGGATAATTAAGTTAAAATATAGGAATTAAATAAGCATTCAATTATTTGAAGGCTAATTTTGAGTTAGATATCTATTGAGGAAATATTCTTGCGTGAATGATTCATAATCTCCTTCGTGAGATCTTTAGGACGAATAATAGAAAATTCAAATTAGTGCTTATCACCCATTGGTTTGGAAAAGATTAAAGGTATTTTTTATCCTCTATTTTTCTTTTTATTGCACTATAATTGCATTGAATTAAAACTAAAACTGTAAAGGGTAAAAGCAATATCAATATTTGATATTGATATTGATCTTAATAGCAAGAGATTAAAGTGCTGTTAAGTGGGGTAGGATGTTGATCTTAATAGCAAGAGATTAAAGTGCTGTTAAGTGGGGTAGCAATATCAATATTTGATATTGATATGGCTAATTTTGAAGGAAACTATGGAGCTGAACATTTTTAATATTGCCAAACAACCTCATAATGGAGATAATGGAATTGTTGATGTGGATTTAATTGAAGCATTAGTTGATGATACTTTTCTTTTAAACCTTAGTGATGACTCTTTACAAACATGTTTAACTCACTTTGGTTTGGATTTTGATATTGACAGATCAGTAGATGAGGTCAACGCCCTACTTGACTCAGCACCATCCATGGATACCAATAAATGGAAGTCAAGAGTTGAACAACTAGCACCATCAGAGAAGAAACTCATCCCATCATCAGAATCACCACCGAAACTTGAGTTTAAACCATTACCCAATACTTAGGAATATGTATTTTTGGGACACGAAAGTACTATGCCGGTAATCATCTCATCATCCCTAAATGACGAACAAAAAGGTAAGTTGTTGGATATTTTAAAAGAGCACAAAGGAGCATTATGATGGACCATAGCGGACGTAAAAGGTATAAACCCAGTAAACTGTATGCATTACATTCACCTTGATGAAAATGTTAAACATATTAGGGAAATGCAACGTCAGTTAAATCCTAACATGAAAGAAGTTGTTAGAACTAAAGTCCTTAAGCTATTAGATGCAGGTATTATTTACCCCATTTCTGATAGTTCATGGGTCAGTCTTGTGCAAGTTGTCCCTAAAAAGTCAAAAGTCACAGTAGTTACGAATGCCGATAATGAATTGATATCCACTAGAGTGACTACAAGATGGCGTGCATGCATTGATTATAGAAAGTTGAATTCTGTCACACGTAAAGACTATTTTCATGTACCATTTATCAATCAAATGCTTGATAGATTAGCAGGCCATGAATTTTATTGCTTTCTAGATGGCTACTTAGGATATAATCAGATTTTCATAGCACCAAAAGATCAAGAGAATACCACTTTCACTTGCCCTTTTGGCACTTTTGCATATAGGAGGATGCCATTTGGATTATGTAATGCACCTGCTATATTTCAACGATGCATATTAAGCATTTTTTCTGATATGGTTGAACTATTCCTTGAAGTCTTTATGGATGACTTTGCTGTCTTTGGTGATTCATTTGATCAATGTTTACATCATCTAACACTAGTTTTGCAGAGATGTATCAAGAAAAACTTAGTCTTAAATTGAGAGAAATGTTATTTTATGGTAAAACAATGTATTGTTCTCGGTCACATCATTTCGAGCAAAGGTATTGAGGTTAACAAAGCCAAGGTGGATCTCATTTCTAATTTTCCTCCACCCAAAACAGTCAGAGAAGTAAGATTTTTCATTGGGCATACTGGTTTTTATAGATGTTTCATTAAAGATTTTAGCAAAGTTTCTAGACCCTTATGCAATCTACTTGCTAAGGATGCACCTTTTATCTTTAATGAAGGACAACTGCATATTTCTAGTCCTGCATTGAATGTGAGCATCCGCAGTTGCCAAGAAAGGTCAGCTTAGAATAATGGAGATGTGCTTCCTTGAATCTTGTATTGGTTGAGTGTCAATTACAATGAAATTAACAGAAAAATAAAACTTGTCTACCTGGATAAGCACGTCCTCCACAATACTACGAGGTATTTTCGTGGACCGATCTACAAGCTGTAATACTACTGGAGTTGGGTGTAATTCTCCAAGTCCAAGTTTCACAAATACTGAATAAGGCAACAGATTTATACTAGCTCCTAAATCCAACAAAGCATTCTCAATTATGTGGTTCTCTATACTACATGAGATAGTAGGGGAGCCTGGGTCTTTGTATTTTAGAGGAATTTTGTGTTGGAGTATAGAACTAACGTTTTTTGTTAAAAATGCCTTATTTTGAACATGAATGTTTCTTTTTTTAGTACAAAGTTGTAACTTATTTTATAGCATCAAGTAAAAGGATGTTAACACTTACATGTTTGAAGATTTCAAGAATCTCACATATGGATTTTTCCTTCTTTCCTTTAGCTAACCTCTGAGGAAATGGAGTTTTGGGAATATATTCTCGTAGGTTGGTTTCTTCTTTCTCTTCCGATGGTGAGTCCTCAACATTCACAGGCACAATTTGATTTTCTTTTGTCACTGGCATCTCCACTTTGTTGTCGACTTCTTTTCATTTTCGCAAGGTCATGACTACTTTGACCTCTCCATGCTGCCGTGGTGAACTGATACTTGCTTCATGTACTCCTTTAGGATTAGGCACTGGTTGACTTGGAAATTTACCTTTCTCAACAGTTATTGCGAAGGTCTGAACTGAAGAAGCAAGTTGTCCCACCATCTTCTCGAGGCTTGAAACTGATTGGGCTTGTGAGTTAAAGCCTGCTCTCATCTCATTTTGTAGTCCATCAATGATACAGTTCTGCTGCTTAATCGTGGAGTGAGTAAGATTCTTGAGATTCTGGAATGAATCCTCCTATGGTCTGGGTTGAGAGTAGTTCTGGTTCTAATTGTATGGTCTAAATGGTGGCTGAGAGGCTTGAGGAATTTGAAGAATTTGTTGCATTGGTGGAGCTGGAGCTGTTGGTCCATTTTTTGAGACCATGAAAAATTGGGGTGGTCTCTCTATCCAGGGTTATATGTGTTGGAGTATGGGTTGTAATTTGATGGTTTTCTCATTACACCTATGGCATTGGCTTGATCTAAGTATGAGTCATGGTCATGGGGCTCTGTTGATTTAGCAGTCGATAACGATGTTATTTGTCGAGAGAGACCTTCAACCATCTCCTTGACTTTTTTAACTTCTGAAATTAACTCGCCAATGTGAACCTCATTCACTCCTTTAAATCTTTTTGTATTCTTGAGTGACCGACTCCGTTGTTGGGAATTATCCGCTTGTCGCTGGAAGAATTCCCAAATCTCTTGTGTACTTTTTGACAGTAGCTCTCCTCCACTTGTTGCCATTAGCCATTCTTGCACATTCGGCAATAATCCCTCCAAAAAGTATTGGCATTGGTGTCATTTCTCGTACCCATGATGTGGACACTTCAAGAGTAGCCCATTGAATCGCTCCCATGTTTCAAAAAACTGCACGTCTTCTCTCTGAGTAAACTCTGAAATTTCCCTGCGAATAACATTGGTTTTATGCACTGGAAAATATTTATTCAAAAATTTTGTTACCATTTATTCCCATGATGTAATGCTATTAGCAGACAATGTATTGAGCCATGAACAAGCTCTATCCTTTAAAGAAAATGAGAATAGTATAAGTTTAACATCATCATTTGAAAAATTCTCATATCTAAATGTTTGAAAAACAGCATGAAAATAATCCAAATGATTATATGGGTCCTCATTTTCTAGGCCATAGAATGTTGGGAGACAATTTACCACACTAGGTTTTAGTTCAAAACTCCTAGTAGCTACATTTGAGTATCTTATGCATGATGTGCTCAAATTAGCTAAGGGACTAAAGTAGTCCTTAAATGGCCTCTCATGTGGTGGTGCTTGTTGTTGCAAATCTATTTTATTTTTAATGTGTTTGTGTGTGCGCAGTGGTTTTTTTAATTCAAGGTCTATAAGCTCAAGATTAGGTAATAATGACATTCGACCATGCATGCAAAGAACATAAATAAATGGGAACAACATAAATAAAAATAAAGAAGAAGAAGAAACTACGGTAAAGCCACCCCTGAATCTGATAAGGATTAACGGTGATCCGACTTTGTGCAGAAAGTTAATAACAACTAGTTTTCAGCTCCAACTATAAAAAGACTGCATTAGATCGAAATCAATGTGAATCCAACGAATACAAAAGAGCATATTATAAAAATACAATATTTCTTGAGCTTTAATTTGTTCATTCATTATTTAAATCACACCTTGGGTATACATTTGTAAACGCATAGATTGTGTGTGAGAAAAATCTTGTATTTGAGAAAGTGTGAGTGTGGGAAACACTTGGGTTAAGAAATTTGGAATAATATTTTATTGTAAAGGTTGATTGACATTTGTGAAGTCAATTGTAAGAGTTCTTGAAGCCTTGGAGGCATGATTAGTGAAATCTTCAAGCCCGGCGAGATTGGAGGCGTGGACATAGGCAGGGTTGGCTGAACCACGTAAAAATCTCTTTGTTTGATTATCTCTTCCCTTCTCTCTTTATATTTTGATTGCTTTATTTATTAGTTATTGTTTTTGAATTTATTTTATATTTGTATTAATTTTTATTCAAGCACTTCATAATTTTTAAAAACCCAATTCATCCCCCTCTTGGATTGCATAGCTAGTATTTCAATTTGCACACATATAATTAATTTAGAAGAAAATGCTAAAACATGTCAACAACCTCAAAGAAGATTAAACCCGCACATGAAAGAGGTAGTCAAAACAAAAGTCCTTAAAATGCTTGATGTGGGAATTATCTATCCTATTTTTGATAGCAAATGGGTAAGTCCTACACAAGTTGTGCCTAAAAAATCTGAAAGCATTATTGTTAAAAATGAAAAAGGTGAATTAATTCTAACACGAATTGTATCTATTTGGTGCATGTGCATTGATTATAGAAAGTTAAATGAAGCCACTAGAAAAGATCATTTTCCATTACTATTTCTTGATCAAATCTTAGAAAGAGTAGCTGGACATCCTTGCTACTGCTTTTTAGATGGATATTCAGATTATTGTCAAATTCCTATAACACTTGAGTACCAAGAAAAGACTATATTTATGGCTTTTTGGAACATTTGCATTTAAAAGAATGTCATTTGGGCTTTGTAATGCTCCTGCAACATTTTAAAGGTGTATGCTAAGTATTTTATGTGATATGGTTGAACATTGTTTAGAGGTCTTTATGGATGATTTGACTGTATTTGGTAATTCTTTTGATGATTGCCTTGATAATTTTGAGAAAATTTTAAAAAAATGTGTTGAAAAAGAATTCGTGTTGAATTGGAAAAAATGTCACTACATGGTTACTTTCAGAATTATTTGGGGTCATGTTGTATCTATTAAAGTGATTAAAGTTAACAAAGCAAAAATAGAAGTCATATCTAAATTGCCACGACCAAAAACAGTTAGAGATGTGCAATCATTTTTAAGACATGCAGGATTTTATAGGAGGTTTATAAAAAACTTCAGTTCTATATCTAAACCACTTTGTAATCTTTTATCAAAAGTTGCATCATTTGAATTGACTGACGATTGCAAAAAACCTTTTGAGAAAATAATTTTTCTTTTAACATCTGTACTTATTATGCAATATCTTTATTGGTCTTTGCCTTTTGAGTTAATGTGTAATGCAAGTGATTTTTTTGTTGGTGTTGTTTTAGGACAAAGAAGGGATGGCAAGCCCTTTGTGCTTTATTACACGAGTAAGATTTTTGATAGTGCTCAAATGAATTATTCTACAACTGAAAAAGAATTACTTGCTGTAGTATTTACATTAAACAAATTTCATTCATATTTGCTTAGCTCTAAATCTATTATTTTTATTGACCACGCTATTGTGAGATATTTAATGAGTAAACGCAATGTCAAACCAAGATTAATCCGTTGGATTTTGTTACTTCAAAAAGTTGACCTTATCATCAAAGATAAAAAAGGTACCGAAAATGTCGTTGTTGATAATTTATCAAGACTCACGTTTGAATTCTGTACTGACATAATGTTGCGTAAATTTTAATGTACTCGCAAGCGAACGAATCTATTGTGGTATAGATCAATGGTGACGAGTGTCGATCCCACGAGGAGGTGGATTTTAATTGTATAGAATTAATTTTATGAATGGGTGATTGGATTTATGGTAGAAATGATTTGGAATACGCTAAAACTTAAATTAAAATGGCGAGAATAAATTAAAGAGAATTCTAATGAAATGACGTACTTGGGTATCTGGATCCGTATCAACATGCATCATGGGCTAAATAATCCGTATTAATGCCAATTAAATCATGAGGGGGGAATCCACACCTCATGAACCACGCTCTAATCAATATGGTGCTAAGGGCTTATCGTGCCAAATAATAATAACCTTGTACTAGAGAGCCGGTGTAACCAAGGCGGTATCTAGACAAGACTATTATTATTTGTCGACGAGAAGTCAAAACATCCACAAAATTTAGAGGGGAAGAGAAAATAAATTTACCAAATAAAGCCCACGACACATGTTGAGACTTCACCTTCAACCCAAGCTTGAAAGAAAATTAGCCACTCATAATTGAACTAGGGGCAAAATGGGAATTTATTAAAATACGAAGAAAATACAAGATGGAGAAGGAATTACAGAAAATAGATCCCAAAAATGGATTCAGAGATATCAAATTAGGGGGGGAGGCCCCCTTTTTATAGATACATGGAGTAAATCATGGCCATCGGATTAAAAACAGCTTGGACGCTCAAGATTGCGCCACGTCATCAGTCAACAGTCAACAGTCCACGGTTTGACCACGCGGATGAACAGTAACACGGTTTGGTTGAAAATAATCTTGTGTGATGCATGTACCGTACGCGAGATTTTTCATCCACTGATATGCTGCCACGTCACCATCAACAGTACATAAGAATTTTAGCCCAACAGGATCGTGACACCTCATCAGTTAATGCCACATCATCGATCCGTCTATGTGAACAGTGTTGTGAACAGTAACGTAGTTAGTACTGTACACGTGAATAGTACCGTACATATGAATAGTGCCATTTTTCCTTTTATGCTCCTCCTAAGGTTTTCGACCGTCCTGAGTTCAAAAGTGATGTCCGTTTTGCCATCTAATCTCTCCTTTATTGTGAAATGACTATAATGCCCCTAAAATACATAAAATACTTAATTAAAATAAAACACATGTAATTAAATCACAAGAAGGTTAAATACATAAAAGTAAGGGTTGTTAGTAAGACTTGAAATGTAAAATGACGGTTTTCTCCTTTATAAATATGCATTTTCTAACACTCAACACACCCCCCAACCAGCTTATTGCTAGTCTCTAGCAAATAAAGCGAAAACAAAATTCAAATTCAAAAAATATATATTTTTTTAAATAGAAACACTCGTATTTATTCCGTCAGATTAATGATAGCAATCAAATAAAAGTATAAGCATTATCTCCAGTCTAAAGCAACATCACACCCACATCAACCATCCATATGAATCAGTCCAGTAGACTTTGTCATAGCTACTTTCAAGAATGACATGTCAAACCCCAAAATCTCACTGGAAGTAGTGACACTCTCACAAAGAAATTAAAACCAATAAAAATAGTCACTCCAATGAATGGTAATTGAGAGAGAAAATAATAAAGAAGTGATCTCACATGCTCTGACCAAAATGAAATAAATATGCCCTCAGCTTATAAATAATACGAACTCAAGTCAAACAAAAATGCTAGTCAACCCACTTTATTTATCTTTTTTTTTTATTATTATGCATCACTACATCTTTTTAGCCCATATAACTAGCTTCTACTTCAAACTATAGTTCCCTAAAATCAAGAAGGACTTTTATTAGGACGTAACATAGGCTAGGGACATGGTTAACAAAGAAGGGAAATAAGGAAAACAAAGTGTATGTTTGAGAAAAATGCAGAGATTTTTTTTTTTTAAGTTGCAAGGTGGATTTCACCTATTATTTTATTTTTATTCTTTTGAAACAACAACTATTGTTTTTTTTTCTCTTTTTTTTTTGTCATAACTTCACTGAACAAAATAATTATTTACATTTTTCTCAAACATAAATAGGTGATGGAACTTATAAGACATCGGGTAATACTCCAAATCGGAGTGGGTCAAGATATAAGTTGACAAAGAAAATGTTTTTTTTTTTTTAAAGGCTCAAAAGGGTTAACTATGGATATTTACTAAAAGGGATGGCTAGAAAGGCTCAAACGGATCAAAGATGGCATTTCCATCGTCTTTTAGGGCTCTAAATAATCATCCATATCTACTAGTTAGATGGGCCTCCCAATGTAACAACACACATTTTTTTCTTTTTTTTTTATTTTACAATTTTTTTAAGGGTTAACTCAAAAGCAATTTAGAGATCGTGTGTAAAATAATAAACTGCTAAGCTGTATAAAGAGTGGGCAAAAAAGTTATTCTCCAAGAAAAATAATAGGCTCAAAAACTCACTTGGTACTTATTATGGCATGTTCATTCCTTCAAGCAACTCATATTTGTCTCCGACATCAACATGTAGAGTAGCAAACATAATGTAACATCACTTAAGACCAAAGATAATACAAATACTAAAATTTGAAATTAATCATGTCATCCAATGTTAAAACAAATCACAAAAAAAAAAAATTTTTTTTTAAACAACATTCTACCCCCCAACCTATTCTAAACATGAAAGGAAAATATGCATGCAGAAATGTGAAAATGATGCATAAAAACTAATTAGAAAGTTACACGTAAAATGATAGAAAACGAAAATATTTTTTATTTTTTTAAAGAAGATGCGTTTCTAGAGGAACTACACTCCATATTCAGCCATCTTCGACTCACAAGTTGGAAAATGTATATTTATAGAGGAGAAATTAAAAAGAAGAAAAATAAACATAAAAACATAATAAAGAAAAAGAAAATGTCTGAATTTTTTTTTAGTTTTTTAATTTTTTTTAAACGATAAAGATGCGTTTCTAGAGTCACTACCCTCCATATTCAGCCATCTTCAACACAAAAAGTTAGCAATAGTTAGTTTCTACAACAAAAAATTAGTAAAAACTTAACCAAGATTCCACAATTGTCGACTATTCCCTCCCCCCAACCAAAATGAAACATTGTCCTTAATGTTTGAAAGAAAATAAGTAGAGTTTAGAAGACATCACCTGGGTGGTGTAACACAGAAGAAAATATTTACAAGCAGAGAGTTAAATCTAATTTGTACTTCTTACTGCGGCTACTGTTACCATCATTATTTGGATGCTCCAACACAAAGGTCCAGGGGTCTGGCTCCGGTCTATAAGCTTGTAACATATCAAGTAGCTCATTAGCAGTGTAAGCACAAATAAAGAGTTTTTTCGCATTAGAGGGAATGAAATAGTTTTTTATTGCATGGTTAAGAAATGCGATAAAGCCATCATAAAAGTTATTGACATTTAACAAACCGATGGGTTTCTGGTGGATGTGCAGATGGGCCCAAGATGCTAGTGTGATAAGTGCCTCTAGTGTTGCAAGATATCCTGGAAGGAAAATAAAAGCATCAGCATGGTTAAGCATTTCAGTTATTCTTTCTTGCATACCTGAGACGACTAACTCTTCTCCAGTTGATGAGTCAGACGAACTGCCCAATGGTTTTAAGACTCTTGGGATGATGCCTAACACTTGACTTCCTCTGATAAAAGCTACTTCTGAGACCATTTTTGATAACCCTCGATTACCTCCTCCATACACCAAGTGTAATTTTCTCGCTGCTATACTTCGACCAAGATCTATGGCTGCCTTAACGAACTCTTCATGTTTGCCATATGTAAATCCAGAAAGCACACAAATGTTCTTGAATTGTCGATTGGGAGTAGCTACCATTGGGATACTTTAAAAAAAAAACAATTTGTGAGTGCTTGACAAAAAAAAATCACATTTAAGAGTCTTGCTGACAGTGGATCACAGTTGTGTATGAGATAACATGTCAGTGTCAAATAACGCGTAAAGCACGTGGTTCGCAAGTAAAAAAGAAAACAGTAAAAAGGAAAAAGCAAACAGTAATAAAATTATTAAAGACAATGATGCAAACAATAAGACAATAGTGAAATAAAATAACAATAAAATAAAAGGATATTTACAGGTAGTTGCGACTGTGGCTCACATCTTCCTCTAGTTTTACGTCCAGAAACGGCTTGAACGCCCTCTATGGGTCGAGGATAGGCTTCCTATCCAGTTTTCTTATTAACTGGCAAACATGGTCGTTTATAGTCAGATTCCCGAGACTATATCGTGCATGCTCTTTCTGGAATAATGGTCATAACTGGAGAATCGCTCCTTGCACATATCCACTGGGATGCGTTTCAAGAGACAAAAGGATATCATCCAATGACTCCTTATTCAAGCCATCCCTAATGAATTGAATCTTATCTTCCCTGTTATCAGACATCATTCCTAAAGAACATGAGTTTTTATTGCAACTCATTCTGGCACACTTATGACAAGCAACAGAAATTCTTCGAGCTCGTCGTTTTCTTGCATAATTTCCTTTACTACAACCAGGCATGTATACAATAAATTTTGGAGGTAACTCACCTGCCGATCGTACTTTAGCCTCGATTAACCAACGGATGTCAGCAGGTTTGTTATTCCTCATGAGTAATCGCATGCGTTCGGACCGAGCTTTATAGATCGTAAGGAGGGCATTCTGAGGAAGTGAAGGGAATCGCTTGTGAAGCTTCGCTAGAATCTCGTTTCTGTCCATACCTTCGCCTCAGAATATCAGTTATTATGGGAAACTGAAGTAACCGACTTGATTGTCACGGAGTACCGTTATCCGCCACTTCACCGAGGTAACAAACTAAAGCACACAAACAGAAAAATAAATTAAAACACACAAAGAAAATTAAAATCGTCCTCTTATTGAATTTACCTCAAGCTCCAACTGGATGTCGTAAACACTTTTCTCAATGTCTCTGAGTTGGCTTTCTAAACCCTCAACATAGGCTACTAACTCTGGTGGTTGTAGAGCCCAAATGCGATGTGTTTTACAAAATTGAATCTGCCTTTTGAGATGAGTTTTGACACGTTGAAGTGGTTTAAGAATGTTCAGGAGGAACGGTCTAAGTAAGGTACTCATGATTAAAAACGATAAAAGAAAACTTAATAGTTAAGCAAACACACTTATGCAAAAATAATTTCAATTAGCAGAAGAATAATATAAAGAAAGAAGAAAAAAAAATCAAATCAATGAAAAGAAAAAAAAATCAATTCAAATCTGGTGGGTCACTCAAATTTATTTCGGTGTCTTCTCCATGTAGTTGGTATTCTAGATATGTCTTTAATCTTTGACCATTAACTTTAAATGTGACACCGTTCTTTGGGTCCTTAATTTCAATTGCCCCATGTGGAAAAACAGTATGAACAATAAAGGGACCAGACCAACGAGAGCGTAACTTACCTGGGAATATGTGCAAGCGAGAATTGAATAAAAGCTCTTTCTGACCTGGAGTGAACGATTTTTTTATAATTTGCTTATCATGGAAGACTTTCATTCATTGCTTGTAAATCTTGGCATTTTCGTATGCATCATTGCGAATTTCTTCAAGTTCTGCCAGCTGTAATCTTCTTTCTGAGCTGGCTTGCTGCATATCAAAATTGAATTTCTTGATGGCCTAATATGCACGATGTTCGAGTTCCACAGGTAGGTGGCAAGCTTTTCCATACACTAGCCTGTAGGGTGACATCCCAATCAGGGTCTTGAAAGCCGTTCTATATGCCCATAATGCATCATCAAGTCTTAATGACCAATCTTTTCTGTCTGGCCTCACCGTCTTTTCTAATATGTGCTTTATTTCTCGATTGGAAATCTCAACTTGGCCACTGGTTTGCGGATGATACGGAGTCGTCACTTTGTGTGTGATTGAATACTTTGTCAAAAGAGCTTTGAATGCTTTGTTACAAAAGTGGGCACCACCATCACTGATTATCGCTCGAGGGAATCCAAAGTGTGAGACAATATTGCTTTTTAAAAATCCTATCACCACCTTGTGATCATTGGTTCTACATGGAAGTGCTTCTACCCATTTCGATACGTAGTCAACAGCAACCAATATGTATTGATGGCCAAAAGACAGGGGAAAGGGTCCCATGAAGTCGATACCCCATACATCAAAAATCTCAACCACTAAAATTAGATTTAGTGGCATCATATTCCTTCGCGTAATGCTCCCCATTCGTTGACACCTATCACATGAAGAACAGAAAGTGTAAGCATCTCGAAATACAGTTGGCCAATAGAAACCACATTGTAAAACTTTAGTTGCTGTTTTCTTAGCACTGAAATGGCCTCCACAAGCTTGTTCATGGCAGAATGAAAGGATATTCGGAATTTCATTTTCTGGGACACATCGTCTAACAATTTGGTCTGCACAATACTTGAACAAATAAGGGTCATCTCAAAAGAAATTCTTTATCTCTGTAAAGAATTTAGCCTTATCTTGCTTGGTCCAATGCTCTGGAAGTTTACCTGTAACAAGGTAAGTAACGATATCAGCATACCAAGGTAATACTTCCACATTCATTAATTGTTCATCTGGAAATGACTCATTCAATGGTAATGATTCTGTAATTGTGTCAAAATGGAGACGAGAGAGATGATCCGCCACAACATTTTCTGTCTCTTTCTTATCTTTGAATTTCAAGTCAAATTCCTACAAAAGTAACACCCAACGAATTAATCTAGCTTTTGAATCTTTCTTTATGAGAAGATATTTAAGAGCAGCATGATCTGTGAATATAATTATTTTACAACCAATGAGATAAGATCAAAATTTCTCTAATGCAAACACTACTGCTAGCATTTCTTTTTCAGTAGTTGAATAGTTCAACTGTGCATCATTTAATGTCATACTAGCATAGTAAATAACATGGGGAATTCGATCAACTCTTTGTCCTAATACTGCTCCTACTGCATAATCAGATGCATCACACATGAGCTCAAATGGTAAGCTCCAGTTTAGGGGCTGAATGATGGGTGATGATGTTAACAACTGCTTTAGTTTTTCAAATGCCACAAGACATGAATCATTAAAGACAAAAGGTGCATCCTTAGCAAGTAAATTGCATAAGGGTCTAGAAACTTTGCTAAAATCTTTAATGAAACGTCTATAGAAACCAGCATGCCCAAGGAAAGATCTTACTTCTCTGACTGTTTTGGGTGGAGGAAGATTAGAAATGAGATCCACCTTGGCTTTGTCAACCTCAATACCTTTGCTCGAAATGATGTGACCGAGAACAATACCTTGTTTTACCATAAAATAGCATTTCTCCCAATTTAAGACCAAGTTCTTCTCGATACATCTCTGCAGAACTAGTGTTAGATGATGTAAACATTGATCAAACGAGTCACCAAAGACAGAAAAATCATCCATAGACTTCAAGGAATCATTCCACCATATTAGAAAAATGCTCAACATGCATCGTTGAAATGTAGCAAGTGCATTACATAATCCAAATGGCATTCTCCTATATGCAAATGTGCCAAAAGGGCAAGTGAAAGTAGTTTTCTCCTGATCTTTTGGTGCTATGGGAATCTGATTATATCCTGAGTAGCCATCTAGAAAGCAATAAAATTCATGGCCTGCTAATCTATCAAGCATTTGATCAATAAATGGTAAAGGAAAATGGTCTTTACGTGTGACAGAATTCAACTTCCTATAATCAATACATACACGCCATCCTGTAGTTACTCTAGTGGGTATCAATTCATTATCAGCATTCGTAACTACTGTGACTCCTGACTTTTTGGGGACAACTTGTACAGGACTGACCCATGAACTATCAGAAATTGGGTAAATGATACCTGCATCTAATAGCTTAAGGACTTCTGTTCTAACAACTTCTTTCATATCAGGATTTAACCGACGTTGCATTTCCCTAGTAGATTTAGCATTTTCATCAAGGTGAATATAATGCATGCAGTCTACTAGGTTTATACCTTTTATGTCTGCTATGGTCCATCCTAATGCCCCTTTGTGCTCTTTCAAAACATCCAACAACTTACCCTTTTGTTCATCATTTAGGGATGATGAGATGATTACCGACAGAGTACTTTCTTCTCCCAAAAATGCATATTCCAGAGTGTTGGGTAATGGTTTGAGCTCGAGTTTCGGTGGTGATTCTGATGATGGGATGAGTTTCTTCTCTGATGGTGCTAGTTGTTCAACTCTTGACTTTCATTTATTAGTTTCCATGGATGGTGCTGAGTCAAGTAGGGCGTTGACCTCTTCGACCGATCTGTCAATATCAAAATTCAAACCAAAGTGAGTTAAACATGTTTGTAAAGGATCATCACTAAGGTTTGAAACAAAAGTATCATCAACTAATGCTTCAATTAAATCCACATCAACAATTCCATCATCTGCACTCTGAGGTTGTTTGGCAATGTTGAAGATGTTGTCGAAAGACAACTGCATATTTCCAGTCCTGCATTGAATGTGAGCATTCGCAGTTGCCAAGAAAGGTCGGCTTAGAATAATAGGGATGTGCTTCCTTGAATCCTGTATTAGTTGAGTGTCAATTACAATGAAATCAACAGGAAAATAAAACTTGTCTACCTGGATAAGCACGTCCTCCACAATACCACGAGGTATTTTTGTGGACCGATCTGCAAGTTGTAACACCACTGGAGTTGGGTGTAATTCTCCCAGTCCAAGTTTCACAAATACTGAATAAGGCAACAAATTTACACTAGCTCCTAAATCCAACAAAGCATTCTCAATTGTGTGGTTCCCTATGCTACATGAGATAGTGGGGGAGCCTGGGTCTTTGCATTTTAGAGGAATTTTATGTTGGAGGATAGAACTAACGTTTTCTGTTTAAAATGCCTTCTTTTGAACATGCATATTTCTCTTTTTAGTACAAAGGATTTTAAGAAACTTGGCATAAGATGGAACTTGTTTAATCGCATCAAGTAAAGGGATGTTAACACTTACCTGTTTGAAGATTTCAAGAATCTCACCTGTGGATTTTCCCTTTTTGCCTTTAGCTAACCTCTGAGGAAATGGAGCTTTAGGAACGTATTCTCGTAGGTTGGTTTCTTCTTTCTCCTCCGGTGATGATTCCTCAACATTCACAGGTACAATTTGATTTTCTTTTGTCACCGGCATCTCCACTTTGTTGTCGACTTCTTTTCCTTTTCGCAAGGTCATTACTACTTTGACTTCTCCATGCTGCTGTGGTGAACTGGTACTTGCTTCATGCACTCCTTTAGGGTTAGGCACTGGTTGACTTGGAAACTTACCTTTCTCAACGGTCATTGCCAAGGTCTGAATTGAAGAAGCAAGTTGTCCCACCGTCTTCTCGAGGCTTGAAACTGATTGGGCTTGTGAGTTGAAGCCCGCTCTCAATTCATTTCGTAGTCCATCAATGGTGCGATTCTGTTGCTCAATCGTAGAGTGAGTAAGATTCTTGAGATTCTGGAATGAATCCTCCCACGGTCTAGGTTGAGAGTAGTTCTGGTTCTGATTGTATGGTTTAAATGGGGGCTGAGAGGCTTGAGGAATTTGCGGAATTGGTTGCATTGGTGGAGCTGGAGCTGCTGGTCCATTCTGTTGGAATCCTTGAGACCATGAAAAATTGGGGTGGTCTCTCCATCCAGGATTATATGTGTTGGAGTATGGGTTGTAATTCGATGGTTTTCTTATTACACCTATGGCATTGGCTTGATCTGAGTATGAGTCATGGTCATGTGATTCTGTTGATTTAGCAGTCGATAACGATGCTATTTGTCGAGCAAGACCTTTAACCATCTCCTTGACTTCTTTGATTCCTGAAGTTGATTCGCCAATTTGAACTTCATTCACTTCTTTAATTCTTCTAGTAGTCCTGAGTGATCGACTCCGTTGTTGGGAATTGTCCGCTTGTCGCTGGAAGAATTCCCAAATCTCTGATGCACTTTTTGACATTAGCTCTCCTCCACTTGTTGCCATTAACCATTCTTGCACATTTGGTAGTAATCCCTCCAAAAAGTATTGGCATTGGTGCCATTTCTCGTACCCATGATGTGAACACTTCAAGAGTAGCCCATTGAATCGCTCCCATGTTTTGAAAAACTGCTCGTCCTCTCTCTGGGTAAATTTCGAGATTTCCCTGCGAATAGCATTGGTTTTATGCACTGGGAAATATTTATTCAAAAATTTTGTAACAATTTGTTCCCATGATGTGATGTTATTAGCAGGCAAAGTATTTAACCATGAACGAGCTCTATCTTTTAAAGAAAATGAGAATAATCTAAGTTTAACATCATCGTCTGAAAAATTCTCGTATTTAAAAGTTTGACAAATAGCATGAAAATCATTCAGATGATTATATGGGTCCTCATTTTCTAGGCCATAAAATGTGGGGAGACAATTTAGCACACTAGGTTTTAGTTCAAAGCTCCTAGCAGCTACATTTGGGTATCTTATGCATGATGTGCTCAAATTAGCTAGAGGACTGAAGTAGTCCTTAAATGGCCTCTCCTGTGGTTGCAAATCCATTTTATTTTTAATTTGTTTGTGTGTGCGAAGTGTTTTTTCTAGTTCAAGGTCTATAGGTTCAAGATTAGGTAATAATGACCTACGACCATGCATGCAAAACAAATAAAAAAAATAAAGATGGGAACAAAAAAATAAAATAAAAATAAAGAAGAGGGAGAAATTACGATACTAACCTTATTGCGCTATTACAATCTTTCTATAAAAATACACAAAAATAAATACGTGAAATTAACTAAAAATTAAATTAAAGCTTAATAAAGAAAATTAAATTAAGATAAACAAAAATTACAAAGAAAAATAACTTAAAAATTAAATTACATAATTGTAAAGAATAGAGAAAGAAAATAAATACTAACTTCTAAATGCAGATTCACTCTTTTTTTTCTTTTTCTTTTTTAAAAAAAAAATACAAGACAACAATTTAAAAGAAATTATTCACACAAATTAATTCTATGAATTAAAATTACTTACCTACCCAGCAACGGCGCCAAAAACTTGTTGTGCAAATTTTAATGTACTCGCAAGCGCACGAATCTATTGTAGTATAGATCAATGGTGACGAGTGTCGATCCCACGAGGAGGTGGATTTTAATTGTGTAGAATTAATTTTATGAATGGGTGATTGGATTTATGGTAAAAATGATTTGGAATATGCTAAAACTTAAATTAAAATGGCGAGAATAAATTAAGAGAATTCTAATGAAATGACGTACTTGGGTATCTGGATCCGTATCAACATGCATCATGGGCTAAATAATCCGTATTAATGCCAATTAAATCATGAGGGGGGAATCCACACCTCATGAACCACGCTCTAATCAATATAGTGTTAAGGGCTTATCGTGCCAAATAATAATAACCTTGTACTAGAGAGCCGGTGTAACCAAGGCGGTATCTAGACAAGACTATTATTATTTGTCGACGAGAAGTCAAAACATCCACAAAAATTAGAGGGGAAGAGAAAATAAATTTACCAAATAAAGCCCACGACACATGTTGAGACTTCACCTTCAACCCAAGCTTGAAAGAAAATTAGCCACTCATAATTGAACTAGGGGCAAAATGGGAATTTATTAAAATACGAAGAAAATACAAGATGGAGAAGGAATTACAGAAAATAGATCCCAAAAATGGATTCAGAGATATCAAATTAGGGGGGGGAGGCCCCCTTTTTATAGATACATGGAGTAAATCATGGCCATCGGATTAAAAACAGCTTGGACGCTCAAGATTGCGCCACGTCATCAGTCAACAGTCAACAGTCCACGGTTTGACCACGCGGATGAACAGTAACACGGCTTGACTCGGATGAACAGTAACGCGGTTTGGTTGAAAATAATCCTGTGTGATGCATGTACCGTACGCGAGATTTTTCATCCACTGATATGCTGCCACTTCACCATCAACAGTACATAAGAATTTTAGCTCAACAGGATCGTGACACCTCATCAGTTAATGCCACATCATCGGTCAATGCCACATCATCGATCTGTCTATGTGAACAGTGTTGTGAACAGTAACGTAGTTAGTACCGTACATGTGAATAGTACCGTACATGTGAAAAGTACCGTATTTCCTTTTATGCTCCTCCTAAGGTTTTCGACCGTCCTGAGTTCAAAAGTGATGTCCGTTTTGCCGTCTAATCTTTCCTTTATTGTGAAATGACTATAATGCCCCTAAAATACATAAAATACTTAATTAAAATAAAACACATGTAATTAAATCACAAGAAGGTTAAATACATAAAAGTAAGGGTTGTTAGTAAGACTTGAAATGTAAAATGACGGTTTTCTCCTTTATAAATATGCATTTTCTAACACTCAACACATAACACCCATCAATGATTCTTTCCCTGATGAATTTTTATTTTCTATTACTTTAATGCCATGGTATGCTAACATTATTAATTTCCTTGTTCCAGGTAAAATACCTTTGCAATGAAATGCTCAAAAGAATAAGAAAATTTTGGTTGAAGCAAAGAATTTTTATTGAAATGATTCTTACTTGTTCAAATATTGCACATATCAAAATTTTTGCTATGTATTCTTAATAGTGAGATAAGTAGTGTCATTAATTTTTGTCATTTTGAAGCATGTGGTGGACATTTTTCTTCAAGAAAAACTACTGCTAAAATTTTACAGTGTAAATTTTATTGGCCTACCATATTTGAAGATAAATATGAATTTTGTAAAACTTGTGAAAATGTCAAAAATTGGGATCAATTAATAAAAGAAACATGATGCCTTTAAATCCTATACTTGATATTGAAATATTTAACTGTTGGAGAATTGATTTCATGGGTCTGTCTCCATCATCGGATTTGTGTATATATTAATTGCAGTTTATTATGTTTTAAAATGGATTGAAGCAATTTCTTATTGAAATAACTGTGGTTAAATTTTTAAGAGAAAACATTTTAAGTCAATTTGGAATCCCTCAAGCCATTATCAGTGATAGAGGTAAGCATTTTTGTAATAAGTCATTTGAGTCTTTGATGAAGAAATACGAAATTACACATAAAGTTATTACTTCCTTATCATTCTCAAACAAATTGTCAAGTTAAATTAGCAAATAGGGAGATAAAATAAATTTTGGAAAAAAAAGTTAACCCAAACCAAAATGATTGGTCTCTTAGACTTAATAATGCACTTTGGGCATACCGTACTGCATTTAAAACGTCATTAAGAATGTCACCCTATCGGTTAGTTTATGGTAAACCGTGTCACTTACATGTTGAACTTGAACAAAAATCATTTTGGGCTATTAAAGTTTTTAACTCAAATTTGGATGTGCTAGTAATGTACGAAAATTGCAATTGAATGAACTTAAAGAATTAAGGAATAATACATATGAAAATTCAAGAATTATTAAGGCAAGAACAAAAGCTTTTCATGATAAAAGAATTTTTCAGAAAACATTTAAGATTGGTCAAAAAGTGTTGATTTATAATTCTCGTTTTCATTTGTTTCCAGGGAAGTTAATGTCAAAGTGGAGTAGCCCATTTGTTGTAAAAAAAAATGTATTTCCATATGGAGCCATAGAAATTTAGAATCCAAAAAATAGTGTCATGTTTAAAGTTAATGGTCAAAGATTAAAATCATATCTAGAACATTAACCACGTAAAGAAGATACCGAAAACAATTTGGGTGACCCATCAAATCTTGATTAAGTCTTTAATGAGTGATGTGCACCATACATTTTTTTTAGCATTATGTTTCATGTTTAAGCTTGTTTGTTTGACAATTGTATGTCACGAGTACCTCAACAAGAAAGTTCCTGCTCACACATTTTAAAGCCTTTAGCGTGTGAAAGTTCACTTAAGAGGCTTGATACAAAGTTGTAAATCACATCCAATTTGGGATCTGCAACCATCAATATTAGTGTCCTACGTTGAGGATCTAGAAAGACAACTAAAAGAAATAGAGAGTGGTGTATATGAATTTTAATTGGACCTTGAGGTCAACTCAATGAAAGAACGAATGTAAGTTCATTTTTCTTTTTATTGTTTTGTTCACTTTCACGTTTGATTTGATTTTGCAGTTTTGATTCTCTTTATTTTGGTGTATTTTGATTTATTTTCCTATATAAATGGCAGATAACGGTACTATGTGACTTCTTAAGTAGATATCTTCAGTTTCCCACAATAACTAAAACCCCAAAATCAAACATGGAAGAAATACAACATAAACTGCATAAGCATTTTCCCTCTCTCCCTTATAATACCCTCAGGAAAATTTACAAAGCTCGTTGTGAGCAACTGCATTTGTTATTGATCAATATGGCCACGATTGTGCCACGTGGCAATGGTTGGTGAAGCAAGTTTTAGGATTCAAATATTTGTATTCGAGTTGACCAGATCCACCCATTATCCGGCCAAATCTCAACTGTTCTTTGACCAAATCGGACGCTTCACAAGATGACACATGTAATGTTGACTTTTGAAGTTTGACCAACCGTTGGATCTTAATCTAATGGTTGTGTAGAGTGCAAGCATAAAGTTTATGATGGACCACAAAATAATGGATTATGAATTTATTTTTTTATGAATAGAGCCTCAATTTAGTTTTTTAATCATCTCTCTTCTCCTCGATTTCTCTCAATTTCCCTATAATCTTGTTTTTCATGTGTATTTTTAATATTTTGTATAATTATTTTATAAATAAATCTAGTTTTATTTTCAATTTTAGTTGTTTTTATTACTTTTAATTCTAAGTAATTTAATTTTAATAATTATTTTTATTTCAATTATGCTTAGCTAAATAATAATTGTTAGGGTAAAGTGAAACTCTTGGGAAATAAATGTGATTTAATTAAATTCTATTTTTAATCATATAAATTAAATTATTTTCTATTTAATTTTATACATATTTTATATTATGAAATTTTAATTTATTATAGACAAACAAAGGAGTTTGGCACAATAAATTCTTAATATCTTAATACAAGGTATGGTAAAATGATATTTTGACTTATTATAGACAAATTAAATTTTGGCACAATAAATGCTTAATCCATAATAAAATTAATGGGAAAATAATAATGATTTATATAATTAATCTTTTGGGCATTAAATATAAAAAAATGACAAAAATAATTTATTAAATTTTATTTACTACTAAGAGTGGATCCATGACCCTAAGTCCTTAACTAATTCAATTTCGTAATTTCATTTAAATTAAGTTGTTTATATTCAAGTTTTATTTTCATTTCTTAGACAAAATAAAATAAACAAGTTAAATTTTTTCTCTGTGGATCGACCTCGGACTCAACGAGTTATAATAGGAAAATTATTATTTGTATACCCTTAGTTTACTCCATTATCAAAAATACTACAATACTTTGAGGGTGTATCAATCGTCCACCTTAAGTTGACAAAATGTATCAGCTGACCACCAAACCGTTAGTTGCCGTTTAAGTATGATGACGTCAGAAGGGTAATTTGGTCTTTTCATATGATACAAGTGATAATTTAAGGGTATACAAGTGATAAAAAGAGAATTTAATGGTATACAATTGACAATTTTCAAGGGTAAAATCGTCAATTCATTGTAACTCCGTTAACTTTCAAACAACAACTAACGGTTTGGTGGTCGGCTGATACATTTTGGCAACTAAGGGTGGACGATTGATACACCCTCAAAGTATTGTAGTATTTTTAATAACAGACCAAATATAGAGTATATGAATGATAATTTCTCGTTATAATATAATAAGATACTCTTATACTTGGGAGTTAGAAATCACTTTTAAGTTGTGTCATTGATCACGGGTATTTATGAGGCCTTTGGGGTGAAATTTGAGGTAAAAGATAAGAGAGTAAAGAATGATGGGGCCATCACAACTAGGACAATTGAGAGAATTGTTGTGGAAACTACTGCTGCAGCAACCCAAAGCACCCTGCTACAACTCCAGCAGAACAAGCAGCAGGGATTGAGCACATGCTGAAGGAGCTCAATGACAGTATAAACGCATGTGTCTAAGCACAAAAAGAAGAAAATAAGAGGTTTTGGACATACTTAGTGCACCTTAAAGCTCAAAAGCATCAATTTGCTATCTATATGAAGAACAAGCATGCAGATTTTCCATAGTCACTGTTGCAACAATTCAATTTTTAAAGAACCGAGGAGCCTGCTCCAGCAGCAGAAAGTGAAGAAATATAGAGTGAAAGAGAGTCAGTAGAAAACCAACAGTAGGAACAAAGGGAAACTGAAGAGGTTGAAGCAGATGAAGAAAAAGAAAGTGAAGAAGAGGAAAAGGAAAAGAAGCCACCAATTGTGACACCCCAGAGCAAGGGTAAAGAAAAGATTTTGATTGATGAGGAAGAGACTGAGTATAAGTGGGAAAAAGATGCTAATATAGCAATTGAAGAGGCCATCAACAGGGCCACGAGGACAGAGGAAGCAAAGAGGAGGAGTTTAAGGGAAATCATTGCTAGCATCACTATTGAACAACCAGTAACAATAACTCTTACACCAACTACAACAAGAATAACTCCCACCAAGTCTCATGTAGCAACACCCAGGCCATCCAATAATAGAAAAAGGGGCACAACCTTTTGGAGGTGCCTAAAGTCACATAAGTTGTTGGACCTTAATTAGCCCGACCAAAAGCTAGAAAAAATAACAGCCAACTACTAAACCACTTGGTTCACCTAAGAAACGGTTGTGAAGTAGATCAAAGAAGAAGTGAACCTTGTCAACCTGTGTTGCAGCAAAGATTCTAACAACAAGAGAGTAACCCCTGCCAGCCTAGTTTAATTTTTATATTTCTAAAAACTTTTCTTTTCTTTTATTTATTTCATCTTGTTTATTAAGCATTTATTTTTATTAGTTTATACATGTTGTCTTTAAATCATTTTGTTTGCATGGGGGGATTGTATTATTCTAAGATGTGTTTGTGAGTGAATTTGTTTGTGTTGTGTTATGTGTAGCTCTGTTATCCAGTATGGATTAAAAAACCTAATGAGGATAAATTGAGTGTTAAAATGGGGAATGAATAACTGCCAAGTAGGGATAATTTATAGATGAAGGTTGAAATTTTGTCTCAACACTTATGCTTTGGTTGAGTTTTGTGAGGGTGTTGTAGTAAAACCAAGTAGAGCTATAAGGTTAAGAATATCTCAAGTTTTGGGGGGCAGAGGGGAACCTATCACAAACTTTGCTAAATATGTAATAAATCATGCTCTAATGACTTAGTTACTGAGTAACTAGGGCTGAGTATGTACCCCATATATAGACTTGAGTAAAAAGGCAACGAGAGTTATAAGTATTGTTGTAGCAATTGAATAAAAATATTGTCCTTTATCTAAGATATTGAGTAGCTAGTCTGTTCATGAGCCTCATGTTCAGTCTTGAGTCAAAGGTGCCTATAGATAAATAATCTTAATGGTTATTTGACTTATATGTGTATGTTGTTCTGTATTTGCTACATTATTTTGTCTTGGCTTTACTTATTTTAATTCCCTATTTTGGCTAACCACCAATTTAGTGAATACTAGTTAAGAAAGAACATCAAAAGAATCTGACTTAGTGGAATACATTAAGACAATACATGGTTTTAGATTGGGTTTTCCAAGTTGAGTTAATCTTGATTTGAATAGGGTCATGGTTGATTTAAAATTAGTGAAGAACTAGATATATGGATTCACCTTGTAGGGCAAATGGAACCTAGAGTGTTTAATATTATATCTAATGTTGGCATAATCATTAGTCATTGTTAGGTTGTATTAGATATAAGATATCTAACAGGCGACAGTTAAGGATGCATGAGGGATTCTACCCAGTACTGTAGTAGATGTTGTAGCAACGGTACTGTGATTATAAAAAATAGTAAAGGCCATTAAGTGGATTTAATCACTCAACTACTCATTTTCCATTTTAAGTGAATTTAATCACTCAACTATTCATTTCCCATTGATTATATGCTTATGTTTGACATGAAAATTTTCTTTATTGCATTTTTTTATTTTAATTACTTCTTTAGTTTCATTAATTGTTTTATTTTTATTTAGAATAAATCTGCATTGTTAAGATTGCTATAGTAAATATGATAATATCAATCCATGTGGAGACGATCTGAATACTCATCAGTATATTAATTGTTGTGTACACTTGCACATTGATACATTGCATTAGAAATCACCCAACATTGTTGTATAAACACCTCCTCACCAAGAATACAATGCAAAATAATTATTAACATCCAACTGTCAAATTTTCCACCCATAATTTAAGATAAGACTCAAAATTAAGCAAATTGTAGTTAGCTTGATTACATGACTGAAGGTCTTTTGGAAGTCTAGACGAGGCCTTTGATAAAATCCTTTTGTAACAAGATGGGCTTTATAACGAGAGAAGGTACTTAGGTTACGTTTAATACGAAATAGAAGTAGTAGATATCGATGTCGCAGTAGCACTGTGAGAGCTAAAGGCTATAAAAGAATCTATTAGAGAAGAAGGTGAGTTATGATTGTTAATTTTACAACTAATAGTAGAATAAGGGGGAAATAGGGTGGCTAGTGAAGAAGACTGAGTTGGCCATATGTGAACAAGAGATGACAGTGTTGTAGAAGGTGGTTGAGGTTTAAAATGAAAAGGAAATTCATGTTTAATTCATTAACATGGCAAGAGAAAAAGAGCATTGTTAAGCTACAACAATCTTAACAGTGCAATTTCAGTATAATTAAAAATAAAATTATTGATGAAATTAATGACCTAACAAAATTAAAAATGCAATAAGGAAAAATCTAAAGTCAAACATAAAGATATATTCAATGGGAAAGGAATAGTTGAGTTTTAAACTCACTTAATGGTATTAACTATTTTTTAATTACGGTATTGTTGCAACAACGTCTGTTACAACACTTAGCAGAATTCTTCATGCATCCTCAGTTATTGTATGTTGGATATCTTATATCTATATACAACCTAACAGTGACCAATTGTTATGCTAACATTAGGTATAACATTATGCATTCTAAATTCTAATTGCCCTACAAGGTGAATCACTATGCCTAATTCTTTACTAATCTTAAATTAAGCATGGCCTTATTCAAATCGAGATTAACTCAACTTGAAAAATTCAATCTAAAATCATGTATTATCTTGATTTGTTCCACTAAGTCATACCTTTTTTAGGCTCCTTCTTAACTAATATCCATTAAATGTGTGGTCAACCGAAATAGAGATTTGCAATAAGTAAAGTCACGACAAAATACTATAGTAGATTTTAAGTAACACACATATATAAGTCAAATAAACATTAAACTTGTTTAACACCCAACCACATCAAAGTTTAGTTCATGATACATGATAAAATAGTAACAAACCTTGTGTTTGCCATAAAATACATTATCATAGAGAGAAGAAAATAAGAAAATAAAGATGAGGAATTGAATTCTGATAGGTCTTTGTGATCTCTCCTTCCTCTTCTTTGAAATCCCTTGCTGCAACCCTCAACTCTCTTTTATTCTCTTTTTTCTTTTGTTTTCTCTATTATTTTTCTTGAGTGACGGCTCTCTCTTACTTTTTTTTTCTTTCATGTGTGCTCTATTTATATAATGGAACTAGGGCAACAAAAACATGTGGCCATGTATCTCTTTTTTTGTAAACCTTGGATCGCATATCTTTTTATGCCACCCGTCACTGCTTTATCAGTTAACACGTGGGTAGACTTGTCTGAGCTTGCTCCTAGATTGCAACAACAATTGTTACAACATCTTTTATGATTCAGACTTGTTTTAGTTCATCTGTAGGCAAGTTCTTTGTTATTTCTACAAGTTTGTTGCTGCAGCATTCCATCCATAAAGTTTGAGCTTTATACTCACCTACAATCATACACATAATCAGAGCACAAAATAATCTAAAACACAATCAATTTATCAAAATTAAACTTAAAGAGCTGCTCATGTAAAATGTAACTAAAAATGCAATAAAAACATATCAGTCTAAAAATATTATAATAACTCTCATTTCATAGAGTTATCAAAAGTGAAGGAGGCATTACAGAGAAAGTAAACCTGGTTTCAACAACATGTTTGTGTCTTTTTTCAACAGAACCATCATCTTTAAAGTGTAGAGAGGGATTTTAAGGTGTTGGATGTTGTGAGTGCTAAAAAAAAAGATTTTAAAGCGATATATTCTCCACCACCATCATAATATGGTAACTACAGAGGTTTTGAAAAAAATCAACTATAAAATTAAAGCAAATAAAAATTGAAGCAATGTCAGACTTTTTTCGTAATGGATAAAGCCAAATATATTTTGTAAAATGATCCATAAAATTTACATAATAGCTAAATCCATCAGGTGACAAAATGAGAGACGGGCGCTAAACATCTGTATAGATAAGATCAAGAGGTCTTCAAATTTATAATGAAGAAGTTTCGAGTGGTAAGCCTTATTATAATGACACGACACATAATGAAAATCAAAAGATAATTTAGACAACAAGGACAATAAATTTGACTAGCTAAATAATTAGTGATTTTGTTAAATGGGTGACCAAGTCTGTTGTGCCAAATTTGAGGAGGTATTCCAATACAAGCAAAAGGAGGTGACGAACATAAGATAGTTGATTTCACAGTGCTACGCCATTCATTCACATCATAGTTGACCCTGAAGTAGATGTGTCCCTATACATAAATTTTTCACAATAAAAGAGTTAGGAAAGAATTCAAGTGAAGCTTGGTTAGTTTTATAGAACTTTGAAACTAAAATCAAATTCTTGTGTATAGATGGAACACATAAAACATTATAAAGTGAACAAAATATTAGAACAAGTAAGTAAGGTAGTAGAACTAGTATAGAAGATTGACAGACCCGAACCATCAGATTACAATCTTATAGGTATTTCATAGCTTTGGTGAAGAGTTAGATTTGAGAGATCTGAAGTGACATGATGAGAAGTTGCTGAATTTATAAGCCAATTGCTATTATGAGGGGTGTAAGTGGTTGTATGATTTGGCATCAAAGCTCGGTGCAAGTGAGAGAAAAAAATATAACATTTTCGTGCTTCATGACTCTATTTAAAACAATATAGACAAACAACTAAAGTTTGGCTGCTATCATTTTGTGGTGGCTAATGCGAAGAGATTTAGGTTTGGAGAGATGGAAGGAGGCCGCAAATTTGTTGAGTTAGGCTTCGTAGGAGAGGGAGAAGACCACGATTTTGCTAGGTTGGTTGCTTTTTACCACCTTTATAATTGTAATTATGTGGTTTGGTTTGAGAATAATGAGAATTGTCACCACAGGTATAATTTGTAATGATAGGAAATGACTCTGTTGGTACTTCTGAATGCTTTAGAAATCTTTATGCTTTACTAACTTGTCATGAAGTTCCTCAAAGGTGACTGAAGTGTCATGAGCACGAAGAGCGGTAACAATTTCTTTAAAGTCAGGTCTCAGTTCACGAAGGCAATAAATCAAGAAATCAACATCTCCTTGTGAGGCACCAATGGTAGCAAGTTCATCTACTAGAGCTTTAATGTCATGATAAAATTCTACAACAGGTTTTGAACCTTTTGTGATAGAAGATAATCTATCTTTGAGATAGACGATGTGTGTGTGAGAATTATTAGTATCAAATTCGGCTAATTGATCACATGCTTCTTTGTTGTTTTTGGTTGGTGATGAAATACTATCTAAGCAACCCAAGAGTGGGTGAATTAGGTTATTAAAAATTAAGTTAAGCAAACCACACAACAATTTCATAAAAAACAATAAATTCAATCAAGCATAATAATAAAAGAGTAAGGGAAGAGAAAACGAATACAAGGATTTTTACGTGGTTCGGCAATCCCCGCCTATGTCCACGCCTCCAAGCACACCGAGCTTGAGGATTTCACTAGCCAAGCCTCCCAAGGCTTCAAACGCTTACAATTGACTTCCAAGGTGTCAATAGACATTTACAACAAGCGATTATCTCTAATCTCTTAACCTAAGTGTATCCCAACATTTACAACCTCTTAAGGATAAAGATTACAAATGAAATTTCTCTCACACAATATGTTTGACTACAAATGAATGCTCAATGTGTGAATCAAAGAAACAAAAACAAGTTCAAAGCTCAATAATAGTTTTATACTCAATAGCAAGCTCAATGATAACTCTTGGATCTATCTTTGTTTGAATTGGATTGGGCCTATTTATAGTTGGAGCTAAAAACTAGCCGTTATTGACTTTCTGCACGAAAACGGTTCACCCTTAATCGTTATCGGTTAACCAGTTTGACTAGTCCAAGTTACCGTTGGGCTGAATTTCATATAAACGGTTTGCCGTTTAGGCTTACCATTTCACCGTTAAATTCCAAAGACCTACAAGATAAACTTCAGCTATCCGTTTTCACTAAACGATTTAAGATTAACAATCTGAAAATTATCGGTTCACCATTTTTCCATAAATGGTTCATCGTTATTTTCCAGAATTATCATTTTAACAATCCTTTGCAGAACATGCTTGCTGGAAATTATCAGTTCGCCATTTTTCACAAACGGTTAGCCATTTGCTACAATGACTGCTACAGTGAAACTATTTTCTAAAATTATATTTTGCCCCAAAACTATCTATAATTATACTATGACCCAAATCGTCATAAAACTTTACAAATCAGTCTATTTTCGTAGTTTTAAAACTTTTTCAATTTGACCATGAACTTGAAAACTAACCAATTCTATAAAATCATTTTTCCTTTAAGTATAAAACCTTATATCATCAAAATAATGATTTGTTTAAAATGTATGAAAAATAATTTGAGCTTTTAAAATCTTAATCATTCTTAATCTTGTTTGTTATCATCAAAATCAAAATTATGGATACATATATGCTAACAATCTCTCCAATTTTTATGATGACAAACCTTACATGTATTTAAAGAATGATTCCACAAATTACTCCCCTTAAATGTAAGCTTCTCTTACAATTTGCCAATTAGCTAAAATAACAAATTTAAATACATGCATTATTCTCCCCCTTCATCATCAAAAAGAAAACTTAAAGGAAAAGAATAAGAGTAACAAATTTGTTACCCATGTTGTCCGAGTAGAAATTTCGATAGAATCTCCCCCTAACAACAAGCATCACCTCAAATACAAGTTTAGTAATATCACTTTCAAAATATCATAAATCATCATACAAACTAACTCCATACACAAATCATCACATAATCCATCAACCATAAAAAGATCATGAACCATCATTTTATCAATTACCAAATTAGCAACTTATAACATAAAATCATCATATAAAACAACCATGTAATCAAATCATCATCATACCTCAAATTCATCAAAATCATCACCATAATCACATATCAATCATCAAAACAATACTCAAAGTGCATATTATTCTCCTCATTTTGACAACATCGAAATGATATATTACTTTGTCTCCCCCTTTGGATAACAAAAAAATTCAAAATGCATATTATTCAAAATCATATTGTATGCTCCCCCTAAATATATGGGCAATTTAATGAATGATGATATAATACAATAAATAACATAAGAATTCACACATACCTAAGTGATGAACAAATAAGGAAGATGAATAAATGACATGAAACATGATGATAGACAATTAAAAAGATGAAATGAAAAGTTCATACAATTATCAAAATCAAACAAAGGCATCATGATAAATCACTCAATGTTATACACAATAATAATTCCATCATGTAAACATACAAGCATACTTTCGCAACTTCAAGCTATTATCCATCCATCATGATCTATTCAACAAAATCAATACAGCAAGAATTGTAACCAAAGCAATTAAATCATCTTACTCATCATTTTCTCTTAGATCATGATCAAATGATTATCCTCATAAGCTTTCATCAAGGAATTCTCCGTCATTCCTTGATTGTGGTACCTATAAAGAAAACATTCACGTTGTGCCATTTGGTACCCAAATACTCTTGGGTCCTTGAGTGTTAGCAATGATTCATTTTGGAATCCAAATACATTTTGCTCCATAATATCCATTTCTCTTAATTGGACATCTAAAACTCATATGACCATTTTGATTGCAATAATGGCATACAATTTGATCATTAATGGAGGTACTCTTCACAAAGTAATTCTTATAATACTTTTGTTTCAAATTTGGCTTATAGCCAATACCTCCTTTGTCAAATACACATTTTTGTGAATTAAGTAAGTTATCCAACATCTTTTGTCCATTTGTAAATTTTAAGACAATCTCATTTAACTTATTGCTCTTTTTCTTAAGCACTTCATTTTCTTTTATTAATTCATCAACATGTGATTTCTCATGCTCATATAAAGTACTTTTTTTACATGTAAATGATGTAATCCTATCATGTAACATTTCATTATCTAATTCCAATTCTTTGATCTTTTCATCTAATGAAACATTGTATTTTTGCAGGGCATCTTTTTCATTTTTCAAGTCATCTACATGTGATTCTAGATGCTTGTGCGAAGTGCTAGATTTCTCATTTGATAATGCAACTCTATCATGCAATGTTTTATTTTTTAATTCTAGGCAACTAATCTTTGCACTTAGAGATTCATTTTCATTTGTGAGCTCTACCGTTTTCTTTTTAAGACATGCATTCTTTTTACTAATTTTCATCAATTCATCATACAATTCTTTAAAAGCATTATATAACTCATCATAAGTAGGAAGATCATTTACCTCATCAAGTTCATCATTTTTTATTGCCATAAGTGCTAGGTTTGACACTTCTTGCGAATCTTCTTCATCACTCGATTCTTCATCGCTATCGTCCTAAGTAGCCACCATGGCTTTCTTCTTGAGTTTGTTGAGAAGTGAACACTCCGATCTTATATGGCCACGCTTTTTGCATTTAAAACAAACAATTGCCTCATTTTTCCTTTTCTCCACCTTAAGGTTTTCTCTCATGAGATCTTTAAAGTTTCTTCTCTTGGTTTACTTCTTGAAAATCCGTCTAAACTTTCTAGCAATCATTTCAATGACTTCATCTTCAAAGTCACTTCCATTATCATCACTTTCAATTATAGAAGATTTAAAAGCAAAGCTCTTCTTCTTTTTGTCTTCATCAATTCTTTCATTAGCCATATCTTCTTCATATGAAGTAAGTGAACCAATAAGATCATCAAGAGATAAAGTATTAAGATTTTTTGCTTCTTCTATGGCTGTTCTCTTTGGTCTCCACTCTTTTGGCAATGTTCTAATAATTTTCTTCACTTTTTCACAATTACTAATGTCTTTCCTAGTGCTTCAATAGAATTTACAATATCGATGAATCTAGTGTACATATCATGAACACACTCATATGATTCCATTTGAAACATCTCATATTGCCTAGTGAATCTACTAATTTTACACTCTTTGACTTGATTTATTCCCTCATATACAACTTCAAGTTTCTTCCAAATTTCATAAGTACTTTCACAACTAGAAACTCTATGAAATTCTTTCTTATCTAAAGCACAAAAAAAAGCATTCATTGCTTTGGAGTTTAAAGACATTTTTTTCTTTTTCTAATCCACTCCATTGATTAGAAAGTTTTAGAATTTTTTTTCCTTCTTCACTTTTAGTAGTAGGCATAAAAGGACCATCATTAAGAATTTTCCAAATTTCATAGTCTAAGACTTGTAAAAATACTCTCATCCTAGTTTTTCAATATGGATAGTCATTACCATAAAAAAATGGAGGTCTAATGGTGGATTTGCCTTCCATGAAGGTTGAGCTAATTTGGGTTGTTATGGATCTTTAACTCTAGACGGTTAAGTCTACACAAGAGCACCTTGCTCTAATGCCAAATGAAATACTATCTAAGCAACGCAAGAGGGGGGTGAATTGGGTTATTAAAAATTAAGTTAAGCAAACTACACAATAATTTAGTCCAATGCCTTAATGGAATAAAAAACAATAAACTCAATCAAGCATAATAATAAAAGAGTAAGGGAAGAGAAAACGAACACAAAGATTTTTACGTGGTTCGGCAATCTCTGCCTACGTCCACGCCTCCAAGTACACCGAGCTTGGTGATTTCACTATCCAAACCTCCCAAGGCTTCAAAACGCTTACAATTGAATTCTATGGTGTCAATGGACCTTTACAACAAGCGATTATCTCTAATCTCTTAATCCAAGTGTATCCCAACATTTACAACCTCTCAAGGATAAAGATTACAAATGAAATTTCTCTCACACAATGTGTTTGACTACAAATGAATGCTCAATGTGTGAATCAAAGAAACAAAAACAAGTTCAAAGCCCAATAATAGTTTTATGCTCAATGATAACTCTTGGATCTATCTTTATTTGAATTGGATTGAGCTTATTTATAGTTGGAGCTAAAAGCTAGTTGTTATTGACTTTCTGGACGAAAACGGTTCACCCTTAATCGTTATCGGTTAACCGGTTTGACTAGTCCAAGTTACCGTTGGGCTGAATTTCAAATAAACGGTTTGTCGTTTAGGCTTACCTTTTCACCGTTAAATTCCAGAGACCTACAAGATAAACTTCAGCTATCTGTTTTCACTAAACGGTTTAAGGTTAGCAATCTGAAAATTATCGGTTCACTGTTTTTCCATAAACAGTTCACCGTTATTTTCCAGAATCATCATTTTAACAATCCTTTGCAGAACATGCTTGCTGGAAATTATCAGTTCACCATTTTTCACAAACGGTTAGCCGTTTGCTACAATGACTGCTACAGTGAAACTATTTTCTAAAATTATATTTTTGCCCCAAAACTGTCTATAATTATACTATGGCCCAAATCGTCATAAAACTTTACAAATCAGTCTATTTCCGTAGTTTGAAAACTTTTTTGATTTGACCATGAACTTGAAAACTAACCAGTTCTATAAAATCATTTTTCCTTTAAGTATAAAACCTTATATTATCAAAATAATGATTTGTTTAAAATGTATGAAAAATAATTTGAGCTTTTAAAACCTTAATCATTCTTAATCTTGTTTGTTGTCATCAAAATCAACATTATGGATACATCTATGCTAACAGGTGACATTAGAGGGATCATTGTTTTAGACAAAGATGCAAGAATGGCATGCAATATTAGTTGAACTTGTCGCATCCATGAAGTATACTGAGGATTGCGATTGGGGATTCCATTAGAGATAATGGTAGATGAAGGACATGATAGAGTGCCATCTATGAAACCAAGATGATCAAGACCAAAGAGTAGAGAATTAAATTGTGCTCTCCAGGAAGGGTAAATTAAAGGAGTTAGTTTCAAGGGCAAATGAGCAGCAGTATTAATAGTGGGAATCTTTGTAGGATTAAATGAAGATGAAGATGGGATTGAAGAATTGACAATTGGTGATTCATTGCTCTTGGTAATATCGGTGGCCATGGAAGAAAGAAAGGAAAGATATAAAGAAGGGAGGATTTTGCTCTGTAAAGCTATAAAAAGCTCTGATACCATATAAGGAAAACAATTGAATGATAAGATGGACATATTTTTATTCATTAAGATGTGAATATTTATATACAATCACTGGAGCTACTTACAGCGAGTATAAATTAAGACCTAAAGTCTTAGAGATATAATTGTTGGAATTTTATTGGTATTTCAAAATACTAATTTTGTACATTGAAGGGAAGTGAGATTAATCACTTTTATATTTGATTTGAAATTAGTTATGTGTTTGATTTAATTATAAGTTAGAATTGAATAAGTCAAATCTAAATGTGATTTAGATTATTCAAATTGAATTAAATTGTGAATTAGGAAAATGAATTACTCATGGATGACTAATTTAAATTAAATAAAGAAAGTGTGTGACTAATTCAAATTGAATTAGGAAAATGATTATAGAGAGTTTCTCTATATAAAGGAGACATAAAACGCATATTACCTCTCCTCCTATTCCATGTTGTCCTTTATAATTTTCTTTTATTGTTCTACATTGTTGTTTGGAATGCAACCTCACAACAATAGCGTCATTGAATCTTGGAGATCAATTCTCATTATTTGTGTCCTTACTGTATTGGAAAATCTTCCTAGAGGAGCGGAAATTGATCTTAAGGACAGTGCATTGCACACACCTTGATGATTTTATAATTGCTGCCGTGAATAGTGCCGGATAAACAGTGCTCGTGAACAGTACCCGCAGCCTTCTTTCTTCATGATGAAGGAGTTAATTCGGCTGGTTTTGGACTTTATAGAAACAATATCAACTCATATTTCTAACATATATAATTACAATAATTTGATACAATCACAATCCTAAATTGGTGTCATTACATTTGACATGGCTTGAACTGTGAGATGAGAATCTGGAGAATCATTTGACTTGGCTTGATTTGTGGGATGAGAATCTGGAGAAGAATGTGCTGATCCATTATAGAATGCCGCCATGAAGCTCCTGAAAATCAAGGCCGAGATTAGTTAGTGATCAGCAACGCTATTACACCCACGAAAGACATGAGTAAAACGAAACTCCATTGTCTTAACTAGCTCGAGGCAGTTCAACCAATGATTATGAATTCTCCAATGAGGGCTGAGAGTATTAAAGCAAGAACCAAAAAATCTTTGATCTTAGCCATTAACTTAGCATTTTTACTTCATTCTAATAACTCACATTTTTATTCTTTCCTTTTATATTATTTGACTGTTTGATGCTTTTATTAGACTCTTAGTTAATTCCAGTAAATTTGTATATAAAGATCCTTGTACCCAGTGATTAAGATATTTACGAATTGAGTACTTTCACAATTCTTTACAGAGAGAGTGATTAGAGAGAAGATGAATTACTAAAATGGATTCAGCCTTTGGCCATAATTTCCACCAACAATCAGACAATTCCACAGCAAGAATAATTGCCTCTGCAAAGCAAGCTGTATTGACACCAGGGGAAATGCCAAAACTACCCAAAAAGGTGCCAATATTATCTCTGAAAACTCCCTCACAAGCTGAAAGCCCAGGATTGCCTTTGCTCAAGCCATCAATATTGACTTTACACCAACCAAAATCAGGAGGCCGCCAGTTTAAAATGTAAATATGCGGAACACCAAGGCTTTGCAAGATTCCAGGATCACGACCATAACCTACGTATCCCGTGTAAAGAAAGGTGTAAGAGCGAAACAATCAGTCGTGACCCAACGAAAGGACGCGGGAGCATCTTCAAAATGCAACATATTCCCTGTCGTCCAAATCAGAGAGGAAAGATAGAAACAAGTGGTAAATCCAAATGTTTGCAAGTTGAGGACTGAAGTCATAATTCACAATAATTTCCCAAAGGTCAACAACCGAATGCAGATAAGGAAGAGTAATTTGAAACTTATTAAATAATCAATGACAAAGCTTCTTCGCAAACATGCAACAAACAAACGCTTAGATCAGTCATGCTTTTAGCATACTTTTTGCATTCATCCCATTTCATAAGTTATATTTATTTTTTAAATTTTAATTGACAAAAAAATTGAGAAAATTCTAAGAGTTTAGAGTTGAGAAGATAGAAATTATACAATAAGAAGAAAAGATTTCAGATAAATTTAATATTTTAGGATTTGTTTGCAATTTAAAAGAAATATTTTTTTAGGGTAAAATTTTATGGGAAGATAGTTAATTTTAATACATGGATTTGTAATTTATCAATTAAATTGATGGTCTTTTAGGAAATATATTTAAAAGGGATGTCATGAGAATTTTAGAGGGGCGTTAAAAGCTCCACTCTAAATATATATTGTAAGTGTGACACGGTCCTCCAATAGTTTTATTCCTTATCTATTAATTATTTGTCATGTCTTTATATATCAATATGATTAGTTAAAACATACAGATTATAATGAGTTAAAAAAAAACAATACTTTAGGAGCACCTAAGAATTTACCCCTCAAGTACATCCAAAGTTGGGTGAACATATTAAAATCATGATTCAATTCAAAATGAATAGAGGTGGGCATCTTTTGCAATATTTTTTTAATTATTGACTTAGCGATTGAAGATTGCAGCAAAAATCCATCTTTCAAAAAAAAAAAAAAAAGATTGTATAGCACGTGAAGATGGTTAATCTTTGTGGCTTTTGATAATCAGTGAAATAAAATAAGGATGAGGTTAGTTGAACCCATCAAATTATCTTCACACCAATTTCAAAAATAAATTCATTATTAAAAATTAAAATTTTAAAGTTACTCTTCATTAATCTCTTTCTCTCTACCCATGATTGCGTAATGTCTTTCTATTCTCACATTTTACAAACAAAACTCTCAATTCCAATTTCTTTTGAATTTATTTTTTGAAAACTTTTTTAATAAATCATAATCTCTATTTCATGCTTTTTATATAAGTTTTTTTTTAGTGGCTTTTATGTTGGTAAATATATTTCTTGATATTCATTAACTTTTATAGTTGGTAAAAATTTGTAATGTTTATTTTTTAATAATAAGTTTCACTCCTCTTGGTTTGTGATAGCCTATAACAAAACTAAATATTTGTAGTTAAAAAATATATTCTATAAAAAAAAATCATGAGAATTGAAGAATTGAGAATGAAAAAAGAAGAAAAAGGTTAATATTAATTAATTTTATCAAAAATTATTTTGATAATAAAATTCTCATCAATTTTATTTTCTAAAAGGCCCACCCTTAGAATAAGGGTGAAAATAGTTGAATCCATTAAATCATTTCATTTTTCTATGGAAAATTTTATTACACAGTTGCCTATAGCCTAAACTACTATTATAGACAAACAATAATTAAATAAAATTTTTATACTTTTAACTCTCTCTTAGAACCCACTGCAAAACTCAATCATGGTACACTTAATTTCTTCTTCAATGGGGAGCCAACTAGCATGGCAAAGTTTTTAAGTTTATCCCTCTCTCCAAAGTTGAGCCTTTTCCAACTTTTGTTTCTTGTTCTAGTAATTTGAGTATACAGTGTTTGATATTGAATATTAAAATTTAAAATCCATCTTCTTCTTTGATTCAAATCTCTTTAATTATAATTCAACATATTTCAGTTTTCTCACGGGAAAGATGCAATTGTGGGTTCCCATCAAATTTTTGAAATATCCTGAAATTTTGAGAACCAAATGAAAACAAATTAATTTAATCCGTGGTACACTCTAAATTTCTTAATTTTAAATAATTAAAAAGCACTTCTCATCTATAACAATAGTCAAATTGCAACGCACTTGGGCAAATAAGAAGAAATTGAGGCAAAGATTATAAATTTTCAGCATTTGTCTTGGGCAAATAAGAAGAAACTGAGGCTAGGTATTGGACTCCCAGAAATAAAAACAAAAAACAAAAAAAATAAAAATCTCTCTGCAGTCACTATTAGTCAAGTGCCTCTTGATGGAAATATATTGAATCAAAATCTCGCTGTCCATCTATACAGGTGGAATTCTAATAAGAAACCCTAATCATTGTTTTTGTCATTACTCTCAACGTTGCTGATTTGGAGTAATGCAAGCTGGTATGTGCCTCAAAGTTGCTTGTTCCTTTCTTAGGCAGTAAGTGAAGGAAGCAAGAGCAGCGGTTACAATAGACATATATTTTACTAAGTTAATTAATATTTTTCAATATTCACATTAAAAACAAGCTTTATGTATAATTTTTTTTCGCATACTATATATGTCAAATTTTTCTACCATTGCCCCAAATTTAACAATATATGTGTGTGTGCGTGCGTGTATTTAGGGAGATAGAATTAGCCTTACCAGAGCCCATTGTCATTTTAAATACTGAAAATAAGTAAAGATAGACGTGTCAAATTTTATCTCAAATGATATGTTATTCATTAAGTAATTGATAACTTTTTATAAAATCTAAGTAAATTAATTGTATTATTTTATCAACCAATTAATAGTGCCACATCATTTGGGATAGTTTTTAAAGAAGAATGCTAGAATACATCAGAGGTAACACATAATCAATTAATTTATGTATGATATGTATGTGTAATTGAGTTTTATATAACCACCAATTGCATACTGATTCTTCAAGATAAATGTACACATGTCATAATATAATTTGATTGTTGTATAGGTGATATACTATAGTTAAAGGTGGCCAACGGGCCAGGTGGCACATGGCACGGCACGACACGAGCATGTTTCGTCAAGGCACGTGGAACAGCACAGCACGCACGTGGGCCTTAAAAGCACGGCACGCAAAAAGGCACGTAATAAGCACGATTCATTGGTGGGCTAGCACTCAACCCGTGAGCCATCAATAGCACGTGAGGCAAAGAATATTAAAGTAAAATTTTTCAATAAAAAGTAAAAATAAAATGTTATGATTTTACAAATATTTTAAAATTAAAATTTTAATATATTTTATTAAATTAATTTAAGTCTTAGTTTTAAAAAAATTCTAATTGTTTTATGTTTATCATTTATTAAATGAATAAATAAATATCATAATTTTAATAATAAAATTATAAATATCACGATTTTATAAATGATATATCAAAATTTTACGACAATTAATATTTCATTTATGAAATCGTAATTTAGTTAACGGATATATGTGCCATTTGTGATTTGTGAATAAAATAGTTTTCATATTTATACACAAAAAAATAAAATTATGAATGAATTTTTTTATTTTTTTGATAAATTAAAAGTTTTATTTTCATTCAATGGAGTTCAAGTCCAATTATAATATTAATAGTTCAAATAAAATTCAGTGTAATTTGTTTCACTGCAGTTTAAATAATATTGTTGTGTTATAATCGAATTGGTAATTGTGAAATTAAATATGTAAATATATAGTTACGAAATTGTGATAAACTGATAATAAAATGTTAATTGTTCTCTTAATAGTTAATATTATTGTTGTTGTTGTTGTTGTTGTTTTTATTATTATTATTATTATTATTATTATTATTATTATTAGATAGGCTGATAGGCTTGGAAAAGCACATGGGCTTGAATGAAAAAAATATATATACTGATGAGACTTTTTTGGGCACGGCCCAAGCACGACACGTGTGGACTCGTGCAGTGGGCCGTGCTGGTCTTAACAAAAAAATTGAGCATGGCACGACATGGCCCACCAAATTGCTGCCTTGTGGACCCTCGCGGGCCTTGATTTAATAGGTCGTGCTATTGCCACCTTTAACTATAGTAGAGGTATTCTAAAATTTTTCCTTTTTAAAATAAAAGGTTAAGATATGTAGCACTATTCAATTAAAAATAAAAAATGAAGTCACCATATTACAACCGTAATCATAAATCCCAAATTTTTGGAAACTACAAAGCCAGTACAAACAGCATATATAATTTGCATGGATATCAATTTTATGATCTATGTCTAAATACTGTTGCTTCAAATTTAAACATATATATATATATATATATAGTAATTTTCTTATTCAAGATCTTAAAGTGCGGAAAAAGTTCAAAAAAATTTTAAAACCGCAGGGTTTTAAAGGCATAAAACTTAAAGGCTTAAACCGCACGATTTATACGTTTTTCTGAACGTTCCCGTACTTTAAAATTTCAGATTGGAACATTTATATATATATATATAGTAGTTTTCTGGTTCTAAATTTTAAAACTGCGGGGTTTTAAAGGTATAAATTTAGAAAAACTAGTTTTAAAGTATTATGATTTATGGAGACAGAATTGATCTGCGAGCGCCCAATGCCGCTACAAGCACTGAAAATAAAAAATGAAGTCACCGTATAACAATCATAATCACAAATCTCAAATTTTGGAAACTATAAAGCCGGTACCAACAGCATATGCAATTTGCATGGATACCAGATACTCTCTCTCTCTCTCTCTCTATATATATATATAATTATAATTACACAGCCTTTGAAATTTCTCCCGCACCTGACGACTCATCAGCTTTGTACTTCTCACAGTCACTCTGCACAATCTTTGCCACCGGTGTCTCTTCAGCATGAGCCATGTCATGCTGTTGAACGACAAGCACAGAAGACACGACCCCCTGCCCCGACGACGCCAATATGTCCCCAATTGGCCCCAACTCCGCGTGCTCAGCCTGCCGGTCCGCCAGCTTTGCTATCATTTTCGACGGAAATCTACCTTTACCGACAATTATAAGATCATAATCGCCACTCCGGCCAAGCGTCAACACTCCCTCAACAATGCTGCTAGTCACTTTCTCCGTATAATCTGCCACACCATTCCACTTGCTCCTAAATTCAGCCAATATAGTCTCGTCTAGCTCCTGAATCACAATAAATTTTATGTTAGTTTCACAATATTATAAATTTACTTTTTTGTTACCTCACGCAGGCATTTAAGGTGGAATCCAAACCTAAGCCTAGACCATTTAAGATTGAATCCAGACCTAAGGCCAGAATGTATGGAATTATAAGAGTTTAGAAATGAAGTTGCAAACGTGCCTTTTCTTTTTCTCGGTTCATTTCGGCAGTGGAGAAGCTGTAATTCTTTTCACTGCACCTAGATGGTGACGGCCGTAACATAACGCCGTCACTCTCCAATCCTTCTTTCTCGACGAACTTAATAACGGTCAATTTAACTGCCGGATGTTCGGCCATCATACCACCTAATTCAAGAGCCTCCCGGTCATCGGGCCCACCGAAGAATATTATGCAGATCCTCTGCGCCACTGTGGCAGTGGGCCCTGGAGTCGGGGACCCACTACCGAATCCACGGTCCACAAGCACTCCCACGGAGCACGGAGCGTTCTTCAACACCCTCTGATTAACTCCTCTCCAACCGTGGCCCAGATTCTCCATTGACTCATCGTCCGCTCCCCTCCATTGTTTATGGAAAGGTAAAATAATCATCGTCGCCCTCTTATTCTCCGCCACGTGGCAGATGTCTTGATCCATCGTTGACAAGGCAGAAATGGCCGTAGTGGGACGAACAGAAACCCGGCCGAGTTGACTGTAGGCTTGAAAAGCACCTGCAACTCGGTCGTGCCACTCGCCGCGCCGGAAGCGATTAATGAACGGGAGGCCGTTCTTTCTGGCACGTTGAACCATGATGATGGAAGAAGATCGCTCAGTAAGCTCGACTAGGTGCATGATGAAGAGCTTGAGCTGTTTCTGTGTGCTTCTTGTTGCTTCAACGAGGCTGATGAGTGAGGACACATTGCCTGGACCGTGGAAGCAAGCGAGGATTCTGAACACGTCCTTTGAGCCAGCAGCTTCTCTGGTGGCAGAAAGATCACGTAGCTTGCGGTGAGTGACCGCTGAGGTGCCTTCGCGAGCTGGCTTGTAGATGGCCATGACTGTTGGGGTTGTGATGAAGGTGGTGAACAACGCCATGAGTACTAGAATTGCAAAGCACTCATCGTTTAGCACCTGTCGCACAATATTTTGCAGGAAAAGAAATGTCAGTATATTACTTCAGTCCATAAAATTCACTCACATAATCTTAATGTATTATTATCATTTTTTATTCTTTGTTACGTGTGCATATACAATAATGTATGATCAAATTTAAGTGAATTATTTTTATATTCTTATCTAACAATCTTTAATTATAGGTTGTATAAAAAATTCTAGATCCTTGTATTATTTTAGTTTAATTTTTATATCACAATAATTAAAACTATGGTGTAGTTACCCTTAATTTGAGTACTAGTATCTATCTATTCCACTTGCTAGTGGATGCTTCGGTGCTTCTCATCACTTACTGAGCCATGTTGATTAATTATGTATCCAAGTCATAGAAATATTCTTAACTTATATCAGCTAAATTTAAAGGTAGCAATGCCACTTAATTCAAAGGAAGGATCTGGACGGTTTCTGGTGAGGTGAGGTATGAAATAATTAAATCAAGCCAACGATAAATCATACGAAAGTCATAGTGAGAAGCAATTTTAGCATTATGCTTTTACAATTCGAAAGAAACCGAGCTATCTAGACATATTTAAATAAAGTTTTGATTAGTCAAGCCGGCTGACAATTTCCTATATGTTATCGTAAACCAACTTTTTGTTCCTATTGGTACACTTTTTAAAGAAGAACGAAGGGCGGTAAGATAATAATGGTCAAACAGGACAACATAAACTCAGGTCACAGAGTCCTGGGTCTTTGGGATTGCAACACGTGGGGTTGTCTTGAAAGAAAATCAAAGGCAAAGGTCTTAGACTTTCCATTCATTGCTTGTAATGTCTGTCAATGTATGTATACTGTCATAGTTAGTTGAAACATAATAGTCGCAAAAGAGTGAATGGAAAAGAAATAATAGTTTGGGAATACTCGACATTTTTTCTAATCAAAAGGGTATATATGCAGACATTTCGTAAGTGTCCAAGTCGGTGTGTAAAAAGCAGAGAAACTAGAGCTAGTGCTGTCTAGTAGAAAGTAAAAAGAAAAGCTAAAATTGGTACATATGGCAATAATTTTGTGGCTATAATTTGCAAGATGTTAGACTTAATTTTTAAATATAATGACAAGTTATGGACTAGCTACAATTAAGCCGACTCCAAATTATTTTACTTTCAAAATTCAAATTTTCACTTTCGATAAAATTAAGTTCATAGATAAACTTATAAATATGTAAATTAAGAATAATCTCATCCACAAGTTAATTATATGTATACGACTTAAGTTATCCAAAATTTAAAATTTCCATTCATTTTCACTTTTTATTTTTTTTTCCCGCTAAACCGTCTGTTAATTTCGATACCTTATTATTGATTTTCCTAATTTTCAAGCAATTGTCACAAAGAGACAATATTAATTAAAAAACAAGACATTCCAAGTGATCCCCAACAAGACAAACGTAAGCTACAATCAGTCATATACTTTTATCCTCTTGCTATATTAGACAATCAATGACCCATCATTGTTTCAACACAAGCCATAGAAATTGGAGATGTTTACGAGAGGAAGAAGAACCTAAAGAATTAGTATAAAGTTAAATCACTAATCAATATTTGTATGTGAATATCTCATTTGCTATATATATGTGAATGTGAAGCTATCTCAATAGAACCGTACATTTAAAATTAACCATATGTAGTTTTTTTTAATTATCATCACTATTATTGAATTTTAAAATAAATATATGTTAAGATTTCGTAAAAGGTGATATTCAACCAAAAATTTAGACAAACTGTTTGACCAAAAAAGAAAACATAAAACAAGTCTTTTTTATTAAGTCAATTCCTAAAATGAATCTGTTTTAATATTTTTTTATTAGCAACTTGTATTCCAATTGTTTTTTTTTTTTATTTTGTTGAATGATCACTAATATTTAAACACAACTAAGACACCACCAAGACAGAAAATGTGATTCTGTTCATGTTACAATATTAATATAACATAACAAAAATGACAAATGCTATTTATACTACAATTCTATCGTTTTTAACTTTTTATTATGACACTGTTTTCTTAGTGTTTGAATAACATTTTGCTTATTCAACGGGTGGGTCACAGGTGTACGCAGTACACCCCCTCTTACCCCTCCTACTTAAGTCTTTCACGTGCATGAATTCCGGACAGCCAAATATGACTTGTAATTTGACAAAGTCAAGTCTGGCGAAAAGCGGTTCCTCCGACTCAATTGCTCAACTGATCGACTCGACCTTTCTTATTTTAATTTCTTTCGAAAATGAGACAACCTTTGCGTGCAGTTCATTGCTCGACGAAAAGTATAAGAACTTATAATTAAATTAGATGGTCTATTATCTCCTATAGTTACCTTAGAAATTTAAGTAGTTTCTTTCGTTTGGCACTTGATTAGCTTTCCAATCATAGTCAAATCAACCCATTCATTACCTTTGACCCAACTACTCCATACTAAAATGAAGGTCCAAGGAACAAGAAAAGAGATAAGCCAAAAAATTGCTTCCAAGAGAACAGACAAATTCATGCGAACGCAAAAAATTGAAACTGACCTTTTTCTCCTTGCCAATGTTAAGAACAATGAGCTCCACGAGTCCTTTCGTATTCATCAACACGCCGAGCGCTATGGACTCTCTCGCCGGTATCTTAAGCATCACGGCCACAGCAAATGTTCCAAGAATCTTGCCCGCACATGCTGTTGTTATCACAAGCGCCAACAGCCCCCACGACTTTGCGTCGCGTATGGTGGCCACGTCAGTCTTTAATCCACTCGACGCAAAGTAAAGCGGAAGCAGCAAGCCCGACACGAAATCTTCAATCCTCTCAATCAATCTCTCCGCAAAATTTCCTCCTTTCGGAATCGTTAGTCCGAAAACGAATGCCCCAAATATAGAATGGATTCCTATTAGGTCAGTCATGAATCCGGATACCATGACGCCAGCTAACGTTAAGCAAATGTAAGCTTCATCTACGACGTCGTGTTCAGGAGAGCAGCGGCGGGCGACCCATCTCATGGCCGGCCGGATGACTGTCAACATGAAGATAACAAAAGCGAGGCCGGAGAGGAGTACCCATATGGCTATAACTGGGCTCTTCTTTTCTCCGCTGGAAGCGGTGCCGTCTCCGGCTATGGCAACGGCTAGGGCTAGGAGGATCCACGCTGCGACATCGTTGAATGCTGCGGCGGACATGGCGGTTTCGCCTACTCGAGTTGTGAGGAGCTTGAGCTCTGCTAATATACGGGCGAGGACAGGAAAGGCTGTGATGGAGAGAGCGACGCCCATGAAGACCAAGAATGGGCCGTAGCCAACTTGGTCAAGGCCGTCAATGGTGTTTCTGAGGACGAACGCGACGCCGATGCCACAGACGAAAGGCAGAGAGATTCCGGCAAAAGCTATGACAAAGGCCCTTTTGCCGCTCCGTCGAATTGAGCTCAAGTCAAGCTCAAGGCCAACAAGAAAAAGGAAGAAGAGAAGACCTATGCTTGCCACTGATTCGAGCGTCGGAGTGCTCCATTTTGGAAATATGTGATGCATAAACTCTTTGTTTCGGCCAAAAGCTGATGGCCCCAGCACAATTCCGCCCTGAAAGAAAAAATTACCACACAAAAAAAAAAAAATTAATAATAAATAAATAAATAAAAGAAACTATTTGATTATTTAACATTGGGGTTATTATTACTACTTATTATTTTTTCTTAAAATACGTACAACAATTTCAGCAATGACTTTGGGCTGGCGAAGGGGTCTGAAGAGGAAAGCGAGGAAGCGGCTAACAACAAGGATTAGAGTTGTTTGAACAATCAATAATGGGAAGGCAAAATCCAAAGGATTATCGCCTTGCCATACTCCATTTGATGAGGTTTTAATGGAAGTTATATTGAACGGCATTTTTTTTTTTTTCAATTTTGACTTAATTAATATAATAACTTGAGGCTGTGTATTGATGAGTATAGTTATTGACTATGCTATATTGCTATGATAATTATCATGAATGGGAAAAAGTTGCAGAAGGAAGGGTGTGGAGAGTTAGAACTTAGAAGCAAGTGGAAAATGAAGAGGGAGTTTAAGCAATTTATAGAGGCAGCTGCCTTCGTTGCGTGCTAATTTTGTACGTATCCTTCGATAAAAGGTTCGGTGCTTTACTGCTTTTGTTATCACTGTTAGTTCCCCGAAATTGTGAATGGTGTCACGAGTTTTTTCTGCCCAAATTTGTAATTTTTGGTTGAGTGAGTTGACCAATGGTTTTTAAATATTTTTTTATGATTAATTATCGTCTCATCGAATACAGATCTTAAGAGAGATATTAAGTTATACAATTATTTATACTTCGTACACTTAATTTTTTTAAAAAATTAAAATTTTCAAAATTCTATGTAGGCTACAATTTTTTAAATTAAAAAATTAAAAAATATTTGAAGTATTTTTAACAAATGAAACAATCACCAATGCGTTCATCAAAATAATAAGAAACCAAAGACGACAATTACATGAGGGGATTAATCAATTTTTTTTTATACAAGTTTGTAGTAGTTTGGTAAAACTTTTGTTGTGTATTATATTATCATAGAATAATTATTTTGCCAATGAAATTCATTCAACGTACGAGTTTCTTCCAATTCCAATTAAGCAATTGGGAAAATTGAAACAATTGGCTTGATTCCAAGACGCCTCCTAGAGTCTGATAAAATAATTGTAAGCAGCCAGAGCTCGAGGAAGGGAAGGCGGAAGCCACTCTTTTGAAAATAATAATAATTATTATTATTATTATGAGCACGTCACTATTAATTCTCAAACTTTTAATTCAGAATATAAAAGTACTAAAAATAAATAAAGAAAAAGATTCCTCGCCGACTAAGCCAATGAATCTCCACTTCAACGGTACACGTTATTACCGTCTCCAGTTATCTCTCTGGTGGCGTGTCAGATTCGGCCTTGATGAAACTTGAGAGTAATAATGTAATTTTAGATGTGAATCATGAGCTACAGGTGGCAGTAGTGGGGAACAGTAGAGGTGGCGTCGGACGCGCTCACACTTGTGGAAGTTTAAAGAGCTTGAAAATTGCAATCATTATGAAGGTAAATTATCAATTGTCAACCCAAATTTTTCTCCATATTCAAAAATATCCTTAAGCTTCTTTTTCTGTAGAGTAAATGGTAGAAAAGAAGAGGAATGAAAAGGAAATAGGAGGGGATAAAATGAGCGAAAAAAGTTTAAAATTTGTTCAGGGCTACATTTAAAATTTACAAAGTGTAACAATTTTTTACTTTTCCATTAAACATGACAGAAAAACTTAACAAAATGATTATATTTCTCTTGAAGTAATATAACAAAGTCCGGAGAATTATTACCTTTTGTAATTACGGGTGAAAAAGTGATTTTTCTTTTATTACTATCATTGGTTCAAAAATTGACAGGTTTTGTAAATATTAGCATGTTAAATTTTAAATTATTCTTCTGACATCATCAAAAAGTTAAAACATGTTAACAAGTAATGTAAACAAATGATACAATTTGTAAAATCCGAAAGGATCACTGAATAAATTTAAATTTTTAAGATATTTTTGAACATTAGAAAAACTATAAGTGGACAATTGACTATTTCCAACTATGAATTATTTTTATCCATTCAAGTCTCTTAATTATTTATAAGTTGTAAAGTAGAAAACAAGAAATTTGTGTGAAGTCACGAGAGTTGAAGAGTTGGCATTTGCCGATATGATCGTCATACGTGTTTCAGGAAAATATGGCTGGACGAGTTGCCGGATAACATAACTTATTTTGTGACAAGAAAATAAAACTCAATAAAAATCTGATTTAAAAAAGTCAACATGATGATGATGATATATGAACATCAGAACATGTTCTCCAAATTCATTATTAAAGTAGTCATCTTTTGTTATTTTCATATAAGCTTTTTCTTAATTTACCGCTACCTATGACAACACGTAAGGGTAGCAAATTATTTTAAAATTCTCAAGTAATAACGTGATTAACGTCCATATCTTATAAAATATATAATTCTTGTAAAACTATATTAGAACAATATTGTATTGCTTAAACTTGAAAATAAATAGTAAAAGAGTATAACGATTTTTCATTATTAATATGTGTAGAAGTAATTTTGTCACATTAGAAAGCTTTATTTACTTCCCGTAGCTATGAAACTAATTAATTAATTATTAGCAAATTAAAGTCAAAATATAATTTAGGCTACACTAAAATATATATTTTTGGAGTGTGAAATTAGGTGCGGATGCATGGTAGTTTATCAGTGGCTAATTTTATATGTTATATGTAGTGAAGCTGTTAAAAAGAATGGTGATGTTATACTTACTCACTTGAAATAATTAATTTATATCTCGATCGGTGGTTATCACATGTGCCATTTATTAATTTATTATCATAATAATAAAATAATTAATATCACACAATTAAAATATAAATTAAATTTCCCACAAAATAAGTATAATATTATTATAAAAATAAAATTCTTGTGTAGTATTTGATGTTGTTATTATCACCTGTACACAGCTATATAGGCTAAATTCATATACCCAAAAGTGTGAACGTCTGAAGGGGTAAAAAAAATAATAAGAATAACAATTAAGATTTGAATCTTTTAAGATAACGTTTACTTTTTGGGACGAGATCATCGACCTCCACAATTTCCTAACGGCGCTGATAAGCTGGACAAAATCATCCGTGTTGAACTTTTTATTCAACAAGGCGTCTTAATTAGCATATATAATATCATCACGAGATCCTTGCAAAAAGTTATTTAAAGTAAGCCGTCGTCATTTTTGCTAGCTTCCCTGGTTGATGAGATTTGGCATCTGATGGCCATTCTATTCATATGTACGCATCTTGTTACTGCCCTGAAATAACTACATCAATGTGATATTAAGATGATAAGATCATTGGGAGTGTCAAATCACCTCAAAACCTCAGTTGGGTTCAATTATTGGTTCCTATCTTGAGTAAAGATATCGATTCATTAATGGATATATATTACTCAACTTATGCATACATTAATTATACTTTAAGGATTGGGTTGTTTGGACTGCCGTACGTTTTTCTTGAGTTGTTATTTAAAATAAAAAAATTATTGTATGTAAAACAATTGAGTTGTCATGGATGACCATTCATAGATTTACTATATGTAACATTATGTAACATAGTCTAGCCCTTATAGTTGTATATTCAAGATTATATTTTTAAACATTGGAGAACTGATCTTGAATTTTTATTATCTCAACAATCTAGCTTCTATGGTTTATATACAAGTTAATCTGCACGCATGTGTTTGACAAAGTGTCTTCTCCCTTTTTTTTTTTTTTTTGGTTTCAGAAGACACTGGAGCAAAGGCAAATAAGTATCTCTCAATTACTGATAAGAACATCATGAAGAATCAATTATATGAGTCATGGTGAAAAGCTTTTCAATCCAGACAACTAATGAAGTCTATCATGATTTGTGAGTCAAAATTGCTGCCATTATTAATGTTGTTCGCTTTGTAGAAGGTTGAAGGGGTGGGTAAAATCTTTTAACTCCTACTCCCATCAAGATTTGAAATCGCAGTTAAATAAATTAAAGGGTAATTATTTACTGTCCACCTGTTTTTTCGTACTTTTTTAAAAATACACAATTCTTAATTTTTTTGCTAAGCTCTACTTGAAATTATATTTTTTTGCACTTGTCCACTGCCATCTTCAAACCGTTAAAACTTTGCTGAGATCATCAGGGTAAAATGGTAATTTCACCTATGTAATTTGGACAATATTCTGTTAATTTTCTTAATTGTTTGGAGACGGCAGTGGACATGTATAAAAAAATATAATTTCAAGTGGAACTCAGCAAAAAAAATTAAGAATTGTATATTTTTAAAAAAATACAAAAAAAAAGTGGATGGTAAATAATTACTCTAAATTAAATTGTTCGAAAACCACTTGCGCAGGCTGGTGGGGGCAAATTGCTACCAATATTATAACATGCATATACAAAAAGCGTTACCGCCATTGTGACATGTGTACGTATAAGATAAATAGCACGGCTATTATGGGATGCAAATGTAAAAGAAATGACCAAGTTATATATGTTGATTGATTAAACTTGTTTATTCCAGCTTTTGGTCGCAATATCAACCATCATTGTTTCCACAAGAGTGTCAGAGGATTTGCATGCGCGTTTGCTATTATACACACAGTTGTGGAAAGTGGAATCTATTTTCTGGGTCCTGACTGTCGGTAGGAAATGGAGAATTTATGCAGTTTAATTTCACAAACTACAATATAACTAGATTCATCATCAATGGGTCCTCGTCGCACGAGCAAATGGGGCTTTCACTTTCAATTCGAAGACAAAATCCGATGTAGTTGGCATTAGGGTTATGGATTGTCAATGGCAATAACCATTTTATTTTCCAATCAGATCAAGAGCAAACGCAAGTTGCCCGTGAGTCAAAACATCATCAACTAGCAAGCTATAGCATTATCAGTCACAATAGTGTTTTTGTTTTCATTTCCATTAATTGTCCAATTATGCTATTTATTTGGAAGCATGGTGAATGCATCGTACACCACACAAATTTTATATCATTTTTATTTTTCATGAAAAGTACTGAAATCTGGTTGCGCTTCACAGAAATCACTTACTAACAATTAATTAAGAAGATTTACGTACATTCAACTGCCCCTAAGAAAATGGTTCAAAGCCACAAACAAATAATTCAATTTTTTTTTTCTTTTTTGCATCAATCACATAACAAATTGATTTTGTTTGGAGGACCTATTTAGCGGTCGGCAAACACCATAATATCGATCGAAATTCTAATGGATGATCATTGAAGTTTGAATAATGGAGAATCCACCAACATTAATTTACATTCAGATGAATTTTAAAGGAAGCCACTATCAAGAAAAGTCATGGCCAAAAATATTTTGCTTGTCATCGTTAATCGAGAAACTGCTATCTTCGATTAATTGATTAAAAGTATTTATTGCGGCTATATCAATGTCATATGCCTGGCTGTTTCCTAGTAAGTTGATGCCGAAATAAGGACCCAAATATCATTTGTTATATCATCTGGCTGTTTTGATTAGTTATTATCCATAGGAAAAATTGGATTATCCAATTTGTGCAGACACCCTAGTTGGGAAATTAATATTTTGAAAGAAAAGAAGATATTATGATGTAGGACGTTATTTTAGGATCTTAAAAAATTTTTAATTAGGTTTTTTTTTTAATTTCTAATTAGAGTTTTTATGTGTTTTATCTTTTATTTCAATTATAATTGTGATTTAGTTTCCTTTTTAAGTAAACTTAAAGAAGTATGTTTACTCTATTATAAATAGGGGGATATTATTATTGTTTTCATAACGTGGCCTCCGTTATTAAAAAAAATACCCCTTTTGTAATTCCTTTAAAATTATCTATTTAAATCTCTCTTATACGTCGTTTGGATCAGAGCATCATCTAATCTCGTTTAACATGTATTTAAAATCTCATTGAATTGTTTGCATTAGAACGAGATCTAATCATGCTTCGATTAGAGTGTAACTTATTTGCATTGGCTTGGTCCGATGCTAGAACTACATCTAGTGCTCATATACCCTATCAACTTTCCTTTTGCTATCCCGCTCCGTCAATTGGTATTAGAGCGGGTTCTATCTACTTGCATAGCTTTCCTAGCTATCCTACATCCATCCCTACTGAATCCACCATTGAAAAGGAAAAAAAAAAATCAAAATCCCCGAATCACAAAACCTTAGCTACCACAGTCACCTCTACTACCTCCATAATTCGACCACTATCATCTCTAGCCATTACAACCAACATACGCACCATCCACTATGACCAAACCCTAAGAAGCCCAACCACAACTACTGCTCGTAACTACCGTAAATCACCCAAAACCTGCAGTTCCATCGCTAGCGCCACCACCAACATTGTAGCCTCACCATTGATCACACGTCATCATCAAACTTCCCTCAAGCCGCACATCCAATATCAACAATCACCAAGTCCAATTAGCTTACATAATTTCCTCTGCGGAAACACAACCAAGCACCAGAACCACTACTTCAAGTTGATTTTTTGATCTAATCACTGCAATTATGTTTAGCATGTGGTCACGATTGCATTCCTTACCATTATATATACTAGATCAGATCATCACCACTCCAAATCACGGCCACCAGGCACCAGCAACACTAAACCTGAGAATTGACCCTTATTTACAATTTTACCATTAGTTGTATTTCTAACTTGAGAAAAAATGATAAAGATAGAGTATCACATTTTATATTTTCTCATTGATGATATTTTGATTCAATATGAATGATTGATGATTTTCTTCAAATCAGCTCATCGAAAGTAGCTGTTGCTTATGCATCATTTAAGTTGACAGGTGACACTTTAGATTAGTGGGAACAACTATAAGAATCAAGGATTCAACAAAGGCAAAAAGAAATCAAAGAATGGATTTATATGAGACAATTAGTGGAAGACTATTTTATTTATTGATGATATTGAACCATCTCTTTTTACGCAGATAAAAGTAAAAGATAATGAGATTGTTGATCTATATAATACTTTTAAAGAAGATGTACAAATTATTCTTGATTTTAGCATTGAGCTTAATGGTACGATTGAGTTTGTGCAGCAAAATCAAGTTAAAGAGACCTAATAATGATTGATATGATTATGCCTATCCACGTTGAATTGTAAGAAGGATATTCTTGAAAAAGATTTGACTACAAACATAAAGTTAGTTAGCAAGATCGTTGAGCGAGATTTGGCAAAAGACTTAAAAGGCTTGGAAGTGATTTGTTCGTATAAGACCTCACCTTTTCAAAGAGTTACTCATAAGCGCACGAAAAAGATGAAGCATGGAGAATTTTGAGTTTCAAACATGAACAACAAGTGAGGCTATGAGTTCAATCTCCAAGATGTATTGATGCTTCACTTAAGGTTCCATTATCTAGAAAAAGTCGAGGATGAGTTTTTCTTCAAGAGCGGAAGGCTGATAGAGTATGTTATTTTAGGATTTTAAATTTTTTTATTTAGGACTTTTTTGTATTTTCTATTTTAATTAGAGTCAATTATGGTATGTGTTTTAGTCTTTTGTTTCTATTATAATTGTAATTTAGTTTTTCTTTTAAGTTAACTTAGGGAAATATGTTTACTCTATTATAAATAGAGAAGTCTTATTATTATTTTCATAGCTTCACCTTCAATTATTCAATAAAAAAAACACCTTTTATAAATCCTTCAGAATTATCTATCAAAATATTTCTTGTAGAGTGTTGGTTAATTTTTACTCAATTGTTATTGATGTCAATGTGCAAGTTTACATGTTGATTGATTTATATAATCAATTATTACTAATGCCAAAGTGCAAGTATACACAACAAGTAATAAATTAATGAGTATTCAAGATCGTCTCCACAGGGATTGATGTTACTCAAAGTGCTAGAGCAATCACAATAATGCAACCAACTAAAGATCGAATCAAAAACTTGTCAAATTATTCTTCCGTAACCACTATTTATGAGAAATAAAGCTAAATTAATACTTGTACGAAATAAACTAAGTTAATTATGCTTAAGATTCAATTGAGAATGTAGTAGTTGAATGATCAAACGCTCCTAATGGGGTGATTGTTGATTACAGAATTAGCACCAGTTGTTATGGCAAGTGCTGCAGCACTGGGTAGAACAAATCTGCTTCCGCAGTTGTCGCATGTTGGAAATCTCATACTTTTAAATCTCATATTTTTAATGTATGGCACTATGAACTTTAATCTCTCTACCCTACAAGATGAACATCTATGTCTAGGATATCACAAATCTTAATTCAAGTATTGCCCTTATGGGATTTAAGATGACCTAATCCAGGAAACTCAACTTAAGAACAAGTAATACTCCAATAATGTCCGCTAAGACATGCCCTTTTACTACTCTATCTTAACTGAAACCATTAAATGGGTGGTCAACCGAAATAACAATTATGATCATAAAAACTATTAGAGTATAATGCTACGACATTATCATAACAACATATAAGAACAGTCAAGAACCCATTGGATTATTTGTCACTCAACTACACTGAAATTTAGTTCATATTCTGAATAAGAAAAGTAAACATAAATATGCTGATCACAGAATACATCCAATCAATCAAAGGACGAAAGATAATATGAATTAGGCACGATGAAAGTCTAAAGATCCTTCTCGGTTTTTCAACGACACCGAACAGCCACCCTTAATCTTCTTCTCATTCTTGCCTTTGTAATTGTTTTAGGATGATAACCACTCCCACGCGCCGCTTGTTATGTGGTGCATGCCTCCTTTATATATTGCAAATTAGGTTAAAGCCGGGACCCATGAGCGTGCATGTGTTTAATTTAGGAAACATGCAGATCGTGATTTAATTGCTGACCACGCCTATATTTTCTTCTACGTAATTCCCAGATTGCTACAGCACTGGTTGCTCTCACATCCGCAACATCTCTTGTATTATTTCCGATTGTGCTTTCTTTCTTTTGTGACCATCTTCTTCCTCCTCTTTCTCATCTATTGTCTCCGCATCCTTTCATGAATTTAAAACCTACAAATTAAAACATGTGTTGTATTGTGAAGCAAATCAGTGGTAAAACGACTAGCTGATGTCGCGTTTTGGAAAGCAACACTTACACTTGAGAACGACATGGGTGAAGGTCGTTTTAGTTTAAGTGATGCACGAGAGTTCCACGTACAGGGATAAGCTGCTTTCTTGGTTCGTTAGAATCAGTTAATTCACGTGCCAGTCACGTGGGCTTCTGGGTTCGTTACTGATTCGTTAACAAGTTGTTATATACAACTGATTCTATCAACAGAGGAGAGAGGGAGTGAGAGTTATTGTGAGTTTTATGAAGATTGAAACATAGGCTTCTTGAAAGACTCTGTAATTAGCTTGAGAAGCTCTCTGTAACTTCTATGAACAATCAATACAAATGGGTTCTGTTTCTCCCGTGGATGTAAGCTAGATTGAAGCTAGCTGAACCACGTTAACTCTTGTTCTTTTCTTTATTCTTTTTAGTTCTAGTCTCTGTGTGTATTTGGCTGGATTGATTCTTGGTGCATCTTGTTTGTTTGATTGTGATCTTGGAAAGTGTTTAGAGTTGATTGAAGTAATTAACCACTCCTAAGCACTACAACCTGTTTTAGCACAAACTACTATGATTTAAGCAAAACTTGTTAAAACCCAACTAAAATGAATGTTTATGCAAAAGGTCACCAAAATGTAATCAAAACACATTATTTACTCTCTAAATGACCTTTACTTAAGTCTATAATTTATGTAATAACTCTTATTTCCTAGAGTTATCACACCCCCAAACTTAAACTATTGTTTGTCCTCAAGTAATGACATATATTAACATTTCCCGCAAACAAACATGTAGACGACTTCAGCTCTTTTATCAAATTTACAAAGATTCTTCCACCTTCAGATCATTCTTTCTGTCCATATTGTGTGTGTGCTGCCTTTGTGATTGAATTCCAGATGTGCTGTAACATTACCAAAGGATTGTAAAAGTTTCAGCAGTGATATACTTCATTCTTACAAGTGGTAGCATAGATTCCACATATTCAAACTGTGATAGCTTTAACATTGATAACCTGAGGGATAATCAGCCCCCTCACTGTAACATTTATTTTTCATGTGAATGTCTATCACTTGTAATGATGACACCCAATTACTCAAATCATGTCCAGATCAGAGTTGTTGTAGCAATATCTGTGGTATAGTCTTATCTCAAGATATCTTTGACTCAAGGCTGAACATGGGGCTCATGAACAGACCTGGCTACTCAATGCTTTTAGACAGAGGACAATATCTGTGATATATATATATATATATATATATATATATATGCTACAACATTGCTCATAACTCTCGCTGCCTTTTTACACATTTTTGCATATGGGGTATATACTCAGATCTGGTTACTCAGCAACTTAAACCATTGGAGCATAAATATCACAGTCAATCAACATGCTTCTCCCTTCAAAACTTAAGACATTTTCTATTCTTTTGGTTTTGCTATAGCAGTCTCATACAACTCAATCACGGGCTAAGTGTTGGGACAGAATTTCACTTCTATATATAACTATCTCTACTTGGCATTCTCATAAATATTGAATAGCACTCAATTTATCTTCATTAGGTTTTCAAATCCATACACAAATAACAGATAATAGAGCTTCACACAACACAAACATAAACACATACATAAGACACATGCATTCGGAAACAACCCCCCCAAACTTGAGAGGTGTTGTGTCCTCACAAGCAAATAAAATATAAAAGCACACAAATGGATAACAACAAAAAGTTTTTTTTTTTTTTTAAGAAAACGTAAACGAATGAGATAAAAGTACTCCCCTGTGGTGGGGACTGCAGCCCATGATATTGATGCTGTCAGCGCTTCTTGGAGGCACTGCGCAGCTTATCTTTTGGTGAAGCCTTTAGGGAAGTGGCTGGCAATTGCTTTGTCCTTTTCGCTGCAGGGCTGGTGAGAGAAGTTGTGGTTGGGGTTACTGTAGCAGTACTCGCAGTTGTACTACTTTTTCGTTTGCTGGGTTGCCTTGGACTGGTGCGGATAGGCTGGCTAGGAGTTTGTTGTGGTGGTTTCAGGGTCAATCCATCAGCTGCCTGGCCCTCAGCCATGATGGCAGCGATGACCTCAAGTAGTTACTTGGCTTGCTCAGATGTAGGCATGGCTCTGGTTGCTGCAACAGCCAGTTCAGTATCGATTCGCTCCATCTCGTCGTTAGAGGTTTGAGGTGTTGTCAGTTTTTCTTTACCCTCGGCCTTTCCTTTGCCTAAAAAGACTGGAATAGGAGGTTCCATGTCAGGGTCTTCCTCCTCCTCTTCTTGAATAATGTGTTGTTTCCGGGTTTTGGATTGGGTTGGGATGGGCAGTTCCTCTTGTTCTTGTTTTGAATTATCCTCTGCCTCTGAGGGTGAGCTATCAGTCTCATATTTGTCCCCTTCATCCTCAGGTGGGTCAGATGGTTCAGCATCTTCTGAGTCAACTTCTGCTGGTGGTTCAGTTGCAGCTTGCTTTGCTGGTTCATCTGAAGCAGTGGCTTCTTCGCTGGTGTCTGCTAGAGCACCTGTGGTGCTAGTGTCAAAATTGTATTGCTGGAGCAGGGACGCAGGGAAGTTCCGATGATTGCGTTTCATGTATTCATTAAATTGGTGTAGTTGTCCATCCAGGTGCTGTAGAAAGCTCCAAAACCGACCATTTTCCCTCTGCTGAGCTTCCACACACTAATGGATACTGGTGCTTAGTGCCTGGATAGTCTGTTCTAAGCCAAGAGTTCGCCGTGCCCCTATTACAGCAGCTGGTTCAATTGTTGTTCCAGCACTCTCGCCAGCAACTCTTTCAATTGTTCGTGCCGTGAAGGCACCATCATTCTTGACATGCTCATCGCTGGCTTCAAGACGAACACTTGAAACTACACAAATGCTGGTGATAAGTGAAGGAAATAACAAAGCAGCAGTTCGGTGAGTTTTGGATGCACATTCTCAGATTTCTTTTGCAATGATGCTACCCACATCTATGGGAAGCCCTTTTACAAGGACATATAACAAAACCAATCTTTCTTGTGAAACCGTAGTCGTGTGAGTAGTGGGCATAAGCCTAAATTTCAAAAATTTCACCCACACCTTAGCAATTGGTTTCAAATCTATCCTGTTAACTACATGCCCCTCCTCATTAACCTATGATGCCCCTTCGATGGTAAGAGTTGTAAAAATGGTGGTCCACTTTTTCGGGGTTAACTTATCACGCAATTTAGCACACTCACAAGTAATCTCAGCAGGTAAGTTATAAAAAACATTGATAACACGGGAGTCCAATGGAACAAGAATATTTCTTACCCAAATGTTGTGCTGATCAGGGCTTACCAAATTGGCATAAAATTCTTTTACCACCGGCAGTACAGGATTGCGAGGGTGTTTGCAGAACTCTAGTCATCCTCTCTTTGCTACAGCATTATGAATTGTTTGCACAATTCCAGTGAGTTGGTCTGGAAATTAAAATACTTTTTCTTCCAGAATCTGATGCGGCTCTATGAATTCTTCGTATTTTTCCTCAGCGTGGTAACTCTGGAATCATGATGGATCTTTCAAGCGATTGGCTGTTTTCTTGTATCTCGGCATTGCTGCAACAATAACAGATTGAAGCTACTGTTTCTGAGAATAAAAAGAGAAAAACCAATTAAGAATTTAGAGAGTTGGACTTGCGAAAGAGATGGGGAATAGTGGCGTGGACACTAAGCACAGTGATTCCTTTTTATAGTGGACTATAATGTGGAGATAACTACAGTAATTTAGAGATAATTGAGGGAATAAAATATTTGAATTAAATGTGCATATCCCAAAATTATCAGTTATTGAAATTAAAGCTGTGATTTCAGAGATTTGTTTATGCAATTTCTATCCACATCCGAGCGTCCATCTGTCATGTTTTCATCTCCAACGGTAAGTGAAGGCTCCAACCTTTAATTTACTGTAACAGGAAAAATTGTTGTTGCAGCCCCCCCTTGTGCATTCCAATAACGGGTACAGAATCCATACCAAAGCGTGTGACACGTGGTTGTTGTCCTCTGAATTCTGTCACCAGATTCTTGCACTTGTCAATATGAAATTCAATTGTCACCTTTATTTCACACTAAAAGTAAATCTAAAATTATGAAAATAAGTAGATTAAATGACATCGAAAATAAGGAATGCAATAATTTAAAATGATAAAAATGGAAAAATACGATTAACGAAAATAGTAAATAGGAATAATTGTCCATAAAACCAAAGGATATCAAAATTGGTTTATACTGGCTGGTTCCTTAATGGACTGCCTCTTATGAAGCTCTTGATTTAAGGTCCTTCAGCCTGACCTTCTGTCTTTGCTCAAAGGCTGGGTTCTTGAAGGAGTAACACCTCCTTTGAACCTTATGCTGCTGGATGTATGTAATGCTTAATCCTGTGCCCATTAACCTTGAATTAGTGGCCTGTTTGTTCATCCAAAAGATCAACAGCCCCATGAGGGTAAGATTTTAACAGTTTAAATGGGCTAGACCATCGTGACTTGAGCTTTCCCGGAAACAATCTTAGTCTTGTATTGTAGAGCAACACTAATTGACCAGGGGTGAGCTTCTTGTGTTGAATATACTTGTCATGCCAGTGTTTTGTTCTTTCTTTATAAATTCTGGCATTTTCATACAAAAATAACCTTAATTCATCAAGCTCACAAAGTTGAAGCTTCTTTTGTTCTGCTGCAGCATGCATATCCCAATTTAGTTTCTTCAGTGCCCAGTGTGCTTTATGCTCGAGCTCTAGAGGTAAATGACAGGCCTTGTCGTAAACAATTCGATAGGGAGACATGCCGAGTGAGGTTTTGTATGTTGTTCTGTAGGCCCATAAAGAGTCATGCAAATGTAAAGACCAATCCTTCCTTGTTGGGTTCACCACTTTTTCTAAAATCTTCTTAATTTCTCTGTTGGACACTTCAGCCTGACTATTTGATTGTGGGTGATATGTTGTTGCTACCTTGTGTCTGACTCCATATTTCAGCATTGCGGAAGCAACGATTTTGTTGCAAAAATGTGCACCTTCATCACTAATAATTGCTCTAGGAGTGCCAAACCTGGAAAAAATATTTTTTTGAAGAAAGGTTACCACTGTTTTAGCATCATTGGTAAGTAATGCTGTAGCTTCCACCCACTTGGAGACATAATCTACAGCAACCAGGATATATAAGTTCCCAAAGGATGGGGGAAAGGTTCCCATGAAATCTATTCCCTATACATCAAAAACTTCCACTTCCAGTATGTTGGTCAATGGCATCTCATATCTGCTAGTTATGTTCCCTGTTCTTTGAGATCTGTCACAACTTTTAACAAAGTCATAAGCATCTTTAAAAATAGTGGGCCAAAAATAACCTGATTGCATAATTTTGGCAGCTGTTCGGTGACCCCCAAAATGTCCTTCGTATGCTGCAGCATGACATGACTCCAGTATATGAGGTATTTTTTCTGCTGCAACATATCTTCTAATTACTTGATCTGAGCATAGCTTATATAGGTGTGGGTCATCCCACTGGTAGCTCTTAACATCATAAAGAAACTTTTTTTTCTCTTGAAATTTCAGCTCAGGTAGTAGCAACCCACTTACTAGATAATTAGCAAAGTCTGCATACCAAGGAGATTCTGACTGCTGTAGCATCTGTGCTTCCTGTACTACCAACAACTGTTCATCAGGAAAAGTTTCAGTGATACCATTCTTTGTCAATGTACTAATGTCTGCTTCCAACCGTGATAAGTGGTCTGCCACTTGATTCTCAGTCCCTTTTCTATCTTTAATTTCTAAATCAAATTCTTGAAGCAATAAGATCCATCTCATTAGTCTTGGTTTGGTATTCTTCTTTGAAATTAAATATTTGATAGCTACATGATCTGTGTAAACAGTTACTTTAGTACCTACCAGGTAAGCTCTGAATTTGTCAAAAGCAAAAACTACTGCCAACAACTCTTTCTCTGTAGTTATGTAATTGATCTGTGTTGGAGTGAAAGTTTTGCTTGCATAGTATATGGAATGAAAAACCTTATCCTTCATTTGCCCTAATACTGCTCCCACAGAATGATCACTAGCATCACACATCAATTCAAATGGTAAATTCCAATCTAGAGATATAACTACTGGAGCAGTAATGAGGGCTTTCTTTAATTCTCTAAATGCTTGAAGACATTCTTTATCAAATTGAAATGGTTTGTCGTGCTCCAGCAATGAACACAAAGGCTTTGCTACTTTGAAAAAATCCTTAATGAATCTTCTGTAGAATCCAGCATGACCTAAAAAACTCATAATCCCCTTTACTGAAGTTGGGATTGGCAGTTTATCGATTACCTCTATCTTGGCTTTGTCTACCTCAATACCATCCTTGGATATCTTGTGACCCAGCACTATTCCTTCCTGCACCATGAAATGGCACTTCTCCCAATTAAGTACTAAGTTGGTTATCTCACATATTTTAAGAACTGCTTCCAAGTTATGTAAACAGTTGCTGTATATTTCTCCAAAAACTGAGAAATCATCCATGAAAACTTCCAAAGTCTACTCTACCATGTCAAAAAATATAGACATCATGCATCTCTGAAAAGTTATTGGAGCATTGCATAACCCAAATGGCATTCTTCTGAAGGCAAATGTTCCATAAGAACAGGTAAATGTAGTCTTCTCTTGATCCTCTGGTGTTATAGCAATCTGGTTGTAGCCTGAATATCCATCTAAGAAACAGTAATATTGTTTTCTAGCAAGTCTGTCCAGCATCTGATCTATGAATGGAAGTGGGAAATGGTCTTTCCTTGTGACTTTGTTGAGCTTGCTGTAATCCATACACACTCTCCATCCAGTCACTGTCCTTATAGGAATAAGTTCATTCTTCTCATTAGCCATTATTGTTATCCCTCATTTCTTTGGAACACACTGAACTGGGCTTACCCATGAACTGTCTGATATTGGGTATATGATTCCAGCATCTAACCATTTGATGATTTCCTTCTTTACCACTTCTTTCATAATAAGATTTAGCCTTCTCTAGTGCTCCACTGAACTGCTGGAATAGTCTTCTAAGAGGATCTTATGCATACAGATTGATGGGCTGATACCCTTTATGTCTGACATGGTCCATCCAATTGCTCTTTTGTATTTTCCCAGCAAATCCACTAAGCTTTGCTCTTGACCTGCATCCAAAGTAGACGATATGATTATAGGGAGTGTGTTATTTTGGCCAAGATAAGCATACTTTAAATGTGAAGGTAACAGTTTTAATTCAAGACTAGGAGATCATTCAATAAATGGTAAAGTTGGTTTTACTTCTCTGTCTGAGAGATTCAGGTGTTCAATTGTTCTGTTGTGCCTATTAGATTGATGTTTGTCCATCCAATCAGTTTGAATTACTATAACATCTTCCTCTTCAACCTCCTCAAAGGTGGTGACTTTGTTAAGAACATTACTGCAGCACCTGTCCATTCTATCTGCTACAACAAGATCCACTACACTTAAGAAATTGCAGTCTTCTAGTTCATCATGGTTTCTCATAGTCTCTAGTACATTGAATGTGACTTGCTGGTCATTCACTCTCATGGTCAGCTCTCATTTTTGCACATCTATCAGAGTTTTTCCAGTTGGTAAAAAATGCCTGCCAAGTATAATGGGTACCTCTTTGTCAGCTTCAAACTCCAACACAATGAAATCCACTGGAAAAATGAATTTGTCAACTTTCACCAGTACATCCTCTATCTTTCCTTCAGGATATGCATGAGATCTGTCAGCCAATTGTAGAGTGACAGTTGTTGGTCTGCACTCCCCCACTCTAAGCTGTTTAAACACAGATAATGGCATTAAGTTAATACTAGCTCCCAGATCACAAAGTGCTCTACTAGCATACCTATTCCCTATAGAGCAGGGTATTGTAAAGCTCCCTGGATCTTTCAATTTTGTGGGAATTTTACTCTGAAGCATATGGCTGCTTTCCTGTGTTAGAGCAACAATTTCAAATTCTCCCAGTCTTCTCTTTCGCGCCAAGATATCTTTTAGAAATTTCACATAATTTAGCATTTGCTCCAAGGCTTCTACAAAAGGTATGTTTATGTGCAATTGCTTCAGTACTTCCAGAAATTTACTAAACTGCTTGTCTTGTTTTTACTTCTGGAACCTTTGAGGGAAGGGTGGTGGATGTCTAAACTGCTGGTTCCATTCAGAAGATACCAAACTCTGTTTGTTTAAGTTGGTGCAGGTTGTGGCTACTGGTGTTGTAACGTCTTTTTCAGCAAGATCTGGTTGAATTTCTTTTGCAATTGCTGTAGCTGGATCCCTTGCATCAGTGTCTTAATGGGGAGTTTGCTGTAATAAGCTTCTCTTTTGAGTTGGTTTTTTAACTAAATTGCATTCTATCCCATTTTTAGTTACCTCAACTGGAATATCAACATGCTTTCCAGATCTCAGACTAATCACTTTGTAGTGTTCTTTGCTCTCTCTCCTAGGATCTTCTGTGTTGCTAGGTAAGCTTCCTTGAGTTCTGTTACTCATTGTTGTAGCTAATTGTCCCATTTGATTTTCAAGGTTTCTCAAGGACACAGCTTGACTCTGCATAATTGCTTCATTCTTTGCAATGTACTCCTTGATCAATACTTCCAACGAAATGATTGGATCCTGACTGATATGCTTTTGCCCTTGACTTTGTTAATGAAAACCAAGTGGTTGTGGCTGTGTGTTTCTATTTAGTCCATTCAATGCTGGAGCATTTCGATTTTGATTGCCCCATGAGAAATTTGGGTGTTGTTTCCAGCCTGGGTTGTAAGTATTTGAATAAAGGTTGTTCTGAGGTTGTCGATTGAAGGTACCCACATAATTTACTGAGGCTGGATTTCCAGGGCAATTATCAAAATCATGATCTTCACCACAGTAAACACAAGAAAGTTCAGTAACTTGCTTTACTGTTGCTGGAGCAGCTGTCATGGCTTTTACCATGTTAGTCAATGAAGTTACTTGAGCTTATAGGGTCGTAATTGCATCAATGCTGTGTACCCCTATTGATCTTCTGGCTACTGGTTACCTAGCTGAAGGCCATTGGTAATTATTATTGGCAATTCTCTCCAAAATTTCATAAGCTTCAGTGTAGGGTTTGGATAACAGAGCCTCATTTGCTGAAGCATCCACCATTAACCTTGTACTCGGCTTTAACCCATTGTAGAAAGTTCCAATTGAATGCAACAGGGAGTACCATGATGAGGACACCTTCTGAGCAATTCCCTGAACCTTTCCCAAGCCTCGTACAGACTCTCATCTTCAATTTGATGGAAAAAGGTAATTTCATTCCGTAATTTTGCATTTTTTGTTGGTGGGAAATATTTCATTAGAAATTTATCAGCCAATTCATTCTATGTAATGATGCAATCAGATGGTAATGAATTTAACCATGCTCTTGCTCGATCCCTTAAGGAATAAGGAAAGAGCCTCAGCCTTAAAGCATCTTGTGTTGCTCCAGCAATTTTGAAAGCACCACTCACTTCCAAGAACAATTTAAGATGGAGATGAGGATCTTCATTTGGCAATCTATTGAATTGTCCAACTGTTTGCAACATTTGAAACATCACTGGTTTTAACTCAAAGTTGGCAGCATCTACTTCAGGTCTGATGATGCCAAGATGGACAACTTGAGGAGTTAGCACGGCATAATCTCGTATAGATCTATCTCTGTCATCAGCCATGTAAATAATATTGTTGTTGCCTAGCTGTCTCCTGTTAGCATGTTCATTCTACTCTTCTTGAATGTTGGCTAGTTGTAAAGGCCCGTTAGGGTTCAAATTTCCCTCAACTTGTAAATTATTCATGTCTGAAACAGTCTTTGAATTTCTTTGTTCTCTTCGCAATCTCCTGATAGTCCATTCAATCTCAGGATTGAATTGGAATATCACAGATCCGTCCTTGCGCATGCACGTACTAATCTGCTAATCAAAATGAATCAAGTTTAGTTTAGTGCTATCACGATTCACTTCACACTTTAAAAATAATCAATCAATCCCTGGCAACGGCGCTAAAAACTTGTTGATTGATTTATATAATCAATTATTACTAATGCCAAAGTGCAAGTATACACAACAAGTAATAAATTAATGAGTATTCAAGATCGTCTCCACAGGGATTGATGTTACTTAAAGTGCTAGAGCAATCACAATAATGCAACCAACTAAAGATCGAATCAAACACTTGTCAAATTATTCTTCCGTAACCACTATTTATGAGAAATAAAGCTAAATTAATACTTGTACGAAATAAACTAAGTTAATTATGCTTAAGATTCAATTGAGAATGTAGTAGTTGAATGATCAAACTCTCCTAATGGGGTGACTGTTGATTACAGAATTAGCACCAGTTGTTATGGCAAGTGCTGCAGCACTGGGTAGAACAAATCTGCTTCCGCAGCTGTCGCATGTTGGAAATCTCATACTTTTAAATCTACTAACAATGACCAGTTGCTCATAAATTTAATGTATGGCACTATGAACTTTAATCTCTCTACCCTACAAGATGAACATCTATGTCTAGGATATCACAAATCTTAATTCAAGTATTGCCCTTATGGGATTTAAGATGACCTAATCCAGGAAACTCAACTTAAGAACAAGTAATACTCCAATAATGTCCGCTAAGACATGCATTTTTGCTGCTCTATCTTAACTGAAACCATTAAATGGGTGGTCAACCGAAATAACAATTATGATCATAAAAACTATTAGAGTATAATGCTACGACATTATCATAACAACATATAAGAACAGTCAAGAACCCATTGGATTATTTGTCACTAAACTACACTGAAATTTAGTTCATATTCTGAATAAGAAAAGTAAACATAAATATGCTGATCACAGAATACATCCAATCAATCAAAGGACGAAAGATAATATGAATTAAGCACGATGAAAGTCTAAAGATCCTTCTAAGTTTTTCAACGACACCGAACAGCCACCCTTAATCTTCTTCTCCTTCTTGCCTTTGTAATTATTTTAGGATGATAACCACTCCCGCGCGCCGCTTGTTATTTGGTGCATGCCTCCTTTATATATTGCAAATTAGGTTAAAGCCGGGACCCATGAGCGTGCATGTGTTTAATTTAGGAAACATGCATATCGTGATTTAATTACTGACCACGTCTATATTTTCTCCCGCGTTATTCCTAGATTGCTGTAGCACTGGTTGCTCTCACATCCGCAACATCTCTTGTATTATTTTCGATTGTGCTTTCTTTCTTTTGTGACCATCTTCTTCCTCCTTTTTCTCATTTATTGTCTCCGCATCCTTTCATGAATTTAAAACCTACAAATTAAAACCTGTTTTAGCACAAACTACTATGATTCAACCAAAACTTGTTAAAACCCAACTAAAATGAATGTTTATGCAAAAGGTCACCAAAATGTAATCAAAACACATTATTTGCTCTCTAAATGACCTTTACTCAAGTCTATAATTTATGTAATAACTCTTATTTCCTAGAGTTATTAGTACACAACAAGTAATAAAGTGATAAATATTCTAGATCGTCTCCACAGAAACTGATGTTACTAGAAATGCTACAGCAATCACAATAATGCAATTTACCTTTATTTCAAGATGAACCTAGTTAGAATTGATTACTACTGAAATTAACAATTGTAAGAGAATAAAACAAATAACTGTAGTAATGAAATAGATTAGATAAATTGCGTAAAAGAATCAAATGAGAATGAAGTAGCTGAATGATCAAACTCTCTTCATGGATTGACTGCTTTTCATAAAATTAGCACCAATTGCTACAATAATTCCTACAGTATTGGGCAGAATCATTTTCAGCTGCCGCGTATTGAACTTCTCATACCCTTAAATATCCTAATAATGACCAGTTGCTATTCTATCTAAGGTATGACATTATGAACAACTACTCTCTCTACCCTACAAGGTGAATGTTTATGTCTAGTTCTTCACAAATTTTAACTTCAAGTATAGCCCTTATGGGATTCAAGAAAAACTTAATCCAGGAAACTTAAATTAAGATCAAGTATTACTCTAATAATATCCACTCAGACAGACCATGTTGCGGCTCTATCTTAACTTGAACCATTAAATGGATGGTCAACCGAAATAATGATTATAATAATAGGTACTAGAGTAAAATGCTACATCAATTATATAACAACTATAGGAACAGTCAAAAACTCATTTAGATTGTTTGTCACTCAACTACAATCAAATTTAGTTCATACTTTGAAAAAGAAAAACAAACAGCAAAATATTGATCATGAAATATATCGGTTCAAACAAAGAGTAAAGAAAAGAACAAGTAGAGAACGATGAAGATTGAATCCAAATAACTCTGTTGGATTCTTCACTGATGCAGACTTCGTTCTCTTGAATTCTGATTGTTTTCTTCTTTTCCTCTCTATTTTTCCAATGTTAATTCCTTGCCGTCATTTTATGTGATGCGCGCTCCTTTTTATAACTGAAAACTAGGGTAAACAAAAGCCTATGGCGCACATGAGTCAGAGTAGGAAACTGCAGATTGCAATTCTGCAGATATCCTATGCTAAGTTTTCTCTGTTGTTTGTTCCAGGATTGCTACAACAATGGTTGCTCTAGCAACGACTACAGCACTGCACTGCTCTAGATTTTGTTTCACTTCTTTTGTGGCCGTATTCTTCCTCCTTTTTGCCAGCCTGCTGTATCAGCATCCCTTCCATGAATTATAAGCTTCTGGAAACCTACAATTATGCACATGATTTGAGCACGAATTACTTTAAATCAAACAAAACTTATTAAGACTAAACTAAAATGAATGTTTATGCAAAGCGTAACAAAAATGCAATAAAAACACATCATTTTCTCTCTAAGTGATCTTGATTTAAGTCTAGAATTGCCATAATAACTCTCATTTCATAGAGTTATTACAAAGTCACTTGGATTAGAGTATCATCTAATCTCGCTTAACATATTGTTAAAATCTCATTGAGTCGTTTCGATTAGAACGAGATCTAATCATGCTTTGATTAGAGCGTAACTTAATTGCATTGACTTGGTCCAGTGCTAGAACGAGGTAGCAGAATCAGAATTGATAGGGTATATAGATGCTATATATCATTCTACACTGAATCAAGCCAACGCGACTATGTTATGCTTCAATTGAAGCGTGATTGGATCTTGTTCGAATCCCAACAACTCAATAAGATTTTAATAATGGATTAAGTGAGATTAGATGACTCTCTAATCCAATTGACTCTGCAAAAGAGATTTTGATAGATAATTTCAAAGGAATTATAAAAGTGGTGTTTTCGTTGAAAAATTGAAGGCTATGAAAACAATAATAAGACCTCCATATTTATAATATAGATGGAAAAATTACCCGCCAACATGCAAACCTGCCCAAACCCACCCGTAAAAACCCGCTCGGTACAGATAATTTTGCAGGTTGCGGGTGGGTTTAGTATTTAAACTTAAATCCACTACGGGTTGCGGGTGGGTTTGGTATTGAGAAAAAATCTCCTGGGTACCAGCATGGGTATCCACCAACCCACATTATTTTTTCATTATTTATATTTTTATTTTAGTCAATAAAATTATATAAAAAAATTTAATCATAAATATATTTAAGTTAATGTTTCAAATTCCTAAACCTAACTTATGTTATTGCAATATATATATAATAAGCCTTTAATAAGTAGAAATTTTATAACTTTTATTACTAATATTTTATTTTACTTTAATTGATTTTGTTTGTTTTTCCTTAATGATAATTGCATAAAATCTACTTGTTGATATTATTGACAATACTTGTATATTGATTAAAAGATGAAGTAAGGCATTGATATTAGTGACGATGATTTGCCTACAATAGAAATATTTTGAGTTAGATCAATGTATTTTGTGTTTTTTTTAATGCTGAAATTTTAATTTCTTATTTACATTGATAAAATCTATAATTGAATATTGTTTGCGGATATTTTAGGCTATTATTATATATTTATAGTTCGAAATATATAATTTAAGTTTTTATGCACTATTAAATATATTTTTTATATTCATGATTTTAAATGAGAAAACCAGCAAAAAATTCGTTGTAGGTTGCGGGCGGGTCTGGTAATTTAAATTTTTTGCGGATGCGGTTTTGATAACGGCAAACCCGTAGCGGGCGATGCTCATTGCCATCCTAGAGTAAACATACTTCACTAATGATGCGTTTACTTCATGGAATGAGAATGGGGTAGAATGAGAATGGGTTGTCTTGGGAATGAGGAATGTGAATGAGATTCCAATGTTTACTTGGCAAAAATAAATGGGAATGAGAATGTGTTGGAATGTCATTTATGGGTTTACTTGGCAAAATAAATGGGAATGAGAATCAATTTACCAAAATATCTATAGTATTAAATAATGTAATTTTCATTAACTAGATACATGTATAAATATTATTATAAAAATGATATTAATTAAAAACATAAAATTAATAATAACAATAATAATAATAAATGTTAATAATGATAATATTAATAAAAATAATAAATAATAATTGAAGTAATAAAGTTAATAATAATAATAATAATAATAATGACATTTAAAATAATACAATTAATAAATTTTGATAATAATAATAATAATAATAGTAATAATAATTAATAATAACTAAAATAATAAAGTTAATAAAATTTAATAATAATAATAATAATGACATTTAAAATAATAAAATTAATTGTTATTTGAATGAGAGTAACTTGGGAAATATGAAAAAATTAGAGGGATACAAAAGTAAACATGAGTTTCATTCTCATTCCCAACCCCCCATGGGAATGGAATTTCTATTCTTTATTCTCAAATTGTATAGGACCCACACATTTTATTCTCATTCTCAAATTACATTTGGTCAAGTAAATATGAGTTTCATTCTCATTCCCTAAACTCTCAAGTAAACACACCATAAGTTAACTTAAAAAGAAAAACTAATTCATAATTATAATAGAAATAAGTATGAAAACACATATCATAATTGACTCTAATTAAATATCAGAAATACCAAAATAAAAACTTTTAAGATCCTAAAATAACGTGATACGTGACAATAACCTTGCATTTTTAGCCGAAGCTCCTTCCTTTCTACGCTATTTTAAATAAGTAGGACAAGAATAACTACTTGCTGATGATCTAATCAAAACTTTGCATAAGCCAAATATAAAGGACAAAGCGGAATGAAATATGTAAAAGATGAGCATAATTGAAAGATTATGACCAATGGTATTCAAAAAGACGTAAATGATCAGTAATAATTGCTAAGACAACATTTTTTTAAAGTGAGGAATACGATGTTGCTTTCTTCGCCAGCATTTCTTATATTCAATGTGAAGAGTTGCCGACAATAATTAAATTTTAAGCTTACATTACTACTGTATATGCCAAGTTTTAACTATGTCATCACTTTTATATGATTGTCATCGATCATATTGTAAATGTTGTTTTCACAAAGTCTTCGGCGTTTAAGTCTTCACAAGCTGGAAGCCTGGAACGAATCATCAACAATTTCGTGAATTGGATAAAGCATCCTTATAAAATGTCAATGGGAAAGAGATGGTTGAAATTATATCTACTAGCATAAAAAATTCAGACATGATTAATCTTATATGTATATGTGTACCAATACTCTGCGAAACAATGAAATTTATTTTAGTTGTCTTATATAACCCTTTCATCACGAGATTCACGACGCTATATAAGTTATATTCCCTATCAAACTATTTTAAAGTATAACATAATCATTAATTTTAAACGTGTGGCACTAGCGTAAGTAAAATCGGGTTTGGATCATATTCAAATCAATTTAATTAAGTTTTGGGTTGATCAGTTGGGAAAAAAAATCATCCAAACTCAATTCAAACATATAACTGACCGACTCCGTCTCAAACACGTTCAAATCGCATCGGATCAAAAAAATCGGGTGAAGTTCGAATCAGCTCGGAATTGGATCCACACATGTACGAATATATATAATGAATTAAATATTTTGTACACCCAAAAATAATATAATTATTCACCTAATTAATTATAATTATGTTCAATTAAATGACAAATAAAGTAAGTCACTAGAAGAAACAGCCTGAGAGGATGAACGCAAAGCAAACTCATAAATAATGAATCAAAGTTCAAATCATACTTTTGATCTAAGCATACAAGTTACCATTACATAATCAATCAAACTCAAAATTTTCAATACCCAAATTTTTCTAATTTTATTGTTAACAATACATATTATTAACAATTAATATATCGTCAAAATTTTTGGTTGGAGATTGGAGGAGCAAATCCAGTAGGGAGCAGCAGATCCATTGAAGGCTATGACTGTGGGCTGTCACTACACTTTCAATTAGATTTTACTTTTTTGTTTAGTTTTAGATTTTTTTTAGACCAATCTGATCGGACGATCGGATCAGGTTTATAATCCCATCCGATCAGGTTGGTTATAATCTCATTCGTTCGGATTGGGTGAATAATTTGATTCGATGCAAACCTGATTTTTTTTTTCTATGGAGTTTGGTCAGATCGGATCGGTTTGCATCAAATTATTTGCCCATCAATTACATATGTAGGCTTTTTGTGCATTATTGAGAAGAAAAAGAGCGGAACGCTATGTTATTTGACAAAATTAATCGAAATCTCCTAATATTTTAAAATGGGGTAAAGCTCATTTATCTTTAAAATTTAAGGTTAGTATCCAACTAGTCCTTATTTTTTTAAAAGTACTTCAAAACATTCTTATCATTAAGTAATTGACACCCTTGCCCTTATTTTTTTGTTCATTTTGGTTTGCTTCTACAATATTACCATTTAACAATAATGTTTCTGTTTTTACGACATTGATAAAAAAAATTAAATTATCAATTTAACCTTAAAAATAAAATTTAAAATATATATAAAAATTTATGTGGAAGCTCATGTATGTCCAAAAAAATTAAATTACAATTTTTATGGACATTAATAAAAAATTAATATATTATCTACTCAACAAAGTATTCCACAAAAATTAATATTTATTATTTTATTTTTTGAGATTGAATTGGTAATTTAATTATTTTCTTTTTATTAATGTCCAAAAAAGAAATATTATTGTAGGAGAGTAATCTTATAAAAGCAAGTCAAAAGGAACAAAAGTAACGGCAAGGGTGTCAATAATTTAACGGCATGGATGTTTTGAAGTATTTTTAAAAAATAGGGACTAAATGGGCACCATTCTCAAAATATAAAGACTAAACAAGTTTTTACCCCTTTAAAATGCAACTAAACCTCCTAAGAATTAACTTTTTAGTCGATCTTACCATTTTTTCCCTTGGTGGTTGTTTGCTGGTAGAAATATGAATTCTTTAAATAATTAATTGAATAATTTATTATATTAATTAATTGAAAATGTAAATAAAAAATTATGGAAAAAAGGGGATAACTATAATTTTGAAAAACTTTCAGAATTAATTAAAAAAATTAAATGTAAAACCCTTGATAAACGAATTTTGAACTCCAGATATCTTATCTTAAAGACAAACTATTTTATCACCTCAACTAACTAAATGGCACCCATAATATTCAATATGAAGTTTTAATTACCTATAGCAATAACATAAGCTGACATAACCATTGAGAGGTTTTCCAAAAGGTGAAATAAAATGTCAAGTACGAGAGGAGGAAAGGGACAAAGAACGGATCTCTTTCATGGGTTGTTGACAGGGGCGGAGACAACATATTGATTGACTGGGGGCTTACTCAACGGCGATAAAAAAAATTTAAAAAGTAATAAATATATAAATTTGAAAGATTTATCATACTTCAATATATGTTTACAATTGTCCTTTATGAGTTTTCATACATTGATAACGTTGCATTACAATTCCATTATCAATATTATTAAATAAGTCTTTTTCTATGTAAACAACTAAACTATCATTCATCAATTGCTCTCCCATTCGGCTTCGTAACCAATTCTTCAAAAAGTTCATGGCTAAAAATGCTCTCTCTACACTCGCAGTGGCAACATGTAAAGTCAATGCTAATATTATTAACAAGTAAACTAATGGATATACATTATGTCTCTTAGTCTTGACCATCCGCATTGCAAGATCACCAATATCCTTTAATTCTGAAAACTCACCACTAGTGCCTATATCCAAAATATATGTATCAAGTTGAGTCCCAAGTGCCATGATATTAATTGTAGAGAACTCATTTGGATACAACTGAGCTAGCCGTAATAGCTTCTACTTGTTGAAAGCTGAAAATAAATCATTTGGAGATAAACATGCTAAGCAAAGAAGCAACTCAGTGTTTGTCCCATTAAAACGAGAATTAAGCTCTTGAAGTTGCATATCTAAGACTGCATAATACAATTCAACACGATAACGATGCAAATTTGTGATCTCTTGAGCTTTACGTCGTGATCGCCCTCTATCCACAAACATATCATCCATATTAGGCACATCAATATCATGCTTCACACAAAAAAAGTAACTTCATCAATCAAATAATTCCATCCACTTTGTCTCATTGTTTGAAGTTGTAGTTTACATAACCTAACCAAGTTGATAGCATTCACAATATCTTGATCTTTCCTCTGTAATGCTTGTGCTATCTCATCTGTAGCCCCTAAAATATTCTTCATCAAATGTAAACAGAACACAAAATTAAATGACAACATCAACTCTAGTAAATTCTTTACTTCTCCTCTTTGCCCAGATTTTGGTCCATCATCAATAATCATTTCCAATACACTAATTACTGCTGAAAACATGTTAATAATGCTCAATAATGTATTATAATGTGAACCCCAACGTGTATCACCACAACGTTTTAGAGTAGTCTCTTGGTTTAGGCCTTGCCCACTCGAGAGATCTCCAAGATTAAGTGCTTTAACAACTTCCTCAACATGTTTCTCTCTAAGAGCATCACAACGTTTAGATGAGGCTCCAACAACATTCACCACATTGGCAATTATAGCAAAAAACGATTCAATTTGAATATGATTTTTTGAAACAACAATAAGAGCTAACTGAAGTTGATGAGCAAAACAATGAATGTAATAAGCACACTCATTCTCTCTCAAAATTATAGTTTTAAGGCCATTAAATTCTCCTTGCATATTACTTGCTCCATCATAACCTTGCCCTCGCAACCTAGACATACTCAACCCATGTCTAGAAAAAAGTCTATCAATAGATTCCTTAAGTGATTGAGCAGTAGTACTAACAACTTGTTCAATGCCTTTAAAATGTTCAACCACTTGTCCACTAATGTTTACATATCGTAAGACAACAACCATTTGCTCTTGTATTGATACGTTGCGAGATTTATCAACCGAAATAGAAACAAATGCATCACCCATCTCTCTTATAATGGCATTAGTGGTATCAATTGCACAAGCACTAACAATGTCTTTTTGAGTATCAGGACATGTCACTTTCAAAAATGACGGGGCATTTTCTAATGTAACAGCTTTTATATCCTCATTATGATCAGCCAAAAATTTGAGGAGTTCTAGAAAGTTACCTCGGTTACTTGACTCTTCAGATTCATCATGGCCGCGAAATACAAGTCCTTGTCGTAAAAGAAATCTGACAGAATCAACAACTTGTTGATTTCACCTTTTGTGAATACTCTCGAATTAACTCTGAAAAATAGTAACCCAATAGACTAAGATCCTTTCAGAATTTTTATTTACGAGAGAATGTGAGACAACGAGAGCTGCTGGAACAAAGGTTTATTGATTGATTATTAATGAAAAGATGGGTGGAAGCTTATAAAGCATCGATTGGATTATTCATTACATAAGAAACATAAAACTGAAAAGAACCACATAAACTATTAATTAAATTGACCAAATCTAAGTGATAGGTGGCAAAATGATGCACATCTTTTAAACTCTTAATCATAATGCGTTGGATCCACCATCGTCAGCATTTTCATTGGCCAGCGTTTCTTTGTGCATGCAAGGCTAGAAAGTTAATTTAGAGAATGTTCTAACAAGAAACAAAAGAGTGTAAATAAAAATTTCTAAATCGCTTAGGTAGAGACCTGTTCAATAAGGAAATGCTCTACATTCCTCCGATTAATAAAAGTTATTGTTGTTCAAGAAACAGTTTGACATCAAATAAAAGGATATGTACCAAATTTTGGATTATACCTTGTGGCTTGGAGCTGCTTTCAGTCGACATTCAATGGATAAGCTTTTGGTTTTTCATTTTTTGCCAAAGTCAAGGGGTACACGTAATGCTTGTTATTGACATTCAAGATTTAAATTTTTTGTTATCCTATGCTTAAATTTAGTTTTAAAAAGATTCATTCAAAAGTGAAAGTGTAATCAAGCGTGATCGTTGACAAATTTTGTAATATGCTTCCTAAGTTATTGGACATGTTCGGTTTAATTGAATAAGTCGAACGTAGTAATATAGTTAAATACGTCTAAGTTGGTTGAGAATTTTATTAGCTTAGTTAGTTAAGTATCCAATTCCTTATTTGTAGGAATTATTTTCTCTCATTCCCGTTATTGTTTTGCTTTGTTTGGCTAGTATAAATAAGCCACAGTTGAATAATATAATCATCAATCATCTTACTTTCAAAAAAAAAAAATGCTTGTGTTTACATCTTAGAGAGATTGGCTTCCTCGAATTAGCCAATTGTTATCATTTGAAAGTTGCAAGAGCAAGATGGGAAGAGTAAAATTACCTTGCATGTACCAAATTGGTATCAAAACTGGGTTGTAGATCAAAGAGTGGAGCATATTGAAAAGGGTATGGAGTCGCTAAGTACTAGCCAAAATAAAATTGTTAGCCAATTAGCTTAATGTTTGAGAGGCTGAGTGTGTGGATAGATCAAATATCAAGTCAAGCGGCTAACGATAAGGCTGAAGATTCTTCAACTCCTCAACATAACCAAGGAGTATGTAGCAGCAGCAATGACAACACGCATCAAGCTAGTTCAAGCCACTGCTATGCACCAAAGCTAGTAAAATTAGATTTTTCAGGATTTAAGGGTGGGCCAAATCCAACAAGCTGGCTGTATAAAGCTAAACAATTCTTTGAAATTTATGAAACTCTTACTATTGATCAAGTTTCTTTAGCTTCATTTCACTTAGAGGGCGATGCACAATTATGGTACCAAATGCTGAAACAGGAATCAGTTTACATATCCTGGAATGAATTCAAAGAAGGGATTTACTCAAGGCATGTCCTAACAAATTTCTCAATTTCTTTGGAGAGCAAACTAAATTGCAGCAAACTGGAAGTGCAAAGGATATCAAAGTAAGTTTGAGAAACTCCTAGCTAAAGTAGGGCATCTACCTCAAGCATGTCAATTGAGCTGCTTTATCACCGGTCTGTGTGAATCAGTTCGTACCGATGTATAAGCCAACTGACTAGATAGTCTAACTTCAGTTATCTAGTTGGCTCGGTTGTATAAAGCAAGAGAAACCTCTAGAAGCAAGTCATCCATTATAGCCATAAAAAGGGGTTATTAATCTCACAGTATGTTACCCACAAACTTGTCTCATGGACCGATAAAAAAGATAACAATTAAAGGGTTGAACGAGCAGAAAAAGAAAGGGTTATGCTTTAAATGCAATGAAAAATTCAGCCCTGGCTATTGCTATAAGAAGTTGATTCTAATTCAAGAAAATTTTGAAGATAATGATAAGATGTAGAGATGGAGATCGAGGGAGATGAAGTTATTGAACAAACTGGGACAAAACCTACAATGTTTTTCCATGCCATGGTTAGAACTCAAACTCCTAAAATGATGCAAGTTATGGGAAGACTGGTACAGAAGGTGGTGACAGTACTTATTAACACTAGAAAGCACCCATAATTTTGTCCAAGAAGAGTTGGCGAAAAAGGTGGGGCTGTAACTAATACCAATTAAGCAGCTCAATGTGATGGTGGCTTTCGGTGAAAGATTGAGCAACCTAGGTACATGTCTGCAAACTCCAATTAAATTATTAGGAGTTCTATTAATTGTGGTCTTTTATTTATTACCCCTTGAAGGCTACAATGTTGTTTTAGGCACTCAGTTGCTAAGTACATTGGGTTCTATTGAATGGGATTTTTCTAAGCTATCAATAAAATTTAAGGTAACAGGGAAGGACGTAGTTTTGCAAGGTCTATCTACTCTGGAAAATAAATTAGTAAGCTACCTTCAATGCCAACAAGTGATGAGGAAAAGGAAAAAAAAAAGGCTTTTTACTACACTTAAATGTTGATAAGACTCAAAATGAAAACCTTGTAGTGCCGATACAAGTACAACAAATTTTAAACACTTGCGGAGATGTAATTTCTAAACCTAAAGCCCTGTCTCTAGGGCGTGCCCACGACCACAAGATACCACTACAATCTAACTAAAGACCAGTAACAGTAAAGTCATAGCATTACCCTTATTTTCAAAAAGCAGAAATAGAAAAAATGGTAGCTAAGATGCTGAGATCAAGTGTCATTCAACCAAGTAACAATCCTTACTCCTCTCCAGTCATCTTAGTGAAGAAAGAATATGGGTCTTGGTGCTTTTGTGTTGGTTATAGGGTTTTAAATTGAGTTACTGTCAAAGACAAGTTTTCGATTCCAGTAATTGAAGAATTCTTGGATGAATTACATCGTGCAAAAGTCTTCTCAAAGCTAGATTTTGGATCCGAATATCATTAAATCAGGGTACATCTTAACGACATCAAAAAGACTGCATTTATGTAATGTTTATTTCCTGAAGTAGGAGTGAGAAGTCTAGATTCCTCATACTCCAATGTTTACTTATCAATTTTAAGAGAGGAGTGAGAATCCCTACAGAGTGGGATTCCCACTCCCATGAAGGGAGGTGGGAGTGGGAATCCACACCCCCCTCTTCCCCTTTTACCCTTATATTTAATAAAATAAAATAAATACTATCATATTAATTTAAATAATATTATTATATTATTTTATAAATTATATTTATTAAAAACAATAATATTAAACATATTCAATATAATATTATTATATTTATTAAAAATAATAATTTACATTGATTCTAAGTTAAAATTAGTTAAAAATAATATTATTATACTCATAGAGAATTAATAATATTACTATACACTATTTTTATTTGAAAATATAATATTATTATATTTATTTAATATTAGTAATTGATAATAATCAATATTTTATTCTAAGAAAATATTAATTTTGTATTATATTATTAATAATAATGTTTCATTTGTGTTGCTCTTAATAAGAATTTTTTATTTACATAATTAAAATTAAAATTAATAAAAATTGTGATTTACGTAATTAAGAATATTAATCATTATTAAAGGGGTTTGAGAAGAAGGCCTCATCGTCTGCGATTAATTTGCAAATATAATAAAATAAATATTTTATTTTTCAAATATATTTTATTTTATTAAAACTATAATTATTTAAATAAGGGTAAAACTGTAATTTAAAATCATTTACTCTCAATCCAAGATTATGTAAACACATTAATTGGATTCTGATTTCAATTCCATGCTCCCATTCCAATGTAAGTAAATAACTTACTCTCACTCCCACTCCACACTCCTAATCTCAGGATTTCCACTCCTTAGAATTCTCACTCCAATCTAAAATACAAACGCTACCTTAAAACTCACAAGGACCACTACGAGTTCTTGGTGATGTCATTTGGTCTCATAAATGCTCCATCAACATTTCAGTCTCTCACGAATGAAATATTTTAAGCTCACTTAAGAAAGTTTATTTTAGTTTTCTATGATGATATCTTAGTATATAGAAATTCACAGGCTGATCATGTTAGCATTTAAAGATTGTATTTTCTATTTTAAGATCTCACCGTTTGTATGTAAAATAAAGAAAAATGTCCTTTTGGCCAAAAACAAGTCAAGTACCTAGGCCTAAGTGCAGGTGTGGTTGTTGATCCAAGAAAGATAGAATCAATGATGAGTTGGCCCAAACCTCAAAATCTTAAAGCTCTTCGTGGATTTCTAGGATTAACTGGCCATTACTATAATTTTATACAAAATTACAGGAAAATAATAGGACTACTAACTTGAATGCTAAACGAAAATTCATTCCAATGGGATCCACCAGCTGAAGAAGCATTTGAGAGGCTAAAAGAAGCTATGACACAGGCACCAGTATTGGCACTACTGGATTTTACAAAGAAATTCATTGTTGAATGCGATGCTTCCAAGTTCGAAATAGAAGCTACATTGTTGTAAGAAAGACCCATAATTGAAATTCTCACTCGAACCGAACATGTCCACTTACGAAAAAGAAATTCTAGCACTTGTCTTGGCGGTTGAAAAATGGCGGCCTTATTTGCTTGGTAGGCAGTTTATAGTATGCACTGACCAATCAGAGTCTCAAGCATCTCTACTCTCAGCAAATTAGCACCAGAGCCCAGTAAACATTGCTTTATAAATTAATGGGATTTGATTTTGTGGTTGAGTACAAAGCGAAAAGAAAAATATAATAACTGATGCACTTTTAAGAAAAACAAGAAAGAGGAAGTTCTAGAGGAAAATCATGTTATCTTTAGATTGTTGCCTAATTGGGTTAAAGCTATCAAAGAAGAAATATAATCTAAAACCTCTCTCCAGCAACTACTATAGATGGTCAAGGATGGTTAGGCCATAGGTCCATGGAGGTTATAAAATAGGTTCTTATTTTTGAAAATAAATACTTAAAAAAAATGCAACTCTTACTCCTGACATCATTGAACAATTTTATAACAGCACACATGGAGGTTTTTTCAAGACTTTCCACTAAATTCGAGTAAATTTCTATTGGAAGGGAATGTGAAATAGAATTAAAATCCTTATTAGAAACTGCAATGTTTGTCAACAAATCTAGGTTAAGTAAGTAATGCCTACAAGGCTTCTACATCCTCTTCCAATACCAGCTCAAATATAGTAAGATATAGCCACAAACTTCATAGAGGGGTTGCCACATTTTCATGGTAAATCTACTATACTTGTTTTTGTAGATTGGTTATTAAAATATGCACATTTTATTACCATCTCGCATTCCTATATTGTTGTTGGCATTGCTCATGTATACTTGCTTGCAAGGTATGCCTCGTTCTATTATGTGTGATAGAGATCCAACTTTCACTAGTACATTCTAGAGAAAACTATTTCAACTCAATGACACATTTTCAACTAGAGCTCTGCCTACTATCCTCACATAGATGGGAAGAGTGAAGTGGTGAACAGTATGCTTGAGATGTATTTAAAATGCTTTTCGAGTTTACGACCACATAATTGGGTAAAATGGCTTACATGGGCAGAATTTTGCTATAATACTAGTAACCATTCATCAATTAGGAGAACATCATTTGAAGTAGTCTCAGGAAAAGCTCCTTTATCCCTATTGGCATATTGTTCCAAGGGCAGCTAAAGTTGAATCAGTTGAACAAGAGTTGATGAAAAGGGATGCAATTATCAAGGAAGTCAAGGAAATGATTAAAAAAGCCCAGGTTAGGATGAAACACATCTATCACTCAAAGCACAAGGAGAGGAAATTTTCTGTAAGGGATATGGTGTATCTAAAGCTACAGCCTTATAGACAACTCTCAGTATCTATGAGAAAAAATTTCAAACTACTCTTAAAAATTATGGTCCCTACAAAATGCTACAAAGAAATTGGAGTAGCCAAGAAGTTAGAATTGCCTTTGGGTTCTCGCATTCACTTTGTCTTCCATGTTGCACTCCTAAAGAAGAAAATTGGAGAGCATATGGAGATGCAGCAAACATTACCTAAAACAATACTTAATTAAGAGAAAATTATGCCTATGCTACAAGCAATACTTGATCCACGAATCCGAAAGAAGAAGCAAGAGGTTTTTATCCACTTGTAGAGGATGTCCCTAGTTGATGCAACTTGGGAAGATCAAAATTTTATCAAGAAACAATTTCCAAACATCACCTTTGAGGACCAAGGAGAACTTTAAGTAGGAGAGAGTTGATATGCTTCCTGAGCTATTGGACATGTTCGGTTTAATTGAATAAGTCTAAGGCAGTAGTATAGTTGAATAAGTCTAAGTTGGTTGAGATATTATCAGCTTAGTTAGTCAATATCCAATTTTTAATTTATAAAGATTGTTTTGTCTCATTCCCATTATTGTTTTGCTTTGTTTGGCTAGTATAAGTAAGCCACGGTTAAATAATAAAATAATCATTTTACTTAAAAAAGAAAAAACTTGTGTTGCGTCTTGGAGGGTTGGCTGCTTTGAATTAGCTAACTGTTATCGTTGTGGAGTTGCAAGAGCAAGATAGGAAGAGGTAATAAGAGTAAATGTACCTTGGCTATACCATTTTGGCTTTAGCCTTTCAACTTGCTTCTTTTTCTGTATAAGGTAAATGGCCTTTACTTCTTTCGGTTTAGAGCAAATGCGTAGTTTGGTTCTCATATTTTTATAACTTGTTCAAAACATCTTATACATATGTCTTTATTAAATTCTATGCTTATATCTTTTTCTTTACATTATTACTCTTGGAATTGACTAATTTTAATTGTTTTCAAAGACAAGTTTTTCAGATATATTATGACAAAACAAATTAAGGAAAATATCATTTATATACCTTTTATTTCCTCTGTTATCAAATATACTACAATACTTTCAGGGTATATGATAACTCTATGAAATGAGAGTTATCATGCCACTTTTAGACTTAAATTAATACTACTTAGAGAGTAAATGGCGTGCTTTCATTGCATTTTTATTAAATTTTGCATAATTATTCATCTTAGTTTATTCTTCATAAAGTTTGCTTGAATTAGAATAAATTGTGTGCTTAAATCATATGCATAATTGTAGGTGACCGGAAGCTCAAATTTCAAGGAAATAATGCTACTGCAATAGGCTTGCAAAAGATGGAAAAGAACTTGTCTACAGAAGAATTGAAACAAATCTGAAACAGTGCAGTTGCTGTAGTTATTGCTGTAGCAATCCTAGAACAACGACATAGGAAGATTTTGTAGAATATTGCGATCTGCAGTTTCCTAATCTGAAAGACACATGACCTAGGCTTCCGTTTACCCTAATTTTTAACTATAAAAGGAGCACACATCATAGGAAACAAAAGGGGTCGTCAATCGCAATTGAAAGAAAAACAATAAAGAAATAAAAGAGAAGATTGAAGAAAATGACGCAAGTTTGCACCAATAACAAAATCTGCAGAATATTTGGAATTCAACTTTTCTCATTCAACTATTGTTCTTTTTCTTTATTCTTTGGTTGGAAATATGTACTTGATGGCTGTAACTTTATTGTTTGTTTTTCTTTTACAATTTATGAACTAAATTTGATTGTGGTTGAGTGACGAATAATTTAGATGGGTTCTTTACTGTTATTATGAGTTGTTGCATGCTTGCTGTAGCACTTTGCTTTAATAAATCTTATTATATTCATTATTTCGGTTAACCTCTCATTTAATGATACTAGTTAAGAGAGAGTCATAAAAGGGTCTGTCTTAGTGGAACTTGTTAAAGCAATACTTGATCTTAAGTTAAGTTTCCTGGATTGTGTTTAAATTGAATCCCAAAAGGGTCACACTTAATTTAAGATTCGTGATGAACTAGATATAGGAATTCACCTTGTAGGGTAGAGAGAGAGTACATGCTTGTAATGTCGTATCTTGTGTTGACATAACAACTGGTCATTATTACACTGCATAAGGGTATGAGAAGTCCAACACGCAACAGCTAAGGAAGTAAAGTAATTCTGCCCAGTGCTATAACAAATATTATAGCAACTGGTGTTAATTTGACAAAACAGTCACCCCATCGAGAGAATTTGATCATTCAACTACTCCACTCCTATTGAATTCTTTTTGTGTTGAACGTACAATTTAATTTATAATTGCATATATACTTTTATTGAATTGTTATTCTCATTAGTTGGTCAATCTTATTAATTTTACTAAGTTAAGATAGAAGAAAGTTTATACTGTTGTGATTGTTGTAGCATTTCAAGTAACATCAGTCCATGTGGAGACGATCTTGAATACTCATCACTTTATTACTTGTTGTGTATACTTGCACATTGACACCAATAGCAATTGAGCTTAAATTTCACAACAAGGTCTTACTCTCTAAGTGCTATTGATTTAAGTCTAAAAGTGCCATGATAACTCTCGTTTCATAGAGTTATCACACACCCAAACGTAAACCATTATTTATCCTCAAGTAATGATAACAACACTAACACTTCAATCACACAATGATGCAACAATTAACAACAATTAACTTAACTCTGTCATCAAATTTGTAAAGATTCCTCAACCCTCAGATCACACTCTTAATGATACAAAATTGCCATAGCAGTTCAAGTGTTAGACTTAGGCCTCATTCTGTCCAAAGTGTGTGTGTGTCATTTTAATCAAATTCTAGAGGTCTTACAGCATTACACAGACATTACATATAATTTAAAGGTAGAACACAAATATATTCACATACGGGGGAGCAGAATTCATAAATAAACTCAAACTCGGCTACAATACAATATTTTTTTTAAAACTTTCTCCACTGTATCATTGATTTTTCATGTGAATGTCGATCACTTATAATGATGGCACCCAATTACTCAACCAATGCACAGATCAGAGTTGATGCAGTAATCCTCATAGCATAGTCTTATCTAAAGATATCTTTAACTCAAGGTTGAACATGTGGCTCATGAACAGACCTAACTACTTAATATCCTAGACAGAGGACCTCAAAAAAAAAATTTTTTATTGCTACAGCAATGCTCATAACTCTTGTTGCCTTTGGACTCAAGTTTGCATATGTGGTTCATACTCAACCCTGGTTATTCAGCAACTTAAGCCATAAGAGTAAAATTTATTTCATAACAAGCACAGTACACAAAATTTGTTTCCCAAACTTGAGATATTTTCTACTCTTTTTAGTTTTCTTGGCTCTGCTACAGCAATCTCATAAAACTCAACCAAAGTTTAAGTGTCGAGATAGAATTCCAACATCCATCTCTAACTATCTCTACTTGGCATTCTCATAAATATTGAATAACACTCAATTTATCTTCATTAGGTTTTCAAATCCATACACAAATACTAGATAACAGAACTTCACACCATAACACAAGCACAAAACACCCTCCAAACTTAAGAGGTGTTGTGTCCTCACAAGCACACAAAATTAAATAACACCAACCACACATGCATGCACGAAATAAAAAAAAACCGGCAGAATGAATCAGAAAATTAAAACTAAACGAAAGAGAAGTTTTTCAGAAAGAAGTAAAATAAACTGGCAGGTAGGGGGTACTTCCCTGTTGATGACATCACTGCTGCAATAGAAAGCAATAGGTTCACCGCTTTTTTAAGGAGCTTCACAGACGATCCTTAGGAGACCCTTGCAGTGAGGTAGCGGACAACGACTTTTTCTTTCTCAGTAATGGGCTGGTTGGGGGAGTTCCAGTGGGTGCAACCTCTCAGGGTGGAATAGATCTGGTCCTCTTTTGCGCTGGTTGTCTGAGGCAGTAACAGCTCCAGAAATGCCCCATTTTCTCTTGTTGGGTCCTTTAGGACTAGTGAGAATGGGTTTGCTGAAAGTTTGTTGTGAGGTAGTTGGAGCAGTTTTTTCGGCTGTAGACCATTCGCCCGTGATTGCGGCAATGATATCGAGTAGGTGCTTTATCTCTGTGGGTGTGCGAGTAACCCTAGTTGCTGCAACTTCCAACTCCGCATCAATGTCTTCTGCTTCGTCTTCGGATGCAGAAGGGATGATCACTTTTTCTTTGCCCTTCCGAGAGAGGATTGGAATGGGAGGCTCCTCTACAGGTTCATCTTCTTCTTCTCTTATGATGTGTTTCTTCCTAGACTTGAAAGATGTTCTTTTCGAGGGTTTCTTGAGTTCTTTTTCGGGGTCTTCATCCGCCTCTATCGGGGAACTGTCTATTATAGACTTAACACCCTTTTTCTTTAGGCTGGTCTGACTGATCGTCAACATCTAAATTGGCCTTTGCTTGTGGTTCTGTTGCAGCTTCTTCCTTAGGTTCATCTGCATCAGTAGCATCTTCATTGACTTCTATTGGAGCATCGGTGGCGGAGGTACCAAAGTCGAACTGTTGCAGCAATGAATCAGGGAAATTTTTGTGGGTATTTTTCATGTACACAGCAACTTGGTGGAGTTGGTCCTCCAGGTGCTCCAAATAGCTCCAAAACCGATTGTTTTCCCTCTGCTAGGCTTCAGCACATTGAGTGATACTGGTGCTCAGTTCTTAGATTCTCCTCTCCAAACCAACAACTCTTCTCGCCCTTACTACAACAGCTGGTTCTAGTGGGGCTGCAGCAGCTTCACCGACAATTCGCTTAATGGTGCGTGTGAGAGCTTAACACGGTCATCTTGTGCATCAAGGTGGACTCCCGATACCACACATATGTTGGTGATAAGGGAAGGAAATATCAAAGCAACCATTTTATGTTTTTTCATAGCACACTCTCGAATTTCTTTTTCTATAATAATTCCCACATCTATGGGCAACCCTCTAATAATGACATACAAAAATACTAACCTCTCTTGTGAAATAATGGTGGTGTGTGTGGTTGGCATTAATATGGATTTTAAAATTTTTACCCATACCTTAGCAATGGCTTTCAAGTCTATCCTATTAATCACACGCTCTTCTTCATTAGCCCAAGATGCACCCTCTATGGTAAATATTTTGAAGATCTTATTCCATTTTTGTGGGGTTATGTTGCCAAGTAATTTGGCATACTCGCAGTCCACTTTAACGGGTAAATTATAGAAAGCATTAATAACTCGAGAATCTAATGGTACAAGAGAACTTCGTACCCAAATATTGTGGTGGTTGGGGCTTAGTAGGTTGTCGTAAAATTCTTTTACTAGCGGCAACACAGGGTCTCGAGGATGGAAACAAAACTCCAGCCACTCGCGTTTTATTGCAGCAGCGTACAGTGATTGCACAATGTCTGAGGGTTGAAGTGGGAGCTGAAACCCTTTTTCTTCTAAGATTTTACGCAGTTCAATAAATTCTTTATACTTCTCCTCCGCATGGTAACTTTGAAATCGAGAAGGATCCTTTAATCGGCTGGCTGGCTTTTTATACCTTAGCATTGTTGCAGCAGTGGGATGGATGTGGTGATATGTCCAAGAGTGAAACATTAAGAATAGATTGTGATCTGTTGGGAGTATGACTGCGTAGGAGAAAGAAAATTGTATTAGAGGGTAAGGTGAACAGTGAAACCCTTATATAGGTTAAAATAAATTAAAATTTTCGAAAAGAATTCCGGTAAAATAGATAAACTTGGGAAGAAAAACTTTTTTTTTTGTAAAGAAAAGAATGAAAATGCTAAATAACTTTTCTAATTGTTAGGTTGCCTCCCAAAGTCTTTTATTAGCTCACAATGTTGGGTTTTTGAGGAGTATAACCTCTTTTGTATGGTCCATAACAGAATTCATGCTCTTTTGTATGATCCATAACAGAATTCATGCTCTTTTGTATGATCCATAACAGAATTCATGTAAATGTTTTACTCATTGCCCATCGAATTTGAACTCTTGGCTTGTTCTCTCATCCAAAAGGTCAACAGCCCCATGTGAATAAATTATTATTAACTTGAAAGGACTAGACCATCTAGATTTCAATTTTCCTGGAAAAAGTTTTAATTTGGAATTGTAAAGTAAAACTAATTGGCTCGGCATTAAACTCATTTGTTGGATGTGTTTGTCATGCCATTATTTTGTTCTCTCCTTATAGATCCTTGCATTTTCATAGGAGAACAATCTTAGTTCATCAAGCTCACATAGTTGAATCTTTCTCTGATCTGTTGTAGCATGCATGTCCCAGTTTAAATGCTTCAGCGCCCAGTATGCTTTGTGCTCTAGCTCGAGTGGCAAGTGGCAAGTGGCAAGCTTTCCTATACACAATTCGGTAGGGAGACATGCAAAGTGGTGTCTTATATGTTGTTCTGTAAGCCCATAAGGAGTCATGTAAGTGCAATGACCAATCCTTTTTGGTGGGGTAAACCACTTTCTCCGTAATCTTTTTAATCTCCCTGTTGGACACTTCGGCCTAACCATTAGATTGTGGATGATATGGTGTAGTAATTTTATACTTGATTCCATATTTGGCCATTGTTGCAGTAAATATTTTGTTGCAGAAATGAGTACCCTCATCACTAATGATTGCTCGTGGAGTTCCAAACCTTGAAAAAGTGTTTTGTTTTAAAATAAAACTCACTACTGTTTTGGCATAATTTGTTTGTAATGTTGTAGCCTCCACCTATTTAGACACATAATCTACAGCAACTAGTATATATAGGTTCCCACAATATAGTGGAAATGGGCCCATGAAATTTATCCCTCATACATCAATGATCTCTACTTCTAAAATATTTGTCAATAGCATTTCATGTCTTTAAGATATGTTTCTTATTCTTTGGCAACTGTCATAACATTTAACAAACTCATAAGCATCTTTAAAAATAGTAGGCTAATAGTAACTTGATTGTAAAACTTTAGTAGATATTCTATGGTCACCAAAATGTCCTTCATATGCTGTAGTATGGCAGAAATGCAATATGTGTGGAATTTCTTCATCTGAGACACATCTGCGAATCTCATGGTCTAAGCATAACTTGTATAATTGGCAATTCAACTCAGGTGGCAGCAATTCACTTACTAAATAATTGGCAAAGTCGGCATACCATGGAAGTCCATATTACTGCAACTTTTGTGCATGCTGTAACATAAGCAATTGTTCATCAGGGAAAGTTTCAATAATGCCAGGCTTAGTTAATGTGTTGGCATATGCTTTTAATCATGATAGATGATCTGCTACCTGGTTTTCAGTCCCTTTTATGTCCACGATTTCCAAATCAAATTCTTGTAACAATAAGATCTATCTTATCAATCTTGGTTTGACATCTTTTTTGGAAATTAAGTACCTTATTGCTGCATGATTTATGTAGACTGTTACTTTAGTGCCCACTAGGTAAGCTCTGAATTTATCAAAAGCAAATACCATTGCTACCAGCTCTTTCTCTGTAGCAGTGTAATTAATCTAAGCATGAGTAAGAGTTTTGCTAGCATAATAGATGGAGTGAAAAACTTTATTTTTTCTCTGCCTCAACACTACTTCAACAGAATGATCATTGGCATCACACATCAGTTTAAAGGATAGGCTTCAGTCTGGCGTTATAACAACTGGTGTTGTTACTAAAGCTTTCTTCAACTCACTAAAAGCTTTAAGGCAATCTTCATCAAAATTAAAAGGCTTGTCATGCTCTAGCAGTGAGCATAATGGTTTGGCTATTTTGGAAAAATCTTTGATGAATCTTCTGTAGAAACCAGCATGTTCTAAGAAGCTTCTAATACCCTTGACTGAAGTGGGAGGTGGCAGTTGTCTATCACTTCTATTCTGCCCTTATTTACCTCTATTCCATTTTTTAATACTCTATGACCCAACATTATGCCCTCTTGTACCAAAACATGGTATTTTTCCCAATTTAGTACCAAGTTAGTTGTCTCACACCTCTTGAACACTTCTTCCAAATTGTGTAAACAATCAGTGTATGTTTCTCCCAAGACCGAAAAATCGTCCATGAAGACTTCCAATGTTTGCTCAACCATATCTGAGAAAATAGACATCATACATCTCTGGAAAAGTGTTGGAGCATTGCATAAACCAAAAGGCATCCGTCTGAAAGCAAACGTTCCATAAGGGCAGGTGAATGTAGTCTTTTCCTGATCCTCTGGTGCTATAGTAATTTGGTTATAGCCTGAATACCCATCAAGAAAACAGTAGTATTGTTTGCCAACGAGTTTGTCCATCATTTAATCTATAAATGATAATGGAAAATGATCCTTCCTTGTGGCTTTGTTGAGCTTCCTGTAATCCATATTTCAAATGTGAAGGTTAAAGTTTTAATTCAAGAGTTGGAGGTGATTCAATAGATGGCCAATTATTTTTACTTCAATGTTTGAGAGCTCTAAAGATTCAAAGTATTTGTTATGTCTGTCATATTGCTTTTCTCTCGTCCATGCTATCTGAGCTGCTGCAACATCCTCTTCTTCAAGGCTTTTAAAAGTTACAACTTTGATGACTTCTGTACTGCAGTATTTATTGATTCTTGTTGTTACAACAAGATCTACAACACTCATGAAATTACAATCTTCTGCATCATCAGGACTCTTCATACCTTCCAATACATTAAAGGTGACTTGTTGGACATTCACCCTCATAGTTAACTCTCCTTTTTGCACATCAATTAGAGTCTTCCATATTGCTAGGAAAGGTCTTTGAAGTATAATTGGTACCTCTTTATCAACCTCAAAATCTAGTACAATGAAATCCACTAGAAAAATAAATTTGTCTACCTTCACTAGTACATCTTCAATTTTTCCTTCAGGATATGCATGAGATCTGTATTGAGTGTTAGAAAGTGTATATTTATAAAGGAGAAATCGTCATTTTACACTTTAAGTCTTACTAACACCTCTACTTTTATGTATTTAAGTCTCTTGTGATTTAATTATGTATATTGTATTATAAATGCATATTTTATATATTTTAGGGGCATGATGGTCATTTCACAAAGAACAAGAGATCAGACAGCAAAACGGATATCACTAGTAAGATCTTTACAGTCGAAAAACTTAAGAGGAGCATAAAAGGAAAAATGGCATTGTTCACATGTACGGTACTGTTTACATGTATGGTACTATCCATGTTACTATTCACATATACGGAACGATGACGTGACATTGACCGATGATGTGGCATTGACTGATGAGGTGGCACGATCCTATTAGACTAAAATTCTTATGTACTGTTAATCGGTGATGTGGCAGCATGTTAGTGGATCAAAAACCAAATCACCACTATCCAAGTTGCCTCATTGTTCAAACCTCGTCATTATTCAAACCGCGTGGTCAAACCACGTCACTATTTTAACCGTGTGGTCAAACCGTGTACTGTTGACACGTGGTGCAATCCTAAACGTCCAAAATATTTTTAATTTAATGGCTTTGATTTACTCAATATATCTATAAAAAGGGGGGCTCCCCCCTAATTTGGTATCCTTAAATTCATTTTTTAGTTCCATTTTCTGTAATTCCTTCTTCATCTTAGATTTTCTACGTATTTTAATAAATTTCTATTTTACCCATATTTCAATTATGAGTAGCTAATTTTCTTTCAAGCTTGGGTTGAAGGTGAAGTATCAACATGTGTCATGGGCTTTATTTGGTAAATTTACTATCTCTTCCCCTATAATTAAGGTGGATGTTTTGACTTTTCGTCGACGGATAGTAATAATCTTGTCTAGATACCACACTGGTTTAACCGACTCCCTAGTACAAGGTTATTACTATTTGGCACGATAAGTTCTTAGCACCATATTGATTAAAGTGTGGTTTATGAAGAGTGGAAACCCCCCCTCATGATTTAATTGGTATTAATAAGAAAATTTAGCCCACGGTATATGTTGATGCAGATCCAGATACCAAAGTGTTTCATTTCAATAGATTTCTCTTCAATTTATTCTCGTCATTTTAATTCAAATTTTAGGATAATCTAAGTCACTTTCACCACAAATCTAACCACCCACTTAGAAAATCAATTCTACACATAATTAAAATCTACCTCCTCGTGAGATCGACACTCGTCACCATTAATCTATTTTACAATAGATTCGTGCACTTGCGAGTTCAATAAAATTTGCACAACAAGTTTTTGGCACTGTTGTCGAAGAGGTAACTTATTTTAATTCGTAGAATTAATTTTTGTAAATAAGTTCTTTTAGTGGTTTTCTTGTAATTTTTTATTTAAAAAAAAAGTGAATCTGCATTTTGAAGTAAGAATTTTCTTTTTCTCTTCTTTAAAGTTCTGTAATTTAATTTCAAATTATTTTTCTTTGTAATGTTTCATTTATCTTATTAATTTATTTTTAATTAATTTATTTCACGTATTTTTTTAGTGTGTTATAATAAGGTTGTAATAGAGGATAAGGTTAGTACTGTAATTTCTCTTTCTTCTTTATTTTTATTAATTTTGTTTCATTTCTTTTTGTATTATTTGCATGCATGGTCGAAGGTCATTATTACCTAATCTTGAGCCCATAAATTTTGAACTTGAAAAAATACTTCGCACACACAAACACATTGTAATTAAAGATAAAAGTGAAATGGATTTGCAACAACAACAACAAGCACCACAGGAGAGGCCATTTAAGGACTACTTAAGTCCCTTAGCTAACTTGAGCACCTCATGCATAAGATACCCAAATGTAGATGCTAGGAGTTTTGAGTTAAAACCTAGTGTGCTAAATTGTCTCCCAACATTTTATGGCCTAGAAAATGAGGATCCATATAATCATTTGAATGATTTTCATGTTGTCTGTCAAACTTTTAAATATGAGAATTTTTCAGACGATGATGGTAAACTTAGATTATTCTCATTTTTTTAAAGGATGGAGCTTGTTTATGGCTCAATACATTGTCTGTAATAGCATTACATCATGAGAACAAATGGTAACAAATGGTAACAAAATTTTTAAATAAATACTTCCCAGTACGTAAAACCAATGTTATTCACAGGGAAATCTCAGGGTTTACCCAGAGAGAAGACGAGCAGTTTTTCGAAACATGAGAGCGATTCAATGGGCTACTCTTGAAGTGTCCACATCATGGGTATGAGAAATGGCATCAATGAGGGATTATTGCCACATGTGCAAGAATGGCTAATGGCAACAAGTGGAGGAGAGCTAATGTAAGGTTTAATTCTCTCACCTAAATATAGTAGAATTCATTTTGAGCTAACAAGCCCCTTTAAGTATTAAAATAATATTAATAATATATAATATTTAATTTTAAGAGAAGTAATGACATAAGTGATGATGCAATGACTAGGTAATAATGACATAATCTATGACATAAGTGTTTATGTAAGAAAGTTGCAGAGATAGATAAGAATTCTAGAAACTAGTAAGGTATTTATGAAGGATAATTTCAACCATTGATCAAGAGTTGTGGTGGCAAAATTCTAGCCATCAATTAGCCTTAAGAAATCCTATAAATACCCCTAACCCCCTTTCATTTTCAATCCAACCTAGGAATTAAAACATTTGTTTATGAGAGAATCAAAGCAATTGGTAGTTTACTCTCCTTATTTTCCATGAGATTTCCAATCACTCTATTTAGGGTTTATATTAGCATGATTTTAGATTGATACAGATTATAATACATGATTTAAGGTGTGTTTAGTTTCTGTTTAGGGTTTTGATTTATTGTAGGTTTTAATAATCAACCCTTGGTGTATTAAGCACACTGGATAAATTCTAAACAATATGAGTATCTCGAATTTAAACATATATTTTCTAAATGATTTTTCTTAAGAAATTTATATTTCGGAAAACTAGACATGTAGAGCTTATTGATTAAATTTTATTTCATAAGATTTGACTTTGTTTTCAATTTTATATGGATTTTTGAATCGAACACTAATACACTGAAAAACTGTGATTCCAGCAAGGCAATCAGATTCATAAACTTATTTGTACTATTAAATGAACTCAAAACATTATTAAATTTTATATAGGAGTTGATACATGTGTCTAGTATTCCCATTTTTAATTTCATAATTGTCTGAGCAGTATTTGATTTTATACAATTCTCAGAATACATTCTGTTCGGTTAAGATCCTGTGAAACATGTTTGAATTTGTCAAGTAATAAATAGTTTTGAAAATGTTTTTGGTATCGGATCCTCTTAGAAATTTTATATGAGGTACCCATGGATGTCCAGAATGGTTCTATAGAATATTATGTCATTTTAAGTTTTAGAGTAAAAGTTAAAATTTTAAGAATTAGACTAGTACGGGTATGAATTAGCAAATCAGATTCTTAGGATAAGTTATTAATAGTTATATCTTATATTTGTTAAGGTATTGGAGGTGATTGAGACTTTTAGAGGCTTAGAGGTGTGTTAGTTCAAATCCCTTTATCAAGGTAAGTAACTTCATTCCTAATATACTGAATATGTATAAGTATATTGATATTATTATAAGAGTTTTTATACTATTTAGAAGATTAATAGATTTTCATTACAAAATCAGTTTATGGAAATGTTTTCAAATCTAAATAATTTTTACAAAATATTTCATGAATGCTCTTCAATATGTAAATTATTTTATGACATGACGGCCTTTTATAATTTTGTCTATAAAATATTATGCAAGCCTAAATTATTGTTATGGACTTTTATGAATTTGATACGAATGTTTTGTACCCATGTCTGATTTCAATTATTGATGATTGTATGAGATTCCAAATGTTTTGGCTCATTGTCCATAGTTATTCTGATTCTAATTCTGATTCTGATCGTAATATATGATATATCTGTCTGGACCAGTACTGGGTTTCTGTTCTGAGTGTGCACACGATATTCTGAATTCTGTTTCTGGCCGGATCACCGGGACTATGGGTGATACTATGTGACATGAGCTAACTATATACTTTCTGTGAATGTGATATCTGATTTGCTTTCGTAAGTAACTATGCTTTTGATTTTCTGAGATACAATGAATTTATGTTATTTTATCGCGATATATCGTTTTATGAAATTTATTAATTGTAGCATATATGTTTTAAATAAAAGAAGGCTTGCAATATTTTTGGTATCGGTTGGGTTAGTGTGTTAGAAATGGTTTTACTTACAGAGTTGACGGCTCACCCCTCATCATTACTTTTTGCAGATTAAGTTCCGTTTGAAAGGTATGCCTAGCTTTGAAGTTAGTGATTTCATTTCCGCTTGCTATTTGAATAAGAAAAGGAATGAACTCATGTTTCTATTTAGTTTATTTCTGTTATGAACTTGTAATTTGGAGTTTGAGACTTTTGTTATTTTTTGGAGAGACTATTTAGTGTAGAATGTGTGAATTTTTGGATTTATTTGAATAAGAATTTGAGGTATTTTAGTTTGAAATTTATGAGTAAGGATTACGATTTGTAAGTAACCTCATTTTCCACGTGCTTCGCACGTGTTAGATTTGGGGCGTTACAGCTAATGTCAAAAAGTGCATCAGAGATTTGAGATTTCTTCCAGCGATAAGTAAATAATTCCCAATAACGGAGTCAATCACTCAGGAATACTAAAAGAATTAAGGGAGTAAATGAGGTTCACATTAGCAAATCAAATTCGGGAATTAAAGAAGTCAAAGATATGGTTGATGGTTTTTCTCGAAAAATAGCATCGTTAACGACTGATAAATCAACAGAACCACATGACCATAATTCATACTCAAATCAAGCCAATGCTATAAGTGTAATGAGAAAACCATCAAATTACAACCCATATTTCAACATATATAATCCTGGATGGAGATACCACCTCAATTTTTCATGGTCTCAAGGATTTCAACAGAATAGTCCAGCAGCTTCAGCTCTACCAATGTAACTAATTCCTCAAGTTTTTCAAGTCTCTCAGCCACCATTTAGACCATACAATCAGAATCAGAATTGCTCTCAACCCAGACCATAAGATGATGCATTCCAGAATTTCAAGAATCTTACTCACTCCACGATTGAGCAACAAAATCACATCATTGATGAACTACGAAATGAAATGAAAGTAGGCTTCAACTCACGAGCCCAATCAATTTCAAACCTCGAGAAGATGGTGGGACAGCTTGCTTCTTCAGTTTAAACTTTGGCAATGACTGTTAAGAAAGGTAAATTTCCAAGTCAACTAGTGCATAATCCTAAAGGAGTGCATGAAGCAAGTATCAGTTCACCACAGCAGCATGGAGAGGTCAAAGTTGTCATGACCTTGCAAAAAGGGAAAGAAGTCGACGACAAAGTGGAGATGCTGACGACAAAAATAAATTAAATTGTACTTGTAAATGCTGAGGAATCATCATCAAAGGAGAAAGAAGAAATCAACCCACGAGAATACGTTCTTAAAGCTCCATTTCCTCATAGGTTAGCTAAAGGAAAGAAAGGAAAATTCACAGGTGAGATTCTTAAAATCTTCAAATAGGTAAGTGTTAACATTCCTTTACTTGATGTTATAAAACTAGTGATATCTTATGTCAAGTTTCTTAAAGACCTTTCTACTAAAAAGAGAAATATTCACGTTAAAAATAATATATTTTTAACAAAAAACGTTAGTTCTATACTCCAACACAAAATTCCTCTAAAATACAAAGACATAGGCTCCCTCACTATCTCATGTAGTATAGGGAACCACACAATTGAGAATGTTTTGTTGGACTTAGGAGCTAGTATAAATTTGTTGTCTTATTCAGTATTTGTGAAACTTGGACTGGGAGAATTACACCCAACTCCAGTGGTGTTACAGCTTGCAGATCGGTCCACGAAAATACATCGTGGTATTATGAAGGATGTGCTTATCCAAGTAGACAAGTTTTATTTTTCTGTTGATTTCATTGTAATTGACACTCAACCAATCCAGAATTCAATGAAACACATCCTCATTATCCTGGTTCGACCTTTCTTGGCAACTGTCGATGCTCACATTCAATCCAGGACTGGAAATATATAGTTGTCCTTTGACAACATGACTATGGAGCTAGACATCTCCAACATTGCCAAACAACCTCATAAAGCAGATGATAGAATTGTTGATATGGATTTAATAGAAGTATTAGTTGATAATACTTTTCTTTCAAACTTTAGTGATGACCCTTTACAAACATGTTTAACTCACTATAGTTTTGATTTTGATATTGACAAATCAGTCGATGAGGTTAACGCCCTACTTGACTTAGCAGCATCCATGGACATTAATAAATAGAAGTCAAGAGTTGAATAACTAGCAGCATCAGAAAGAAACTCAACCCATCATCAGAATTACCACCCGAACTCGAGCTCAAACCATTACTCGACACTTTAGAATATACGTTTTTGGGAGAAGAAAGCACTTTGCCGGTAATCATCTCATCATCCTTAAATGACGAACAAAAAGGTAAGTTGTTAGAAGTTTTAAAAGAGCACAAAGGAGCATTAGATAAACCATAGCCGACATAAAAAGTATAAACCCAGTAGACTGCATGCATTACATTCACCTTGATAAAAATGCTAAACGTACTAAGGAAATGCAATGTCGATTAAATCCTAACATGAAAGAAGTTATTAGAACTGAAGTTCTTAAGATATTAAATACATGTATCATTTACCCCATTTCTGATAGTTCATGAGTTAGTCTTGTGCAAGTTGTCCCCAAAAAGTCAAGAATCACAGTAGTTACCAATACTGATAATGAATTGACACCCACTAGAGTGACTACAGGATGGCGTGTATGCATTGATTATAGAAAATTGAATTTTATCACACGTAAAGATCATTTTCATTTACCATTTATCGATCAAATGCTTGATAGATTAGCAGGCCATGAATTTTATTGTTTTCTAAATGGCTACTCAAGATATAATCAGAATCTCATAGCACCAAAAGATCAAGAGAATACCACTTTCACTTGCCCTTTTGGCACTTTTGCATATAAGATGATGTCATTTGGATTATATAATGCACCTGCTACATTTCAACGATGCATGTTAAGCATTTTTTCTAAAATGATTGAACGATTCCTTGAAGTCTTTAATGATGACTTTTCTATTTTTGGTGATTCATTCGATCCATATTTATATCATCTAACACTAGTTCTACATAGATGTATAAAGAAGAATTTGGTCTTAAATTGAGAAAAGTGTCATTTTATGGTAAAATAAAGTATTACTCTCGGTCACACTATTTCGAGCAAAGGTATTGAGGTTGATAAAGCCAAGGTGGATCTCATTTCCAATCTTCCTCCACCTAAAATAGTCAGAGAAGTAAGATCTTTACTTGGGCATGCTGGTTTTTATAGACGTTTCATTAAAGATTTTAGCAAAGTTTCTAGACCCTTATGCAATCTACTTGCTAAGTATGTATCTTTTTTCTTTGATGATTCATGTCTTGTGGCATTTGAAAAACTAAAGCAGTTGTTGACATCGTTACTCATCATTCAGCCTCCAAACTGGAGCTTACCATTTGAGTTCATGTGTGATGCATCTAATTATGCAATAGGAGCAGTATTAGGACAAAGAGTTTATCGAATTTCCCATGTTATTTACTATGCTAGTATGATATTAAATGATGCACAGTTGAACTATTTAACTACTGAAAAAGAAATGCTAGCAGTAGTGTTTGCATTAGAGAAATTTCGATCTTATCTCATTGGTTGTAAAATAATTATGTTCACAGATCATATTGCTCTTAAATATCTTCTCACAAAGAAATATGCAAAAGTTAGACTAATCAGTTAGGTGTTACTTTTATAGGAATTCGACTTGGAATTCAAAGATAAGAAAGGCACAGAAAATATTGTGGCTGATCATCTCTCTCTCTTTAATTTTGACAAAATTACAGTACCATTAACATTGAATGAGCTATTTCTAGATGAACAATTAATGAGTGTGGAAGTACTAAATTTTTTACAGAAATAAAGAATTTCTTTTGGGATGACTCTTATCTGTTCAAGTATTGTGCAGATCAAATTGTTAGACGATGTGTCCCAGAAAATAAATTTCAAAATATCCTTTCATTCTGCCATGAACAAGCTTGTGGAGGCCATTTCAGCGTTAAGAAAACAACTATTAAAGTTTTACAATGTGGTTTCTATTGGCCAACTATATTTCGAGATGCTTACACTTTTTACTCTTCATGTGATAGGTGTCAACGAATGGGGAGCATTACACGAAAGAATATGATGCCACTAAATCTAATTTTAGGGGTTAAGATTTTTTATATGTGGGGTATCGACTTCATGGGACTCTTTCCCCCCTTCTTTTGGCCATCAATACATATTGATTGCTGTTGACTACGTATCAAGATGGATAAAAGCAATTCCATGTAAAACCAATGATCACAAGGTGGTGATAGGATTTTTGAAAAGTAACATTATTTTACGCTTTGGATTCCCTCAAGCAATAATCAGTGATAGTGGTACCCACTTTTATAATAAATCATTCAGAGCTCTTTTGACAAAGTATTCCATCACTCACAAAGTGGCGACCCATATCATCCACAAACCAGTGGCCAAGTTGAGATCTCCAATCGAAAAATAAAGCACACATTAGAAAATATGGTGAGGCTAGACATAAATGATTGGTCATTAAGACTTGATGATGCATTATGGACATATAGAATGACTTTCAAGACCCCGATTGGGATGTCACCCTACAGGCTATTGTATGGAAAAGCTTGCCACCTACTTGTGGAAATCGAGCATCGTGCATACTGAGCCATCAAGAAATTCAACCTTGACATGTAGTAAGCTAGTAGAAAGAAGATTACAGTTGGTAAAACTTGAAGAAATTTGTAACAATGCATACGAAAATGCCAAGATTCACAAGCAACGAATAAAAGTCTTTGATGACAAGCAAATTATGAGAAAATCTTTCACTTCAGGTTAGAAAGTGCTTTTATTTAATTCTCGTTTGCACATATTCCTAGGTAAGTTACGCTCTCGATGGTCTGACTCTTTATTGTTCACACTATTTTTCTACATTGAGCAATTGAAATTAAGGACCTAAAGAACATTGTCACTTTTAAAGTTAATGGTCACAGATTAAAGTCATATCTAGAGTACCAACCACATAGAGAAGACACTAAAATAAATTTGAGTGACCTATCATATTTGAATTAAGATTTTTCTTTCTTTTTGGTGATTTGATTTTTTTTCTTTCTTTTTATTATTCTTTTACTAATTGAAATTATTTTTACATAAGTGTGTTCGTTTAACTATTAAGTTTTCTTTTATCATTGTTAATAATGAGTGCCTCAGCTAGACAGATCCTCTTAAACCTTCTTAGATAACTCTAACGTGTAAAATCTCATCTCAGAGGCCAGATACGATTTTGTAAAACACATTATATTTGGGATCTACAACCACCAGCGTTAGTATCCTATGTTGAGGATTTAGAAAGACAACTCAGAGATATTGAAGGAGGTATCTACGATATCCAATTGGAGCTTGAGGTAATTTCAATAAGAGAACGATTATAATTTTCTTTGTGTGTTTTAGTTTCTTACTATGTTTGTGTGCTTTAGTTGTAACCCCGGTTAAGTGGCGGATAACGGTACTCCGTGAAAATCAAGTCGGTTACTTCAGTTTCCTATAATAACTGACTTTTAAGGTGAAGGTATGGATAGAAACGAGATTTTAGCAAAGCTTCACAATCGATTCCCTTCACTTCCTCAGAATGTCCTCCTTACAATCTATAAAGTTTGGTCCAAAAGTATGCGATTACTTATGAGGAATAACATACCTGCTGACATCCATTGGTTAATCGAGGTCGTACGATTGGCAGGTGAGTTGACTTTAAAATTTATTGCATACATGCCTAGTTGTGGTAAAGGAAATTATGCAAGAAAACAAAGAGCTCGAAGAATTTCTGTTGCTTGTCAAAAGTGTGCCAAAATAAGATGCAATAAAAAACAATATTCTTTAGGAATGGTGTCTGATAACAAGGAAGACAAAATTCAATTCATTAGGGATGGCTTACATAAGGAGTCATTGGATCATATCATTTTGTCTCTTGAAACGCATCCTAGTGGATATGTACAAGGAGCAGTTCTCCAGTTATGGTCATTATTCCAGAAAGAGCATGCACGATATAGTCTCGAGAATCTGACTATAAACGACCTTGTTTGCCAGTTTATAAGAAGACTGGATGGGAAGCCCATCCTCGACCCATAGAGGGCATTCAAGTCATTTATGCACGTAAAACCAGAGGAAGATGTGAGACACAGTCACAATTACCTATAAATATTCTTTTATTTCTCTGTTGTTTAACCATTTAGATTATTGTCTTTAATAATTTTATTTTATCATTGTTTTTTTTTTACTGTTTGTTTTTTTACTCTCGAGCCATGTACTTTACGTGTTAATTGACACAGACATGCTACCTCATACACAGGTGTGACCCACTGTCACCAAGATTCTTAAATATGATTTTTTGTTAAGCACCCACAAATTATTTTTGAGAAGTATCCCAATGGCAGCTACTCCCAATAAAAAATTCAAGAACACTTGTGTGTTTTTTGGATTTAACTATGACAAACATAAAGAGTTCGTTGAGGTAGCCATAAATCTTGGTCGAAGTATAGCAGAGAGAAAATTACACTTGGTATATGGAGGTAATCGAGAGTTATCAAAATTGGTTTCAGAAACTGCTTTTTTCAGAGGAAGCCAAGTGTTAGGCATCATCCCAAGAACCCTAAAACATTTGGGTAATTTGTCTGACTCACCGACTGGAGAATAATTAGTCGTCTCAGGTATGCAAGAGATAATAACTTAAATGCTTAATCATATTGATACTTTTATTTTCCTACCAGGAAATCTTACAACCCTATAAGCACTTATCACATTAGCATCTTGGGCCCATCTGAATATTCACCAGAAACCCATCAGTTTGCTAAATGTCAATAATTTTTATGATGGCTTTATCATATTTCTTAACCATGCAATAAAAAGCTATTTCATTCTTTCCATAGTAAAAAAACTTTTTTATTTGTGCTTAAACTGTTAATGAGTTACTTGATCTATTACAAGCTTATAGACCAGAGCCAGACCCTAAGACCTTAGTGTTTGAGTATCCAAATAATGATGGTAATAGTAGCTGCAGTAAGAAGTGCAAATTAGATTTAACTCTCCGCTTGTAAATATTTTCTTCTGTGTTGCACCACCCAGGTGATATTTTTTAAACTTTACTTCTTTCTTTTAAAACATTGAGGACAATGTTTCGTTCTGGTCGGAGGGAGGGAATAGTTGACAATTGTGGAATCTTGGTTAACTTTTTACTGATTTTTGTTGTGGAGACTAACCGTGACTAACTTTTTGTGTTGAAGATGACTGAATATAGAATATAGTGACTTTAGAAACGCATTTTCTTGGTTTGAAAGTAAAAAAATAAAAAATAAAAAATCCAGACATTTTCTTTTTTTTTAATTAAGCTTTGACAATCATTTTTTTCTAACTTCTCCTTTTTAATTTCTTCTTTATAAATATACACTTTTAAATTTTTAAGTCGAAAATGACTGAATATAAAGTGTAATGACTCTAAAAAAGCATCTTCATAGTTAAAAAAAATTCAAACATTTTCTTTTTCAATTAATTTAAGTGTAACTTTTCTAATTAATTTTTCTACATCATTTTCACATTTCTGCATGTATATTTTCTTTTCATGTTTAGAATAGGTTGGGGGGTATAATATCCTTTGAACCTTAAAAAAAAATGTGTGATTTTTTAACATTGGATGATATGATGACTTTCAAATTTTAGTATTTGTATTATATTTGGTCTTAAGTGATGTTACGCCATGTTTGCTACTATATATGTTGATGTCGGAGACAAATATAAATTGCTTGAAGGAATGCACATGTCATAATAAATTCCAAGTGAGGTTTTGAGCCTGTCATTTTTCTTAGAGAGTAATCATTTTTTCTCATTCTTCATACAGTTTAGCAGTTTATTATTTTATACATGATTTCTAGATTTCCTTTGAGTTAACCCTCTAAAAAAAATTTGTAAGATAAAAAAATAAAAAAAGTGTGTTGCTACATCTAGAGATCCATCTAACTAGTAGATATGGAAGATTATTTAAAGCCCTAAAAGACGATGGAAATGCTCTCTTTGACCCATTTGAGCCTTTGTAGCCATTCCTTTTTGTAAAATATCCATAGTTAACCCTTTTGAGCCTTTTATTTATTTAAAAAAAAATTTCTTTGTCAAACTTATCATCTTGACCTACTCCGATTTGGAGTATTACCAGATATCTTACAAGTTCTATCACTTATTTATGTTTGAGAAAAATGTAAGTAATTATTTTGTACAGTGAAGTTGTGCCAAACAAAAGCAAAACAAAAAAAAATTGTTGTTTCAAAAAAAATAACAATAATAAATAAGTGAAATCCACCTTGTAATTTCCAAAAGATTTCTACTTTTTCTCAAACATATACTTTATTTTCCTTATTTCCTCTCCTTTGTTAACAATGTCCCTAGCTTACGTTACGTTCTAATAAAAGTCCTTCTTGATTTTAGGGATCTATAGTTTGAAGTAGAAGGTAGTTATATGAGCTAAAAAGATGTAGTGATACATAAAAAAATAATAATAAATAAAAGAAATGAATACATTGGGTTGACTAGCATTTTGTTTGACTTAAGATCGTGTTAGTTTTTAGCTGTGAGCATATTCCTTTCATCTTGGTGAGAGTGTGTGAGAGTGTGTGATATCACTTCTTTATTATTTTCTCTCAATTTACCATTCATTGGAGTAACTATTTTTATTGGGTTTAATTTCTTTGTGAGAGTGACACTACTTCCAGTAAGATTTTGGGGTTTGACATTGTCATTCTTGAAAGTGGCTTGATTACTATAGCTATGATAAAGTCTTCTGGATTGATGCATGTGGATGGTTGATGTGAGAGTGATATTTTTTTAGACTGGAGATAACACTTATACTTTTATTTGATTGTTATCATTAGTCTGATTAAATAAACACAATTGTTTTTAAAAAACAATCATTTTGGGTTTGAATTTTATTTTCGCTTTAATTGTTAGGGACTAGCAATAAATTGGTTGGGGGTTATGTTGAATATTAGAAAGTGTATATTTATAAAGGAGAAAATCTTCATTTTACACTTCAAGTCTTACTAACACCCCTACTTTTATATATTTAAGTCTCTTGTGATTTAATTATGTGTGTTGTATTAGAATTAAGTATTTTATGTATTTTAGGAGCATCATAGTCATTTCACAATGAACGAGAGATCAGACAATAAAACGGACATCACTTTTGAACTCAGGACAGTCGAAAACCTTAGGAGTATAAAGGGAAAATGGCATTGTTCACATGTACGGTACTGTCCATGTTACTATTCACGACAATGTTCATATTTACAGAACGATGACGTGGCATTGACCGATGACGTGTCATTGACCGATGACGTGTCATTGACTGATGACGTGTCATTGACTGATGAGGTGTCACGATCCTATTAGATTAAAATTCTTATGTATTATTGATCAGTGACGTGGCAGCATGTTAGTGGACCAAAAATCGTGCGTACGGTACATGCCTATACATGAGATTATTTACAACCAAACTGCGTCACTATTCATGCCGCCTCACTGTTCAAACCGAACCACTATTCAAACCGTGTGATCAAACCACGTCACTATTCAAACCGTGTAGTCAAACCGTGTACTATTGACACATGGCGTAATTTTGAACGTCCAAAATGTTTTTAATCTGATAACCATGATTTACTCAAAATATTTATAAAAAGGGGGGCTTCCCCCCTAATTTGGCATCCCTGAATTTATTTTTTAGTTCTATTTTATGTAATTCCTTCTTCATCTTATATTTTTTACGTATTTTAATAAATTCTCATTTTACCCTTAGTTCAATTATGAGTATCTAATTTTCTTTTAAACTTGGATTGAAAGTAAAGTCTCAACATGTATCATGAGCTTTATTTGGTAAATTTATTTTCTCTTCCCCTCTAATTAAGGTGGATGTTTTGACTTTTCGTCGACAAATAGTAATAATCATATCTAGATATTTAAAAATTAAAATAATATTTTACGGTAACACTACATATCATAAATATTTTATCCCATTTTTTTTTTAATAAAGTGCCCATTAGGCTTTAAATCCTAGCCGAGACCCAAGCCTCTTTTGATGCCCAGGTCAAGAATAGAAGTCTTAGTCGGCAAAATGTTTTAAAAATGGGGATAAAAAAAAATCAAATGGTGTTGCCCTGGCTCAAATCGTAGACCTTCGATGTGTTAGACTGACGTGATAACCAACTCAACCACGACAGCGCTTGATGCCAACTGCTGTCGCTTACTCTCTTGTTGGTCGAGCCCAACTTCCATTTACTGCATCCGCATCCGCATCCGCATCCAGACATTCAAATTGATAACATTCTCCAGGTGCCCCCTATCTTGCTTGAAAGAGCGATGGAAGAATATTACATTAGCTAATGCAGCTGCTTATGGGTTACTCTTTTCATTTGTTTGATTCCACTTTGCACAGGTGTGCCCAATTCTAAGTCCGATAACCCCCGGCTTCACCAATGGAGTGATGAAATTGAACGTACTTTGGTTAGTTATTCTGCTTGTATCGACTGGTGTCTATCCCAAATCTCAATCGAACTGATATTTGCCCAATGGATACAATCATACAATCTGCTCACGGTAAAACTTCATACGAATTTGATGTTACGTTGCCTTTTATATAACAAAACTTTTAAGTTCTGTTCACCAAAAAATTTTAGTTTTATAATTATTCATCAAAGCTTTTATGAAAAACCATGAAGATAATTTTAAACAAATGAATTAAATAAAAATCATTAAATAAATATAAAAATATTTAAAATATTTTAATATTTAGAAAATATTTTTAACTTCTAAAAGCTTAAATTTGAAATCTTTATTTTTTGAGATATAATAATTTATTTAATATTTTAAATATTCTACCTCAAAAAATAACCAAATAATAATAATAAATTATGGAATTAAATAACCGCTCTGACCCAGTTCCTTTCATTTCCTGTAAAACCCTAGCTTAATCCTCTAGGCCCTGCTTGTCTTAGCCATTAGTCGCAACCTTCACAGCCCAGTTAGGGTTTCTTCAAGGATGACTAGCGCCTTGGACATGTCTCTCGATGATATCATCAAATCCAACAAGAGGTCCAGTTCTCGCGGGCGCGGCGGAGGCGGCAGAGGTTCGGGCCTAGGCCCCGCCCGTCACACCTTCAAGCGCAGCGTCAACAGAACGGCGCCCTATTCCAAGGTCACTATTTTCTTTAAAAAACAAAAAAAAAAGAAAAGAAAATTTCAGCGCTGCTTCGTGTTTGAAATTACTTTGATTCTTGGATTGGATGTGTCTTTGTCGATTTAATTGAAAAGGAGTTTTTTCTGTTATAGCCGGTTCAAGCTCCGCAAGCCACGTGGCCACAGAACATGATCTTCAACGGTGCTGTTGCAGCTGCTGCGGCTCGATCTTCATCGATAGAGAGTGGCACCAAACTTTATATTTCAAACTTGGAATACGGTGTTTCTAATGAAGACATCAAGGTATTTTTCTAATTTATTTTTTTCTTTTTAATGGAACCGTGTCGTTTTCCTCGTTTATTTTACTTGGATTTGTAAGTTTGATTAGTTCTATTAGTTTAATATGAAAGTAGTGAGTGAGGAGCATAAACCTTGTAGTGATTTGATGATGATTGGCTGAGAACGTGATAATGCATTAATCTTTCATATGCAATCTTAGAATTTATACAGATGATTACAACAAAATTTTTTGGTAGTTTGAGGTACCAGCGAGTTGAAGGGATAGGAGAGAGAAATTTGTGAAGTAAAATCAGTTTCTTTAAGCTACCTTAGAGAGAAGGATCTTTTTTGCTTTTGATTTATTTATTCTTACGTTTTTTATGATTTCTATGTTCCGTCTTCACTCTTGAAGATGATTGCATATGGAGTTCTGTGTGAAATTTGAACTTTTCTTTTTTTCTGCAGGAGCTTTTTTCAGAGGTTGGTGAACTTAAACGGTGTTCTGTTCATTTTGATAGGAGTGGAAGATCAAAGGTAGCCTATCAAGTTTGGGATAATCATAGTCTTGTTACTGTTTCTTCCGCACATACTTATGCATATTGACATTTCTTCCAGGGAACTGCAGAAGTTGTCTTAACACGACGAGCTGATGCTATAGCAGCTGTAAAGAGATACAATAATGTCCAGCTAGATGGAAAACCAATGAAAATTGAGATAATTGGAACAAATATTGGACCTCCAGCTGCTGTGCTTCCAATTACAAATGTCATGTATGGAAACGAAATTGGCACTTCAAGAAGGTTAGCATTTGAAAAAAACTTTTCATGAGATTTTTGTATAAAGTTGCTTAACACCTGTGTTATTTATTAAATTGTAAAGTAGCATACAAGCCTGCTTCATCTTGCAGGATAAGTATAAAAGAACTCTTTTGTCAATGCTCTCACGCGTTTCTTATGTAAAATAGTAATGAATTGACGGAACTAAGTTGTTGATTCTGGATTGACTCCTATCTGTGTACTGAGATCTGAAAAATTCATTCTAGGGAGCATCAGTATGTGTAGAATAACTCTTATCACCATGATTGTTTGGTTGTTACATGGTACATCAGTATATAATTTTCTTACAGTTGGTTTTGTAAAGAGTTAATGCTTTTGGAACATGAAAGTACCATCTTATTTTTTAAGTAAATTAGTAAAAGTTCTGTTTTCCTGGAACTGATAAATTTTTGTACATGTGACAGTCACCTAAGAATGGGAGGTGCCATTCCCATTGAAAGGCCTCGCCGTGGCCGTGGTGGCCTCGGTGGCCGTGGAGGCAGGGGAGGTGCCAGGGGGGGTCGTGGAAGAGGTAGAGGTCAAGGTGCAAAGCCAAACCTTTCTGTAGAAGATCTTGATGCAGATTTGGAGAAGTACCATACAGAAGCAAAGCAATCAGATGGCATGGTTCATTGAGTTTTTCAATTGGCTGTTTAGCACCTTAGTACCATATTAAGTATGTTCTTTTCTGTCAACATGGCTACTTATATTAAGAGGAAGTACATGTCATACCTGCCTAGAAATAGTGTTTGTCTAGTTTTTGTCTGTACCTGGGCCAATCTTGCATTTCTTTTGTTTACATTTTTCCGTATCACCCCTTGGCTGTTGACTGGGGTCGTAGTAGTTAGAGATGCAATTAGAGCTGTATAACTTGAAGTGCTTGGCCTATCAAAAAAAAAAAAAAAACTTGAAGTGCTAGGAGCTTGGCTGCAAGAAACCAAAAGACTTGGATCAAACCCCTGGCTTCCTTCTGCTCTTAAACAGGTGAGAATTTATATTTCAAGATGGCTTGATCATGGATTTTTAATTTGTGTCATGTTGTCATTGATCCGGCAGCCTTTTGTGCAAGGTAATCGGTTCCAAACTTATGATTCATTACCTACATTCATTCTCTTTGCATTATTAGGTGCTGTTGACAACACTAGTAATGATGGACAATTGTGGAACTCAACTGGTTTGTTCCAACTTTACTGTTAACCGCACCATATATGCTGAGTTGAACTACATGATGAAGCAGTGAAAAAACAAGCTTATAGAAAATGAAGCCTGAACATATTTTTGACAACTGCTGATGCTGTCCTGAACTGTGGCAGTCTTTTATTCCCCATTTTTAAATTATGGAGAAATAATCACACTATTAACCGTTTGAATGCTTCACTGGTGGCTGCTCCTTGGTATGATGATCAATTTCACTAGAATCGTACAAGTATTTTGTCTGGGTAGTAGTTGTAATAAACAAGTTTTGTTCATCAGATGCAGTGAAGCAAGAAAAGAGAAGGTCTTATCCTTGGGAACTTTAACTAAATACGCGACCAAATTTCCTCGCGCAAGTAAGCAATAAACATTAATCACATCGCCAGATTCAAAATTGACAGCTCCCCATAAGCCTTTTTTGCTCAATCCTCGTAAATGAACTACCCATTTGTCTAAACATTTTCGAAGTCATTACCGTACGCTTACAATTTGCAGATTGCTATAAATTTCGTTTGCACGATACTACACTAAATTCAACAACAGATTCATAAGGCAAATCAAAATATCAAAGAAAAACAATTCAATGTAGCAAACATCTAGATTCTCATTGCAAAAGATGAAAACACCAATGAACCAAAAAAATAAAAAAACCCCTAGGAAACGGCAAATACAAGTTGCCTCCAATTTAAACCCACTCGCTAGACACAACCACGTTCACTGGTTTACAGGAAAAAAGGAAAACCCTAAAACACAAAATACAAAACGACGCCACATCAACCACCAAAGCCATAGAGAGTCCTGCCCTGCCTCTTGAGCGCATAAACGACATCCATGGCGGTCACCGTCTTTCGGCGAGCGTGCTCAGTGTAGGTCACAGCATCGCGAATGACGTTCTCCAAGAAGATCTTGAGGACGCCGCGTGTCTCCTCGTAGATGAGACCGCTGATTCTCTTAACGCCTCCTCTTCTGGCCAAACGGCGAATAGCCGGCTTGGTGATGCCCTGAATGTTATCACGCAACACCTTGCGATGCCTCTTGGCTCCTCCCTTCCCCAATCCCTTGCCTCCCTTGCCGCGTCCAGACATTCTGCTACGAAATTAAAATGCTAATTACGGTTTTCAAACTAATTGGGAATTTTTCTTTCTTTTTTCCCCCACTCTCAACCTTTGCTCGTTTTTTTTGTAGTGAAATATGGAATGAGGTGGTGGTAGGTATTTTATATAGGTAGAGTGAAAAGGTTGAGAGACTGAGAGGGGAATCTTCAGCCGTTGGATTTAGTGCTATCCACGGCTCAAAAGTGAGATACGAGTGGCTTGCTTTTGTTTAATTAAAATGGGAGATGGGATTTCTATACCGCTGGATGGCATGTTATCAACGGATAGGACTGGGAATCCCCGTCATTTCGATTTTCTGGGGTTTGGGCCGTCTAGTAGGCTTAAATGAACGGACGCTTGTGCTTGTTATGTAGCATTACTATAGCTCATTGGTGCGTTTTTGTTTGAACGGATTGGTGACATGGCATTGTTTTTCAGTATAATCGGGAAAATTGATTGAACGCTAGTTCCCTAGGCTCGTAATTTCCCGCCAGCAAGTTGCAATTAATTGTGACGATTAATTCTTCTCGTTTCAACTAATTGTGACGACTAATTCAACCGTTCGAAACAAGAATTAAATATAGATAATTATTCATTACAATATAGGTGTTTGTTTGATATAATTTATCTAACAAAAATAATATTTACACGGGTCAAACCCTGAAAATGAAACGCAGCATTTACTAAAGCCAAAAATGACGCTATTTTCCCTGCCAAATATTTTCCATTTTCTTCGTCCATGGAGCTCCAGCCATTTAAATAAGCTGATTTAAAAGTTACTGACAAAATAGAAAAAATTATAAAATAAGCTGATTTTACAAAATTTACCGAATATTATTTTCATGAAAAATTATGGAATAAGCAGTTTATTAAATTTCAACCACAATCCTAAACTAGCCCTATGACTATAAGTTTTCTCTCAAGTATTGGGTATGTGTAGGATTTTACATGATTAAAGTGCCGACTATTTTATTTAAAAATAAAAAAAGTGAAGTGGCAACAATACGTTTATACGGCAGCAGCAATTTTTATTGTGTAAGTTTTGTATATAATAGGATATTATGTAATTGATGAAATATTTAAGGGTATTTTTTATATTACATATTTTTTAGAAAAGTTTTCTAACTTCTACTATCAAAAGCTCAAATTTTGGGCTTTTTTTTAGTAAATGTAAATTAACGTATTTCAGTCTAAAAAAATAATCAAACACCAAAAAAAATTTCAAAAGTGCTTAATTTGATTAAATAAGCACTTATGGCCACTAGATAAGTCATATCAAATAAGCACTAAGAAAACTATTATCTTAATAAGGATATATAATTTATCAATAAATGAATAATTTATTCATTTATTAGTAAATAAATATTTATTAATATAAGAATAGTTTAATATTTTTTAATTACTTGTGATATCTTAGGACTTATGTTGCTCCTTTGACCAAAATTCATGTATGAATTTAAAAAATTATCACGTACATACAAAAAAATATTAATAAATGTTAGAACATCTACTTAGGAGCCAATAATTAATGTAAATATATTGTATATAAGCATAAATTTGATATTCATACTTTTCAAATTGAATAATAATAAAGATATAAATTTTTGTGCAAACTTGTTTTTGTACAAAATAATATGGCATGATTAAATACCTCTTGGCCTATATCATTTACTTTTATTATTTTATATTTTCATCTAATCAATGCATTTATATCACATCAGTTTATACAAAATAAGTTTTAATAAGAGTTCGTAACTCTATCACCAGAAGATAAAATATTTTAAATGGTTGAAGTACATAGAACATAAACTCTAAAAACACATCATTCATTAGTTTTATTTTTAGTCTCAAGTCATTGGACATATATTTTGGAAATGAGTTGAATTGAGAAATTTGAAGTTGTCAATTAAAAAAATTTCTTAATAATATCAATTTTATATGTTATTTTTTATTAATATATCTTTGTACTTGATTTAGGGGAGGGCAAATAACCCTACCCAACTTGACTTGATCCGATTCGCAAAATTGGGTTCGGATCAAATCAGATACAAAAACAAACTTTTGATTTGATTTGAATTATATTTGGATCGATTGGATTACAAGTTTGGGCTGAATTCGAATTACTTTTTTCCTAACACGTTTAACCTAAAGCCCGATCAGGTTGATCATATTTGCCCACCCCTAATTTGATTAATTATTGATTTATTTTTTCATTGGGCCTAAAAGATTTCAAAAAAAAAAATCACTTTATGCATATAGTGAGATTATCAATTTAGTCACTTGCTAATAACTTTTTTTATTTAATCAAAGTTATTAATTTATAAATGTTGTAATATAATTACTAACTAAAATTAACAAAATAAAAAATTTAGTTGTTATTTTTAAAAAATAATTCTAATATTAATTTATTATTATTAAATATTAACTTGAGTTTTGAACTTTTAATTCTATTGAATTTGATTAAGGCATATGGGGAAAAAAATGTACATGGGCTTGGAAAATGCCTGCTAACAATGAAAAAAATGAGAAAAAACTTGTCATGCTTTTTCTCAGACATAGCCCAGCACTGCAAACATGGGGTTATTGTTGAAAAGTCAAAGAGTTTTGGTTGAAAAAGAAAAGTGAGCCACATGCATTGCTTTTGTTTTTCAAAGTCGGCACCAAATTGCAAGCTATAAAATATTTGGCATTTGACAATCCAGCACCAAATGAAGAAAAATGGAAAAGTTAGCAAAATTTGTCAAATTTACAGAGATGAAGATTGACAAATTGCAGAGGGATTAGATGGAATAGTACTAGCTTCAAGCCTATAAATAGAGAGCATTTCTTCATTTCATTTCATCCCAAAATTTGTTAAGCTTATAAGTTTCTAAGCTTTTGAGAGTTCTGAGAGTGTGAGCAATTGGAGAGTGTGTGTGAGAGTACTGGGTGTATTTGGGTTCTGAGAAAGTGAGATTTCTTTACTCAAATAATTGTTAATAATACAATTATTTTTCTCTTGCTCCCGTGGACGTAGGCATATTGCCGAACCATGTAAATTTTGTATCCTTTATTTTTCTATAATTATTTGGTGCGCTTGATTCCGCATTCCGCGCACAACAAGTGGTATCAGAGCCGACGGTTCGTACTTGGGGAGATACGGTACTGTTCACGTATACGATACTATTTCCGTATACAGTACTATTCACGTATACGGTACTATTTCCGTATACAGTACTATTCACGTATACGGTACTATTCCCGTATACAGTACTGTTCACAAATACGGTGGAGACGGTCATTTGTACTTGGGAGACAGTCTATTATAATTAATGTGTATTGTTGTATGTCTAGGAAAGTTCTGTCAATAAAGGCGATAAGAGTCTAAGGATTCTAGTTTTTAATTGGAACCGAGTTCCCATCCAATCTCCTGGGAACTTTCTGGTGCATTTATTCACGCGAAATTAACATCATAGAGACTTTTTTTCAAGTGGAAATAGTTCGTTGAGAAAATGGTAGAAGGTGAAACTTTCAGAATTGGGGAGAGATCTACCGAGACTATTTCAGGAGACACTTCAGGTGGGAGGCAAGATTTGTCAAATCGCTATTCAGCACCTATTATAGGAGGCCAGAAGATCGATGTTAAAAAGTTTGATGGGAAAATCAATTTCGGCATGAGGAGGCGCGCAGTTATGGATACCCTTATTCAAATCGATCTCAATATTGTTCTGAAAAATAAAAGACACTTGTATGATGAAGAAATTTGGGATCGTATGAATGAAAAAGTTTGTGGTCAGATCAGATCTTGTTTGATCAAGGAGGTGAAATACTTGGTGAAGGATGAAGAGTGTGCGATGACTTTGTGGCGTACATTGGAGGAGAAGTACTTGCTAAAAAGTCCTGAAAATCGCCTTCATGCAATGAGCCAAGTATATGATTTTCGAATGAAGCCTGAGGTGTCAATACACGATCATGTCTCAAGATTTGAAAAGTTACTTGCTGATTTGAAGAATCTTGAAGAAGATATTAAGGATGAAGTTAAGGCTATGATTCTGTTACACTCACTACCAGAGGAATATAGCCATTTTGTGACTACCTTGATATATGGGAAAAGCGTGATCATCTTCAAAGATGTTTGCACAACATTGACTAACTTGGAGATTCGAAATAATAATAAAAATTCTGAATGAGCATCGTCTAAAGCTTTGGTGAGCAGAGATTGGGCGATGGAGAAAAAGAAAAAGCGTGGTGGAAAGAATTCTCAATCCAAATCGAGAAGCAGAAATATAGCTCGAGACGAGTGTGCCTTTTGTCATGAAAAGGGCCATTGGAGGAAAGATTGTCCATTGGCTCAAAAGAGAGATGGGAAGAAACCAGCAGCAGCAAACATGGCATGGAAAGATGAAAACTCTGATTATTCACAAGTATTACTCCTCCAGCATGCGTAGCTAGTTCGAGTGAGTGGATACTTGATACTGGAGCAACCTATCATTTGTGTCCTATTAAGAAATGGTTTACGGATTTTCGTAATCTGGAATCCGGTGTAGTTGTGATGGGGAATGATCAACCTTATCGCACAATGAGGATAGGAATAATTCAGCTTAAAATGATTGATGGAATGATCAGAGAACTCAAAGAGGTTAGATTTGTTCCAGCTTTAAAAAAAAAATCTAATTTCTGTGGGTGCTTTGGAAGCTAAAGGCTACAAGGTTACCATTAAAGATGGTATAATGAAGTTTATACATGGGGTTATGGTAATTCTGCAAGGGGTTCGACGTCACAATCTATACTATTTTAAGGGAGGTACAACTGATGAAGCAAATGTTGTTGAGCCGCACAGTGACACCACCAAGCTATGGCATATACGATTGGGATATGCTGGTAAGAAGTCTTTGTAAACTCTGATGAGGCACAGACTCTTAAAATGTATCAAAACCTGTAAATTAAATTTCTATGAGCATTATGTAGTAGGCAATAAAACAAGGGTCAAGTTTGGTACAGCTAATCACGATACTCGTGAGATCCTTGAATATGTTCACAGTGATGTATGGGGACCAACCAAGACTGCATCAATTGGTGGAAGCCATTATTTTGTTACATTTGTTGATGATTTCTCTAGACGTGTGTGGGTGTACACCATGCGAGCAAAGAATGAGGTTTTAGAGATTTTCGTGAAATAGAAGAAATTGATGGAGACTCAAATTGACAGAAAGATCAAAGTATTACGATCTGATAATGGGGATGAATATACTTTTGATCCATTCTTGCAAGTATGCCAGAACGAGGGTATTAAAAGACATTTCACGGTGAGACATACTCCGCAACAGAACGGTGTGGCTGAGCGTATGAATCGTACTTTACTGGAGAAGGTACGATGTATGTTATCTAATGATGGTTTAGATAAAAAGTTTTGGACTGAAGCTGTGAGCTACGCAAGTCACTTGGTAAACCGGTTCTGTTGCAATTGGAGGTAAAACTCCTATGGAAATGTGGTCTGGAAAGCATGCACAAGACTATGATTCCCTTCATATATTCGGGTGTCCAGCTTATTATCATGGTAAATTGGATCCTCGTGCTAGAAAAGCTATCTTTGTGGGATTCAAAGGTGGAGTAAAGGGCTTCAAGCTTTGGGATATCGAAGACAAAAAGTTTGTGTATAATAAAGATGTCACATTTGATGAAGCTTCAATGATAAAAACTTCAAGTTCTCAACAGGTGGAGAATAAGACCAAAGAGGTATGTCAGCAGGTGGAGTTTGATGTAACTCCATATGTACCAGTTAGTTCTACATCAAAGAAAGGTTCAACTATGGAGGTGACACCTAGAGTTGAAGAAGATGTTGTTTCTTTTGATGTCCCACAAAATAAAGAAACAATTGATGATGTAGATAATGATGATTTTATAGCAATACGGAGGCCAAGAAGAGAGATAAAGAAACCCAGATGGCTTACTAAAGATATGGTGGTAGCCTATGCACTTCCAGTTATTGATGATGACATCCCCAACACTTTCAGTGAAGCATTACGCAGCAGTGAAAGTGATCAATGGAAGTTAGCCATAGAAGAAGAGATGAAATCTCTCCATCAAAACCAGACTTGGGAATTTTTGGAGTTACCAAAGGGGAAAATGGCTATTGGCAATAAATGGGTCTACACCAAGAAGCAAGGATCTCCAAATCAATCAACTCCTCGATACAAAGTAAGGCTCGTGGCAAAAAGGTTTTGCTCAAAAGGAAGGTATTGACTATAATGAAGTTTTCTCTCCAGTTGTAAAATATATTTCCATTTGTATCCTACTTGCCTTAGTTGCAGAATATGAGTTAGAGTTGGCTCAATTGGATGTTAAGACGGCGTTCTTACATGGAGATTTGGAGGAGGAAATCTATATGATTCAGCCTTGTGGTTTGGAAAGGAGAATCATGTGTGTAGGTTGATTAAATCTTTGTACGGACTGAAACAATCGCCAAGACAGTGGTATAAAATATTTGATCAATTTATACAATGGCAGAAATTCACCAGAAGTAAACACTATCATTGTGTTTACTTTAGAAGACTACCAGATGGAGTTTTCATCTATTTGTTACTCTATGTCGACGATATGCTTATAGCTTCGAAGAATAGAGATGAGATTGAAAGATTAATGAAGCAGCTGGCTTCTGAGTTCCAGATGAAAGACTTGGGTGATGCACAGAGAATACTTGGGATGGAGATTCATAGAGACAAGAAGAATGGGAGCGTATGGTTGACTCAAAAGTCTTATTTGAAGAAAGTGCTAGAAAGATTCGGCATGGATGACAAAACTAAACCGGTATGTACACCTCTAGCTCCTCATTTCAAATTAAGCTCTTCTTCATGTCCTAGATCTCAAGAGGAGTACGATTACATGGCTCGTGTTCTATATGCTAGTGTTGTGGGTAGTCTTATGTATGTTATGGTATGCACAAGGCTCGATATATCTCAAGCAGTGACCATGGTTAGTAGATACATGCACAATCCGGGTAAAAATCACTGGCTTGCGATAAAGTGCATTCTCCGATATCTGTATGGGACAGTTGATGTTGGGTTATTGTTCAAGAAGGATTGTGGTCAACAATGTGTTGGGTATTGTGATTCTGATTTCGCTGGAGACCTTGACAAGCGAAGATCAACAACGGGCTACGTATTCACATTGGGTGGAGGTCCGGTTAGCTGGAGATCGATTTTACAATCGACAATTGCTTTGTCCACTACAGAAGCAGAGTATATGGCAGTAATTGAAGTTGTAAAAGAAGTTATCTGGTTGAAAGGCTTGTTAGGTGATTTGGGAGTAATCCAGGAGAACATTGCGGTCTTCTGTGATAATCAAAGTGCGATATTCCTTGCGAAGAATCAAACATATCACGCTCAGACGAAGCACATAGATGTGAAATATCATTATGTGAGAGAGATTATCGAGAGCGGTGTTGTGTTGTTGAAGAAGATTGATACAAAAGATAATCCATCAGATATGTTGACGAATATAGTTTCTAGAGTTAAGTTTCAACATTGTTTGAAACTAATTCAAATCCTTCGATTATGTTAAGTTATGTTCTTCTGGAATTTTGAACTACGGTTGGTTTGATCCTAAATTTTGGGTACGTAGGCAGTCACAGAGATGCAACCACTTTGGGGATGATGATTGGTTGGTAGTCAGTTCAGATTTGGACAAATCTTCGTCGAGGTGGAGAATTGTTGAAAAGTCAAAGAGTTTTGGTTGAAAAAGAAAAGTGAGCCACATGCATTGCTTTTGTTTTTCAAAGTCGGCACCAAATTGCAAGCTGTAAAATATTTGGCATTTGACAATCCTACATCAAATGAAGAAAAATAGAAAAGTTAGCAAAATTTGTCAAATTTACAGAGATGAAGATTGACAAATTGCAGAGGAATTAGGTGGAATAGTACTAGCTCAAGCCTATAAATAGAGAGCATTTCTTCATTTCATTTCATCCCAAAATTTGTTAAGCTTATAAGTTTCTAAGCTTTTGAGAGTTCTGAGAGTATGAGCAATTGGAGAGTATGTGTGAGAGTACTGGGTGTATTTGGGTTCTGAGAAAGTGAGATTTCTTTACTCAAATAATTGTTAATAATACAATTATTTTTCTCTTGCTCCCGTGGACGTAGGCATATTGTCGAATCACGTAAATTTTGTGTCCTTTATTTTTTTATAATCATTTGGTGCGTTTGATTCTGCATTCCGCGCACAACAGTCATGCTATGCGCCATGCTAGACTTGAGCTCAAAAAAAAAAAATGGCACAACATGAAATTGCCCATTTGCATGGTGCACTGTATCGTGCCAACCCGCAGGTCCTCGTGGGTCTTCCTTTGACGTTGTTGGCCATCTTTGGACATAAATATATCATAGTTGCAATTTTCATCACTAGAAAATATACTCATATGGAAAAAAAACACTTATTTGGTGTTAAAAGATGCGGCAATTAGAATAGAAATTTTACACTATTTTTTAATAACTATATTATGCAACAAAACAACTTTGCCAGCTCACAACACTCTTAATATTTTAATTTACCAAATGCTTACTACATTTTTGTCCAACTAGTTATTTTCTCAATTTAGGCCTAATTTAATATTGGAGTGTTATAATCCTTAAACCATAATTATTGTGGAAAAAAGAAGTATGACAGAGCTTAAAACAGTTTTGTCTAAAGAAGCATGTACAAATTAATAGTTATTTTTTTTTCAGTTATGTGGGTTTGATGATGATTTCATGCAACCAATTTCTTCATACCATATTAGTTTGTATGCACTTATTTGTACAAAGTGTTTGTAGCTATATCTTTACTGATTATATAAAAATAAATAGTTTACAGTAAATATAACTCTTACGTAATAATTTTGAAAAGAATAACAAAAATATTGTAAGTTTTTTCATTATATAAGTGTTTGATCAAATCAATTTAACTTTTAAGGTACAACAGCTAATGTTTACGAAATATTTTTAGTATTTGGTAAACACTTATTTGTACAAGGCATTTGTACCTCTATCATTACTAATTATATAAAAGTTAATAATGTGTTGTAAATATAACTTTTAAAAAATAACAAAGATATTATTGTTGTGTTTACTTTCTAGAGTGAAAGTGAGGAATGCAAATTTCTCCCACTTCAGTGTTTACTTCATTAAATTAGGAAGGGATTAGGAATCCCACTCCGTGGGCCCCACCCATTTTTGGAGTGGGGAGTGGGAGTGGGAATCCACTCCCACGTCCCACCTCTCCCTTTTCTATCCTTTTTTTATTTAATTCAATTTAATGTTTTATAATTAATAAAATAAAATAAATAATATTAAATTTATTTGAATAATATTATTATATTTAACTAAATAATAATTTGCATTGATTCTAAGTTAAAAGTATTTAAAAATAATATTATTATATTAATAGAGAATTAATAAATATAATATTATTATATTTATTTTAAAAATAATAGTACTATATTTATTTAATATTAATAATTAATAATAATAATAAAATGTTTATTCTAAGAAAATATGAATTTTGTACTAAATAATATTATATTATTATTTTATATAATAATAAATTTAATATAATTATATTTAAATTAATATAATTATATTAAATAAAATAAAATAAATTTTCATTTTATATTAAAATTAAAATTAATAAAAATTGTGATGTTCATAATTAAGAATATTAATAATTATTATAAATTTACAAATATAATAAAATAAATATTTATTCATTAAATATATTTTTTATTAGCTTTGTAATTAAAAATTATAATTATTTAAATAAGGATAAAATTGTAATTTGAAACTATTTACTCACAATCCAAGACAAAGTAAACACATAAATTGAATTCTAATTTTCATTTTATACTTCCATTCCAGTGTAAGTAAACAACATACTCTACCCTCACTCCCACTCCACACTCCCAATCCTAGGATTCTCACTCTTTAAGATTTCCACTTCAATCCAAAAAATAAACGCTACCTATAAGTTTTCATCGTATAAGTATATGATCAAATTAATTTAATTTTAAAACCATAACAATTAATATTTACTAAATGCATGCTGTAATTTTTAAGGTATGTATTGCGTACCAGGACCTTAACAAAAACAAGTCATCTTATAAGCCCTAATAATTTAAGATTGTGTCCCACAATCGAACACTCAAATAAGTTGAGAACTCTCTTTCTACCTTTTTTTTTGTTTTTGGGCGAGCACAAAATTTAAGCCGAATCGCAAGCGCAAACCGAAATGTGGAACTCAAACCAATCCGAATCGAACCGCTTTGTTTCTTTGGGCGCACAAAAAGAAATTCGCGGGAAAATGCCTAGGGCTTTGTAGTCTGTTTGATACTCTGATCAGTTTTCTCTTTCTCTCTTTCCCAATTGGCTCTCGTTATACATTTTGGTTTCTCAAAAAAATTTACTTTTGTATCTTCTTTGTTAAGTTTGAATCTTAAAGTCATGGAATTGAACGATGGAGAAGAAGAAGAATTTGGATTTTCTAGAAATTATTTTCTGGCAAAAGATTTGGCCGCCTCTGGAAAGAAATCAACCCATAAGCTCTCTGATATCAACCTCGTTGACGAACAGGTTCTTGCTTTCAATTTCACTTAAATTTTAACCTACATTTCTGAAATTTTGGGCTTAGGAACTGATATTTGTGATTTTTTTGCAGGAGCTGAGAGCAGCAGCATCTAATCTTGAACCCAAGCATGAGAAAGAGATTGTTTCTCTAATAGATAGTTACAAAAGCTTGTATTCTAGATGGGTTTTTATGCTAAGGTATGGAACCGCACTCACTTATAGTATTATTATTATTATTTTATTGTTTCAATTGTTGAGTGTAATTCCCACTAAGTTTGTGAATGTCTCTGAAGGATGCTACTTGTTTGTGTATTTTACCTAATGAAGATAATTTTTTTCGAAACAATCTTAATGGCTAACTTTGTCTGTTTGTGAAGTTGTTATTATTCCTAATTGAACTAAACAAACACACTTTGATTTGAACCGTTTCCATTTAAGTTGAATAAGATTGCTCACTTTTATTATTCTGGTGAGTGTTTTAATGACCGTAACTTGGCTGTTCAAAAAATCTCTTTCTGCATCTTGATTCATGCTTTATGGTGCTAGGTGTGGATTTGGCCTTTTAATGTATGGATTTGGATCGAAGAAGGCTTTGCTTGAGGATTTTGCTTCGACAGCTTTGACTGAATATTCTGTAGTTGTAATCAACGGCTATCTTCAGTCAATTAACATAAAACAGGTACCATCATTCTGGATTTAAGTCATGGACTATATCTGATTTATTTTCTCAGCCACCATACAGATATATCTATGTCTAAAGATACAAAAAATGAAGTTAATAAAATGAAATGAATACTGGATGATTTATTCTAGGTAGGAACGTAAATCATAATATATGTTGCAAACATTATAAAGACTGTATCTTTTGTCGTTTAGTTTGTAAAGTGGAAATGGCTTGTGGCTTGAAATAATGGTCATAGACCTGATTATATGTTCTTGCATCTCAGTTATGAATTTTAAATGATTGCAATGTAGGTTGTGATAACATTAGCTGAAATTCTATGGAATCAATGCAAATCCAAACGAAAGACCCCTTCCGGGAACTTGCCTAGAGCTCAACAACCATTTAATTCTCGTTCCATGGATGATCTTTTTGCATTTTTGGATGGGTCAGAACTGAAGGAGAATGATTATTTTGTGTGTGTTGTCATTCACAACATTGATGGGCCTGGGTTAAGAGACTCTGAAACTCAGCAGCATCTTGGACGAATTGCTTCCTGTTCCCATATTCGTATGATTGCCTCTATTGACCATGTGAATGCTCCTCTTCGTACGTATGTTTTTTTTTTAAAATTATTATTATCAATAGTTGCTTAGCTAGCTTATAGTTTATGTTACTTATTCCCATCCACTCTTTTGTCCATGCTGTTTTTAAATCCTTAAGGTACTTCTTTTCTTGAAAATTAGTGTAAGATGAAGTTGGAAGCTCTTGAGTTTTATTCCCACCTTTTTTCTTTAGTAGTCCATAGGAGAGATGGTTAATGGTTGATATACCAGTGAAACCTTGTATGTGGTGGGAGTCCATTATGCTTGAAAGAATATGCTACACATTTGATCTTTTCTCTTTTTGAAACAATATTCTTAATCTAATTTACTCTGAAGCAGAAGGTGAAACGGGATTGATTTAGTCAGTCAATTAGGTCTGGCTATAGGATATATCTTCCTAAACCAAGTCGAGCCCATAATTCATGCTGCCATGTCAATATGAACCCCAGATAGATGTAAGTACATCTGTCTATGTAACAATCAGAGAGCAAAACCTGTCCCTAGTCTTCAACTTCAATATATTAGCATGATGTTTTCGACATTATTTTCTGAGTAAAGGGGATACAGATGTGTAGCATTGCTGTTAGACTATTTTAAGTGGCATTTAATGCATTGACCCTAATAAATCTCATTTTGAATCTTCTGATAGTGTGGGACAAGAAAATGGTTCACACTCAGTTTAACTGGCACTGGTATCATGTGCCTACCTTTGCACCGTACAAGGTTGAAGGAATGTTCTTTCCTTTGATTCTAGCTCATGGCAGCAGCGCTCAAACTGCCAAAACAGCTGCAATTGTTTTACAAAGTTTGACACCAAATGCTCAAAGTGTCTTCAAAATTCTGGCGGAATATCAACTGTCTCATCCTGATGAAGAAGGCAAGTATCTATATATAACTTGAAACATGTGTCCACATATTATTTCTTATATGTATTCTATTTTATTTTTCACTTTTCAGGCATGCCAATTGATACTCTGTATTCAACCTCTCGAGAGCGCTTCTTGGTAAGCAGTCAGGTTACTTTGAACTCCCATTTGACAGAATTCAAAGATCATGAGTTGGTCAAGACTAGAACGCATTCTGATGGTCAGGACTGCTTTTACATCCCTCTTGCATCTGAAGCTCTCGAGAAACTGTTATCAGAGATAAATCAATAGGATGTTTTGGCCGACTGCAGATTGCTTAATTTGCAAGTAACAGTTTCATCGTGTCTATAAATGACGCAAAGCGCAAGATAGCGGTTGATAATAGTTCGCTTGGTTAGATCTTATACGGCCAGCTGTTTTTAAGCCATAAAACTTGATCACTATTGAGCAAAATTGAAAGTCGAAGATTTCTACCTGGACTGAAATTTTGTTATCCGGGAGGAGGTATTCATGTACTGGTCGAGCTGACTTCTTTAGTCAGCGTTTATATGGAATTGTTAAAAGTTGTGAGGAATAAGGATATCATGTTACTTTGTTTGATTTGATGATGATTGATGTGCTTTTTTTATATAATTTTTTTAATTTTTTGGGTAAAATATTTATTAATTGAACACATGCTTACTAGATGAGACTCGAACCTAAGACCAAAATCTAAATAAGACTTTCCAATGATCAATTCAAATATTTACTTATTCATGATTCTTATCATTTTTATGTATTGATTGTGTAGTTATATGACTAATTTTGATCATTTTAATTTATTTCTAACATTCCATTATTTAAAATCTCAGAAAATAATTTAAATTAAGTTAAAAAAATATTTACTTCTTTGTAGCTTTTGTAAAACCAGAAACAATTTGAATGTGGATACCCGACCCGACCCGACCGGACATACATTGTTATTTACGGACTGTGTCACACGCTGCTTGACTTGAGGAACATACCCCACTCGCGGCACCTAGGCGCGTAACCCACAATCATCCTCACAAGCTATATGGTCCATTAGCTGAGCCAAAATGTTTGTCTAGTGAAAGTCGATTGCGAGAGAGAAAGAGAGAGAGGAAGATGAGAAAGTTCGATCCATGGCCCGTATTCTTCAGGAGAGAATGGAACAGGAACTGGCCGTTTCTGGTCGGCTTCGCCATTACAGGAACCATAATCACCAAGTTCTCTCTTGGTCTCACTGGTATTTTTCTTTCATTTATTTTTTAGTTTATTTATTTTCATTCTATTCAATGCGCTTCATCACAAATTGAATTCTGATTAGTTCAATTTTCCTTTTCTTTTCTTTTTCTTTTTTCAGAGGAAGATGCTAAGAACTCCCCCTTCGTGCAGAGGCATAAGCGGTAATGCCTCTCCTTTTTAACCCTAAATTCCCTTATTTATTACAAATATGGCCTACTTTCTTCTTTAATAATGCTTTTCACCCATTTAGTTCAATTGCTGCTTAGTGTTAATTAGGGTTTTATTTTGTTGCTTGAACTTTTGCTTTGCCTCACCAATTTACTTTTACTTTTCTCTTTCTGTGTGTATGTTTTTAAATTAAAAAAAAAAAAGTTATGCTTTTTAAATTACGTTCTCAAAGTAGATGTTTAACTGAGATAATAACACAAGTAGTTTGGCATTGTATTACAAACCAATGATGATTGGAAATTCACATTTCACAAAATGAGCTTGACAATGATTCTGTTATATCTCTCTCTGGTCTTACTCATGATGTCTTTAAAGCATATGAATATAAAATTTTGGCCTTAAAACATTAAACCATGCATGATTGATTATTTTCTTTTATGTGATATAACTGTATACGATGATGGGCTTTTTCTTTTAAATTATGTTGGAAAGCGGTTTATGATTAAATCCTTTAAATAATGTGTAATCTCATTCAAGCAGTCCTCCAATTATGTGATTACTTGATATTCCGAATTATATTATTGTACAGAGAATCGAATATGGTTTTGCCTCAGATTTTTTTTGGTTAGAAAGTCCAATTTGAAGTCTTTGTCAATGGTTTATATGCTACTTGCCACTTAAGTTAGATGCATCTTGACTCATCTTGTCATCAACTCTAAATGAAATCTTATTCCAACAAAATTTTCTTAATAAGAGTATTTTCGAATATATAGCTGTTAAGATTTTTCTCTCCTATCACATGGGTCTTATATTCTATTAGACATGATTCATTGACCATCACTGATTTCTGTTTATTGGTTATTTTTTGGGACTTTCCTCTGTTATGATTTTCTTTTTACCCCCTTATCAGTTGGCCTTAAAAATATGTTATTTGTCTAACATTTCGTAGACCATTCAGTATTCTTATGAAGCCTTTGACCTTTTGTAGGTGAACTTTCGAGCCCCTGGGAAGGACAGAGGTCACCAGGATTGAGTTTCTATGGAAGTTCATCGGTTTCATGTTATTCAATAAAAAGGAAACGGTTTAAACACATGGTTGAATTTTTTTCCCAGATATTTTTATTGTCTTTTCTTCTTTTGAGCTTCTATTGAAAAAAAAACCAAAATTGTTCTTCATTTTTAGCCTATTTGTTTGACTTGTAATGAGAAAACAGCTGAATCTGTTTGATGAATTTATAAGCATGTGGGATTTGACCCCATTTTGACTCAATTAGACCATGGATTGATCATGTGTGGTTTATGGGAATGTTTTGGAGTTCCAGTTGCATGTTTGGCTGAAAAACTGAAACTGACTATATCTATGAACTTGGTTCCATGGAAGATGTATCGCTTGTTTAATTTCAGGTTTGTGAATGAAGGCACTGCCCGTCATTTTGTATTTCATGCCATTTGAAACAATTGCAGAGTTAAGAGGATATTGTCCAAGCCATGGCCTCATTCTCTGTTCATATGAATCATTGAGGTTGAAGCATTGCCTAAACAATGTTTATGAATGTTGCACTCATTTTCAACTTAGGATGGTGATTGACCTTGTAGTGACCTGCAATTGGTGAAATTTTTTATGGTCGCTGACTTCATTTTCCTGCGTGCTTAAATATTCACAAACTGAGGACTGTCAAAAAGAAACTTCTTGTATACATCGAGCAGCATTTTAATCAGATTTCCAAAGTACATACCGAGTATCAGAGTACTCCATAATGCTACCACTGAAGCATGGTAGAGGTAAATTGTAAAACAAATCCCAAACATATGGCATCTGTCGTCATTGGCCCGTCCAGCATTTGTGATGTAACCACTTCGCCAATGCAAACGTTGAGCTATCCTTCTTTGCATTCGAAATGCAGTAACGAGAGTCAAAGCTCCCGTGATGACTCAATTCTTCCCCTTCCTTATTGGTGGCTCCGATTTCATCCCTGGGAGCAAAACGCCGGACCATTGGTGGTTGTGATATACAGCTTAAACAACATAATAATACCAAATTCGAATGGCCAGTTGAAGTTGGATGAAAACTAACCTTTTGGCGATCTCAAAACATCTAATCCTTCCTGAATTCCGGTAATATTACGATCCTGAACGGACAAAGTTGATAAGTTCTCATCCTTACAAAAGCAAAACCACAAGAAAGGAAAAAAGAAATCATTTATATCAGAAGCATGCATGTCTTAATAATTTGTAAATCACAAGATCCTTCAACTATTTTTGCATAGCATGCTTAGTTTCTTAATCTTAAGTCAACCATCTCAACCATCTGTAAGATTGGAGGAAGGAATCGTGTAGTAAGGAGGGGGCAGTAGAACAGTCGCAACTTATCAGCATCCATTCAAAAAACTAGCAACACGGTTAAATTGTTCGATATTGAAGTATTGGTCTAGAGACTTCATTTGTTGAATATTGCTAAATCAAGTGTATTTTGACAGAAAAAAATGTCAACAACCTCTATCAAAGTGTACTAATTACCAGATACTAGAATAAGCATGTGCTTATGTCTTAAATGAATGCCCAGTGTTTAATTGCGACCTAGCGTGCAGAGTTGTTTGTTCCGCCTAGATTATCCTTTTTTTTTAAAACCCATCTCAAAATATTAACTGCAAAAGTCAAGGCATTAAAATCTCCTCTGCATACAAATACCAAGCCTCCAAGGACGTGGTTGGATTGGTAACAGCATGAAGCTTGTAACAGCTGATCACCTGGGTTCGAGCCTTAGGGGAGGTAAGGGGAAAATAAAAATTATTTGGATTTGGCCCACCCCCTTACCTCTAAAAAAAAATAAAAAAAATCGTACTCCAGTCTATAAAAGAGTGGAGCTGTACTGCAAAACCATCAAAAGCACCATAACAGGGATGGCACAAGTCATCTTAAACTCAAGCTTATTTAATAAAGAAATCTTTTTAGGAAGGTGAGAATAATCAGCTGAAATGGAACAGATAAAATGTTTAAGATGAAACAAACCGCATCATAAACTGCAATTTGATTCCGCCAAAAATCTAGGCAAGGTACGAGTAGTCTCCCTGAAATATTTGCAAATCCAACTAAACAGTTTAGCAGCAAAAACAGGGCAATAATAACTTTATTTTTAACATATACAGGATTATCCAAACATCGCTCAACATTTAACCATCCAAGAACTGAAAAAGACTATTACCAAACAAGCAATATTCAGGAAAGTTTACCTGAGTGGAGGATGTTAGAACTAATATGCTCTGAACTTATGTTTTTGATAACTTACTTCAAACGTATATGCCGTACATGATTTTATTTGAATAGAGCTTCAAGATATTATCCAAGTTCGGATTGCAATCACCTGATCTGGATCGTTTGAGACTCAGAGATTCTGGAGAGACTATAGAAGATTTTTCTCTTCTTTCCTCAGTATGAGGGCTTGCCTAAGTAGACAAAATATCTTCAATAAAAGTTCAAAAAAAGATTTAAGAAACAAGTAACAATACCAAAATGAACCATGATAAACTAATGAATTGTGAGGAACATTGCAAATGCAGAACCTGCTGACAGCTTCAGTCATTTACCAGAGCAACATGAACACTATCATCGCCAAATGAAAGCATGAATAAAAACGAATATCTAACAGAAAAACATAAGCACTAAATTTACCCAAAATATATAGAGCCCCGTTGCTTGTTATCTTGGATTATAATGTGATTAATGCTAATACTGCCTGGTCCAGGTACATACACTTGCCTTTGGCAACAACATAAAGCCGAAAGCCACTAGTTACATAACATATCCCTAGCTTTTAAATTATGTTTTGATCACATGAACCACACAACAAATGTGGAAACCCATAAGATGACGATCTTTCAAATAAAAAGGTGCATGTTAAATGCTAAATGTGGACACACCTTCAACTGAGAAGGTATTCTAGTTAATATACCTCTTCTATCTTACTATCATCTTTACATTTCTTACATAGAATTTTTCAGTTCTATTATTTTTATATCTAATCCAATTTTTTTTATTGCAGATGATACAAGTTTTTCCAAGTATAAATTTCTAAACTGTTTGCTCCTAAACCTGTCGAAAAAATAACTTACATGTGCATCAAAATTAATTTTCCTTTGAGCTTTCTTCCTTGACGAGACTACGTTGGCATTTCGTTCTCTTTCATCAACTGCAGTTTCCAAGTTGCAATCATGCCCAATATCATCAGGCACACAGGGAGACTTGACTGAGTTATTCTTGTTCTGCCATGGTGTCCCAGCTTGAGAATTTTTTTTCGATCGACCTTGTGCTTTTTTTAATTTGTCTCTTACCAAAGTACTACGACTTGGGTCATTGTTCTGCCCTAGTGTCCCAGCTTGAATTTTTCTTTTTGGTTGACCTCGTGCTTTTTTTAATTTGTCTCTGACCAACCTACTACGACTTGGGTTATTGTTCTGCCTTGGTGCTCCAGCCTGAGATATTTTTTCTGGTTGACCTTGTGCACTTTTTACTCTGCCTCTTACCAAAGTACCATATCCTGGCTTTTGAAGTTCACCACACAGATGATCATTTTTCTTACTTTTGTCATTTTCTTTCTGCCTCTCTGAAGTCTTCAGCTCGCTAGAGGATATTCTCAATGTTACTTCTGAATCTTCCAAAGATGGAGCTGGGTCCAAATTGGATGGATTACCATTATTCACATCAGATCCTTTAGGTGCAGGAGAATCTTCCGATGCAGCATTCCTGACGGTAATGCCTTTTGAACTTGCTCTCTCGGTTTTTGACTTTATTTTTGTCCCCATATTGCCTTTCCTTCTACTTTCCAAATTTCCCATCACCATATGGCCAACATTCAGCAAACATGAACTTGCAATCCCACTTGATTTTTCACCAGGACATCTGATATTTGTGTCAAAGTCTTGGGGCAAAGAAGCAGGGGAGCTATTTATATTTTGATAATCCAATCCATCCTTACTTCTATCATTTTCTTTATGCTTCTCTGAAGTCCTTGGAATTCCCAACACTACTTCTGAATCTCCCAAGGACACAGCTGGGTCCAAGTTGGATGGATTAGCATTGTCCGTATCAGAACCTTCAGGTACCGGAGATGTTCCTAAAGCAACATTCTTCATGGTATTACCATCTAATTTTGATCTTTCTTCGGTTTTTGACTTTGCCGCTGTCCCTGTGTTGCCTTTCCTCCAGCTTGTCGAATTGGCCATTCTCTCAGAAGATCCTCTCACACAATAGCCTGAAGGTTCCGCCGTGTCCGCCACTGCTATGTTATCCTCCAATGAACTAACATTGTCTTTTTCAGACTTCATTAATTGTGGAAAATTTGTTGAGGCATGATTGTTTGTATTAACAGTGTCTTTGTGGTTGGCAGCATGGCGGGACGAGTCGGAACTTTTGGATGCAATAGCAAGAGTATTCTCGGAGAAATATTCAAAAGATTTGTTTATATCCCCCGCATTACGTTTCCTCTTGCCCTTTACTTTCTTGTGATCCACTGGAATTGCATTTGAATCCAAATTTGCTGTACCTGCATCAGCTGCAACTTTGCAGCACATGGATATACCGTGAAATAAAAAAGAAGCAAAGTGAGTGGCTGCACAGAACTATCAAATTCATCAAAATAATGTCCCATTGGAAGTGCAATTTAGAGGTTAAAAGCATACATATTGGATCTAAAGCTGCCTCGACCTCTTTCATGAAACACTTTTCAGCATAAGCTTTCCAATCATAATGAAACCCGAGATTAAAGTGACTAAAAACCTGTTTGGATAGAAAAGGAAAGCACAACCTTCAGTTAGGAATTTCTGAAGTAGGCAAAATATAGAATTCCCACTGACATGCTTGTTGATTTGGTCACAAAGAAACACCATGTCTAATCCACATTGGTCTAAATAATTTCAATCACTAACTATGCACATGAGCTACGGCACAATCTCACATCAAACCTATTGAATTATTATATAACAAGGAAATTGTCAGCAATGATGTTACACAAATGAATAAATCATATGCACTTAGATTCGGTTGCATAAAGCAAACTTAGTGGGTGAAAAAAATCTTTAAATACACAAAGGCAGCAAAAAAATTCAGCAGAAATCCATTTTGCGGAATATAAAGTCACTTTATAAAACAAGCAAATAACTATTGACCATCAAATTGATAAATCAAAAGACACAGAGTAAGGACGCATCCTCAAATTCACTTTCCAAATCCCATAGAAGAAAATTAAAACAGTAGATTAATGGCCTGATGTATTGGCTAGTTTCTAAGGCATATGCTGCAAAATATAAATCACATGCAACAAGGAAGGGGGAAAAAGGCAAACAGTAAGAGGAACATACGTCGGATGAAAACCCATTTTCCAATGTGCGTGACTTATTTATGAGTCCTCTAATTATAATGTAGATTCCATCTGACGTTTCAAGCGAAAAAGGATCATAACTTTTAGCAATGGGTGCAGAGGTAAATACGCGCTTTGCTTGTAGCCTGTAACAGAATGGTAAACAAAGTATTGCTTTAATGAAATGCAGTTTCTGTAATAGAGAAATTGAAAATATAAAATCATAACCTACTTCCTATCTGAATGGTGTATGTTTGAACTTAATAATACCTATAACTTTAAGCTTCTGGGTAACTTTAACACTGGTATCAAAGCCAAGTTTGCCTTAATAGTTTTGTGTTCAGTCCCAACAAACGGTCTTGTGTTCATACATCAAAGTGGTTTTCAAGACGAACCACATAATAAGTCTGTCAAATAAGTCCAACTTTACCTGTGAAGGGGTGTGTTAGTTTGTCACCATTACCGTTCTGCTTACTAGCTTCAGGGAAAGTTTGGAATCGACCATGGTTTTTTATGCTTAACTTCTATGGAATGGAATCATTAGTTGTCAATTATAAGTGGGTGGATAGTAGGTAAATATTAGCAACCTAGTGAAAGTGGGTGATTATCAAATACTTTAGCAACAGAACTTTGAAAGTAAAGCAGAGGCACAAACAAAAAAGGTATGTTTGGGATTGTTGTGCTTGTTCTGAACTTTGAAAGCATTTTAGTTATAAAGTATTCGGAAAAAACAATCGCTTTTACTGGAAAACTAATGTTTACCAACCCTCCCATTAAAGCTTGACATACAGTGATCCTCTCCTACAACAACTGTAACATCAATCCCCAAACATAAACATACCCTAAGCTTTTAGATTTTGTTAACTTTAGCAAAAAATTTCTTATATTCTGTTTAAGAACTGAGGGCATGTCTGATTGGCACACTGGAAAGGGAACTGAAATGAATGGAAAAAGCAAAAGGAATGAAATGAAAAAGGGGAAGGAACGAAGGAGGGATCGGAATTCCATTGGTTGGTTGATTCCCAGTTTCCCGTAGAATTATTATTCCAATTCATCTTCACAACCAAGCAGGGTGATCTATCTAGGCTGGACAGGAATCCACCAGAATTAGAAATGCAACAATACACGAGCCGTGTTTCCTCTCTTAGATACAACGTTCACAAGCAGACATGAAAATTTAATAATGAATTAAAGCAAAACCCTAATGGAATAGAGAACTTTACTCTCTGGATGTGAAACCAGCAATGGCAAGTCTGTTTCCCTCATGATCCGTATTTGCTTTAACCAGCCACCAATTGTATAAGATGACCTTTAGAAAACCAAAAAAAAAAAAATCAAGGAAAATTTAAAGCACGCAAGGAAGTGGAATTTGCCTTTGAGAAGCGAAAAAAAATATTACTCAACTGTTTTCTGGAAACGAGAGCTAGCTAATACGTCGCCGTTGTCATCGTCATCGCTTTTGTTGCTGTTTTCAGATGCTCGACTGGGAGCAGGTGTAGAAGATTTTGGGGATAGGAGTCTATTAATAAGAGATATCATACTCCAAAGTGCACCGCTGGGGAAATGATCAAAATGACTAACGATAATCTAGGGCTTTTTTCTGAAATTGAAATTCTAGGGCTTTTGCTTTCTGTAGAAATATCGCGGGAAAATCAAGTTCAAGTCCGTACTCACGCTGACCACGTTACACGTGTACGTCCTTTTTTGCCAGTTTACTGGTTCTAGACGGTAAATACCACTTTTATTGTGGGCCGGACGACGGCCCTTTTTCATGGGAAAAACTTGTGTGGGCTCACTAACTTAACACAGGACAAAGATATTCTGTCGGATCGTATGATAGATTAGTGAATCCCACTTATATTTGAGAAATTTACAAAAATAACCAAAAAAATTAGGTAATTTTTAACTTTAATCCCTCAAATTTTTTTCTATCATAACTAGCCAAATACCCTATTTTTAGACTACATTACCCTCATCATTTTCATCAAATTTACAAAGACATGCCATTTTCCCTCTTCAATTCCAGCACCTCCACCACTTTTTTCTTTTCAACTTAACAAACTTCATTACTCAACAAACTCCATCACTCTCAATAAATTAGCAAATTTCATCAAACAAACATTACATAATTGAAGATATAATTATCAATTGGAGAGCTTCTTAAGGTTAGTTTATACTCTTACCATAACCTAAACTTTTAATTTATTGATTTTATCATTTGAGTTCGAAATTGAAGTGAGTTTTTATTGCAAATGTTGTTATTTTTCATTAACAAAACAATGTGACTTGTTAAAGTAGTTAGTTTGAGTTGAGAAATATAAATTAATCATTGAAACCCCTGAAAAATCAAGTAAAACAGAAGCCCAGAACAAGTGAGACAGGCACCTGTCTCACATAAATCTACTGGTTTTATGTGAGATAGGTGCATGTCCCACTTGCCTGTCTCACCAAAATATGTGCGACAGGCAAGTGGGACAGGCATGTGAGACAGGCGCCTGTCTCACTTGTTACCACTGGTTTTATGTGAGACATGCAAGTGGGACAGGCTCCTGTCTCACTTGTTACCACTGGTTTTATGTGAGACAGGCAAGTGGGACAGACGCCTGTCTCACTTGTTACCACTGGATTTATGTGAGACAGGTAAATGGGACAGGCTCTTGTCTCACTTGTTACCACTGGTTTTATGTGAGACAGGCAAGTGGGACAGGCGCCTGTCTCACATAAATCTGCTGGTTTTATGTGAGACAGACACATGTCCCACTGCCTGTCTCACTAAATTTAAGTTATTTTCCGAAAGTAATAACGTGGGCTACATATGTCCGTTTTAGGTGTATAATATATCATTTCGAAGCTTACGATGAGACGAAATAAATCCAAAATTGTATACTTCATTTCATCCACATAAATGTACTACATATTCATTTTTACTAGGTTTTGTAGCATGAAATCTTATCTCTTTTGTTTTTTTTTAGGTTTAATGGATTCTGTTGTACTTCAATTATGTTATGACGGTTGGTGGGAGACATTAGCAGATGGCCGTACGGAGTACGTGAATGCGAAGAATACAGCATTTTTAGTTCGGAAAGATTGTACGTTTGAGCAATTTATGGCAAGGGTGTATGAAGTTTTACAGATAAATCCTAATGAATATAGTTTGTCAATGAAGACAACTTTGAGATCTAGTAACACAATGTATCGTGCATGCTCACTACCTATGGATATATTTAATGATGAAATGGTTAATGTTGTGCTGCACATGGCCTCTGATGTGGTCAATTATGGATGCATCCTTATATTTGTCACCACACATCCTCGAGTTCCGGCCGAAAATCCTGAGCCACTTGTGGAAAGTGAAAGTTCGTTTAGAGCAAACGAGTCTGTCCCCGATATTGAGGAAGAGGTGATAGCACAACAAATATCGTTCCAACAACATTACTCACCAGTCAACGAAAACAATGACACTATTGATGATAATGGCATTACGTTAGCGGATGTTGAAGATAATGTGTTACCATTACGGACATCGTTAGGGCAACATTACTCTCCATTTCAGAATAATGAGTTCCGCAGTTATGATGATCCTGGTTATAACACCAACAACACAGAAGCTGATAATGTGCAAGGCATGAACTCCAATACTGAAGTTGATGATAAGGACACTGGTCATTCCGATATTCCTATCAATGATGAGGATGAGAATCAGTATGATATTCCTGTTAACAATAGAGAGAATCGACCTATTCCTCCGATGGCCCGTTCGAGGAGGAGGACAACAGTTGATCCCCTGGTGAGTCTTGCTCCAGTTTTGCCTTCAAACTTGGTTGCTCCAGACTTAGTTAGAAGCTGTAATTCTGCCGACATTGGTGTGGGAAAGTTGTTCGCTGAGAAGAATGAGTTAATACTGGAATTGCGCAAAGTGGCCTTGCGAGAAAAGTTTGATTTCAAGATTGCACGGTCCACAACGACACGCTTTGAGGCTCACTGTTCTTCGGAATCATGTAATTGGCGTCTTCGCGCAACAAGAGGTTCGGATGAGCATAATGTTCCTTGGGTAGTGAGAAGAGTTGACAATGTTTATATATGCTCTAATGAGGTTTTGCCTAGTGGCCTCTGTCAAGTTAGGAGTCGGGTTGTTGGCCATCTTATCGCGGATAAATTTATTCAGGATAAACGGATATACACGCCGAATGACATTAGAGCAGACATGCAGCAAGAATACGGGGTCCAGTTAACATATCAGCAAGCATATCGAGCTAAAGAAGTCAGTCTTGAAATAGTACGAGGGAACCCTGCAGAGTCATACAACTTACTTCCCAAATACTCTCACGTTTTGACCAAAGCGAATGAGGGCACAGTGACACACCTCCAGCGGGATGGAGATGATAATTTTTTATACTACTTTGTTGCGCTTGGATCTTACATCAAGGGCTTCACACAGTACATAAGGCCTGTGATCGCTGTAGATGGCACTCATTTGAAGGGGCTATATCGTGGAAGCATGTTTGTAGCAACATGTCTGGATGGTAATAATCAACTGTATCCGTTAGCTATTGGGGTCATGGATTCAGAAAACAATGATGCTTGGGAATGGTTTATGACGAAGTTACACGGAGTGATTGGCGATAGGCCAGAGTTAGTATTTATCTCTGATCGATGCACTGCCATCAAGCGAGCCGTTTTAAAAGCATTTCACACTGCTGGTCATGGAGTTTGTTTTTACCATGTCAAAAGCAACATTAAGTCTAAATTCAGGATGTCCAAAGCTATTTGGGATCAATTCGAGCCAGCTTTTATTAATGCAGCAAAGGCATATGCACACGAAGAATTTAAAAGACAACTTGAAGGGTTGTGGATGCTCCACTCGGCCGCGACTGATTACTTAGAGAATAATGTGGGCATGTGTAACTGGGCAAGGTCTGAATTTGAAGGTAGGAGATACAGCATACTTACCACCAACATTGCAGAAAGCGTGAATTCTTTAATGAGGGAACCGCGAAAATTTCTTATTACTCATCTTGTTGATCACTTTAGAAAAACATTACAACAATGGTTTTATGATAGAAAACTTGTGGCTGAATCGATGAGCACTCGTCTAACGACGTGGGCAGATGAGATAGTCGGCGAAAGGAGAATTTTGGCCGAAAGAATGACCGTTCGGCCAATGTCTCAGCATCGATTTCATGTTTTGGGTGGTGGTATGAAGGAAGGGATAGTTGACATTCATGAAAGAACTTGCTCATGTAGAGTATTCCAACTCGATCAGCTTGTTTGTGCGCATGCAATTGCTGCTTGTCTGATCGTCCGTGTGGATTACATAAGTCTTTGCTCTGATTATTACTCTAAAGATTCATTGGTCATGGCGTATGCAGAACCAGTGGAGCTGGTTGGGGACATGACAGATTGAGACATTCCAGAAGAAATCCAAGAAATCAGAGTTAACCCACCGATCGAAGCACCACCACCTGGTCGTCGTCCAGAGTTAAGAATTCCTTCTATCGGTGAGGATGTTAACCGAAGAACTGTGAGATGTGGTCGATGCAACCAACCCGGTCATAACCGCAAGAGATGTAAAAATCCCATTGTGTCGAATCCAAACTGACTGTGTCATTATAACTAATTATGGATAGAAAACTCTTATTATAATTTATATTACAATTATATGTAATGAGATATATGTAATAAGGTATATTATGTTATGTTCATTTGCATAATGAGTAAAAATCCCATGATGAATAATTACTTATAGCTAAATATATGAATATATCAAAAGTTTATATTTATTAGAAAAACATCAAATACATTGTAAACATGTTTTGTCCTCGCGAAAGGTAACCAACGAGTAATGCCCGTGGCTACAATACAACGACTTACAAGGCAATATCGCCCGTGAATACATCTACAGTAATTTTCTTCCTGAAGTAATGCCCGTGGCTACTATCAAAATCAAGTTTTAGCCCAAACATCAAATACATTGTAAACATCAACATAAATACACCGCAATCACCACTTCCAGGTTCTTGTTGGGGCACATCGTTAACGATTCTTACTTTCCAAGAGTCGGCACTCTGCAGCTCAGGTCGAATGTTGTAGAATCCAACATCTTGAAGCCATTGAGGGAAGACAACCTGAAGAGGTTTGAATTTATGCAAATATGTTTTGTCCTCGCGAAAGGTAACCAACGAGTCGTAAATCCACATCCTTATCGCGCGAAGGTCCGCTCGAGCTAGTACCCAATGATCGCCGTCCAAATTCACAGGGATGAATATCTACATAAATAAATTGGTAAATTAGTATATTTTATACACAATTACCATAAGATATGATGACAATTCTTACCATATCAACATCCATAAACGGTTTGGACATGAGATCTTCCCGCCCATCCATATAGCTGCTCAAGTTGTTGCCATATTGTAATGAATGGACATCACAACTACCATTGTTCCATAATTGCTTTAGGAACACCTATTACACGATGAATAGAAAATTAATAACATTTCGAGATATTTCAAACATCGAAATGTTAATTAATGATTATAAAATTCGAAAACATGCCCAAAAGAATGTATCTGTATGCGTGACGCGCTGTGGTAGTGCATTTGGAAACCGCCGTTGCTTCTCGCTGATCAAGCGGTAATACGTGTGAACATGTTGTGAAGGGATTATACCAAGTAAATTTATATCATTATCCATGGCAGTAGAAATATTATTGTGTATTGTAATGTACTGACCATTAAACACACTTACCTCGTCACCAAGCCACCCCATCGAAGCATTGCCCATGAGTATTTCAAAGAAATTTTGAGGTTATTGGACAGGCCGATCCACGGAAATGTTGCCGGCAAACCATTGATCAAACTCCTCACATAGCCTTGAGTCTTCTAGTCCCCTAAGCGGATTCATATCGACACTCGATCTTTCATCAATTTCATAGTCCGTAATGTTGAGTGCGGGTATAGGCCTGACATTCCTAACTCTCTTGAAAGGAGAAATGAAGTAAGGACTGCCAAATATATACGACGGTCGGTACGGACGCCCAAACTTACTAACGCCGGGAGGTGCCTCCGTGAATATCTGTACACTGTTATCATTTATGTCCCCATATACACTGTACAAGGACATAGGGGTGTGCTCGTCGTCATTACCAGCATCAGTATGCGTACCATAGCCAGCATCAACGTTCGGACCATAGCCATCTGGGGCCTGTTGTTTCGAGGAGATGAACATATTAACATAAGTTCGGGTTTGAAATCATAATAACAATCCGAAAACGTATGGAACTTGCTCACTGTGTGCGAGGGGCCAAACGGAGAATCACCGTACGCGCCCTTTGAAGCACCCGCGCCAAACGAAGCCATAAACCCCATGACCGCTGCTCTATATTGTTGTGCTTCTCTGCGTTCCGCCATAATTTCTGACCTCAGTTCGTTAATGGAACTGTGTCCAGTCTGAAGTTCCGACCTCAACTCGTGAATGAAAGTCTCTATTTTATCCAGTCGTCCAACGAAATAATCATTGCGGAACTTAGTCCTTGCCTACAATTTACGCAAATAAGAAAGTAATGACAAAATGCCGGATAGGTATATGTGCATTGTAAATTGAAGTTCCGACAGAAGTTACCTCTGGCTCATTTCTGTCATCTGAATCATGTACGGATTCATAATGGTCGTCGGCAGCACCGGCATCCTCAACAGGACTCTGCTCCAATCCTATTTCGCTCGTGGGGTCAGGATCCACCTCGTTTGGCCCTATACTGGATGGCGCATTGATTGAAGGCTGGTGCTGCACCAAGTAAAACAGAAAACAGTAAATACCAAAAAAACAAACATATAAATGACTTTGCATCTGGTTTTCAATGATACTGTAGATGATACCCACATTACGGACCCAACTTGGCAAATATGGCACGTAATCCTCGACACTCTTCCAATAATTTGTGGCTCTCTCCTTTGCATCCGGTTTGAGGGTTTGGAAAATGGTATTATCCTGTCGTAAAGATTACCAAATTTCCAATTAGTATAACCATATATTATGTAATAGTTATATACAGACATACATATAAATGACTTACAAGACGCTCGTTCAGGTATGAATACACTTTGCCGAAGTTAATATTTGAAGAAGTCACGGGCTTCCATCGCACGATCCGAGGACCCTTCCTCCTAATTTTCTCCACCCACTCTAATAGTAGTCCTTCAATCGCTTCAAAAATCCATGCCTTCAACAAGGAAAGATATGAAGTAAAAAAACGTGTTATTAAATATTTATAATAACAAAACTAAGTTATAAAAAAAACTTCTTCACTCACATGCATTGCTGACATAAAGCCGTAAAAGTTGTATTTCTCAATTCTATGCAATGGATTTTCTGCGCTTGCCTTCTTAAATTTTTTGGCTTTGCCGTTCAATACATTATCAATGCTTTTATATATTGTTTCCCATGACAAACGACCCCACGGAATACTTCGAAAGTGATTTATGTCATCTACCTCATTAAGCAAATTGAAATTGATTTGACAATGATCCTTTCTTCCATGTAGCACTCTATCGGCAAAGTAAAACATGGCAATTTTTAGCGCATCGGTGTCATTCATAGTCTTGAAGTGTAAGTTCATAAATATTTCCTCGAACTGCCCAAGATTTATATCGCGATTCCTGCCTCCAAAGTACTTATTAAGTAACCTATGCTTTGTTTTATGCTTCGTCAGGAATACTTTTTCGCCACAGCAAAGTCCCGTTACAAGGCACCACTCTCCAATCGATAGCCGTATCAAATGGTCGCCAACTTGAAACCATAACTCATCTTTGTCATTTCCATCGCCATGTGACACTAAGCAATATATTGTGCACAATTACGCCACTGAACGGATAGCTCCGACACTATAGGAAATGTCCAAATATATTATCTTTGAACAGTTGCAACTGTTGCCTTGTTAATTTTTCCCGGATGGCATTAACAACGACATCTAATTTGCACATACTCGTGATACGCCTAGGGAAGTGATCAACATAAGGTATCTTCATCATTCCCGGTTCTTTAATCGGTCCGGGTGGGTTATGCAATGCTAATTTTGATTTGCCCATTTATCTGGTACAAGTTAAAAGTATCACACATTAAAAAATTTTGAACAAAAGAAAAAAAAATTAAGGCAACACTACGCACTGCCTCTTGGTGCGACGAGCACGAAGAGGCAGTAGCAAGAGGTGCTGCCTCTTGGTGCGACAAGCTCGCGCGAGGGAAGCCAAGAATGCGCGTGAGCTACGTGCCTGCGCGCAACTCGCGCGCGCTTGGCTTCCCTCGCGCGAGCCTACTCGCAACTCGCTCGCGCGAGGGCGAGGCCTCGCGCGGGAGATGGGCGCAACGTGCGCATCTCACGTGAGACAGGCGCATGTCGCGCGCGCGAGGTGCGCACGCCGCGCGCACCTCGCGTGCGATGCAGCGAATGTCGCACGTCAGATGCGCGCGACGCCATGCCCTCGCGCGAGCGAGTTGGCTTCCCCTTCCCTTTCTCTTCTCTTCCCTTTCCCACATGCATCTCACCTACCACCACCATTAAAACACCACCAACAACAACAACATCCCAAACAACAACAACATCCCAAACAACAACAACAACCCAAACAACAACAACAACATCCCAAACAACAACAGCAACAAGAAAAACGGCAATAACAACTCACCTAGGGTTTTCAATTTTTTTCTTTGATTTTAAAGATCTCCGAAGATTTTCAACGTGATTTAGCTTCTTTCAGCTGCCAACAACTTCCTCCACTGCTGATCTACATCGCCGCCGACAATCTATAGAACTTCCGATGATGACATTTTGGTGAGAGGGGAAGGAATTGGCTTGAGGGAAGTGTGAGAATAAGGAGGGTAATTTCGTCCACAATTTGGTGATTTGACTAATGTTGAAAGAAAAAAGTTTGAGGGGTTAAAGTTGAAAATTGCCTAATTTTTTTGGCTATTTTTGTAAATTTCCCCTTATATTTCAATATTAAATTTAATGAGTTCTAATATGAGACTTACTATTGGTCTCACAATAAAATCATTCCTCTAGCACATGATAAATCACTAAAAGACTATCTCACATTCTCACTAGCCCAGCATACTGGGATGAGACTGAAAATTGAGACTCCATGTTAATGTTATGGACTTCCAACATCATGTCTCAATTTAATCTAATATCATCTAATTATCATTTTTTTTATTTATATACTAAACGAATGAGATAATTTATTATTCAAAAACTCATTTATTACAACTATTAACTATCATATAAATACAGTTTTTTCCCCATAGCAACTACAGCTTACAGTATCTCAATACTAAAGTGGATTTTAAATTTTTTTCGTCCAATTTTAATAGTTGATTATGCTTGATAAAGAATCCGTCAATTAGATGATTTTTTCTATTTTAAAAATTAAATATAATACATTTTTAATTGAATATAAATTATATCCATCATCTAAAAAATTAGAAGATAAATTTGGATTTTTTAAAAGAAACAATGCCTAGCATCGGGTTAATGCTAGTGTTCTCAAAAGTTTATCCCATAATGAGCACAAATAATAAGACTATTATCATGTAGATGTAAAGTTGATGAACTAAAAAATATGTAAAATAATCATTCACTTAGTGAATGTCACATTGCACAACTTCTTGCAACTATTGAAATTTATTTAATTTCATAGCTCTAGACATTTTTTCTTGTTCATGCACACATATTTTTGGATCTTCTATTTTATTTCTTCTTGCTAATTATTCCTGTTTAAGCCATTCGATCTTTGGATGAGTGGTTCGAATTGATGCTCTCACAAATAAAGCACTATAGGGCTTCATTCTTACCCAATTATACAATAATTGAGCGGAGGAACACTAGTCTGAGTCTAATTGTAAATATCAATTCTCATGGAGATAGTTTTTTCCTTTACGAAATGTATATAATTGATTAGATAACAGGCTTTTCCTTTACGAAATGTATGTAATTGATTAGAGAAACATTAATTTGTGTTTGATTGTAAATATCATTTCTCCTGGAATCAGTCTTTCTGTTCTCATGGAGGCAGTCTTCTCATTATTGAGAATGTGGATAATTGATTAGAGAAACACTAGTTTGCGTTTGATTGTAGATATCAATTCTCATGGAGGTAGTCTATCAGTCCTCATGGAAGCAATCTTCTCATAATCGAATGAAGTAACACTAGTCGAATGAAGGAACACTAGTCTAAGTCTTAACTGTAAATATCAATTTTCATGGAAAGCAATTTTATCCTCTACAATTGAGGGAATATCAATTTTCATGGAAAGCAATTTTATCCTTTTCAATTGAGGGAACGAACACTAGTTTGAATCTAATTATAAATATCAATTCTCATAAAGATAGCCTTCACTCTTTCAAATTGTGAATGAAATAAACATTTCTCGAATATTAGTTTGAGTTTGATTGTAAATATCAATTCTCATGTAATATGAGTCATTCTTGTTTAACTTTTTTTTCTCTCACAAAAAATTGAAGATTAAAAATACGATCACATCACGAAAAAAAAATAATAATACTCATTATCCTTTTTTCCTTATTTATTTTTTAACAAAGATGTTTGATTAATCTGCAATTGTTAATCGTTGAAAAAATATGTTTACACTTATCATATCAAATTAATTGGAATTTGAAAACTAAATGCATATGAGCCATTTCGCTAACTTTAATCACCGTCAATAATGTAAGGTTGCATTTGGAGGTCTAGCATTTATTCAAAAGTTTCCTTTAACGTTAATGATATGATAAAAAATTAAAAAAAAACAAACAAACAAATTAGCGTTGAAGCTGGAAAGTGCAGCACTGCAGTTGAGTTATTTGGATGTTATGTTTAAATTTTTTCTTAAAAAAATGAGATGCATCAAGTTACATTAAAAGTGATTTGAACCTGGAATTTCCACACATACGGCGAGCGAGTGATTGGCTCAACTCATACAGATAGGTGCTCGTTTTAGTACAACTTGTATATAGATCTTAATGCTATTAGTTAATTCTATTAAGATGAGTACTACTTAAAAAGACAAGCCGAGAGAGAGAGCGAGAGAGAGAGAGAGAGAGAGAGAGGTGAAACCATGAATTTTAGAATACTAAGGAATCTTACGAAGGAGGGTCAAAATATGTCCGGATGAAACTGCCGAGGAATTGAGCTACTTTCTTGTGCCCTCTGAAGATGAAGCTTTAAGGCATAGTTCCTCAGCTGCAGAAAGCAGGAATTTTTCAAGTCATGTCTAGAGAACAGCCATGGGTGAATGTCTATTGTCTGATACGATCGCGATAATAATCATCATTGTCAAACTATTCTGATGGGCAATCTTGACTAGAATTTGAGAACCCATCTCTGATATGCAGTTCAGGATTCTAATTTTCATCTGGACAATATGCAATCTAAACTAAAACAGATGACATAAGGAATAGCCTCCAATACAAATATTGTTTTGAATTTTAAAGATTGAGACCCCAAAAATAGATCACATTGATCTAGTTCTGAATGCATTTTATCAAACTTCTAATACAATGCAACATTTTCATTAAACAGAAGCATTCATCAATGAACATGCATGCTCCTATCTGTGTGCGTTACCAACTAGATATGTAGTGAATATCTAGGGGAAATGAGAAAAGACGTGTAATATTCCCATAAACTAATGCGGACAGATGTTGGTACACCAAGTACAAAAATGATGATCAGGTCACACCAAATTTCAGAATCTTGATTAAGGGCCAAGGAGAGTAAGTATTAGGAAGATTACCTCTAAATTTCGAGCTTGGTCTTGGTACTGGCTTATAACAAGCTTCAAAAGTTCTACTTCCTTTTCCTTCTGCTCTTGCTCCAAATGGCGTTCATGTTGGATAGAAACTGCTTTCTTTAGAATCTGGTTGTCATTTAACAAGCTCTGCAGATGCTCCTTCAGAGAAGCATGCTCAAGCTGCTCCACGAATAATTATAGAAGAATCAATTAGTGGAAAAACACAAATTTCAGATATGGTATTCTCTATGCCAATTATTGTGAATACTTTAAGCTTTCTATCACCTCCTTTGATGCCTTCGAGTTGGTAATGATGCTTCTTTCAAAAACTTCTAATATCCTGGCAGCACGGCCCCTGGCATCATCAAGATCTGCTGCACTCATCATCTCATGCACAAACAAATCCACCCACTTGGATCCATCTGTTATGTTTTCGCCACAAAAATTTGTATGTGCACTTCTAACTTCCTCTTCTGACATTTGACTACCTGGTTTATACAGATTTGAAAAGAATGAACAAAAAGCAAGGTCTAAGAACAATACCATCGGGAAAACAAACATATACCAGCTACTTCAGTAAATCTAATCAAGAAAATTATAGCATTAAAGAAAACAACTTACATGAAGTTGCACTTTCTCCAGGAACCGCGGAAAAATTACCAATTATTGTGGGCTCAAGTCCCTGTGATTTGATTCTTTCACTGATGTTACTGAATGAAAGAACACGAAGACGATCGATTGCATCCTCAATCTTATTGTCATGCTCACCAAGAACAGATTTTACCACCTAAATTGACAAAATTAAAATGAAAGGAAACTCATAATCACCATTGAAGTTTAAACACACCATGACCACTTGCACCATTCAAGAGTTTTTACCGGTTCTACAAATTAGCAACCAAAAACTATCAAACACTAATACATTTGTTGCTACTTACTAATTGTTTATGGTCAAACTACTACTTAATATAACAATTGAATATGACCATCATGAACTAACAAAACAGAGAGACCAGAAATATAAGAACCGTTGACATCGAGCGAGCATCAAACTAGGTCCTAATTCATAAACTAGTCACGACATTTACAACAAATATCATAAAAACCGAACAAGAATGGCAACTTTTTTGTGTCAGCAGAATACAAAATGAACAAATTAATTCCATGCTTGATCATGAAGGCAACTTATAATGTCATATATTAGATAAAGAAAGACACATACCAATTATTTACTTTCTAATCTTAAAAGATTAAAACTATAATTATAAGTGAAATAATCTAATAACAATAACAATATAGTTAGATAAAGAAAAATGGAAATAAAAACAAAACTGGACCTCAGGATCAACATCAGGGAACATCTGAAGCAAGAACGAAACCGGGTCGTCGGATCCTGAACGGACCAGAGATCCGAAAGTTGAGCACCTGGATCTCTTGGCCGAAGTAGGAGACGAAGATCCGCAAATTTCTTCGAACCCCACCCGTTTCCCACAAACCCCCGCAGACATGGCCACCTAAAACCCTAGAGTTTTTTTTTTTTTGGGTTATATTTTTAAAGAAAGAAGAAAAAAAAAACCCACTTCGATTTCAAGAAGATGGAGCTGGGAAATTCTTTTCGTTTAATTTAACATGTGGGTGTTGGGTCACGGCAAAGGCAAACAAACCCTACAAGAAAAGATAAAGAGCGGAGGGGAAAGAGATAAGTGAAAAGGGAGGGGGTTTGGTTTTGATGGGGGTCAGTGTTTGCTTGCTTGGAATCTGAGATTTTTCGATCATGCAAGTTAATGTTGTTGTTATTACTACATCACAGTAACGGTAGATGCAAGAAAAGCACTTTTTCTACTTTAAAACTAATCTAAAATAAAGAATTATAAACAAGGGTTACAAGTGGAGGTGGCCAATTGGCCAGATGGCACGAGGTATGGTACGGGTATGGTACGTATTTGTATAGTACGACACGATATGAATATGTTTTAGTAAAGCACGCGGTACGGTATGGCACGCACGTGGGCCTTAAAAGCACGACACGATTAGAGATGAGTCAAAATACGACACGCGAAGAAATTTGCAATAAGCACGTTTCATTTTTTAATGAAAGTAAACTTAAAATTCTATGATTTTATAAATAACTTGAAATTAAATCTTTTAATATATTTTATTGGCTCAAGTTTTTTAAATTTATTTAATTTTTAATTTCAAAAAAATTATAATTGATTTTTGTTTATAATTTATTAAATAAAAATTGATGTCATGATTTTAATAAATAAAACTATAAATATCATGATTTTATAAATATGTATTAATATTATTATAAAGTATGATATATGACTTTACGTAATTCCAAGTTAAAATTAAGTTAACTCTTAAAAAAAATTATTGTTATTGTTGTTGTTAAGTACTAAAAAAAATTCTAATACCATAGAGTCAACCTTAGCAACTAACATTACATTCTCTTATTATTATTAATTTATTATTATTTAATATGGACTTGAATTTTAAATTTTTTATTCTATTAAATTTAAATAAAGGCACATGGATCCAAAAAAAGTATATAAGATTGAAAAAAATAAGACATCAACTTAGCATGCGCTCTAAAAAAATAAAAAAGAAAAAAAAAGCTTAGTAGGCTATTTTTCTTAGGCACGGCACGGCATGAGTGGGCACGGTATGTTTGCCGAGCTGGCACGGCACAGCACGACACGAAATGAATAGTGGGCACGGCACGAGCACGCGTTGACTTCCTTTGATGGGCCTGGGCCGACATGGCACGACCCATTGGTCATATCTAGTTACAAGGTTGCTTTTCAATTTAAGGGTGGCACTCGGTTCAGTCCAAATCAAATCAAATTGAACCATATTATGGTAAGTTATGATAAAAATCAAATGGTTAAAAAATTTACGAATCAGTATAATCTTATAAATTAATATTCGATAAATTAATAATTTTTATTATATAAAAAATTTTCACCGTCCTAACTTGAGCCAATAGAATAAATTAATAGTTCCGATAAAATAATAAGATAATATTTTTAAAAAATCGTGAATAACTTTATAGTCTCATTTAAATCATAAATTAATAATTTACTAAAATTACAAATGCAGTTAATTATAATATTTTAATCATATAAAATATGACCTTATTATTGTTACTTCTTTACATAAAATATGGCTATATTATTACTTTTTTCTTAAAATTTAAATCTAATAGGATCTCATCTCTTATTTTTCTTATTACATCTAAAAACTCTAGGGTTGATTTCTCGAATTGTAATAAGAAATTATGAAGTGTTGTCGATGCGTTGAGTGCTTTTTTGCCCATCTCATTTGTCATGATTGATTTTCGAACAACTTTTAAATGAGAAACTATTGTAAATATTCAAGTAATTTAGTATGAAAAAAAGACTTTGTGTTTGTTAATATAAAGATTATTGATTATTTTCAATCAAATTCATTAAACAAATTTAATTAAGTTGATTAATATGAACACTATTTAATTAAGTACATAGATGAGTACAATGTATTTGTTTTTTTGTTAAATGATTAGCTAATACATTGAATATAACATGAATTGAATTATTTTTAATTTAATTCATTGAACACATTTAATTAAATTAATGTAACATGAATACTATTTAATTACATAGGAATGTACAATGTACTTATTATTTTCGAATGGAATGTACAGTTTAATTCATATTTGATATTGATAAAATACGTTGAATGTTTAGTTATTAAATATCTGTTAATTGAATGATAAATAACTATGTAATAATTTATCGATTAATTAATAGATTATTAATTAATAAATTTTATATGCTCCCAACACTATTAATTTATAGAGGTTATACCGAATTTAAAATTGAATCAAACAACTAAACCAAACGATTCACAAAAAAAAATTAAATTAAATTAAAATTATGAAAAAAAAAAGAAAATCGAAAGCCCTAATATAAACTAGATTAAGGCTCCGTTTAGTATTAGCTTTTCAAATAAATCTTATTTAAATAGAACTTTTGTTATTAGAGCTTTTACAAATAGAGTTTTTGTAACAATAAAAAAAATTAATTATTTGGTTGTTAACGAGAACTTTTATTAAAAATCATAAAATTACTTTAATAGACTAATTTTTAAAGTTATCTTATGAAAATAACGAAATAATATTGTCAAACAAGTAAGAAATATTTTAGATAGAAATATTTTGTAATTTGTAGTATATTTCTAGACCATTATTAGACTTTGTTATGTTGATTTACTATTATTAGACTTTATTATGTTGTTTACTGTTTGTTGATTTATAGACTTAAAATTGTTGTCATAGTAATATATATTACTATTAAGTCTTTTTTTTAATTGAACATACATTGATAAATTACTCCAAAAGAAAAAAAAACTAAATCAAACCAAAACGTAGAACCAAACTAAGTTAATTTGGTTTTAGTGTTTAGTTCATATCTAGTTCATAGAATTATGAACTAATTAATTTAGGTTTAGTTCGGCTCTAAGCCTGAACCGAATCAAACCAAATATTACTTTTCGTGCTTCAATTTTCAAGGTATGATGATTGATTCTAATTCTGTATATCTCTAGCTATCATTAAAAGCTATAATATATGGCATAGACAGTCCTATATATATCACAATTCACAAGTATGATTGTGAAATTTGAAGATGGTGGTGGGGTTATTTTTAATGGACGGCCGAGGAATATTTTGATATTTTCGAACAAATTTTAATATGAATCAATCATCACACCACTCACAAGGTGCACATCCCACTTTAATTTAGCCAAAAAGGTGAATTATTTCACATGGCTTGAACAGTGGCTAGCCGAACAAATTAACCCCCGAAGCACAACCTTTTGGGAGAGATCATATAAAATGAAATGGGTAGGGTAATAACAATTGTGATAAGATCGGTTTGGATCCGTAATTTTTCATATTTTTCCAAATAAGGGACAAGTTTGCAGTTGGTATAAAATGGATATCTGACCAGATACAACCACTATTATTTTTTTAACTCCATATTGTTGTAAACTGTGGAATACAAATAAGGATTCCACCAAATATTACTCTTCCCATTATCTTCTTTATTACTCTCTCCATTAATGTTGTTATAATTAATAATTGTGAATAATTCTATCTTCGAATGCCTATATATACCCTTTCTTTGCTAATGAATTAATACAATTCATTTTTTCTCGCTCACGGCATTTTGCTTGTTTTCTCTTCATTTAAGTATTCCTTACTTAGATATTATCATTAAATAATTGTTTACATACAATCTCTTTAAATTATAACATCCATTACCTCCAAATTTATAACACGTTATCAGCACGAATTTCGCTCTGGCACAGGAAGTATTCTATCAATTTACTCTTTTATTTTCTACGTATTTATTTAAATTTTTTCCTATAAGTAATACTTATTATTTACACTTTTTTCAATATTTATTACACTAACCTCTTTTTATTTGTTTGTGATAATGTCTCAATTGACAAAATTGGAGTTTAACGCTTTGGATATATCAGGCGAGAATTATTTATCCTGGATCCTAGATGCCAAAATGCATCTTGATGCTATGAGCTTTAGTAACACGATATAAAATAATAATGACTCATCCACTCAAGATCGAGCCAAGGCCATGATTTTTCTACGGCATCATCTCCACCAAGCACTTAAAATGGAATATCTCACTGACCAATTTCATCCCTACTTTCTAAATAATAGTCCAAAACATCATTTCGGTAACTTACTGTTAGTTTAATACAATTAACTAATAATTCATTTAGGGTAAAATATGATTTTTCATTAAAATGATACAAACTATATTAAAATAAATTTTTTACACAATTAAATAACACTACACAAAATATGCAAAATTCATGATTTCTTTCTTAAATAAAATCAACGATGAAATAGTTTGATACAACCATTGAATAATTGCCATAAGCAACAAACTATAATTAACACAATATCTTTAAATTATTGGAAGAAAAACTAAAAAAATACAATAAATTTTTATGTACTTGCATGTGCTAAATATCTTCGTAATCTTCAACCAATTTTTATTTTGAACTTTACCATCACTATTCTTTGACCATTATTGTCTCCCCAAGTCTTTACCACTATCTCCCCAAGATGTCTCATAGTGTAATTAGAGAGTATATTTATACGAATATGAAAATTGTGATTATTTTTTATACTTAGATCTAGGGTTTATAGGTATTTCATGTCGCCAAATCGAGAGAAATGCAAAACAATTACTTGAAGTAGAAATTTTTCATCTTTTTTTATATTTTCTATTTAATGGGATTAGATAAAAATTATTTTTAGTTATATGCCAACTTTTATTTATTTTTTCTAACTTCTCTTTAATGGAAAATTCTTTTTTGCCCTCAATAAATTACTAACAAATGGTATTAAACTAACGGCGAGTTAACTAAAGGATGTTTTGGGCTATTGTTTAAAAAGTAGGGATGACATAGGCTATTTTATAAAACCTTAGGGATGAGAAGACATTTTTTCCTTCACAATTATTAATTATAAAAACATTAATGGAGAGTGCAATAAAGAAGATAATGAGAAGAGCAATATTTGGTGGAATCCATATTTGCATTCCATGGTTTACAACAATTTATTAATATTTTATAACTGATTAGTGTTAAAAATTGTATGTTCATTAAGAGTTAAAAATGTTATTTTGTTCTTATAATATAATTTACATTTGTAATTTTGTAACATATTGTGAATTTCTAATTATTTTTTAAATATTTGATTTTATATATTTTTGTGTGTTTATTAGGTAAAAATAAAAATTTCATGCAATTCATGGCTCCAAACAAATGTATAGATATCAAATTTGGATTCCGAAAGTCCGAGAAGTTATGTTGATGGGAATTCATGATTTTTGTTGTAAAATTATAAGTTTTTACCATGTTAGCTGTGGTAATTGTTTGTTGAATGAGTTAGGTATGCTTGAGTGAATTAAGTTATGTTTATATTTTGTTAGTGGGATAAATGTATGGCTATGATGTAATTAACTTTATTTATGTGTGTGGTGTAGATTAATCATATATTAGTATAAATAGAGAAGGGGGAGCACACTCTCTTCACCTTTTCTTCACTTCTTTCCTCTCAAATTCTTCTTCTCATCTCTCTTTGTAATATTTTTTCAATAAATAAAATTAGTTTTATTTTCAAATTTCAAATACCATTTTTTTAACTATGTATTTTTTAATTTTAATAATTACTTTTATTTCAATTTTACTTAGCTAAATACTGATAGTCAGGGTAAGGTAAAACTCTTAGTAAACAAAAAAGATTTAATCAAATTCTATTTTTAATTATATAACTTAAATTATTTTCTATCTAGTTTTATCCATATTTTATATTTTGAAATTTTAATTTATTGTAGAAAAATATGAGAGTTTGACACAATGAATTCTTAATATCTTAGTATAATGCATGGTAAAATGATATTTTGACTTATTGTAAACAAGTTAAATTTTGGCACATTAATTACTATATTCATAATAAAATTAATGGGAAAATAATTCTAATTTATACAATTAATCTTTTGGGCAATAAAATAAAATAAAATAAAAAGAATTTATTAAATTGTATCTACTCATAATCCTAACTAATTTAATTTCATAGTTTCACTTAAATTAAGCTGCACATATTTAAATTTTATTTTCATTTTTTTAGATAAACTAAAAGAAACAAATTAAATCTTTTCTATGTGGATCGACTTCGGACTTATCAAGTTATATTATAATTGGACACTCTTATATTTGAGAGTAAATTAAACAATTTTGAATCATGTCAATAACAAAAAAAAAAAATTGAAAAGGATTATCGCTACGATGCCACGGTCCAAATAGAAAAAAAAATCAATTTCCATATCATTCACCTAAATTATTAAAAAAAAATTAACATTGGACATAAGAGATCTTAAATTCGTTTAAACACGAGTGTCAAAAGAAGTGATTACTCATAAGTCATTTGTGGTTTGCAACTAACTTGAACTTTGTAATTAACAAAAGTACTATTGTTGAATTTTGACAAATATGATATAAGAGTATAAATTTAAAAATTATGTTGTGAATTGAGAAAACATAAAAAAATTCAGGGTTTGAAATGCAATTACCCCATTTCCGGGGGGGTGGGTCAAAACAAAGCTAAATTGTTATTTTTGCATAGTTACCTAAAGAAGACAAAAAGTGGCTGTAGTTTAGTGGTGAGAATTTCACGTTGTGGCCGTGAAGACCTGGGCTCGAATCCCAGCAGCCACATTTACACATATAATTTTAATAATTAATTTGACTTTATCACATGTTGCATACGATGTCGTACGGGGCGGACGCTTTCCCATGTCAGATCTCCTTTAAAGCATTCTGCTTGGTCGGTCTTTCTCTCGACTCTTCTCGCCCCAGTGAATCTGTGATCCTCTTCAATCTCAAAGCCTAGTCATCGTAAGATTTTTAGTTCTCCCTTTTGATTCACTGTGATTTGCATCTTATTTATTTTCTCAGATTGTTATATTTTCAGTCTCAATAATGTGATTTTTTTAATGGTAAATTCATTTGAAATTTCAATTTTTGGAGAATCATTTAGGAAACCTAATTCTGGCATTTAATGTCGATTAGAATCATTATATATAATTAATATTTGATGAAAATTAAACTTGAGGAGCATAATAGTCGACTTAGATCAGATTTACCGAACTTGTAAATAAAATTTTTGTTTTGTTTTTTTTTTTTTGTGTCTGAATTGAAGTTAAATTTTTGGGTTTTAGTTCTATTAGATCGGCTGGTGAAGTATTTAGAGGTTTTTGCTGACTGTCTTAAAGTTAAAATTAGTATTTTTGAAAAGAAAACGGACCCTGTTTCTAAACGTACTGGTAAAATGCTGCGGCCTCCCACCTTGGTCGATCAACGAAGGAAGTACATGAGTGGCAGCTTGGAATCAGTGAATTGTAGCATTTGTACGATGAAATATACAATTTAGTAGATTCAATTGTTTTGTATATGAGTTAGCATAAGGAGTTTTGCGTCAAATGATCCACTCGTCTAATTTTCTTGACACACTGATTGGGCACATATCAAATGACAATCTTTTTTTCCTTATCGTTTCTCTGTTATTGACTATCATTTGGATGTGGTTATGCGTCTTGTTTTATCATCACTGTCTGCGATTAAATGTTCAAGCATTTTGTTTTCATATATTTTCCTGTTTTTACTTTTTGGCAAAGGCATCACGAACGGCATCATGTGTACTGTTGTTTGTTCTTACCCGAAAAAAATTATCGGTGCCTATTTAGAAGTTGATTGGCAATCTTTACTTAAGGAGTAGGAAGACTTCTCCTTGTGCATGCATTATACACTTGGTCCTTTGTCCTTTTGATTTGCCCGGCCTGGAGTTGGGGTCTGTCCTTTAATTCATTCTCTCAGCTCCGTGTCGGAACTCTGAGTTAGTCTTGGTTCTGTCCCATAAATTTCGCACGTGACCATGAATATTGATTGGTGTTTCGATAAGTGTGCTGTTTGCTCATCTTACCAAGAAAGTTTATTTTTCACTGTTGGAATTTCTGCTAAACAACATTGATTAATGTTGTTAACATGTTGGGGTTATTTTGAATTTGGAATACTAATCTGTTTTTCTACTGTTACATGTTTTGTTTCAGATGATTGACGATCAAGACTTGGGCTTCTTTGCCAACTTTCTTGGCATCTTCATTTTTGTACTGGTTATAGCATATCATTATGTGATGGCTGACCCAAAGTATGAAGGCAACTGAGGATTTCTTACTTTTTGGTGTCACTCTAGCAGGCATGCCTTGTTTTTTTCATAGACTGGGTTGTTCCGCAAATGGATAGCTCCATGTAATTAAAAACTTTCAATCTGCACCTTGAATGTCATCTTCGGTTTTGCAGACATGTTGTATCTATTTACCTCGTTAATTTTCCTCTAGTACTTTGTTTTGTTTCTCAGGGCAACCGTCTTAGCATCCCATCTTGACAAACCTAGATGCAACTGTTGTCCTGGGTGGTTGCGTCTTTGGGCTCAAGTGTGTCATCTGAGAAAATGACAATGGCATGGTCAATAGAATTCTTAATATATCATTAGGACCTGCAATATAATTTTCCCTCTCCAGTGTTATATATGGAATTATTTATTTTTCCTTTTTCAGTTTTTGCTCTTCCACGGTGGAAATCCTCATATTTTTATATGTTCTGGTTTACTTTATCATCCACTATTTTCTTTCTTCAACTGTGGATTAGAATTCTGTAAATCTTTAAAGCAGTAAAATGATCTGTAATCCTGTTTCATTTTCTGTAACTTTACTATTTGAGTTGCAGAGATAACTTGATGGAGTGAGAATTTCTTTTAACAATTAGCTAAGAGGCTTGCATGCCCCGTCAGTTACATGGCGTTGAGTTGAGTATTTGTCTTCAATAATCTCCCTTATGTTACCTGTTACCTGGAGATTATTATGTTGGATTCATTTTGGGTACGTAGCATTCAGCTTACAGGAAATTTCGTACAAATTAATATTCCTTGTGGGATTCTCCCATTTTATTAGTTCTTTTATCTCTTTCTCAATCTTTGTCGTTTCCTTCATCAGACTACTAATGCAGAACCCTAGGCCGTTCAACACAAGAACCGTTTGGCTTAAATGCTTTTCCTCGCCATCATAACCGTTGATACTATTAGCAACTTCCTTCGAATGTTGAAGGAAGGAGCTCAAAATTTCCTCAATTTCTTCTTCATCTGGACTTAGAGTCCTAGGCACATCTTCATTTGGTAATCTTCCGGACTCAACGTCGTGAGATATGTTTCTGTTTTGCCTCTCTGGTGCAAGTACCGCAAGCGACTTGATCAAAATCACCTCTTCAAAGCATTTCAGTGAATAGCCAACTTTTTCCTTGAAAAGCTCGAGATCATCATTTATCGGCTCTTGTATCTGTTTCCAGGAAACTCCAAATCTCTCTGATAATTGTGAAAGAAATTCAGTTTTGTAGGCCACAAAGAGTAAGAGATCTGCCATCCTTGATAAAGATGCCAATATTTTTTCATAGCAACTGCCGTGAAAAGGCAAAAACCAGAAATTAGGTTCCATCTCAGCTTCTGCAATGAACTTATCTAATTCATTGATGTGGGATTTCAGTCTCTTCTGTTTATCTCTCAAGGCTGTAGGAGTCGGCTTGCCCTTTTGGTCGGCAAAAAGAACTATATCCTTAATGCCATCTTGAAGTGCCTGCAAACTCTGTGCAAGTTGAGCTTTTGCCAAAGTTGCCGCTCTTGCAGGCTGGAAGAGAATTTCTACAATGATGAAACAGATTAGTCCGAGGGAAGCCTCTGTGATTCGTGCAATTGCGAACTCACTTGGAGTGCCGTAGTTTTTTCTACCCAAGATCAATAATGCTCCTATAACTGCTGAAATTGCACCAGCTTCTTCATACATTCGGCTGTGCCTCAAGAAGCTGGAGAAGATAATCCAGGGGAGCAGAGGCAAGAACCTGAAATTCACCGACTTTTGGAGCAAAAAGCTACATATGACCCCATAGACTGATCCCATGGCTGTTCCTTGAGCACGAGCATTTGCGACTTTGAATGTTGCTTGTCGATTTGTTGCAAAACTGATGGCAATCGTCAATCCTGACCAATATCCATTCTCTTTATTATACATCAAACCAAGGATCACAGCAAGACCAAGAGAAAGCGAGCATTTAAGAGCAAAAACCAAGCTTTCAAGACTTGGTAACAGGAACAGACTGCTGCTGATCCATTTGAGTTTACACTTGAATTTATTTTGGTTTTGGGAATCACTTGATCCTTCAGTGTGAGTTTCCCTTGTTTCATTTACAACGAACTCAGCATTTGGAGCAACGGGTAAGCCATCTTGGAGCAGCTTTATGCAGTAAAAGAAGAATGAAGCTGGCACATCTTCTGTCGAGGAAATGGCTTTGAGTGACCATAGGGATTCGTCTTTGCAATTTTTCTCTGTCTCTGGAGCTGTGGTCGCATCGAAAGAAGCATAGCACTTTGCTTGTTCTAGTTTTAGACCTATCTCTGCTTTCAAGCTCTGTAAAACATCTCTTAAATCTTCATCAATCATGCCAACAGGGAAGGAAGGGCAAGAAGTTAAGGCCAGTTCCATGCCTCTAATTGGGATCTCAAGTTCTTGCAATTTCTCTCTGGGGTCCTTGTAGTTAGGTTTTAAGAATCTGATTTGAGGTCTCTCCCACAGCATGCCCTCCTGTTCACAAGAAAATAGCTATTCTTTTAGCTAATGTTATTTGGTGATTCAATGGAAAATGATCTTCATAGCTTTATAACTAGACATGGCTTTTACGGTTGATGTTCACTAACCTGTTTGTCTTTGATACTGAGCAGCTGCTTGGTCCCTGCTTTAAAGAGGGATTTTGCTTCTGAAATTGAGTCAAGTGCTGCTGCGTTGTCTTGGGCACAGAAGGCCTTGACAAAGTGATTCAACATCTCCGAAGCATTTTCTGCGTATAATTTGCTTGATTTTTTAACCTGCAAAGTCAAAAACATGTTAGAGGGCAAGATCAATACCATATAACTTGCACAAGAGTATGTACTATAAGGGATCCCATAGGTACATACGAGCTCCGAATAATCTTGTGATACATGACTATTGCCTTAAGTGTTTGATTAAAATAATTTATTTCTCTTTTTCTATTAGTTGTCAGTTACAGACCTCTGTTTAGATAAAAAATCAGACCATGAAAGAATCTATCTCCTCGCCAAATATCATCTTATAGAAACCATTAGGTGTATATTTTCCTGCGTCCCAAACCATTAGGTGTACATTATTATTGGAACGTCGCGATTGGGGTAAACAAATCTCTAATCTTTTTCTTGGAGATCGGATTAATTCTTGTTATCTTCCAACTAGCCAAAAGTTAAAGAAGAGCCTGAAACGTGAGTGACAGCCGGGAGCTGACATGGGAGACTTAGTTGGATTGCACAATTTTGAGCATCAAGCATAAGAATAGGGCTATTTGCATAAAAGCAGCGGCAAGCAATTTGTTGAGACAGCACTTACATGGAACAATATATATATGGGTTCAATCTGTCTATTACGTCATTTATGCTCCCTCAAAATTAAGTATTTTTTTTTAAAAGAGGAATCACTAAATAAAGTTAATTTTTCAAAATTATTTGCGTTTGTGTTTGATAATATATGCAAAATCAAAAGCAATGGACAAGATTGTGTTAGGACTTGTTCGATAAGATAAAATATGCAAAAGCTAAGGATTTATACTTTACGAGATTGTGTTATCTCATAGACTTTAACCTGAAACTATTGACATCATGTTTAAGAACAAAAGCGATGGTCGCTTAGATCATCCTACAATGGCCTAGAAACAAAAACGCATGCAAAATAAACAAGCCAGCCAACATTATCCAGAACTAAGTATGTATGGTTTTGCTGTAGACTCAAATAAAATGCAATAGATGGAATCCTAAAAGAAAATAAAAGAAAACTCATTCGAGATTTAAGCAGTTACGTTAGATACCTCATGGTAAGCTAGCCGAGGGTATGGAAGCAGCATGGCCACAACAGATGCCAAAGCACCAAGTGCAGTACTTGATGCAACATGAATTGGGTGCATGACAATTCCAGTTTTTGCACCATGTACAACTGTCCCAACGCACACAATCACAATCTGTCCGAATGCAATCCGCTTAGCCATCAACGGCGTGGACTCTGGCAGCGCCACCACAAAAGACATAAGCGTCACAACTACCGCGGCTACGTCGGCGGTGAACCTGTCTGGTCCCACTGACCACAAGCATAGTATTGAGGGGATCATAATTTGTATGGTGGCATAGAGGGCATGCCAGCAGCCTCTAAGTGTGTCACCAAGTGTTGCATCTGACAGAATCAAGATTGTTGTCATATAAGAAAAGGCCGGAAACGCAGGCATGTGCCGGAGATGTTCCGGGCTATACAGGGTAGTGAAGCCTACTATGCTGCATGCTAGAGCAGTCCGTAATGCCGAGCCAAGGCGCCGACGCCATAACGCCTTTGTAGTACTATCTGCTCTTGTTATTGCTGCCATTGCAGCAGATATATATCTAAATGAGATGCCAAACAAAAGGGCTTTGTACCTGTGTTATTTTGGAGTTATTGTCCTTTTTGCGTGTTTAGCTTGAAGGCAAAAAGTAATAAAGAAGAGGAGATGTGAAAAATTAAAGTATTAACAATTGGATATAGATGAAAATGTTGTCCAAGTTTGTGGTGTCTTATATAGGAGAGATTTTACTGTTCATAAGTAGTATTACACTCACTTAATGCATATATGATATGAATGCATAAATTAAATATAACTATTAATTACATGATGATTTTTCAATATAAATGCGCACGTGTTATTTATGCATTGGTATAATACAATAGAAAGTACTCTAAAATCTTTATTTATATAGAGTTGGAGTTCTTTGTAATCAGTGGGACAAGCCCTTTGAAAAATTTTCAAACTTTTCTTAGTCCTTTGGTGCTCCAGGTTATGCAATATCCATGAGTGATTGGAGAATGGATTAACTAGGGATGGCAATGGGCACCGCCCGCAGCGGGTTTGCCATTACCAAATCCAAACCCGCACAAAATTTAAATTACCAAACCCACCCGCAACCCGCAGCGGGTTTTAATTTTTGTACAAAAACCCACCCGCAGCGGGTTTTAACAATTACCAAACCCGCAATGGTATCCGGCGGATTTTTTGCGGGTTTCCGTATTTAAAATCACAAATGTTTAATATATAAATTTATAATAATAACCTCAAATTCCATATAACATACTTAATTTTATATTTAAATAATGTAAATGAAAAATTAAAATTTCCACATCAATTCAACACAAATTCTCAAATTTAAGTATAAATTACACAAATCCATTTAAAAAACACAAACTAGTATCTAAAAATAATAATTACATTTCATATTATCATTTAAAACAAGCTCCAAGAGAAGATATTCATTTCATTCACCACCATAAGCACCCATCCAACACAATGCCTATAATAATAATTAAGATTAATATTTTCAAATACTAATTCGAAGGAAAATGCCTTTAGTTTTTTTTAGATTATGACTTTAGAATAGGATATAGGCCACATACACACATACACAACTTTGAGTCTTTGGCTATTTGGTAATTTAATTAATGACATTATTTTCTTTATACATTTTTAGATTAAAATTAAATTAAAAATATTTGAAAAAAATATTGCGGGTTTGGTGGATATCCATGCGGGTATCCGCCGGATATAAGGTTAATACCAAACCCACCCGCATCCATGTGCGGGTTTTAATTTATAATACTAAACCCGCCCGCAACGGGTAAAATTACCCGCAACGGGCGGGTTTTGGCGGGTGGGTTTGGGCGGGTTTGCGGGTTTGCGGGTACAATTGCCATCCCTAGGATTAACAAAGGTTTGATGTTGTTAAAATGGCTAATGAACTTGTACTATGGTAGATAGGAAATTAATGTTTACCATAATTAAGGATTAACTAGTGGGTAGACTCTAATTTATCCCTAATTAAATTGACAAAAAGTTATCCCTTTTTAAAATGATAAATTTTTAATTTACCTTCCAAAAGTGTAAAAATATTATTTTACTCCTAAGAAGATAAAAGAAAAAAAGAAAAAAAAATTCCTTATTGTAATTCCCTGTTGTGTATATCCTTTATTTCCCACCAAAAAATAATCCGGGTGACAATTAAGCAATGTCATGTGACCATGATCCAAATCTTTAGAAGATTAAGCAAATGCATGTCTTTGTTAATTGTTGGACTAAAATATTCAATTACGTGCAAGTTTAAGGTTCTGTTTAGAATTAAGGTGTTGTAACTTTTAAGTTACAGCTGTTATAGAAAAAATTATAATTATGAAACAAAAATTAATAATACGTAGTAAATATAAATTATAAATAAGAATTTTGACAAAATCATTAAAGATGTAATAGATTTTCCAACGTACAATTGAAAAATCATATTAACATAACTTCTAAGTTACAGCAGTTAATGTTTACCAAACACTTTAGCGCGCTGTAACTTTTAAGGTACAATTGTCCAACTTCAATTCCAAATACACTGTAAGCAACATTCTAAGATGGATTATTGGTAACATTAAGTCATATTATTGGGAATTAATCTAACTGATTAGAGAGAGTTATGCTTCCCATACTTTTGAGCCTAGCTATCTCAATTATTAGGTTGGATGGGGAAAGAATACTAAAGCACTTGCATCAGGCATAGGGATGGCAATTGTACCCGCAAACCCGCAAACCCGCAAACCCGCCCAAACCCACCCGCCAAAACCCGCCCGTTGCGGGTAATTTTATCCGTTGCGGGCGGGTTTAGTATTATAAATTAAAACCCACACATGGATGCGAGTGGGTTTGGTATTAACCTTATACCCGGTGGATACCCGCATGGATATCCACCAAACCCGCAATAATTTTTTTCAAATATTTTTAATTTAATTTAAATATAAAAATATATAAAGAAAATAATGTAATTAATCAAATTACTAAATAGCCAAAGGCTCAAAGTTGTGTATGTGTGTATATGGCTTATCTCCTATTCTAAAGTCATAACCTAAAGAAAACTAAAGACATTTCCCTTCGAATTAGTATTTAAAAATATTAATCTTAATTATTATTATAGGCATTGTGTTGGATGGGTGCTTATAGTGGTGAATAAAATGAATATCTTCTCTTGGATCTTGTTTTAAATGATAATATGAAATGTAATTATTATTTTTAGATATTAGTTTGTGCTTTTTAAATAGATTTGTGTAATTTATACTTAAATTTGAGAATTTGTGTTGAATTGATGTGGAAATTTTACTTTTTTATTTACATTGTTTAAATATAAAATTGAATATGTTATATGGAATTTGAGGTTATTATTATAAATTTATATATTAAAAATTTGTGATTTTAAATACGGAAACCCGTAAAAAATCCGCCGGATACCATTGCGGGTTTGGTAATTGTTAAAACCCGCTGCGGGTGGGTTTTTTAAAAAAAATTAAAACCCGCTGCGGGTTGCGGGTGGGTTTGGTAATTTAAATTTTGTGCGGGTTTGGGTTTGGTAATGGCAAACCCGCTGCGGGCGGTACCCATTGCCATCCCTAATCAGGCATCCGTTCCGCACTTATTCACTACAAATTGTTCGCAACTTCTCAGCAGGAGATGTTGTTTTGTCAGTCTAAGTATATTTTGCAGTAATATTACTGAAAAATGGGACAGATTCTTACTATCATACGCTTGATAAGTAAGCAAGAAGCCTTTCCAAGTCGAATTCATTGATGAGAGTGACAACAAGGCGTCATACATGACAAGGAAGGCACATATTGGAAAGCACCAAGTGTCGAGAACAGCAGCTCAACTTGTTAATCAAGTCGCCTTAATTAGCTTTCTTTTGATTAATTCAAAACAGTTTTCTTAGATGGAAGTGTTCATTAAGATTGTGACTATCTCATTGATTTGTGGAGTATCTCGTCCGCATCAGACTCCTCGATTGGCAGCTGCAGCTACGGTGGGTGGAGCTCCCTCTGCCTTAGGTTGCAGGGCACTTTATATTAAGGTTAGGGTCAACCCACTTGATGCACGCCATTTAATTAGGTACATTGGGAGACCATATTTTGATCGTTATAATTTCCAACTAATAAATTCTCGATTAACATGTTCCATTATTGCATCGTTCAGATTCAATCAAATTAAAAGGTGACGGCCCTCTCTCATCCCCAAAAAAAAAAAAAAAAAAAAAAATGGTGACAGCCCTTTTAATCCACTAGTTAGATTAAGGAAATTGAGCGTGTATGCTTTGTCTATCACTTGTCGAAAGAATTAAAGCACAAGTGACATGCACTTTAGTATCAAACAGTCTCAACTTTTAGATTTCTAATGTCCGCCTCAAATGTGCAATCAGACCTAAAAACAAATCACTTGGCCTTTTCCTTTTGTGCTTGTTTTATTTATTTATTTATATTTTTTATAAAAAAAAAAATAAGAGGGTGGGCAAAACCCAAATTTTTGTTCTTGATTACACACCTGCAATTGAACGTTATGAGTTTATGCATTCATTATAAGTGGGGTAGCCAGAAATTAAACCCAGGGGAAGCATATTTAATTTTTGTAAAAAATTTGACTTTCTTCAGGCGTGTTTATTTAATTTTTGATTTAACGCACTCATTTAGAATGTTATTTAGTTTTAGATTTAATATACTCACGTAAAGTGATTTTGTTAATAAAATATAATTTTGAACCTTTTTTTTTTCAGTATTTAAAGCCAGCGGGGACAAGTTAAAATTTTTATTAGGAGAGAAAGAACCTTTAGTTGAAATTACAAAATAATTTTAAAAAATATTAGGACCAGCGCCGGTCCCCATGTGGCTCCGCCATTGATCATATTCACTAGAATGCTGGCATCCAAAATCTACTCTGAAAAGCCCTTATTAGAAGCGAAAAAGTCATTTTTTTGGATATCTGGTGGGGAAATTCTCCTGAGAGATCGTTTAGGCTCTGCTTGGTATTACAGTTGCACAGTTGTATTTTAAAATTTAAAATACTATAAATACTTATTGTGTGACTTAAAAGTAAAGTTGAGTACCTATAATATTTTTATTATTTTGTCAAAATTATTATTTGAAAGTCATATTTATCATATGTTATTAATTTTTATTTTGTAGTTTCAACTTTTTCACAATAATTGTAACTTAAAAGTTACACAATGATTAATAACGGTCTTAGACACTATTTAATATTGAGGTTGCGCAGCTGTAACATTTTAGTAAACATTAGCTATTATAACTTAAAAGTTAAGATAATTTAATATTATTCTTGTATACGATCAAAAATCTATAATATCTTTACCACGGCTGGCTTTAGAGCACTTGTGGGCTTAGACGAATTTTTTTTATGAGGTTTCATTTTATTATGCAACTTCCATACAAATAAATAAATAAACTAAAAAAAAATAAATAAAAGAGCTCAAAATTTGTTCTATCTTTGATTCTTGAATTTCAAGAATAATCAGAAAGATCCTAAAAATTTTAAAAAATAGAACCTAGAAAAATCAGTCAAGAAGTTATTTTTTTACATTTATTAGAACTATTACAAAAGCAAAGAAAAAATAAAAATAATATTATTTTTAGATAGAATATTTAGAATAGTAGCACATAAAAAGTTGAAATGATGAAATGATGATCACATAATGGATATGGACTTTGTATCTCAAGAAATTATTTTTTCTTTTTTAAATGAGCCGATGAATATAATAATTTTATTTGAAAAGAGAAGAGTAGAAACTTTTTTCGTCTACTGATAATTTGAAATTATAAGGTTTTTAATAGAAATTAAAAGCCAACGATTGTAAAGTTAAATAATTAAGTTTTTATAGGAAATTGAAAAGGTAATGAATTTATTTGTTTATTTATTTTTTGGAAAGACTAGTGATTAATGAATTATTGGTTAGATAATATTAATAACTATATCACTTTAACACAAAGGCTATCAAATATAGATTTTCTATTAAAAAATAATTCTTAATTATAAAATAATTACTAATTAAATAGATGTCTAATAGAATTTCCTATGAAAACGTAATTTAAAAAGGGGTAATTTTTAGGGACCTCCCTTGAAGTTTGGCGTATTGATACTTGAATAGAAAGTATGACTGTAATTACAGAGACCTTCCCTACCGTCTGTACTCATTTTTCTTGATCGTTAGTTGATTAGTGATAGGTCGAAACTACCCTTGCCTCTGCAAAAAGACTAAAAATGGAGGCATTTATTGGATGACACTCAACTCTGCTCTACTCCTACAGTTGTTCCAAGGCTGAAAAAAGAAAAGTGGCCATTTCCTTTTCCCCTAGCGCCAGAACTCCGATTTTGATAGCAGCAAAAAAAATAAAGTTCTATGCACCCTGCAGGAGAACATACTTTATAAGCAGCAACTCTTGCCAATGGAACTCCCCCTCTGGCAGTGCCTTGTCCCACTCTGAAAAAACTAGCATCCTTTACTTCATTTCCAGAAGCTATAGAGGCTGCATGGGTTCCATGACCCTCGTAATCCCTAGCAATATTATCATACACAAGTAATAAAATAAAACTTGCGACTTGCTATTTGAAAGTCGAGAAATTTGTAGTCGGTGCCGACGAGATCTGAGTTTGGTGCTGACGACCACCACGCCAACAGAGGCAGCTTTGCAGTTGATACCTGTAAGTGCACAAATTGGCCATTGACCATTGAGAGGGCATGGAATGGAAATTGTTCGGGCTTCTTTGCAGTTGTCGAATTCAGCATTTGGACTCCATTTGAGAGAACAAAATCAGATTGCAGCTTTGGGTTAACATAATTAATTTGTCCACAATATTAACAATAAAACACTTGGATCTTTTTCCATCCTCATCAGTTCTCTCCCTAATTACTACAACTTGCACTATAACTTGACGAATGAATAAAAATTTGCTGATCCAAGATCGTGTTGTTCATACGTGCTTCGATTGATGAAAGAGAAAATGGTTTTGAGTGTTTTAGTGGGTATACCTTCAAAGCAACTTTTTGTCTATTTTAATTTTAAATGCGCTTTTACTAGTTTACCCTCATCTACTAACTATATATGAATCTGAGTATAAACGGTAGGAGAGGTCTCTGTAATTACGATTATACTTTCTATATAAGTGTTAATAGGCCAAACCTTAAGGGAGGTCGCTAAAAATTACCTTTTAAAAAAGTCTTTATTAATTAGAGAATTATTAAAAAAACTCAAAAAATGAGGCCCAAAATATGAGGTCTGAAGCGACTACCTTGTTTATCTATACTAAAAGTTACCCTTGATTTTTACTATTTTTTGAAAAATTATTTTTTAAAAAGTTACATTTACTACAAATTATAAAATTTTGTTATAAATTTTTTTCATAATATCCGTAGTTTAAAAGTTATAATATTTTAATAACAAACAAAACCAACTTGGTAATTGATGAAGACAAGTGCAATTCACATAAGAAGTACCAACAACACCTCAAATGCCGCTAAATTTTTTATTTTGTATTAAAAGCATTTAAACTAGTGTCATTTATGTCATCTGTAGAGACTACCAAAAATGGTATAGTCATACTGCAATGCTGATCATGCATGATTCATGAGTTCATTTCTATTATCCCAGCAAAGACAGCACTTTAACATACAAGCATTATAACTCCCTTTGCTATTGCTTGTGTAAGAAATGAGTAATCTTCTCAGTTGATGTACTGTGAAATCGATTAAAAGAACAAACATTAGAAATCATAAATTAAAATGCGGCTAATTAGGGAAGGCAATGGGGTGGGGTAGGGTTGGGATGGAGAGGTCTATCCCATTCCCCACCCCACTAAAATTTTTTGTTTCCATTCCCCAATAAATTTAGTGGGGTGGGGATGGAGAATCCTCATATGGAGAATGATTTCCACATCCCCACCTCATTCCCAATTTACCTATTTTATAGTAGGTATAGAAACATAATTTCATTAAATTAAAAATTAGAGATTTAAAATAAAATTATCACTATATTATAAAGTATTTAAATTATTTAAAAAAAACTCTAAAAGTTTAAAACAATATCTTAAAATGATATCAAAACTGAAAAATGTTTGAAAAGAACAACACCATAAAAGAAAAAAAAATAACAATGTTTTAGAGTGGAAAAAGAATTATATAGTAGGGTTTTCTTTTAGTTATATCATGTTTATATTACATAAAAATAAAAAGAAAATTCATTAATTGACATTATATTTAATAAAACAAAAATTATTAAATAAGAATTAAAAAAATATTTGTATATAATAGAGATTTGGGTGGCGGTGGGGTGAAAAATACAAAACCAAATCCCACCCCGTTAAGAATTTGGGGATTATTTTTTCTCAATTCTCCAAAAATTATTCAAAATTTTCTCCATTTAGAGTGAGACTTCATGAGACCCCAAATCTTTGGAGGATTTTACCATCCCTACGGCTCATCAAGGCCTTGAGAGGTTACAAACTTACAATGGCCCCCGACCATTCCCTAAATCTTCCCCAATTTAAGACGCGATTAACAAAAAAGAATAAGAGCATTTAATATGTATTAGCAAGCCATCAAAAGTAGCAGTATTGTATTTCATATTTTATTTTGAGCTGCATATAAGTACATAACTAACTATGGCCAATGGGCCGTGCCGGCATTGTCGGCCCACAAGGGCTCGTGGGCCGGCACGGCACGGCCCACCAATTTGGTGGGCCGTGCCGTGCCCAAAAAAAGCCCACCAACTTTTTTTTTTTTGCGTGCTTAAAAAAGCCCACGTGCCTAACGTGCTTTATTCAAGCCCACGTGCCTGACGTGTTTTTTTAAGCCCACCAACATAATAATAATAATAATAATAATAATATTCAAAATCATAATCATATTAATTTTTATTAAGAGAGCAATTAACATTTTTCTTGTGTATAAAATGAAAAATATTTCATTCACAAATGAAACATATCTCTATTAAATATTAATTAAGTTATGATTTAATATTAATATGAAAAATATTTTATTATTAATTTTGTAAAATTGTTTTTATTTATAATATATAAATTTATGATATTTATAATCTTATTTATTAAAATCATGATATTTAGTTATTTACTTATTCATTTAATAAATTATAAACGTAAATAAATAATTAAATAAATATCATAAATAAAATTAAATAACATTATTCATTTAATAAATATCATAAATAAAATTATGATATTTATAATTTTATTTATTAAAATCATGATATTTACTTATTCATTTAATAAATTATAAACATAAAAGATTAGAATATTTATTTAAACTAAGATTTAATGATTTAAATTAATTTTTAAAAGTCTATGCTAAAAAATATATTAAAACATTTAATTTCAAGATATTGTACTTTAATTTCATAACATTTTATATTTACTTTTTGTTAAAAAAAATTACTTAGATATATTTTGGCCCACGTGCTATTAATGGCTCACGGGCCGCGTGCTAGCCCACTAATGAACCGTGCTTATTACGTGCTTTTTCGCGTGCCGTGCTTTGGCCCATCTCTTATCGTGCCGTGCTTTAAGGCCCGCGTGCCTAAAATTCTAAGCCCGGCACGGCCCACGTGCGTGCCGTGCCGTGCCTCGTGCCTCACCGAAACGTGCTCGTGCCGTGCCGTGCCGTACGGACACATGCCGTGCCCGTGTCGTGCCACGTGCCGCCCGGCCCATTGGCCATCTTTATACATAACTATATAAGTTACGATCTAATTGCGACTGCAAATGTGATAGGTGTCCATTGATGCAGTTGTAGGCCCCACAACATAGCTCTATTGATGATAAATAGCTACGCACACAATTGCACTCCTTATAATGAGAGACCTAATAATAAATAGCTACACGTACAACTGCACATCTTATAGTGCGAGACCTAATGATAAATAACTACACGCGCAACTGCACACCTTATAGTGTACGACTGTGCGCACCTAATCAAAATCCTAACTATATAAGTCAGTATTGTTAAAATTGTATTTGAAAAATTAAAAGTAAACCATGCCAATATATGTTGCATAAATCTTGGTGTAAGCTATATATTCGTAAAATAATGACATTTGATCGATACCACCAAAAGAAACGATAATATTGTAACATGAACAATGCTGTTATTTTATGTGCTAGAGTGGTATTATAGAATAATAACCCTATTTTCGTTTTAGTGGTGTTCAAATATACATGCTCATTTATTGACATATTAATATTCATTGTGATTTAAACTTTGTGCTGATGATTGGTATAAATGCATGGGTGACAGAATTTTATGAAAAATAAGCGCTGGATCCAAATTCTAGCAGAAGTGTTTGAATGAACCAATACGATAGTGCTTAGTGTGAAATCTGTAGTAACAGATGGCAAGATTTTCCCAACACTACGATTGTGAGCACTCATCTAAAATAAAAAGTTTCCTACTACCCATGCGAAGCCAAGTTGTTAACTCTTTCATCTATAATGCATAACTTTGTATCCAGGGGTCCCATACATAGAATATATAGGTGACGAATTTGCACCATGAAATCCTATCTTGTCACATGTGAACCAGCACAGATCAAACTGGGAAAAGGGATGCACATGTGGTGGCTAAAAGAACAAGCACCATAGAACAGACCATAATCACGGCTGAGCATAGGTCAAGGGGAAGTTTGTTATTTAATTTACTCCAAATCTTCTGATGAAATCATTTTCTGAGCATGTCCTTAGGAGTAGCTTGGCTGACCAATAATGTTTTTTGAGCTCGGAGTTACCCTAGTTCGAGTAATAAATTAGAAAAAAGGGGTTAGTATTTAATAGATGAGGCTTCTCATCTCAATCCAAACTTCAATAAATAAATAAATAAATAATTATTTTTCAAAATGTACACTGAGTGAGAAGTTTATCGTTTCTTAAATGCATACTTTGGATCGACACAACATTAGCAGATTTTTGCATTTTATGCATATATAGTATACAACAGAGGGCATGTTAAACTCAGAACAAATTAATTTCAAGTTAAACTAAACCTATTTATTGAATAAATTTTTAGATAGTTCAGCGTTAACAGATTCGGATAATTTTCATAACAGTAGTGATAATTAACCCCCTCAATTTATCTCTTCAACCCCTACCTTACAATTAACCTAATTAACTTCTTACATTACTCTCATTAAAAATAATTATTATTTTCGCCCCACCATTTATCTTCATCACCTCTAAGTTCATTATCACCATACCCCACCATTTATCTTCATCACCTCTAAGTTCATTATCACCATTGCCACCAAATTAAAATTTCAAAACACAATGTTTTTTTAATTGAAATAAAATTAAATAATAAGATTAAGATGACAAAATAATTAGATCCAAAAAAACAAATCTAATCTATATATCTATATAAAGCTAGGACTTGAGGAGGTGATGTGGCATCATCATTTTGCTTCTTTGTATATTCTCTATTATCTAATAAATAGAGAATTTTTTTTTAGATTTGGCTTTTCATCTTCTCATAATTAATTTGATTGTGTTTAACTCATTTAATAAACAGTAACTTTATTAATATATATCATTACTCATCTTTTTATATTTTCTATTATCTAAAATATCTAAAATATTGGTGGATATTCTTTGTACTTTTTTTTCTCTTTCTATTTAAATTCAACAATATAAAATCATTAATAATAATTAATTATAAGTCGTTTGAAACATTTATTTATTTTATTATGTTAGCAATTAAACTTTAGTGGCTTAAAATACATGAATTAATTAACATAGGAAGAGAGGTTCTTTCATTTATAAAGTTATGACTTGAGGAGGTGATGTGGCATCACCATTTTGCTTCTTTGTATATTCTCTATTATTTCATAAATAGAGAATTTTTTTTAGATTTAGCTTTTCATCTTCTCATAATTAATTTGATTGTATTTAACTCATTTAATAAATAGTAACTTTATTAATATATATCATTCCTCATCTTTTTATATTTTCTATCATCTAAAATATTGGTGGATATTCTTTGTACTTTTTTTTCTCTTTCTATTTAAATTAAACAATATGTAATCATTAATAATAATTAATTATAAGTATTTTGAAATATTTATTTATTTTATTATGCTAGCAATTAAACTTTAGTGGCTTAAAATACATGAATTAATTAACATAGGAAGATAGATTCTTTCATTTTCCCTCAACAATGCCACTAAGGCCTAATTTTAATGCCATAATCCCATATTTAATTATGCAACCTTTTGTTGAGTGTCGTTTTCTTCAAAATTTATTATGCTATCAATTAAACTTTAGTGCCTTAAAATACATCACCTAATTAACATAGGAAGAGAGGGTCTTTCATCTTCCCTCAACCTCATCTTTTTATATTCTCTATTATCTAAAATATCTAAAATATTGGTGGATATTCTTTGTACATATTTCTTCCTCTTTCTATTTCAATCCAACAATATGTAACCATTAATAATAATTAATTGTAAGTCTTTGGAAACATTCATTTATTTTATTATGCTAGCAATTAAACTTTAGTGGCTTAAAATACATGAATTAATTAACATAGGAAGAGAGGTTCTTTCATCTTCCCTCAACAATGCCACTAGAGCCTAATTTTAATACCATAATCTCATATTTAATTATGCAACCTTTTGTTGAGTGCCTTTTGGCTTCTTCAAATTTTATTATGCTAGCAATTAAACTTTAGTGCCTTAAAATACATCAATTAATCTATATATCTATATATATATAAAGTTGGGACTACAAGAGGTGATGTGACATCACCATTTCTAATCTTCTTATATTCTCTATTATCTAATAAATTGGTTGAAATTAAAAAATAATTACATTACAAAATATTAAAAATAGAAAATAATTATTAGATTATAAATGATTACATGTCTTTTCCTCTTTCTATTTAAATTCAACAATATGTAACCATTAATAATAATTAATTATAAGTCTTGAAATATTTATTTGTTTTATTATGCCAACAATTAAATTTTAGTGGCGTAAAATACATCAATTAATTAATATAGGAATGAAGGTTCATTCATTTTTCCTCAACAATGCCATTAGAGCCCAATTTTAATGTCATAATTGTTGAGTATTAGAAAATGCATATTTATAAAGGAGAAAACCGTCATTTTACATTTCAAGTCTTACTAACAACCCTTACTTTTATGTATTTAACCTTCTTGTGATTTAATTACATGTGTTTTATTTTAATTAAGTATTTTATGTATTTTAGGGGCATTATAGTCATTTCACAATAAAGGAGAGATCAGACGGCAAAACGGACATCACTTTTGAACTCAGGACGGTCGAAAACCTTAGGAGGAGCATAAAAGGAAAAATGACACTATTCATATGTACGGTACTATTCACGTGTACGGTACTAACTACGTTACTGTTCACAACACTGTTCACATAGACGGATCGATGATGTGGCATTACCGATGATGTGGCATTGACTGATGAGGTGTCACGATCCTGTTGGGCTAAAATTCTTATGTACTGTTGATGGTGACGTGACAGCATATCAGTGGATGAAAAATCTCGCGTACGGTACATGCATCACACAGGATTATTTTCAACCAAACCGCGTTACTGTTCATCCGAGTCAAACCGTGGACTGTTGACTGATGACGTGGCGCAATCCTGAGCGTCCAAACTGTTTTTAATCCGATGGCCATGATTTACTCCATGTATCTATAAAAAGGGGGCCTCTCCCCCCTAATTTGATATCTCTGAATCCATTTTTGAGATCCATTTTCTGTAATTCCTTCTCCATCTTGTATTTTCTTCGTATTTTAATAAATTTCCATTTTTCCCTTAGTTCAATTATGAGTGGCTAATTTTCTTTCAAGCTTGGGTTGAATGTGAAGTCTCAACATGTGTCATGGGCTTAATTTGGTAAATTTATTTTCTCTTCCCCTCTAGTTTTTGTGGATGTTTTGACTTCTCGTCGACAAATAATAATATTCTTGTCTAGTACCGTCTTGGTTTCACCGGCCCTCTAGTACAAGGTTATTATTATTTGGCACGATAAGCCCTTAGCACCATATTGATTAGAGCGTGGTTCATGAGGCGTGGATTCCCCCCTCATGATTTAATTGGCATTAATAAGGATTATTTAGCCCATGATGCATGTTGATACGGATCCAGATACCCAAGTACGTCATTTTAATAGAATTCTCTTCAATTTATTCTCGCCATTTTAATTTAAGTTTTAGCATATTCCAAATCATTTCCACCATAAATCCAACAACCCATTTACAAAATTAATTCTATACACAATTAAAATCCACCTCCTCGTGGGATTGACGCTCGTCACCATTAGTCTATACTACAATAGATACGTGCGCTTGCGAGTACATTAAAATTTGCACAACAATAATCCCATATTTAATTATTTAATCTTTTATTTAGTGTCTTTTGGCTTCTTCAAACTCTATAAACATTAAATATTTAAGATTTGTGTCATTATTATTTCTTCCTCTTTCTATTTAAATCCAACGATATGTAACCATTAATAACAATTAATTATAAGTCTTTTGAAACATTCATTTATTTTATTATGCTAGCAATTAAACTTTAGTTGCTTAAAATACATCAATTAATTAACATAGGAAGATGTGTTCTTTCATCTTCCCTCAATAATGCCACTAGGGCCTAAGTTTAATTTTAATAATTTCAATGTCTCTTCGTCTTTCTATTAAAATCCAACAATATGTAACCATGAATAATAATTAATTATAAATCTTTTGAAACATTCATTTATTTTATTATGCTAGCAATTAAACTTTAGTAGCTTAAAATACATCAATTAATTAACATAGGAAGAGAGGCTCTTTCATCTTCCTTCAACAATGCCATAAGGGCCTAATTTTAATGCCCTAAATCTCATATTTAATTATGCAACCTTTAATTTAGTGTCTTTTAGCTTTCTTCAAATTTTTATTATGCTAGCAATTAAACTTTAGTGGCTTAAAATACATTAATTAATTAACATAGGAAGAGAGGTTCTTTCATTTTTCCTCAACAATGCCACTATGGCCTAATTCTTCTTATTCTAAATTTAAGTTTCATTTGCTTGTCATCATCAGCCACACAAGTCGATTATGATGCAACTACCATTATAATTAATGGAGAATGACGAGTTATCTTCTCTGGTGCAATTCATTATATTTTCGCAGCAGTCCACAAGTACTGTATGCAAATAATTAATTTACAATTTCTCAAATCACTTGCACTTTCACATTTTCTTGTTCTTTTAACCCAAAAAAAAAGGTACTTTGCTGCGAAAATATTATCTTAATTTTTTTTCCTAACAAGCCAAACATGATCCCACATTCAAAACGGTGCGCTTTCATGTTTAGGAAAAATTATGGGCAATATTTTTGGATCCAACAACATTGTTATTCTTAAAATATGTAAAATTTGATATGATTTATTTCTATATGCGTTATATTTGTGCAGATGTGGCCAGATCTTATACAGAAGGCAAAGGATGGAGGGCTCGATGCAATTGAAACTTATATTTTGTGGAATGCTCATGAGCCTCAGCGTCGTCAGGTGCCAATTATTATTATTATTATTATTATTATTATTATTATTATTATTATTATTGAAATAAACATACAAAATTAACTTGTTTAATCTTCCTTTTGAGAAGAGATTAGAACGATGTCTTAGAAAATTTGAATTTCATCAAATTTTTAATTTTTAATTTGATATTTTCAAAGCCGCGCAAAGCGCAGTTCTATTTCCTAGTTACTATAATAAAACTAATACCCAGTTAATTAGATATTCCAAAAACATAACCCACGATCCAAAGTCAACATGCAATTATCCAAAATATTTTTCTAATTGAATTTAAGTACTATTGATTAAGGACAATATTCAGAAGTAAAATTCTTGAGAAGCTGGATTGAGGGATTCAGACTCAAATGGGAGATGCTATAGAAACATAAGTGAGAAAATAGTGTAGTGAATCACAATGATCGGTACAATTTTCATCATATATTTTATTTTTTATTTTTTATTCTCCTCTTGGTCTCTGGTGCTTGATCATTGCTATAAACAACAGAGAATTAAAAAAAAAGAAAAGAAATTAGTCAGATTACATTTTTTATTGATTCAAAGATATTAAAGTTAAGTTGCTTCAATTACGGGACAAATTAACTTGATGGAATTACACCTCTTTAGACTCATAGGAAGTTAGGAAATCCTCTCTAATTGACGGTGATGGTGAATTTGGTGGTGAAAAAGATAAGTGGCGAGGATGCTGAGGTTTAAGAGAGATGTGAGAGAGAAGATGAAATAATAAATATTTTAATTAGGGTAATTATGCAATTAAAATAAATTAAATTAAAAGTAGGAGTTGGTGAGATAAATTGAGGGGGTTAATTATCATTATTCCCCAAATTTTTGGATTTAGATTGGGGTTGTCCACTTGCCTTACCAATTTATTTTTTTAATTACATGAGACTAATGCTCAGATTACAACTCATATTTAATGAGATTAGTATATTGATATTTGCAATCAAACAATTATTGGGACTAATTTACAACTCTTATATAGCACAATCCATATTTTAACCCCCTCTAATATTCGAGGGACATCCACTCCACTCACATTACGTCAACTCCACTTATATTTCGAAAGGGAGAGGACTATCTTCATTCAAATTGAAGAAGGAAATTAACCCCCACAATTCGTTCTGGGGGCTCGAACTCATGACCTCACAATTATGAGACTTGGATTCTAACCACTAGGCCTTACCCAACCTGGATTTAAACTAACGCATGCTCACTCTTATTCAAACTAGTTTTCCAGTTGACAGGCAGAGTATGCTAAACAAGTTGTCCATTGTAATTCAATGGTACCAATCTAGTAGGTTGAAAGCAATGCTACAGGAAATATGAAACTGCCATAATGAACAAGAAGCCAATTGGATATGTATGGATACACTAAGGCCATGTTTGGTTGACAGGAAAGGATGAGAAAAATGAGGTGAATTTAAAATCCTCATTGATTTCTTTTGTTTAAGGAGACTCGAAATTAATTTCTACAGAAATTCAATATATGATGTATTAAGGAATTCAGATTTTTCTTTAGTGATGTTTGGTTTGAAGAAAGGGGAGGAGAGAAGAGGAAAGAAATGAAAGGGAATGGAGAAGAACATGGAGAAGCGGAATAAGAAAATTAAATTTCATTATTTGGTTTAACATAAAATTTCATTGGGAAAGGGATTACAATTTTTATTTTTGGATAAATTTGCCCTTTACTTTAAATACTAAATTATAAATATTAGTAATTAAATATAATTTAATGTCAATATTAAACTTTTGTCAACTTATAAACCATTTTTTTGTAATGTCAGTGCCCAAAAAATTCATGATTATATATATATATATATATATAGCGGAAAATGAGTATATCAAAATAATAATATGCATAAAATGAGTGCATCAAAACAACAATAGACCTAATATAAGTCATCAAAACAATAACAAGCTTAAAATTATTTAAATTCATCGCTAAGGAAAAGTTTGACCCAAGCTTCTTTCTCCTCATCACAAAAACTAAAAACAAAACTGAGTGAGGCATTATCACAAGCAATTAAAGTGGCAACTCTGAGGTGTTCTACCATTGTAAGACTATCAATCTTCTTCAACTCCTCACTCAATCCTACTTATTTGTCATTAATTTCTTGCCGTAGAGCTCGAATAGAAGTTTCTTTCATTTCCATGATAAAAAGAGTTGTTAGCTCTTTAAATGACTTTCCACTCTCTTCTGAATCTTCAGTTACTAATGAGCTATTTGAAGTTGTTGGACACTTTTTTGGAGCATGTGAAATAGACATACTATCATCCAGATCATCCCACACATTCAAAATTCAAACTCTCTCATTCAATTTCTTTGCTCACATTTGTTCTCTCAAAATTTTTTATAGCATCTGCAAGTGCACCTACATTCTTTCCAGTTGTATGATCTTTACCATAAATCAAATACAAATCTTCATAAAATGTGAATGCTTTATTCTTGAAATTTATTGCCTCTTTATGACTCTGCAATTATTTAAATACATCAAACTTGTGATGACAAATAATAATTAAGTTAAAAATTAGAATCATTCATTTATACCAATATCCAATCTGAGGTGCATTTCCAGAAACTCCTCTTTTACTTCACAATCACAGTCCACATATTTATGCATAAGGATTAGTGGTGTGTTAAGGGTTGTTAATGTGCAAGTGTACACAACAAGTAATATAATGATGAGTACCAAGATCGTCTCCACATAAATTGAAGTTATAGGAATTGCTACAGCAATCTTAACAGTGCAATTTTAATAAACTAAATAGAACAAAATAAATTATGAGATGAGAAATCTATTGAAATTAAAAATGCAGTAAATAGAATGCAATAAAGAGAAGCTAAAGTCAAATATAAAAATATACTCAATGACAAAGAGGTAGTTGGGTTCTAAACTCATTTACTGGTTATTGACTATCTTTTAATTGATGCACAGTTGCTACAACCTTTACTACAGCACTGGACATAATTTTTAATGCATCCTCAGCTGTCGGATTTTGGATATCTTCTATTTATATGCAGTCTAACAGTGACTAGTTATTAAACTAACATCATATATAACATTATACATTTTAGATTCTAATTGCCTTACAAGGTGAATCCCTATGTCTAGTTCTTCACTAATCTTAATCAAATATGAACCTATTCAAATCGAGATTAACTCAACTTGAGAAACCTAATCTAAAACTATGTATTTGAAATACTAACTAGGCAACCAAGAGGGGGGATGAATTGGGTTTTTAAAATTTAAACTAAACAAATTGAACAATAATTTAATCTATTGCCTTAATCAAATAAAAAACAATAAATTCAATAAGGCTCAATAATAAAATAGTAAGGGAAGAGAAAACAAACACAATGATTTTTACGTGGTTCGGCAATCCCCACCTACGTCCACGCCTCTAAGCTCACTCGGCTTGAGGATTTCACTATCCAAGTCTCCCAAGGCTTCAAGTTTTTTACAATTGACTTCCAAGGTGTCAATGGACTTTGACAATCAGGAGATTATCTCTCCAATCTCTTCACCCCAAGTGTTTCTCACACCTGTACACTCACAATTTGATGAGAAATAAAAATTACAACAAACAACTCTCTTTTAGAGTGGATATACAAATGATAGCTCAATGAAGATTTTAATTTATGATGATTTGCGAAATTGAAGCTCAATATATGTTGTGTGCACTTGTTTATGCTTGCCAATATTACCAAAAATAAATTGGATTTGAGTTTATATAATTTGAACCCAAAAGTTAGCCGTTATGAGTTTTCTGATGATAATCGACTTGTTGCTTTTGGAATCTGGTTAGCCGCTTTTATGTTACCGTTACAGCAAATATTTGAATTTTAGAACATCTGGCATGCTGCTTTCGAAATTCGGTTAGCCACTTTCATTCCAGTAAGCTACTGCCCAAAATTCGGTCTACCGCTTGTCAAATCTGGTTAGCCGCTTGCTACAATGACTGCTATAGTGAACTATTTTCTAAAATTATAATTTTGACCCAAAACTTTATAGAATTACGCTATGACCTAAAACGTCAAAAAACTTTTCATAAAGGTCCAATTTTAGAATTTCTAAACAATACTTGTTATTCCCAAAACTTTATGAAATTATGATATCACTCAAAACACTATGAAACGTTTCAAATAAGTCACTCTCCAAAATTTCAAGGAATACTTGTTGATTTCAAAGTTTTCAAAACTCTTTCAATTAGACCATCAACTTGAAAAAAAACCAATTTTATAAGATAATTTTTCCATTAAATATAAAACCTTTATAATGTGAAAACAATTATTTATTTAAAATGTATAAAAAATAATTTGAGTTTTTAAAAACTTAATCATTCTTAATTTTGTTTGTTATCATCAAAATCAACATTATGGATACATAAATGTTAACAATCTCTCCCTTTTTGATGATGAAAAACTTTTCATGTATTTAAAAAATGATTGCACAAATTACTCCCCCTAATTGTAAGCTCCCCTTACAATTTAAGCTTAAAATATTAATCATTCTTAATCTTGTTTGTAATCATCAAGATCAACAATATAGAAACATAAATATTAACAGTATTGTCTTAATTTGTTCCACTAAATCAGACCTTTTGAGGCTTCTTCTTAGTTAATATCCATTAAATAAGTAGTCAACCGAAATAGAAAATTACAATAAGTAAAATTAAAACAAAGTGCTACAGCAGATTCTAAGCAACATACATATGTAAGTCAAATAACCATTAAGTTTATTCAAAACCCAACTAACTTTAGGTTTAGCTTATGATGAGCATTATAACAGTAATTACACAAGTGTTTGCCATTAGATATATCATTAAAGAGAGAACAAAACAATCAAATAAAATGAAAATGTTGAGATGCAAAAGATTTCAATTGTCATGCTTTTATTTTCAAATATCTCTCATTTTTCTCCATGAAGATTTCCTCTGTTGCAACTCTAAACTCTCTCTTCCTGTATTCTTTTTGCCTCTGTCAGTCATGTCTTATATTTCCTTAAAATGTGCCCTTTTATATATTAGAATTAAGGCAATCAAAAAGCATGAAGACACTTGTTCTTTTTTGGCATTTTAGGACCACATTCTTTTTTGTGCTGCTTGTCACTGTTTTTGTCTGCACATGATAGTGGCAGGGTAGTGACGGTTGCAGTAGAATTTATCTGTTAGCATGTGACGGTCTAGACAATTTTTGTATGTATTTCATCTTGGGTTGCTGTAGCAATTGCTATAGTATTCCCTCTGGTTCAGACTTGCTTTCGTTCATATGCAGATTAGTTTTTTTATCATTTTTTTGCAGGCTTATTATTGTAGCAATGCAGTTCTTCTTCTCAGCATCCATCAACAAGGCATGAGTTTTTGAGTCATCTACAATAATGCACTTAATCAGAGTACAAAATCTCATGAAACACATCAAATTGTTATAAATAGATACTTATGTAAAATGTAATTAGAATAGGATAAAAATTCATCATTTACTTTATAAGTTAATGCTAGTTTAAGCCTAGAGATACTATGATAACTCTCATTTCATAGAGTTATCAATAAATAATTCAAATAATTTCTTCTTTTTTAACTCATGTGCATAATATATAGTCATTTTTTAGTGACAGCATTTGATACCATATATGTCGATTCACATGCAAAAATTCTCATTTTCCATTCAATGATTACAAGAATGGAACATCCCATGTACAGTTCACATTAACTAAATAATGACAATCAATTCAAAGAAGAAAAGTAAAAACTCTTTTAACAAAAGATGCTAACTATACAAGTTGCCAACAGTCAACATCTTAACAAATATAGAATACATAATATCTAACAAACAAAAAAAGACCCCAGACATAAATAATTCAAAGTAATATAAAAAAAAGTACCTGAATATAAGTATCTTGCATTGCCTTCTCTACAGTCGCGATTTTCTTTTCTAGGTCACAACCAAAGTCACTACAATTTAGTTTGGTTAACATCTCATGTATAGTTTGAAATTACATCTTTAAAGTCTTTATACGTGATTCAATATGTGGCTCAAGATTCAATATGGCTCAACCTTTATACCACATTCAAGTAATTTTTTGTTTAAAGCAGTCTTAAGAACCTTCAAGTAACCACTTCTAAAGTTGTTATTAGAGTAAAATATCCCATCATGATACAAATCCAAAAGTGATTGCACGTGTATTATATCTTCATCTTTGCTTTAAAATCTTGATTTAAGAGCTTATGGTACTCGTTGTTCCATTTAGCTATTGAACAAAAACTAGAAATTACTTATAAATCTAAAGAGTATGAAGCAAACCATGCACACAAGAAGATAATTTAAAAGCAGTAGATAGTTTAGGACCATTAGCCTCTGCCAAATCTTGCTTCCTAAGAATTGGACCAATCAAATAACTATACATCAGAAGAGATAATGGTATGAAAATTCTACTACAACATAATACATGATCTTGTGAAAGACTTGTGGTTAAATAAGACTATTTAAGGCTTGGTTATTCAGCATAATCACCCTTTCAATTAGGCAATACAGGCGTTCGATAAAGTTATTTCAACTCAGCCTTAGCTCTAAATCTAGAATATTTTTATCATCAACAAGTTAAAAAGAACAAGCCCCAGAATGCAAGTTACATAAGCTATAAAAACAATAAATTTCATAGGAACAAAGTTAACAATGGAATAAATTAAACAAAATCCCCAAAGTTAGAAACATGAATATTACATTTTACAATCTAAAAAATGAAATAACAAAATCATAACAAATTTTCTTGAAAGAGTCTTCATGTGCTCTGTTGAGTGTTAGAAAATGCATATTTATAAAGGAGAAAACCGTCATTTTACATTTCAAGTCTTACTAACACCTTTACTTTTATGAATTTAACCTTCTTTTAATTTAATTCCGTTTGTTTTATTTTAATTAAGTATTTTATGTATTTTAGGGGCATCGTAGTCATTTCACAATAAACGAGAGATTAGATGGCAAAACGGACATCACTTTTGAACTCAGGACGGTCAAAAACCTTAGGAGGAGCATAAAAGGAAAAATGGCACTGTTCACATGTACAGTACTATTCACATGTACGGTACTGTATACGTTACTGTTCACGGCACTGTTCACATAGACGGATCGATGATGTGGCATTGACCGATGATGTGGCATTGACTGATGAGGTGTCACGATCCTATTGGACTAAAATTCTTATGTACTATTGATGGTGACGTGGCAGTATATCAGTGGACCAAAAATCTCGCGTACGGTACATGCATCACACAGGATTATTTTCAACCAAACCGCATCACTGTTCACCCGGGTCAAACCGTGTTACTGTTCATCCGCGTGGTCAAACCGCGTACTGTTGACTGAGGATGTGGCGCAATCCTGAGCGTCCAAACTGTTTTTAATCCGATGGCCATGATTTACTCCATGTATCTATAAAAAGGGGGCCTCTCCCCCCTAATTTGATATCTCTGAATCCATTTTTGAGATCCATTTTCTGTAATTCCTTCTCCATCTTGTATTTTCTTCGTATTTTAATAAATTTCCATTTTGCCCTTAGTTCAATTATGAGTGGCTAATTTTCTTTCAAGCTTGGGTTGAAGGTGAAGTCTCAACATGTGTCATGGGCTTTATTTGGTAAATTTATTTTCTCTTCCCCTCTAGTTTTTGTGGATGTTTTGACTTCTCGTCGACAAATAATACTAATCTTGTCTAGTAACGCCTTGGTTTCACCGGCCCTCTAGTACAAGGTTATTATTATTTGGCACGATAAGCCCTTAGCACCATATTGATTAGAGCGTGGTTCATGAGGTGTGGATTCCCCCCTCATGATTTAATTGGCATTAATAAGGATTATTTAGCCCATGATGCATGTTGATACGGATCCAGATACCCAAGTACATCATTTCAATAGATTTCTCTTCAATTTATTCTCGCCATTTCAATTCCAATTTTAGAATTTATTCTCGACATTTTAATTTAAGTTTTAGCATATTCCAAATCATTTCCACCACAAATCCAATCACCCATTTATAAAATTAATTCTACACACAATTAAAATCCACCTCCTCGTGGGATCGACACTCGTCACCATTAGTCTATACTACAATAGATTCGTGCGCTTGCGAGTACATTAAAATTTGCACAACAAGTTTTTGGCGCCATTGCCGGAGAGGTAAGTAATTTTAATTAATAGAATTAATTTTTGTGAATAATTTCTTTTATTTGTTTTCTTGTATTTTTTTTTGTTATTAAAAAAAAGAAAAAAAAGAGTGAATCTACATTTAAAGGTTGGTATTTCTTTTATTTTTCTCTTCTTTAAAATTCTGTAATTTAATTTTTAATTTATTTTTCTTTGTAATTTTTTTTATCTTATTAATTTATTTTTAGTTAATTTATTTCACGTATTTGTTTTTGTGTATTTTTATAGAAAGGTTGTAATAGCGCAATAAGGTTAGTATCGTAATTTCTCCCTCTTCTTTATTTTTATTTGTTTTGCATGCATGGTCGTAGGTCATTATTACCTAATCTTGAACCTATAGACCTTGAATTAGAAAAAACACTTCGCACACACAGGCACATTAAAAATAAATTTGGAATGGATTTACAAGCACCCCAGGAGAGGCCATTTAAGGATTATTTCAGTCCTTTAGCAAATTTAAGCACATCATGCATAAGATACCCAAATGTAGCTGCTAGGAGTTTTGAATTAAAACCTAGTGTGCTAAATTGTCTCCCCACATTTTATGGCCTAGAAAATGAGGATCCATATAATCATCTGAATGATTTTCATGCCATTTGTCAAACTTTTAAATATGAAAATTTTTCAGACGATAATGTTAAACTTAGACTATTCTCATTTTCTTTAAAATATAGAGCTCGTTCATGGCTTAATACATTGCCTGCTAATAGTATTGCATCATGGGAACAAATGGTAACAAAATTTTTGAATAAATATTTTCCAGTGCATAAAACCAATGCTATTCGCAGGGAAATCTCGGAGTTTACCCAGAGAGATGACGAGCAGTTTTTCGAAACGTGGGGGCAATTCAATGGGCTACTCTTGAAGTGTCCACATCACGGGTATGAGAAATGACACCAATGCCAATACTTTTTGGAGGGATTATTACCGAATGTGCAAGAATGGCTAATGGCAACAAGTGGAGGAGAGCTAATGTCAAAAAGTGCATCAAAAATTTGGGAATTCTTCCAGCGACAAGCGGATAATTCCCAACAACGGAGTCGATCACTCAGAAATACTAGAAGAATTAAGGGAGTAAATGAGGTTCACATTGGCGAGTTAAGTTCAGAAATTAAAAAAATCAAAGCGACAATTGAAGGTCTCTCTCGACAAATAGCATCGTTATCGACTGCTAAATCAACAGAGCCACATGACCATGACTCATACTCAAATCAAGCCAATGCCATAGGTGTAATGAGAAAACCATCTAATTACAACCCATACTCCAACATATATAACCCTGGATGGAGAGACCACCCCAATTTTTCATGGTCTCAAGGACTCCAACAGAATGGACCAGCAGCTCCAGCTCCACCAATGCAACCAATTCCTCAAATTCCTCAAGCCTCTCAGCCCCCATTTAGACCATACAATCAGAACCAAAATCACTCTCAACCCAGACCATGGGAGGATGCATTCTAGAATTTCAGGAATGTTACTCACTCCACGATTGAGCAACAGAACCGCACCATTGATGGACTACGAAATGAATTGAGAGCGGGCTTCAACTCACAAACCCAATCAGTTTCAAGCCTCGAGAAGATGGTGGGACAACTTGCTTCTTCAGTTCAGACCTTGGCAATGACCGTTGAGAAAGGTAAGTTTCCAAGTCAACCAGTGCCTAATCCTAAAGGAGTGCATGAAGCAAGTACCAGTTCACCACAGCAGCATGGAGAGGTCAAAGCAGTCATGACCTTGCGAAAAGGAAAAGAAGTCGACAACAAAGTAGAGATGCCGGTGACGAAAGAAAATCAAATTGTACCTGTAAATGTTGACGACTCATCACCGGGGGAGAAAGAAGAAACCAACCCACAAGAATATGTTCCCAAGGCTCCATTTCCTCAGAGGTTAGCTAAAGAAAAAAAAGGAAAAATCCACAGGTGAGATTCTTGAAATCTTCAAACAAGTAAGTGTTAACATCCCTTTGCTTGATGCTATTAAACAAGTTACATCTTATGCCAAGTTTCTTAAAGACCTTTGTACTAAAAAGAGAAATATGCATGTTCAAAAGAAGGCATTTTTAACAGAAAACGTTAGTTCTATACTTCAACATAAAATTCTTTTAAAATGCAAAGACCCAGGCTCCCCCACTATCTCATGTAGTATAGGGAACCACACAATTGAGAATGCTTTGTTGGATTTAGGAGCTAGTGTAAATATGTTGTCTTATTCAGTATTCATGAAACTTGGACTGGGAGAATTACACCCAACTCCAGTGGTGTTACAGCTTGCAGATCGGTCCACAAAAATACCTCGTGGTATTGTGGAGGACGTGCTTATCCAGGTAGACAAGTTTTATTTTCCTGTTGATTTCATTGTAATTGACACTCAACCAATACAGGATTCAAGGAAGCACATCCCCATTATTCTAGGCCGACCTTTCTTGGCAACTGCAGATGCTCACATTCAATGCAGAACTAGAAATATGCAGTTGCCCTTTGGCAACATGACTATGGAGCTAAACATTTTTAACATTGCCAAACAACCTCACAATGCAGATGATGGAATTATTGATGTGGATTTAATTGAAACAATAGTTGATAACACTTTTCTTTCAAACCTTAGTGATGATCCTTTACAAACATGTTTAACTCACTTTGGTTTGGATTTTGATATTGACAGATAGGTTGATGAGGTCAACGCCCTGCTTGACTCAGTACCATCCATGGATACTAATAAATGGAAGTCAAGAGTTGAACAACTAGCACCATCAGAGAAGAAACTCATCCCATCATCAGAATCACCACCGAAACTCGAGCTCAAACCATTACCCAACACTCTGGAATATGTATTTTTGGGAGAAGAAAGTACTCTGCCGGTAATCATATCATCATCCCTAAATGACGAACAAAAAGGTAAGTTGTTGGATGTTTTGAAAGTGCACAAAGGAGCATTAGGATGGACCATAGCAGACATTAAAGGTATAAACCCAGTAGATTGCATGCATTACATTCACCTTGATGAAAATGCTAAAACTACTAGGGAAATGCAACGTCGGTTAAATCCTAATATTAAAGAAGTTGTTAAAACTGAAGTCCTTAAGCTATTAGATGCATGTATCATTTACCCAATTTCTGATAGTTCATGGGTCAGTCCTGTGCAAGTTGTCCCTAAAAAGTCAGGAGTCACAGTAGTTAAGAATGCTGATAATGAATTGATACCCACTAGAGTAACTACAGGATGGCGTGTATGCATTGATTATAGAAAGTTGAATTCTATCACACGTAAAGACCATTTTCCTTTACCATTTATTGATCAAATGCTTGATAGATTAGCAGGCTATGAATTTTATTGCTTTCTAGATGGCTACTCAGGATATAATCAGATTCCCATAGCACCAAAAGATCAAGAGAAAACTACTTTCACTTGCCCTTTTGGCACATTTGCATATAGGAGAATGTCATTTGGATTATGTAATGCACCTGCTACATTTCAACGATGCATGTTGAGCATTTTTTCTGATATGGTTGAACGATTCCTTGAAGTCTTTATGGACGACTTTTCTGTCTTTGGTGATTCATTTGATCAATGTTTACATCATCTAACACTAGTTCTGCAGAGATGTATCGAGAAAAACTTAGTCTTAAATTAGGAGAAATGTCATTTTATGGTAAAACAATGTATTGTTCTCGGTCACATCATTTCGAGCAAAGGTATTGAGGTTGACAAAGCCAAGGTGGATCTCATTTCTAATCTTCCTCCACCCAAAACAGTCAGAGAAGTATGATCTTTCCTTGGGCATGCTGGTTTTTATAGACGTTTCATTAAAGATTTTAGCAAAGTTTCTAGACCCTTATGCAATCTACTTGCTAAGGATGTACCTTTTGTCTTTGATGATTCATGTCTTGTTGCGTTTGAAAAATTAAAGCATTTGTTGACATCATCACCCATCATTCAGCCCCCGAACTGGAGCTTACCATTTGAGCTTACCATTTGAGCTCATATGTGATGCATCTGATTATGCAGTAGGAGTAGTATTAGGACAAAGAGTTGATCGAATTCCCCATGTTATTTACTATGCTAGTATGATATTGAATGATGCACAGTTGAACTATTTAACTACTGAAAAAGAAATGCTAGCAGTAGTGTTTGCACTAGAGAAATTTCGATCTTATCTCATTGGTTGTAAAATAATTATATTCACAGATCATGCTGCTCTTAAATATCTTCTCACAAAAAAATATGCAAAAGCTAGACTAATTCGTTGGGTGTTACTTTTGCAGGAATTTGACTTGGAATTCAAAGATAAGAAAGGGACAGAAAATGTTGTGGCGGACCATCTCTCTCGTCTCCATTTTGACACAATTGCAGAGCCATTAATATTGAATGAGTCATTTCCAGATGAACAATTAATGAGTGCGGAAGTATTGCCTTGGTATGCTGATATAGTTAATTATCTTGTTACAGGTAAACTTCCAGAGCATTGGACCAAGCAAGACAAGGCTAAATTCTTTGCAGAGATAAAGAATTTCTTTTGGGATGACCCATATTTGTTCAAGTATTGTGCAGACCAAATTGTTAGACGATGTGTCCCAGAAAGTGAAATTCAGAATATCCTTTCATTCTGCCATGAACAAGCTTGTGGAGACCATTTCAGTGCTAAGAAAACAGCCACTAAAGTTTTACAATGTGGTTTCTATTGGCCAACTATATTTCGAGACGCTTACACTTTCTGTTCTTCATGTGATAGGTGTCAACGAATGAGGAGCATTACGCGAAGGAATATGATGCCACTAAATCCAATTTTAGTGGTTGAGATTTTTGATGTATGGGGTATCGACTTCATGGGACCCTTTCCCCTGTCTTTTGGCCATCAATAGTTATTGGTTGCTGTTGACTACGTATCAAAATGGGTAGAAGCAATTCCATGTAGAACCAATGATCACAAGGTGGTGATAGCATTTTTGAAAAGCAACATTGTTTCACGCTTTGGATTTCCTCGAACGATAATCAGTGATGGTGGTGCCCACTTTTGTAACAAAGCATTCAAAGCTCTCTTGACAAAGTATTCAATCACACACAAAGTGGCAACCCCATATCATCCGTAAACCAGTGGCCAAGTTGAGATATCCAATCGAGAAATAAAGCACATATTAGAAAAAACGGTGATGCCAGACAGGAAAGATTGGTCATTAAGACTTGATGATGCATTATGAGCATACAGAACGGCTTTCAAGACCCCAATTGGGATGTCACCCTACAGGCTAGTGTATGGAAAAGCTTGTCACCTACCTGTGGAACTCGAGCATCGTGCGTATTGGGCCATCAAGAAATTCAACTTTGACATGCAGCAAGCCAGCTCAGAAAGAAGATTACAACTGGCAGAACTTGAAGAAATTCGCAATGACGCATACGAAAATGCCAAGATTTACAAGCAACGAATGAAAGTCTTCCGTGACAAGCAAATTATGAGAAAATCTTTCACTCCGGATCAGAAAGTGCTTTTATTCAATTCTCGCTTGCACCTATTCCCAGGTAAGTTACGCTCTCGTTGGTCTTGCCCATTTATTGTTCATACTGCTTTTCCACATGGGGCAATTAAAATTAAGGACCCAAAGAACGGTGTCACGTTTAAAGTTAATGGTCAAAGATTAAAGCCATATCTAGAATAATAACCACATGGAGAAGACATCGAAATAAATTTGAGTGACCCACCAAATTTGAATTGATTTTTTTTCTTTTCGCTGATTTTATTTTTTCTTTCTTTCTTTCCTTATATTATTCTTTTGCTAATTGAAATTATTTTTGCATAAGTGTGTTTGTTTAACTATTAAGTTTTCTCTTATCATTTTTAATCATGAGTACCTTACTTAGACCGTTCCTCCTGAACATTTTTAAACCACTTCAACGTGTCAAAACTCATCTCAAAAGGCAGATTCAATTTTGTAAAACACATCGCATTTGGGCTCTACAGCCACCAGAGTTAGTAGCCTATGTTGAGGGTTTAGAAAGCCAACTCAAAGACATTGAAAGAAGTGTTTACGACATCCAGTTGGAGCTTGAGGTAAATTCAATAAGAGGACGATTTTAATTTTCTTTGTGTGTTTTAATTTGTTTTATTGTTTGTGTGCTTTAGTTTGTTACCCCGGTGAAGTGGCGGATAACGGTACTCCGTGACAATCAAGTCGGTTACTTCAGTTTCCCATAATAACTGATATTCTGAGGCGAAGGTATGGACAGAAACAAGATTCTAGCGAAGCTTCACAAGCGATTCCCTTCACTTCCTTAGAATGCCCTCCTTACGATCTATAAAGCTCGGTCTAAACGCATGCGATTGCTTATGAGGAATAACATACCTGTTGATATTCGTTGGTTAATTGAGGCGAAAGTACGATTGGCAGGTGAGTTACCTCCAAAATTTATTGCATACATGCCTGGTTGTGGTAAAGGAAGTTATGCAAGAAAACGACGAGCTCGAAGAATTTCTATTGCTTGTCATAAGTGTGCCAGAATGAGTTGCAATAAAAACCCATGTTCTTTAGGAATGGTGTCTGATAACAGGGAAGATAAGATTCAATTCATGAGGGATGTCTTGAATAAGGAGTCATTGGATGATATCCTTTTGTCTCTTGAAACGCATCCCAGTGGATATGTGCAAAGAGCGATTCTCTAGTTATGGTCATTATTCCAGAAAGAGCATGCACTATAGTCTCAAGAATCTGACTATAAACGACCATGTTTGCTAGTTTATAAGAAAACTGGATAGGAAGCCTATCCTCGACCCATAGAGGGCGTTCAAGTCGTTTCTGGACGTAAAACCAGAGGAAGATGTGAGCCACAGTCGCAACTACCTGTAAATATCCTTTCACTTTACTGTTATTTTATTTCACTATTGTTTTATTGTGTGCGTTATTATCTTTAATAATTTTATTACTGTTTGCTTTTTCCTTATTACTGTTTGCTTTTTCCCTTTTACTGTTTCCTTTTTTACTAGCGAGCCACGTGCTTTACGCGTTATTTGACACTGACATGTTACCTCATACACAACTGTGATCCACTGTCACCAAGATTCTTAAATGTGATTTCTTTTTTGTCAAGCACTCACAAATTATTTTTGAGAAGTTTCACAATGGCAGCTACTCCCAATAGACAATTCAAGAACATTTGTGTGCTTTCTAGATTTACATATGGCAAACATAAAGAGTTCGTTGAGGCAGCCATAGATCTTGGTCGAAGCATAGCAGCGAGAAAATTACACTTGGTGTATAGAGGAGGTAATCGAGGGTTATCAAAAATGGTCTCAGAAGCAGCTTTTATTAGAGGCAACCAAGTGTTGGCATCATCCCAAGAGTCCTAAAACCATTGGGCAGTTCGTCTGACTCATCAACTGAAGAAGAGTTAGTCGTCTCAGGTATGCAAGAAAGAATAACTGAAATGCTTAATCATGCTGATGCTTTTATTTTCCTTCCAGGAGATCTTGCAACACTAAAAGCACTTATCACACTAGCATCTTGGGCCCATCTGCACATCCACTAGAAACCCATCGGTTTGTTAAATGTCAATAACTTTTATGATGGCTTTATCGCATTTCTTAACCATGCAATAAAAAACTATTTCATTCCTTCTAATGTGAAAAAACTTTTTATTTGTGCTCACACTGCTAATGAGCTACTTGATCTGTTACAAGCTTATAAACCGGAGTCAGACCCCTGGACCTTTGTGTTGGAGCGCCCAAATAATGATGGTAACAGTAGCCGCAGTAAGAAGTATAAATTAGATTTAACTCTCCGCTTGTAAATATTTTCTTCTGTGTTACACCACCCAGGTGATGTCTTCTAAACTCTACTTCTTTCCTTTCAAACATTGAGGACAATGTTTCATTCTGGTTGGGGGGAGGGAATAGTCGACAATTGTGGAATCTTGGTTAAGTTTTTACTGATATTTTGTTGTAGAAACTAACTGTTGCTAACTTTTTGTGTTGAAGATGGCTGAATATGGAGTGTAGTGACTCTAGAAACGCATTTTCATCGTTTAAAAAAATTAAAAAAAATCAGACATTTTCTTTTTCTTTATTATGTTTTTATGTTTATTTTTCTTCTCTTTAATTTCTCCTCTATAAATATATATTTTCCAACTTGTGAGTCGAAGATGGCTGAATATGGAGTGTAGTGCCTCTAGAAATGCATCTTCTTAGTTAATATATATATATATATTTCTTTTTCTAATTAATTTTTCTACATCATTTTCACATTTCTGCATGCATATTTTCCTTTCATGTTTAGAATAGGTTGGGGGGGTAGAATGTTGTTTTAAAAAAAAAATTGTGTGATTTGTTTTGACATTGGATGACATGATTTATTTTAAATTTTAGTATTTGTATTATCTTTGGTCTTAAGTGATGTTACATTATGTTTGCTACTCTACATGTTGATGTCGGAGACAAATATGAGTTGCTTGAGGGAATGAACATGGCATAATAAGTACCAAGTGAGTTTTTGAGCCTATCATTTTCTTGGAGAGTAACCCTTTTGCTCATTCTCTATACAGCTTAGCAGTTTATTATTTTATACACGATCTCTAGATTTCTTTTGAGTTAACCCTTAAAAAAATGGTAAAAACAAAATGTGTTGCTACATTGGGAGGCCCATCTAACTAGTAGATATGGATGATTATTTAGAGCCCTAAAAGACGATGGAAAGGCCATCTTTGATCCGTTTGAGCCTTTCTAGCCATCCCTTTTATTAAATATCCATAGTTAACCATTTTGAGCCTTAAAAAAAAAACATTTTCTTTATCAACTTATCATCTTGACCCACTCCGATTTGGAGTATTACCCGATATTTTATAAGTTCCATCACCTATTTATGCTTGAGAAAAATGTAAATAATTATTTTGTTCAGTGAAGTTATGCCAAAAACAAAAAACAAAAGTGTTTTTTCAAAAGAATAAAAATAAAAATAATAGGTGAAATCCACCTTGTAATTTCCAAAAAAAAAAATTCTCTACATTTTTCTCAAACATAAACTTTGTTTTCCCTATTTCCCTTCTTTGTTAGCCATGTCCCTAGCCTACGTTACGTCCTAATAAAAATCCTTCTTGATTTTAGGGAACTATAGTTTGAAGTAGAAGCTAGTTATATGGGCTAAAAAGATGTAGTGATGCATGAAAAAAATAAATAAATAAAAATAAATAAATAAATTTGGTTGACTAGCATTTTTATTTGACTTGAGATCGTATTATTTCTAAGCTGAGGGCATATTTATTTCATCTTGGTGAGAGCATGTGATATCACTTCTTTATTATTTTCTCTCAATTACCATGCATTGGAGTGACTATTTTTATTGGGTTTAATTTCTTTGTGAGAGTGTCACTACTTCCAGTGAGATTTTGGGGTTTGACATATCATTCTTGAAAGTAGCTATAACAAAGTCTACTGGACTGATTCATGTGAATGGTTGATGTGGGTGTGATGTTGCTTTAGACTGGAGATAATGCTTATACTTTTATTTGATTGCTATCATTAATCTGATTGAATAAACACGAGTGTTTCTAAATTTAAAAAAAAAATAAATCATTTTGAATTTGAATTTTATTTTCGCTTCATTTGCTAGGGTCTAGCAATAAGCTGGTTGGGGGGTGTGTTGAGTGTTAAAAAATGCATATTTATAAAGGAGAAAACCGTCATTTTACATTTCAAGTCTTACTAACACCTTTACTTTTATGAATTTAACCTTCTTTTAATTTAATTCCGTTTGTTTTATTTTAATTAATTATTTTATGTATTTTAGGGGCATCTTAGTCATTTCACAATAAACGAGAGATCATATGGCAAAACGGACATCACTTTTGAACTCAGGACTGTCGAAAACCTTAGGAGGAGCATAAAAGGAAAAATGGCACTGTTCACATGTACAGTACTATTCACATGTATGGTACTGTATACGTTACTGTTCACGGCACTGTTCACATAGACGGATCGATGATGTGGCATTGACCGATGATGTGGCATTGACTGATGAGGTGTCACGATCCTATTGGACTAAAATTCTTATGTACTATTGATGGTGACGTGGCAATATATCAGTGGACCAAAAATCTCGCGTACGGTACATGCATCACACAGGATTATTTTCAACCAAACCGCGTCACTGTTCACCCGGGTCAAACCGTGTTACTGTTCATCCGCGTGGTCAAACCCCGTACTGTTGACTGATGACGTGGCGCAATCCTGAGCGTCCAAACTGTTTTTAATCCGATGGCCATGATTTACTCCATGAATCTATAAAAAGGGGGCCTCCCCCCCTAATTTGATATCCCTGAATCTATTTTTGGACTCCATTTTCTGTAATTCCTTCTCCATCTTGTATTTTCTTCGTATTTTAATAAATTTTCATTTTGCCCTTAGTTCAATTATGAGTGGCTAATTTTCTTTCAAGCTTGGGTTGAAGGTGAAGTCTCAACATGTGTCATGGGCTTTATTTGGTAAATTTATTTTCTCTTCCCCTCTAGTTTTTGTGGATGTTTTGACTTCTCGTCGACAAATAATACTAATCTTGTCTAGTACCGCCTTGGTTTCACCGGCCCTCTAGTACAAGGTTATTATTATTTGGCACGATAAGCCCTTAGCACCATATTGTTTAGAGCGTGGTTCATGAGGTGTGGATTCCCCCCTCATGATTTAATTGGCATTAATAAGGATTATTTAGCCCATGATGCATGTTGATACGGATCCAGATACCCAAGTACGTCATTTCAATAGATTTTTCTTCAATTTATTCTCGCCATTTCAATTCCAATTTTAGAATTTATTCTCGCCATTTCAATTCCAATTTTAGAATTTATTCTCGCCATTTTAATTTAAGTTTTAGCATATTCCAAATCATTTCCACCACAAATCCAATCACCCATTTACAAAATTAATTCTACAAACAATTAAAATCCACCTCCTCGTGGGATCGACACTCGTCACCATTAGTCTATACTACAATAGATTCGTGTGCTTGCGAGTACATTAAAATTTGCACAACATGCTCTGCCTACTTGCACTCCATTGATTATACATCTTTAGTGCTAAATTTGTTCTCAATGTACTCCACTCTTCTGAGGTTTTTATACTAGTTATTGTGCTACCTCCGAGTGGTTCCTCCTCATTTACAGTATCAAATGCATCCTCAAAAGGATAACATGGCATCTTCCTTCTAATGAAATTGTGTAGTAAGCAATATGCCATGATAATCCTATTATGTGTCTTGATAGGCCAGAATGAAGGACTTTTTAGAATTGCCCATCGATTTTTAAGAACATCAAAATATCTCTCAATGCCATTTCGAGCAATTGAATGCTTCATGTTAAAAAATTCTTGTGGGTTCGTTGGTTGATAGTTTTCCCTCCAATCATAAAGGTGATATCGTTGTCCACGATAAAGGGCAAGAAATCCTCGATAGTTAGCATATCTAGTATCTATTAAATAGTGATAACTTATATCATAAATAAATATTTAGATTTCAATTACTAAAATTTTGTACTTTAGAATTTGTTTATTTCTTGTATATGACTTACTGTTAAGGACATCCAAACCATTTACTTTTATATATAGCATCATGAAGGACTCTATCATTAGCTTCTTACCTTTTCCAAGTAGTTAAAACATAAATAAATTGTATGTCTTGGGAGCATACTGATAACTCTAGGAAATGAGAGTTATTACATCTATTATAGACTTGAATAAAGGCCATTTAAAAAGCAAATAATGTATTTTGATTACATTTTGGTGAACTTTTGCATAAACATTCATTTTAGTTGAGTCTTAATAAGTTTTGCTTGAATCATAGTAATTTGTGCTAAAAACAGGTTTTAATTTGTAGGTTTTAAATTCATAAAAGGATGCGGAGACATTATATGAGAAAGATGAGGAAAGAAGATGATCACAAAAGAAGGAAAGCACAATCGGAAATGACACAAGTAATATTGCGGATGTTAGAGCAACCAATGCTACAGCAATTTGGGAGAAACGCGGGAGAAAATATAGGCGCGGGTCAGCAATTAAATTACAATCTGCATGTTTCCTAATTAAAGCACAGGCACGTGCATGGGCGTTGGTTTGGAAAACCTAATTTGCAAATATATAAAGGAGGCATGCACCACATAGAAGCGGCGGTGGAATTAACATTCAAAAACAATTAAAAAGGTAAGAAGAAGATCAAGATTAACGAGGGCTATTCGGCATCATTGAAGCACCGAGGAAGATCCTTAGACTTTCATCGTGCTCAACTCATATTATCTTTCTTCCTTTGATTGATTGGATGTATTCTGCGATCAATATATTTATGTTTATTTTTCTCATTCAGAATATTAACTGAATTTACTTGTAGTTGAGTGACAAATAATCCAATGGGTTCTTGACTGTTCTTATATGATGTTATGATAATGTTGTAGCATTATACTCTAATAGTTTTTATGATATAATTGTTATTTCGGTTGACCACCCATTTAATAGTTTCAGTTAAGATAGAGCAGCAAAATGACATGTCTTAGCGGACATTATTAAAGTATTACTTGTTCTTAAATTGAGTTTCCTAGATTAGGTTATCTTAAATCCCATAAGGGCAATACTTGAAATTAAGATTTGTGATATCTTAGACATAGGTGTTCACCTTGTAGGGTAGAGAGATTAAAGATCATAAAGTCATACATTAAATTTATGAGCAACTGGTCATTGTTAGTAGATTTAAAGGTATGAGATTTCCAACATGCGATAGCTGTAGATGCAGATTTATTCTACCCAGTGCTGCAGCACTTATCATAACAACCAGTGCTAATTCGGTAATCAACAGTCACCCCATTAGGAGAGTTTGATCATTCAACTACTATATTCTCAATTGAACCTTGGACACATTTAATTAAGTTTATTTTATTTCGATATTGCTTTAATTCCCATCTCTCACAATTATTATTTATGATAGAATTATTTGGTAATTGTTTGTTTCGTCTTTAGTTGACGTGCATTATTGTGATTGCTTTAACATTTTAAGTAACATCAATCCCTGTGGAGACGATCTTGAACACTCATCACTTTATTACTTGTTGTGTATACTTGCACATTGGCATTAATAATAATTGATTATACAAATCAACCAACACATACTCTTAAAATATTACTGGTAATCTCACTCTTTCAATTTTGATACCTAGGTTTATCTATTATAGGCACCATCACCCTAGTGTATGTATCATCTAATGCTCTTGAGCAATTTTATCATCAATATAGAAAAATATAATAGTTATAAATATAATACCGACATATAATCATAATGGATATGGTTAAGAGAAGTACCTTAAACCATTTCTATCTCTCATCAAGAATTGGATTAGGTTGTTTCAATAATTCTGTATGAAGCCATAGGATAGAATACAAAACATCATGAAAGTACTTGCTAAGTGACTATCCTGACCTTATAAATTTAAATGTAATCACTCTATTTTTTTACATGATGTGCTACTATATGTAAGAACATAGCTACTTTTTTATCTATTAATAAATATTAGGATTGGCAGAAAAGCCCAAGCCGGCCCAGGCTCATGGGCTTTAAGCCCATCCCGTGGCTTGAAAATATAAATAAGGGCTTGTAATTAATAAAGTCCACAACATATGGGCTTAGTTAAGGGCTTCATTTAAAAGCCCGAGCTTAAGCTCAGACTTTATAATAAAGTATTTTAAAAACTATATAATATATTATAAAATTCAAATTAAAAAAAACTGAAAAAAAAAAACAAAACATAAACAAAACAAATTGAGCAAAGGTTACTAGGCCAAAATCCCTTTTTTTCGTCAGCACCCTCACTCACCGTCATGGCGTCACCGTGCCAACCTCTCACTGTTCTCACCGCCGGCAGCCAATAGTGCATTTAGATTCCAACAACGTCCAGCCAGCATCAGCGACCCACCGTCCAGCAATAGCAGCGAGCATCTCCTGCGTAACCCACCGTCCAGCCACCCAGCAACAGCATCTCTCGCATGTCGCAGCAGCACCCCCACCCACCAACACAGTCGCGCAATGCTGTCGCAACCACTGGAACACGCGCGAGGCAACAGCAACGATCTACAGTCTGTGCGCGATTCAAATCACACCAGCAACAACAAGCCATCTAACTCTAGTAATCCATGTCAATTAAGGTTCAAATTCTTTTATTGTATTATCTAAGGCCTAAATATATGTAATTAGTTAATTCGTTGAAGAATTTTGTGAAGAATTTTGTGATTTTCAGCTGTGAAGAATGTAGTTTGGTTGTTGGTTAATGTAGAAAATGTTGAAAAATATTGTGCTGTTGGTTAATGATTTTGAGCTGTGTTGTTGATTTTGTTGGTATTTTTGGATTAAAGTATTTCTATCCATTGTATAGATACTGTATGGAGTTTTGGATGTTGCAAATTTGATGTCATGTGCTTGTATAGCTACTATATGGAGTTATGGACGTTTACTGTATTTACACTTAGCTTAATTAATTAATTTATTTAATATTTTATCTCCTTTAATTTTGTATAGGTTTATAATGGAAAATGCTTCTGAATCTTCTAATTTGCCTTCAAATCCACCTGTGGAGTCGAAACATGTTCAAGACAAAATGCGGAGTGATAAAAAAAAACAACAGATGGTTGTTTCAAATTTTTGGGACCATTTCACAGAGATAAATGTTGGTGGTGTATCAAAGACAAAATGCAATAATTGTGGAATGGTTCTTTCTTGTGGATCGGAAACCAGTCATTTGAATAGACATACTAGACAAATTCACAGTTTTCATCAACTGACAATTGAATAAGTTCTTGAGAATAAGCAACACTTGGTGAAAATCGAAAGTGGTGAGCTTGGAATTCAAAAATTTGATCCATTGGTTGCCCATAAAAAACTTACAACAGTTGTTGTTAAACATGAGCTTCCTCTTAGATTTATGGAGTATGAGGCGTTTAGAGATTTTGTTAATTATTGCAACCCACTAGTGAAGCATATGTTCAGAAACTCTTTAAAGAGTGAGATCGTTAAGATATATATTGTTGAAAATGGGAAGGCAATGAATTTGTTAGAGATTAATAATAGTAGGGTGACAATTACTATAGACATGTGGACGACTTGTAATCAAAAGAAAGGTTATATGGTTGTTACGGGACATTTCATTGACAACTCTTGGCATTTGCAAAGTCGAATCCTAAGGTATTTTTACTTTATTAAAAATTAAAATTTTGTATTTAAATTTGCATAGGTAACATTATTAAATTTTAAAAAAATTATTTAATTTTTTTTGTAACTTTGCATTATTATTTTTTTTGAATGAACAGATTTGTATATGTGCAAGCCCCACATACAACTAATTGCATTTCACAAATTTTGGTGAAGTGTTTGCTGGATTGGAATCTAAATAAAAAGATATACATGCTTACTTTGGATAATTGTTCAACTAATGATGCGATGGTTGAAAGATTGAAGGAATTGTTGTCAACTAAGTCAATGATATTGAGCGGTAATTTTTTTCATATGAGGTGTGCGACTCATATTTTGAATTTAATTATGAAGGATGGGTTGTCGGTAATTGAGAGTGGTATTACACGTGTTAGAGACAATGGTCTTACTGGAGTTCATCGTCAAAACAGGTGGAAACGTTTGAGTTGGCATGTCGTCAAACACAGATGGATGTGAAAAAGTTGGGATTTAATTGTCCAACTAGATGGAATTCTACTTTTGCGATGCTTGAACTTGCAGTGAAATACAAAAGTGTTTTTTCTCGGCTACAGACACTTGAGCCGCAATACAAGTGTTTGCCTAGTAATGAGGAATGGGAGTTGGCTAAGTAAATGCTAGACTATTTGAGGCCTTTTTTAAGGTTGACTGAGATGTTTTCAAGTACAACATATCCCACTGATAATCTATTTTTTCCATTGGTTTATAAAATGAGGATTGCATTGAAGAGGTGGCAAATTTCAGATGTTCCTGCAGTTAAGAACATGGTGGATACCATGATTGAAACTTTTTGAAGTATTGGGATGAGATTAGTGGGGTATTACTCACGGCTGTTATTCTTGATCAAAGATACAAAATGATGTTGATTAATTACTATTATCCGAAGATTTATGCAGTCGGCCTTGAAAATCAGTTTAAGAGAGTGCGAGAGCTTTGTGATGAAATGATGAATTATTATAAGGCTAAATCCGCAACTACCAGATACGGTGTTGTTAGTGAGTCTTCTACCTCATTTCTTGTTCCTTCCGACCAATCTCATATTGATTTTTATAATATAGATTATATGGGTGATTTTGATGCATATGCAACCCAAAATAGTCAACCTATTAGTTCGAAGTCCGACTTAGATAGGTATTTGGAGGATCCTTTAGTTAAAAGAACTCTCAATTTGGATGTTTTACAATGGTGGAAGATGAACAAAGGCAAATATCCTATTTTGGTGGAGACGGCCAAGGATTTGTTAGCCATACATGTGACAACTGTTGCCTTAGAGTCGGCTTTTAGTATGGGGGGTAGAACATTGAGTCCATATCGGAGGAGACTACATCCAGACACGTTGGAAGTTATCATGTGCTCTCAGCATTGATTATGGGCTACTAGCGATGAAGGTATAAAAATATTATTTACAAAATTAATTACTAATTATTTTTGTTTACTATTTATTTTAACATTTTTTTTTGTTAGGTGGAGTTCCTGAAGAAGAAATGTTTACTGGCGAGGAATTAAAGGATGAAGACAAAGATGGCCCACAAATTTTGGATTAGTTTGTTTTTTTTATATTAGCGATTGTTTTTTATGTTGTGTACTTGTAATGTTAGTATTTTCATATTTTGTATGTTGGCTAATCATGTATTAGAGAATTATGTTTAAGTTTTTTAGCCTATTGTAGTATTATGTATTGGATAATTATGTTTTGAAAATTTATAGTTTTATTTTTAAAAAATTATTTAAAATTGGTAAAAGCCTAGGTCCACCCAAATTAAATGGGCTTTAAGAGGGTCTGGGCTCTCTAAAAATTATATGGGCTTGGCAAAGCTCGGCCCAAGCCCTTAAATTGACAAGCCTAATAAAATCTTAATGGTTTTAACCCCCCCCCCCCCCAACTATTTCAAGCCTTATGCATAAATATGTAAAAGCACGCATATTCATTCTAAGTCGGGTTATGCAAGTTGCATACCCTCATAAGCTAATCGATGAATAATTTTCCTATTTGCACAAAAGTCAAGCACATATGTTTCACGTCTTAAAGATTTTCTCTCACCCAAGCCCTTAAATTGCCAAGCCTAATAAATATCTTGATGGTTTTAACCCCCAACTATTGCAAGCCTTGTGCATAAATATGTAAAAGCACGCCTATTCATTCTAAGTCGGGTTATGCAAGTTGCATCACTCTCATAAGCTAATCGATGAACAATATTCCTATTTGCAAAAAAGTCAAGCACATACATTTCGCTTCTTAAAGATTTTCTCTCATTTTGTTTCTTTATAAACTTCAAAAAGAAAAAAAAAGGATTGCATGCTATATGACCAATGCATAAAGATCGCAACCAACTTCTTCTTTCTCATAATATATGTTTTAGCTAAGCCTAAGTCATCCATGACTTAACAAAGAATTATTCATGTCTTAATAAATGAAAAAAGTCACATATATGTACTCATAAGATTAATAAGGTCATAAGCTACAAGGTATGCATAATAACTGTAAGATACCTTGCCTAAAATTTCAACAATGGTCTAAGTCATACATATTTTTGTTAGCCTAAAGGGCTACTCATAATGTAATTTTGATGATAACAAACATATGTATTAAGTGATTTAATAGATATTGTATTTCACATTTTCACTAGTTTTTGAAAGGTAATATTTATGCAAGTGAATCAAGTGAAATCAAGCTCAAGACACTCAATGGACAAACGGCGAAATCAAGAATAAAGTTTAGAGCTCAACGAATAAATTAGTGCGATAAATTCTTGTAAAGCCGGTATGATTTAATTGGTGCATGATTTAGCATTTGAGAAGCTCAATAAATTAATTCAATTAAATACTTTTCATAAAGTAAAAGGTTTTATTTTTATAAAGTAAAGTATTTTGTGGATTTGAGTAATTTGGACTTAAATGCTAAGTTTTGAAATCTTTGATTTCAATAAGTATTATTATTAAATTTCAAGAGTTAGACGTTTTTACAAACATTTGAAATATTTTGGGCCATAATATAATTTATGAATATTTTGGACCAAAGTGAAAGGTTTTGAGAACTTTGAAAAATATGAGTATTATGTTGAAAAGGACCTTTTTGCAAAATAATAATATCTTTGAGGCCATATCATAATTTCATAAAGTTTTAGAAATCAACTATCTTTAGAAAATTCTGAAATTGGACATATTTATAAAATTTTATGACATTTTAGGTTATAGTATAATTATAAAAAGTTTTGGGTCAAAGTGTAATTTTAGTGAACAGTATTACTGTAGCAAAATTCAAAAATAACGGTAATATCATTGTTCCTGAGCGGCTAGCTAGATAAATCAAGCGGGTAACCGCTTGGGCACGGGAATGTGCCTATAACGACTAGTTTTCGGGCTTTAATTATAAAAACTCAACTCAAACTTCATTCTAAAAACTAATGCAAGCAAATACAAAATCATATAACATATATTGAGCTTCCAAAACGCAAATCATCATTGATTGAATCATTGTTGAGCCATTATTTGTATATCCACTCTTAAAGAGAGTTTTTACTGTAATTTTCATTTCTCATCAAATTGTGAGTGTACAAGTGTGAGAAATACTTGGGGTGAAGAGATTGGGGAGATAATCTCTTGTTGTAAAGATCCATTGACACTTTGGAAGTCAATTGTAAATATTTGAAGCCTTGGGAGGCTTGGATAGCGAAATCCTCAAGCCAGGTGTGCATGGAGGCGTGGACATAGGCGGGGATAGCCGAACCACGTAAAAATCCTTGTGTTTGTTTTCTCTTCCCTTACTCTTTTAATATTGTACTTGATTGAATTTATTGTTTTTGATTTGATTAAGGCAATAGATTAAATTGTTGTGCGAATTGTATTGCATAATTTTAAAATCTCAATTCACCCCTCTCTTGGGTTGCATAACTTGCATTTCAATTTTAATATCAGTATGTTTTCATATTATAAAATGCATGTTCCGCTGGTAACATATTGAATTAAGTAGTGGCAGCAAAATTAAATCAACTTGAAAACAACTCATAGAACTTGCAATGAATTACAATAATTACGCTAAGCAATTTGACTTATAGGCAAGTATAATTAAATAAATTAATAAGCTAAAGAAACAGACAGGATTGAAAAGAGCATTCGCTCATAAATATCAGCCAGAGGTTGAACTGCCCTAATTCATTAGCCAAAATAAGACAACATAAAAAAATTCACAAATGGAATAAAACCTTAATAGTTTTGGGTCTGTTATGTCAGACATTTTGCCTTCTTTTGGATAGCTTTACCTAATAAATTCAAGAATTTTGTGAACAAACACAGAGTGAGCTGGAATGTCAAGTTCTAATTGGAAAAAAAAAAAACATGAATTGATGATTAAAAGCAAAATTAATGAAGACACTCATCATCAGAATGCAATATATGACACCAAAAAACCTTTACCACACAAAGATTCCTGGAAATACCAAATAAATTTTATATGTACAATTATATAAATAATAGTTCAACTGCACAATTCAACCGAATAAATTCATTGACAAATTTAACACATAATTTTCTATAACCTAAATCCCCCTAGCCTCTTCAACCTTAATGTGAGTGAGATTGCATTCCAATAAGAACATGCAAACTTCAAAACTCTAGAAACTCCATGCAAATATGAGCTAACTGAAGATAAATGATCAATAATTACACCTAATTTGTGCTGAAACAACATACAATCTTTTTTTTTTCATTGTTCATCTGATCGAACATGAGATTTTTAATAATCCAAATAAAGCAATATCAAATTAAAACAGCAATAGCAAACAATTGATGAAAGGAAAAACAAGAAGCAAACCTAAGGGCAATGCAATAAGGAGGCTCAAAAAGCCACAGGTAACTTTAGATGCAAGTGAGTGGCGATGGGCGTGTGATGGTTTGTTTCACAATAGCATAATCAACAAGCGAAACAAAAATAACTCAGCCATAATTTTCTCAGCAACCAAATAGAATCATAAACTCAACAAATTAAAAAAAAATCAAAATTTCTTTTGTTTGGTTATAAAATCTTCATTGAGGAAGCATTTGATGTTGTAAATGAGATAGAATCACTCAGAGGTAGCACAGTAACGAGTATAGAAACATCAGAAATGGAGGATAAATTTCGCACCAGAGATGTATATCAATGGAGAGCAAGTAGGCAAAGCAGATGAGACTCCTTTTAAAAAAATTGTTATATTTTTGTTATTCCATTTTTTAGATTGTAAAATATTAATGTTTCTGACTTTGGGGATTTTGTTTAATCTATTCCATTGTTCACTTTGTTCTTTTGAAATTTATTGTTTTTGTAGCTTATGTAACTTGCGTGCTAGGGCTTGCTCTTTTCAACTTGTTGATGATAAAAATATTCTAGATCTATAGCTAAGGCTAAGCTAAAATAATTTTATGGAATGTCTATATTGCCTAGTTGAAAGGGTGATTATGTTTAACTAAGACTTAGATAATCTTATTTAACCATCAGTCTTTCTCAAGTTCGTGCATTATGTTGAAGCATAATTTTTATGCCATTATCTCTTCTAGTGTATATTTATTTGATTGGTCCAGTTCTTATAGTTCTTACGAAGCAAGTTTTGGTAGAACTTCTAACTAATGTCTAATTTTTGTTCAATAGCTAAATGAAATAAAGAGCACCATAAGCTCCAAAATTAAGATTTTAGCGCAAATATGAAGATATAATACTCATGCCGTCATTTTTGAATTTGGTATCATGATGGGAGATTTTACTCTGATAACAACTTCAGAAGTGGCTATTTTGAAGGTTCTTGAGATTGCTTTGGACACAAAATTGCGTAGATGTGGTATAAAAGTTGAGTCACATATTGAATCACGCAAAAAGACTTTAAAGATGCAATTTCAAACTGTACATGAGATGTTAACGGGACTTAGTTGCAACGATTTAGGTTAGGACCTAGACAAGAAAATTGTTACTATAGAGAGGGTAGTGTGGGATGTTTATATTCTTTTTTTAAGGCAGTGTAGGATGCTTATATTCATTTTTTTATATTACTTTGAATTGTTTATATTTGGGTTTGTTTTTGTTTGTTAGATACGGTATAACGTATTCTGTATTTGTTTAGATGTTGACTACTGGCAACTTGTATAGCTGGAATCTTTTGTTAAAATACCTTTTACTTTTCTTCCTTGAATTGATTGTCATTGTTTAGTTAATGTGAACTGTACATGGGATGTTCCATTGTTGTAATCACTGGATGTAAAATGAGAAATTTGTATATGTGAATCTGTATATTTGGTATCAAATGCTACCATTGAGAAATGATTATGTATTGCGTGCATGAGTTAAAAAGGAAGAAAGGATTTGAATTGTTTATCCTTATGCATAAATATGTGAACTATGATTGTGAAGTAAAAAATGAGTGTCTGGAAATGCACCTCAGATTTGGACATTGGTATAAATGAATGATTTTATTTTTTTAACTTAATTATTATTTGTTGTAGATTGTTATTATAAGTTCGATGCATTTAAATAATTGCAAAGTAATAAAAGGTAGTCAATTTCAAGCATAATACATTCTCATTTTACGAGGATTTGTGTTTGATTTATGGTAAAAATAATTCAACTAGAGAAAATGCAAATGTCGCTACAGATGCTATGGAGAAAATTGAGAGGATAAGAGTGAGCACAGAAGCTGAAGAAGAGAGTTTGAATTTTGAGGGTGTGCAAGATGATTTGGATGATAGTATGTCTATTCAATATGCTCCAAAAAAGCAACCAACAACTTCAAATAGCTCATTAAGAAAAAATAGAAGAATTGAAGATTTAGAACAGAGTGGAGAGCCATTTAAAGAGCTAACAACTCTTTGTCACAAAAATGAAATAAACTTCTAGTTGCTTGAGTCGAGCTTGAGGGCAAGAAATTAATGACAAACAAGTAGGATTGGTTAATGAGTTGAAGAAGATTGGTGGTCTTGCAATGGTAGAATGCCTTAGAGACAACCCAGGCTAGCTCTTTAAAAGTAATCACGTTTGGCCATTGTTACGATTTCGGGTTAGATTATTAACTGATTTTCAAGTTTTGTATGAATATCACATGACTTTTAAGTGATCATATGTTTATTTTCACTTCAAGCCAAATCCAAAATACTTTCTTTTGTTTCTATGTAATTTTTGAAATGCTTTTCGATACATGACGCAATGTAAGTGGTTATATATTTTGACACTGACAGGTTCAAAAGCCATAATGCTCAAACAACAACACCAAGAACAAAGTCTTAATACAATATTATTGCATCATTTATTATATTTGAGGAGCTAGTCTGGGTTGGTGAATGTTGTTGATTGGCCAATGATACAGGTTGATGCGTTGCTTAATATTTTCATCATAAAACATTTTTTTTTAGGAACATAGTAAAGTATCCATGAACACAAAATATCAAACTACATTCAAATTCTGCACCAGGAGAAAGAATAATACTAGATAAGAAAATACATAATCAGATGTAATAATTCCTCTAAATATTTTGCGAGAAATGTCAAATGAATTATGTGTTCTCGTCAATGCTAATAGATTTGAATCCACCTTCTATAACAAAAGATTGATTTTTGAGTCATTGTGTTTGGTAGGTTTCATTTTTTATTTTTGGGTACAAATCTCATATATAAATTGATTAAATTCATATAGAATTTGGATTATATTGATTTGACCTTGTGCTGTATAAGTACAAATACAAAGTTTTGAATTGATGTAATTGAATAAGTAAATTAAAATTTAATTGAATTAATAAGTAAATTAAAATTTGACATACAATCTATAAATACATGATTAGTGTTAAAATTTATATGTTCATTAAGGGATAAAAATGTTATTTTGTGCTTATATTATACTTTACATCTGTAATTATGTAACATATTGTGAATTTCTAAATATTTTTCTAAATATTTGATTTTTTGTATTTTTGTGTGTTTATTAGGTAAAAATAATAATTTCACGCAATTTGAGGCTCTGATTAGTGTTATAAATTGTATGTTTATTAAGGGGTAAAAATTTCATTTTGTGCTATTAATGTAATTTATATTTGTAATTGTGTAACATATTGTGAATTTTTAATTATTTTTCTAAGTATTTGATTTTGTGTATTGTTGTGTGTTTATTAGGTAAAAATAATAATTTCATGCAATTTGAGGCTCCAAACAAATGTATGGATGTCAAATTTGAATTCTAGAAGTCCAAGAAAATATGTCATTGTCGAGGATGATCCGAGACTTTTGTTGTAAATTTTTAAGTTTTTACCACGGTAAATGTGGTAATAGTAAAATTATAAGTTTTTATCATGTTAAATATGGTAATTGTTAGTGGAATGTGTTGGATGTGCTTAAGTGGATTAAGTTATGTTTATATTTTATTAGTGGGACAAATGTAAGGTTAACATGTAATTAGTTTTATTTATTTGTGTGGTGTGGATTAATTATATATTAGTATAAGTAGAGAAGGGGGAACACACCTCTCCACACATTCTCTTCTCTTCTTTTCCCTCAAATTCTTCTTCTCATCTCTCTTTGTAATATATTTTCAATAAATAAAATTAGTTTTATTTCAATTTTCAAATACCATTTTTTTAATTATGTGTTTTTCAATTTAATAATTTCTTTTATTTCAAATATGTTTAGGTAAATATTAGTAGTTAGGGTGAAGTGAAACTCTTAGTAGAAAAATATGATTTAATCAAATTCTATTTTTAATTGTAAAAATTGAATTATTTTCTATTTAATTTTATCCATATTTTATATTTTGAAATTTTGATTTATTGTAGACAAAAATGGGAGTTTGACACAATGAATTCTTAATATCTTAGTATAAAATATGGTAAAATGGTATTTTGACTTATTGTAGACAAGTTGAGTTTTGGCACATTAAGTTCTTAATCCATAAAAAAATTAATGGGAAAATTATTTTAATTTATACAATTAATCTTTTGGGAAATAAAAAAAAAGAATTTGTTAAATGGTATTTATTATTAGGAGTGGATCCATAACCCTAACTAATTTAATTTCATATTTTTCCTTAAATTAAATTGCATATTTTTAATTTTTAATTTTATTTTTAATTTTATTTTTTTGATAAACTTAAATAAACAAATTAAATCATTTATCTGTGGATCGATCTCAGACTTACTGAGTTATAATATAACACTCTTACACTTGGGAGTTAGAAATCACTTTTAAGTCTTGTCATGCTCCAAACAAATGTACAAATGTCAAATTTGAATTCCGGAAGTCCGAGAAAATAGGTCATTGTTGAGGAGGATTTGAGATTTTTGTTATAAAATTATAAGTTTTTAACATGTTAGGTGTGGTAATTGTTAGTGGAATGAGTTGGGTATGCTTGAATGGATTAAGTTAGGTTTATATTTTATTACTGGAACAAATGTATGACTAAGATATAATTAGTTTTATTTATTTGTGTGGTGTGGATTTTGTTTGTCACGACAGTAGTAAAGTAACCAATCTAAGTAGTGCATCTGTGTTAGTATGGGTGGGCAAATTTTGGTTCGGACCAGGTTTGAATTAACCTGATCGGATTTCGGGTCAATTGGGTTGGAAAAAATATAACCCGAACTTAACTCGAACATGAGATCCGATCCGAACGATCAATTGAAGATTTGTGCTTGTTTTCGCATTGATTTTTTTTTTCAGATTTTCAAATTAGATTGGGTTTGAACCGATCTGATCCGATCGAGTTAGAGTCTTCATTTGAATCTTATTTGAACCCAAATTTTTCAGATCGGATCGATTCGGGTTAGGTCATTCGCCCACCCTTATGTGTCAGTGTGTGGATTTCATCCCAATTCCTATAAATCGAAAGCACTCTCCTTCAATTATTTAGTCTTTCAACATCGATTCATAAATTGTAAATCTAGCTTATTCTAATTTTCAATTATTTTGATTGCTCTATTATCTAATTTTAATACATATTCATATTTGTTCTTTGTGTTGTATTATATGAATATTTTTGCTATTATTATAAGATTTTTTAAGAACAAATTAAGTAATAATTTAGTTGTGTACATTGAAAAAGATTTTTTTTTATTATATTGCTAATGAGATTGTCTTAAATCATTTTCAAAACATGAAATATTATCAAGGATTCTTTGGCAAGGACAATTATAATACAGAAATTTATTATCAATAAATATTATAGTTATTATATTATATATTACTATCTGGATTTTCAAAATTATATTGTATTTTAAATTGGGTGCTGATGAGTGCATCTTATGTAGCATTATTGCACGCATTATAGGTTTCTATTTGGAGTTGTTGGACCAACACAACTCTCTAAATAAAAACTTACCACTCACTCATACAATCACGCACCTAATCATGGATGATTTTAAATATACCCCAACTCGATCAAAATCCTAGCTACGTCCTTGCATGCACACAGCTTGGTCCCTCGTCATATTAGAAGAAGCAATTAAACAAGACATGTATCTGAACTCCCACAAGATATTGTCACATGGTGTATGAAGCAAAATGTAAAGGACTCCAAATTTTTGAACTTCAACAAGAAAATTGCCAAATTGACCTTACTTAGGAAGGAGATTGGCCAACAAAATCGAGCCACATTTCTGGATGGACCAAAGACACTCTCTAGGATATTTTGGTATAAAAGATCAAGATAAACCTAAGAGCAAGATAATTCACCTTCTAATGTCTACCTTTTTTTCCCCTCAGTACTTCCATGATCATCTTAAAAGCTCAAGGATTTTCCAAAATCTCTTAAAAAACAATCCTTAATATTCCAGTTTGTATTTCTAGAGAGCCAAAAAATGAGCCAAAGTTTCATTAATATTTTGTTGGATTTATTTTTCACATATTGTGGACTAGTATAAATCATTTTAATTATTTTTATATTTTACTACATTAATACGTGATTAATATCAAATCTTAAGAAGTGATTTTGATAGAGGAGCAATTTGATAAACTCACTTATTAAAAGATCAAATATTATATTAATGAGTCTAATTCTATTACACTCTACATAATAGTATAATATGGACAAATATAATCTTTAATTGTGTAATTTTAACTTATAATGGGATGGACATTTTTTTACAAACACATGAGAGATTCCCACATTTAGTAACAGTATTTAAATGACTCTCGTTCATTAGAAGCTCACTATTCATAGAATTGGTACTTGGCCAAGAGCGTAGAGCACTGTCTCTCTCCCCCTCTCTCTCATTTTGCTGGTTGTGTGCAGATTGTTGAACAACTTGAAGGAAGCAAGTTGCAGGGGCTTGGATCATGTCATTATCAGCTAGTAGAAGCTTCACAGTAAGCTTAAAAGCTTAGAATCATGGCCAATCAATGTAAAATCTTGAATTTCTCTCTAAAGCATGTTTTTATTTAGAAACACAAGTTAAGTATTTAAAATTTATTCATCATATCGAAAACACAGTAGCAAGATAATTTTGTTTTAATTAATATGCACTCCATTCCTCTAACCCTAAATTAAACTTGTGCAAATATTTTATCTTGAACATTATTTCACTACTTGGAAGTCTTGGACAATTGCGGCTCAAATAAAAATAATAGGTGGGGTCCATTTCATATGGGGCCCAATTTAAAACTCTTAATTGTTTTGGGTAATTGAGGAATTAATGGAACATAAAATAGGTACCCAAATACCCAAAAGTCCAAAATGTTTGTTAATTATGAAATTATTACAAAAATTTAGAGTTTGATAATATTTTATCTGATATTATTAAGACAAATGAAGCCTTGGAATTGTAAAGAGAACATAGAAAAGAGGGACGGAAGAAGACAATGGAGTGACCTTGGTTTGGAGATTCGGATTTCAATTTTCAAATAGATAACTGGAAGGCTATTTTAACTCTGTCTTCTACCATATTTGGAGAATAAATTTTTGACACTGTGCTCTACATTTTTATAGTGTATTTATTTTTTGGATTGGGGAATTGAAATTCCGAATCAGAATTATTGACTGCGTTTACCTTCTAAAATAAAGTCGAGATTCAGAATTAGAATCATGGAGCCCACCTCAATTTGAAAATGGGAAACAAGAGATGGATTCGGTGGTGGGAATGAATTTTCCATTGCCACCAATAATCATTTTGCCCCCCACAAAATAAAAAAATACCCATTTTGTTCTTGATTATAATTAATTAATATAATAATTATTAATAATTAATATATTAATATATTTATTAACGATAATTATAAATAATCACTATAATTAAAATATAACACAATAATTATGACAATAGTTCATTAAATACTTTTTAGTAATTTGTTACAATCTTTCATTTTGATTCTGATTCTTATAGTTCAAATAAACAACTTATTCTAATTTTTATTTCTCATTCACATTCCTAATTATTTGGATTCCAGTCTATTCTAATTTCAGTTTAGTAAACACACCATTAGTGGTATTAATTTGCAAAATAGTATTTCTTTAGTGAATATTTGTGATAATCAAAAGTTATATTAGACTATGGTCTCATGGATTTTTCTTATTTGAGTCTTCTATGTACAAACTTTTGTTTCTTGTGGTGGTTTATTGCCTTGTCGAGTTGATTTAGTTTCTATTTATTTATTTATAGTATACATACAAAAATAAGAAAAGAGAAATTTGTGCTTACCTTACAGCAGCTTGTATGGTTGCTTTCCCAATAACACTAATTAACATGAAACAATTATACTGAAATAAACACCTATATTTTCATAATATTTTAATGTATTAGTCTTTTTTTTTTTTTTAAGTTGTCTCTTGACAAAATTACTAAAAAATAGTAGTCTCTTGACAAAATTAGTAGAAAATGGTTTTAAATACAAACGACGAGGCCAGGTTAACCTTATTGGAATCACCATCAAATTCGAGTAATTAATCCTGTCTTTTTCATCATTTTCGTTTCAAAGAAAAAGAGAACCAAAATGAGAGCCAATTTCGCGGCACGTGCACCGTCCGTGTCTTTTACTGCTTTCGGCGAGCACAGTTCTGTCGGGAAAGAAAAAGAAAGTTCATTGATTCCGTTCACTTTCAAGAATCTTTTGTTTGCACGACTCGAATCCAGTGGTGTCCAGCTAGCCAATGAGAACGCGCATTAACAAATTCCCTTCTCTTCCCAAAAGCACCCCGAGATTCGATGTATCATCTTACGGTCCAGATTAAATCTAGACCAACGGTCTTACGACCGCGGAATATAAAACGGGACCCATTCTGTTAACAAGCTGACATGGCAGAAATCTATTGGCATAGCAAGACCAAAAATAACAAAAATATCAATGCGAAAAAGAAGGAAACAATCTAGCACCGTCAATGTTTCCTTAGATCTGACGGTTTCCGAGACTCTAGGGGTTCGAACATTCTGGAATTCTAACCCTAAGCTTATAAAAACCGGCTCTTCTTCACTTTGTCCGCCACTTGAAACCCTAGCTCTCTGTAGTTTTCTGTTTTCTAGATTTGCTTTTTTTGTTTTTTTGTTTTCGCCCTCCTTTGAATTCTTCTTCGTCGACATAACAAAGAGAAAGCTGTAGGCATGGCTGGTAAAGGAGAAGGTCCAGCAATCGGCATTGACTTGGGCACGACTTACTCGTGCGTTGGTGTGTGGCAACACGACCGTGTCGAGATCATCGCTAATGATCAAGGTAACAGAACGACACCGTCTTACGTTGCCTTTACCGATTCTGAGCGTTTGATTGGTGATGCCGCTAAGAACCAGGTCGCCATGAATCCTATCAATACCGTCTTTGGTAAGAATTCAAACTCAGCTCCGTTGACTTTATTTTTTTATTTTAAGATTTACTGCTTAATCTTGTTTTGTTTAGATCTGATGATGTGTAGTTTAGATCTGTGACCTTGATTTGTAGATCTTGAGTTGTTATATTTATAGAAATTTGAATATTTAAAGGTTAGAGTGCTAGATTTATACTATGTTAAGCTACTAAGAACTAGATCTCATGTCTTACAGAATAAGATGCTATGTTCAACTGAATGATGGACGTATAAAATTTGAATTTTTTTTAAAATTTACTGAAGGCTGCAAGTTATTTGTTTATTAATTTTACATATGATAGCTTGTTTAATTAATGTCACAAATAGAAGTAGCTGTTAATGAAGCAATGTATTATGCCATATTGATTTATGACCAGAAAGAATCTCGTCTTGAATGAATTATTTGATTAAAATTTAGTGCTTCATGGTATTTTAAATTTTTGGTTGAGTGTTCTCTGCTCGTATCAATCTTGCTGTTTGAATGTAATTAAGAGTATTGTAGTTTTATGGTCTCTTTATATTGTTTAGTTGAGCTAATTGATTATTCTTTCAACAGATGCAAAGAGGTTGATTGGTCGAAGATTCAGTGACGCAACTGTCCAGAGTGACACTAAGTTGTGGCCATTCAAGGTTATAGCTGGTGCTGGTGATAAGCCTATGATTGTGGTCACATACAAGGGTGAAGAGAAACAATTCGCTGCAGAAGAGATCTCTTCCATGGTTCTCATTAAGATGCGTGAAATTGCTGAGGCCTACCTGGGATCTACAGTCAAGAATGCAGTGGTCACTGTCCCTGCTTACTTCAATGACTCTCAGCGTCAGGCTACTAAGGATGCCGGTGTTATCGCCGGTCTTAATGTCATGCGTATCATCAATGAGCCCACAGCTGCAGCCATTGCCTATGGTCTTGACAAGAAGGCTACAAGTGTCGGCGAGAAGAACGTCTTGATCTTTGATCTTGGTGGTGGTACTTTTGATGTGTCTCTTCTTACCATTGAAGAGGGTATCTTTGAAGTTAAAGCCACAGCTGGTGATACCCATCTTGGTGGTGAGGATTTTGATAACAGAATGGTTAACCACTTTGTGCAAGAGTTCAAAAGAAAGCACAAGAAGGACATTAGTGGTAACCCCAGAGCTCTAAGGAGGTTGAGAACTTCCTGTGAAAGAGCTAAGAGGACTCTCTCATCAACCGCCCAGACCACCATTGAGATTGACTCGCTTTACGAGGGTATTGACTTCTACTCCCCCATCACCCGTGCCAGATTTGAGGAACTTAACATGGATCTGTTCAGAAAATGCATGGAGCCAGTTGAGAAGTGTTTGAGGGATGCCAAGATGGACAAGAGCTCAGTCCATGATGTTGTTCTTGTCGGAGGATCTACTAGGATTCCCAAAGTCCAGCAGCTTTTGCAAGATTTCTTTAATGGGAAGGAGCTTTGCAAGAGCATCAACCCCGATGAGGCTGTTGCCTATGGTGCTGCTGTGCAAGCTGCTATCTTGAGTGGTGAGGGTAATGAGAAGGTGCAGGATCTTCTGCTATTGGATGTCACACCTCTCTCCCTTGGTTTGGAGACTGCTGGTGGTGTCATGACTGTGTTGATTCCAAGGAACACAACCATTCCCACCAAGAAGGAGCAGGTCTTCTCAACTTACTCTGACAACCAACCTGGTGTGTTGATCCAAGTCTATGAAGGTGAAAGGACAAGAACCAGGGACAATAACTTGTTGGGTAAATTTGAGCTCTCTGGTATTCCCCCAGCTCCTAGGGGTGTTCCTCAAATCACTGTGTGCTTCGACATCGATGCCAATGGTATCCTGAACGTGTCTGCTGAGGACAAGACCACTGGTCAAAAGAACAAGATCACCATCACTAATGACAAAGGAAGACTTTCAAAGGATGAAATTGAGAAGATGGTTCAAGAGGCGGAGAAATACAAGTCTGAAGATGAAGAGCACAAGAAGAAGGTTGAGGCAAAGAATGCCTTGGAGAACTATGCATACAACATGAGGAACACAGTGAAGGACGAGAAGATTGGTTCCAAGCTTGCACCAGCGGATAAGAAGAAGATTGAAGATGCGATCGACCAGGCCATCCAATGGTTGGACAGCAACCAGCTTGCAGAGGCTGATGAGTTTGAGGACAAGATGAAGGAATTGGAGAGCATCTGCAACCCCATCATTGCAAAGATGTACCAGGGTGCCGGTGGTGACATGGGTGGTGCCATGGATGACGATGTTCCTGCTGGTGGTAGCGGTGCTGGCCCCAAGATTGAGGAGGTCGACTAAGCAGCTCTCGTTTTCTGCTGGCTTTTGTCTGTTGAGGGTTAAGTTGGTAGGGTGATTAGATGTTTCGGAATTTTAATTTTATTTTCATGCTTTTGACTTTTGGGTTTTGATTAATCTTTTACAAGTCTGTTCAAAGCCCATTGCAAGTGTTCTCTATGTTTTCTCAATATACTTTTTTTCATCTATTGCGGACATATATATTGTTGGACGCAGGGACTAGAACAACCCTGCTTGCTTATTCAATACTTTGAAACTTTTCTTACTAATTTATATTTAACTGCATGAATCTCTCCGACCCAAGTATGAGAATGGACGTGTAACGGTACGACGACAAAAATTTTTCATCTCTGTATATTATTACAGAAGCTGGCAATTTGACAAGAACAATTTATCTGATGCAACATAATACGAATAGACTAATGAGTATAAATTTGTTTTTTTTTTTTTTAGGGTAGGATTTGTCGACGTGAAAATATTAAATAAGTTACGTCTTGATTAATATAAATTTGCCGTGATAACCGTTTTATCAACTCCAATAGCCACCGCCACAGTTTTGATAATGAGTGCCTTGTTGAATAAACTCGCAATGCTAATATTAAAATTTAAAATTTATAATAATTATTAATTGGTTTTGATATTTGAAGCCTTTTTTCGCTGAAATGGCGTCCCAAACAGACCAGTATATAATATAGAAAGTCTATAGGACAAGAGCCCAGCTTTGAGCGTTCAACGCTTTACATTTTTTGGTGGCTTTTTCTTCATTCTTATTCCTCCTTATCACAATGTGATTTCTTTATTATGAAGATAATGTGTTGCGCTTATACGCTAGCCAGTCCATGACTCAAAATCTTCACGCAACTCCCTTCCCAACTTCTATTTTCAACAACTTTGTATGACTTTTTCTTTCAACCGACCAAAAAAATCAAAAGAAAAAAGCCCTGTAATCTCAAAACGATACAAACTACAAACACATTTCACTTTCTGCCTTCTTTTTCGCTAAAATCTCACATTTTCAAAAAGCACCCAAGAACGCTGTGGTTTTACTCCAAAAAAACTACGAGCCTTCAATTTATAAAATTAGACAATTCAATTTTTTTAAAAAAAAAAGAAAGAAAAAAAAAAAGATTCTCTTATATGCTAATCAAAATATAGTTATCCAAGTCAAAGGAAAAACAATCCAAGAAAAAAAATTAAAAATTGAATTGAAAATTTTACCTATTAAACTTTACGATTTTTATATATTTTTAGTGTAGCCTATTAAACTTTACGATTCATAGCCCCCATTGTCGGCTCTTCAAATTTGTAAACAAATTTTATATTATAACCTAATTAAGCCTGCCTAATACTTTTTTCATCACAACCCCCGACAAATGAAAACTCAACTTCTGCCTACCGATGGATTGACGTAATCACATTCTATTACGTACATTTCTATCGAAGGATAAAGAAAAATCCCGGGTCGCAAATAATTCCAAGCCGTGTGAATCAAACTAGGCTTCAATTCTCGAATCCACCGCGTTCGAGCAAAAATAGAGAGGACCCATCACGCGGAAGATTTTAGGAAAATAAATAAATAAATAAGAAGGCGATATACAATTAATTACACGTAATTGCCATGAACAACATTCAAACGGACGCCAACCTTGACCCACCCCCCAACTCAGCCCTTTGATTTTGATTCCAAGACAATCTCATTTCCATTCCAATTCCCAAACTTCATACATCACGACTGACGTTTACAACCCACTTCACAGTCCCCATTTGTATATGATTTGTGCAGAGAAGTGAAAGAAGCAAAAATACTGAAGATGTAATGGTTTCATATACATGAATACAATCCATACAAGTTCAAAAGTGAATTATAATTACAGTCAAAAAGGCTAAGAGGACGCTGGAAGCAGAACCATAAGAATTAGTGAGCCAAAAAAATTGAATAATAGATATGTGAGACGCACGCTTTGTTCATAGATTACACCGTATGGTACAAAATGTCAGTAAAAACAATGAAGCACCAACTAATGCAACCACCCTTACTAATCTAATTAAATGCCTGTTTCAGGTCAACATCAGATCATTTCCACTGAGATGAGGCCGAAGGCAAACGCGAACCTCATGCTCTTCTGGTCCCACCCGAAGCTTCGGCACCATAATCTCAAGCACCGAACCCGAACCATCGTAATATGCCTCTATGTTTGCATCTTCAGGAATTCGGGTTGAAAGTGGGATTTCTCGGATGAACTCCCCAGGAGGGCAGTGTTCAGATGCTGGATCAGTAAGTTTGAATGTTCTATCATGCCTTTTGATAAATGGCATGCCAGACGTGCTCACGCAAGAAACTTTTATGATACCCTGAGTCAGGGTATTCCTCCAAGAAACTTTCACCCTCTGAAGATCCACAAAGGGCAAGCTGATGATAATCAAATAACCTTCTTCATCTTCATATATTGCCTTTGCAGCAGTAGAAGGCCCGTAAACATTTTTCATCACTCCACTAAAGTCATTCAACCAGTGGGGCGGCTCATAAGGGTGTATTTCCATATCTGCAATCCGATCAGAGGGTTGATTAACAGCCAAATAACATTCGTCATCATTCCCATGAGGAAAAAAGTCCTTCTTCCTTTTGCTGCTAGGAGATAGGTCCATGGCAACACCATTGCTGTGGCTGGATGGCTGAGTTGACAAATTAAGACCAGAGCCATTAAGCAGCTTCTTTGATTGGGAATTTGAAGCACTCTTGATTGGAGGAGGAGGCCTCTCAAGCTCAAAGTCAGTGTTTGGAAGGTTTCTCCATGAACTGAAATCACTAGCTTCAGGTGGAATTGTGAAATTCAGATCTCTGCCAGTGAGTTCCATCCACCTCTTCCGCTCTTCCTCATCGAGAACCATGAGATTGGGGGACGAAACCACCTCAATCCCATGCACACACTGTGGGTTCGAAAGCCCTCTATAATGCTTGCGTTGCATTCGGTGAGATCGAACAAATCCCTTATCCACACTAAATGGAAATGGACGCTCGCCTTGACGAGAATGCCCATTCATATAACTCCGTAACTGCATCTTACCCAATGCATTCTCGGGCCTCTCCTTGAAAACCCACATGTATATATTCTCCATGTCATGCTGAACCATAAAAACATCAAGCTTGAGATCAGATTTATCAAATCCAGAAACACCATTGCTATCCCTGATAATCTTAGCCTTTGATTTCTCATTCAAAGCAGGCTTAAAATAGAAACTGAAGAAAAACCAGGCACCCCAAATACTATCAACCCGCTTAGCACATTTCCGCCCAGCTTTGGGGATATTCAGGTAAGATTCAGGCTCATAACCTTGAGAACTGAGCCCCACATCTAAAATATCACACGTATCCAAATTCCATGACTGTGGGGGAGGGCTACGCTCAGCTGACAAGGGCAAATTGATATCAGGTGGACGAGGAAGAATAACTTGGCGATTCATTTCCAAATCCAATTCGTCATGAGAGGAGGCACTTGAATCCATGGATAAGAGAGTAGATGGGTGATGATTCTCCATTGACAAGGCAGTGAGAAAAGAATCTCCCATAATTCAGCGCGATTCCTGGGTGGGTTTTGTTGTTGCTGATAGGTTGAACAACATTTCCATAGTTTCCGCCAAGAAACAAATTCAAGAAATAAACCTTATAAACACCTTCATCATAATCATTATCTATCAATCTCCAAAATATCTCCCCTCCATCAAAACCCTAAATTGTTCCTCAATCATATAACATTTTCCCCACACACCCACAAAATCAACTATTGCTCAATTTAACCCCAACTAACTAAAATACAACAATAAAAAAAAATTACAATTCCCCAAAATAAAAAGACCTTTGATAAGAAATATTAATTCTTATTCAAACAAGAACACAAAAAATTAAAAAATTAAAAAAAAAAAGAGAAAAAGAAAGAAAAACAAAAACCTCTTCAATCTCTACTAAAGGAGAGAGAAAGAGAGATTTAACGAGACGCTAAAGAAAAACTATATCTAACCCTAAACCCATAATTCCTTGAAATCCTCCAAACACAGGTGGGAAACACTGGATTAAATCCATAAAAAAAAGATAAATAAAACTATTCTTTTGTCTTTGGTTTACATCTATTTCACCCCAAGAAAAAATATATGTCTATTTAAAAAAACTGTAAAAAGAAAAAGAAAAAGAAAGAAAAAAAGTAAAGTATAAGGGATCTTAAAAGAGTTACCTTTTAGGGTACGCATCGAGGAAGGGAGCTTCATGGAGGATGATGATGCTCATCTTCATCATATCAGCAACCACAATTGTTATGTTCCCACTGCTCCGTCAAATTGTGTGATATGTGGAAATGTGAATGGAAGAAAGGAAACATAAATGTGAGCCACCGTCTAATTATACACAGGTTTTACAAGTAAAAGCCTACACTAGATAGCACCGATTTGATTCACCGTTAATTCACGGTGACGGTGCACATTTCTTTGTATGTGTGATCGAGTCAAGCTTTTGTGTCTTTTCAGGTCAATTCTCAACAGCAGCTCGGGGAATTAGATTTTCATTTTTTTATTTTCTGTAGAAATCATTTTAGGGTGGGGAATTCACTCATTATTTCTATAAACCCACCGTCCTTCTATAAAATATTTACAATAAATGCACATTATTTTTAATAAATGTAAATCAACAAAAATATTTGTATAATTAATCAATTAAGTCACTCTTATTTTCTTTTACTTAATTTTTTTGTTAACTATTGAGGTTGCTTCAATATAAGTTTTATTTAATAATTTTATCTTTATGACATAAAATGACTCAATTACCCAAAAAAAATATTTGTTCTTATATTTAATACTTTAAGTTCTTAATTTTATGACTTAGATTAATTTTTTAAATAAAGTCTAATAATTTTCAATATTTCGCACCTAAATGACATAAATTTGAGGGCTTAATAATTTACATGAGTATTATCTCATAAAGATGTTATGTTAGTTTAATTAAAAATTAATAATCATACTAATAAAGTAGAATTGACCATTTAGAAATAATGAATTTTGTGAAAAATAAAAAAATGTTGAAATTAAAGAATGATTTTTAGCACTTTTACCTTTTAAGGATAAAATAGTCAATTTAAATTTAGGCTATAGTAATCTTAGTTGTCAAATACAATTGTCAAACATAAAAAAAAAATCTAAGTGAAAACAATAAATTATGATATCACAAAAATAAATTAAGAATTTAAAAAAGATTTAATTAATTAATTTTTTAAAATTCTTCTTTAATTGAAATGTTTAAAAATAACGTGATTTTTATAATTATTTGTTAAGATGTGGGTTGGATTTACAGAACTTGTGAGGACGTAAATATCACCGCCTATCATTTTTATCATTTTATGAATGAGTGATAACATTAATATCCCTGAGTTATTCTGATTTCTCAAAAGAAGATATATGATTTTTCCCATTCAATTAATAAGTATCTATTTTAGTATCTTCTGTAGAAATTGCCTTGGTTACTTTTGGATATTGTAACTTTTATTGAGGTTAATTTTCGATTACTCTCTTTGTGGAATTACAATTTTTAAATTTTTTGTAAACCTCAATTTTCATTTTTTTAAAGAAGATTAAAAAAAATTTCATCAATCCACCCTTATTTTTCTTTCTATCTATTGAACAAAAATGCGCGTAAGTTTAAATTTTAGATTTATAATAGTTTAAGAGGTATTTTGAAGATTGTCATTTTACGAAAGGGTAATCCAAGATCTAATCTTTTCATAATGATAATTAGGAATAGGCATGGTTTGATTTTTTTTACTGAATTGAGCTAAACCGAATAAATTTTACAAGAATCATGAACTGAATCAAACCAAACCAAAATTAGTTTGGTTCTAGTTCACTTTAGTTTTTTTTTTTTAATTTTTTAACTTTTAAAATCTTATTTTTTTTCTAATTATTCATATTTTAATTTGATTTTTTATTTAACTCATTAAATAGATAGGTTTTAGCTTCGTTTTAAACTGATTCTCAATTTTTTTGCCTACCCTTAATGACAATAAAAAAATAACTTAACAATAACAATATTTTAAATAGAAGTTTAAGAACTACTAAGGAAGTCCCTTTTTTCCTCAGTTATGAGATGAAGAGTTCAAATTCTCATAGAAAATCATACAATTTTGTTTTAAGATATACCACTCTTTGACAGGTATCATGTCATTTTCATATTTTAATTTTATTTGTAGTTTTTTTTTTTTTTCTTCTTCTTATAGCAACAACTCTTGAAGGTGTTACAGTGACCTTTAGTAACGCCACTTATTATTTGGATTGGAAGGGTGTGCTAGTGCTGAAGCTGCATTTGACTCCAATGGTGGGTACTCAAGGTTCCAATGCCTGGGATAGGCATAGGGGTGGGCATAAACCCACAACCCATGGGTTTATCCAAACTCAAACCAAATTAAATGGTTTGGGTTGGGTAAATCATTAAAATGGGTTAGATGTGGGTTTTACGTAGAAAATCATTTTATTATGGTTTGGGTATGGTTTACCTATGGATTATGGACAAAACTCCAACACTTAAAATTTCAAATGAAATAAATGAAAACAAAATAAATTAACACAAATAAGTGAAAGACCACCATTAAATTTTTTACAGCGTGATCAATTGTCAACAATTAGAAAATGAAAATAACAGTAAAAATAAATTTAAATTAAATAAATATTGTTGTAAATAACATAAATTTTTTTTCTTATTTACAAAAATAATTCCTCCCATATGGAAAGATCATCATAGAAAGAACAGGAGACTCTACTAATGTCAATAATAACTCGGCTTGGACTGGGTCCGATATGCTAGATGGCGGCTAATTTTTGGTCAATAATTGAATGTAATGCCCATATTAAGTATTAAAACAAGAAATATATATTTTGATATGAGCAGAAAAATTAATAATAAAATTTTTTCTTGTAATTATTTATTTTGTGAATATTTTCTTATAATAAATATTTTGTAATATTTTTAAAATTAAATGTAAAAAGTATAGGTAAAATATTTTATTATTTATCTTATAATAAATTTTTATTTGTCAATCAAGTTTTCTTATAATAATTTTTTTATCATTTGACTAATAATTTTCTTATATATTTATTATAAGAAAATTTTCACAAAATAAATAAGTATAAAAAAATTTTATTATTAATTTTTTTGTTCATATCAAAACATATATTTCTTATTTTTAATGCTTTATTTTTTATTTAGATTCTATTCATGTGATTTATTTAATTTAGAATAAATATAAATAAAAGAGTAGTTGAAAATAAGGGTAATATTGTAAACTTATACTATTAGAGGAGTTTTTGGCCATTATAAAAGCAGAAGGGGGAAAAATAATATATGTTGATTACTGTAGGGGGGAAACTGGCAATCTCCCTAAAATTAAATATATAAGTAGACAACATAACACAAAACTACCAAAACGATAAATAAAAACAAATATTGCATAATTAAATAAATAACAAGTGGCAAAATTTATTATTAGATTGTTAATGTCATGTTTGTGAAAGTTTATTATTAAAGTGTACGTTCTTATTTATTGAGAAATAATAATTTTTGTGATTAAACTTTATTTTGATTTTCTAGTATTCTTTAATTTAAGGATTAAGTTATTGTAAAATTTATAATTTTTATCCACTATATTTTTTTATATTTTAATATCAATTTAATAATTAATAACAATTAATAATTATTATAATTTTGATATAATTAAATTTTATTAAAATAAAAATTATTTTGATAATAAAATTCAAACCAAACCCAAATGGTTTGGTTTGATTTGGGTTAAAAATATTTGGGTTGGATCCAAATTTTTATGGTTTAGTTTGGGTTGACTTAAAATCCAACCCAAACCAACCCATGCCCACCCCTAGTCATAGGCACTCATCGTATAGGTTTTATATATAAAGTTATAGAGAAATTAAAAAAAAATAAAATATATATATAATTTTCAATGCAATATATTTTATCTTGTAATAAATTAATAGTATTGTGTTGTATTAATATATACTTTGGGATTTTCTTTTATCGATTTGAAAGTGGCCTTTCACCTATACAATAATTTGTGTGGGTTGACTAGGCCAGACCCAAAAAATTTCTCTAATTCTTTATTGGCTTTTAGTGTGCAGAGTTTGTTTTCTTTCAATTTTAAGGAATTCATAGTGAATGGAGTCAATGTGTATGATTTTAGGGATTGCCCTAATTGAGACTTAGTCTAAGACATTGTCATAAGTGTATTTGAGCTTGTTGTGACCTTTGATATAGTTTGACCAACTTTTCCCTTCTAATAGAATTTGTTATTTTTATCTTTAAAAAAATAAGGAAAGATCTAATATGTCCCGTAAAAAACTCAATAGTAAAGATAAAAATCAGAATTGCACAAAAGCTAAGTTTAGGGGCCTATTTAGGATATAGATCAAGGGACGCAAATGTTATAATTAGTAGAGTTTAGTATTGTTGGAGAAGAATTGGTGTGGGCAGTCCCACCAGCTCAATTATTATGAGACTAATAGTGGAATCTACTAAACTTAATGTAAAAAATTAGTAGGTCTTACAATAGGATCCGTTATTCTTTCACGTGGCAAAGTATCATTAGGTTGTCTCAGCAGTTTAACACCTTTTTAAACTTTTTAGGATGAGTTGAGTTTTTTACCTTTCAATTTACAGTGCCGTAAATTCCACTCGTAAAATGATAATCTTAAAAATACTCCCAAACTATGGTAAGAACTCAACTTACTTCTATTCTTGTTTAAAAGATAAGAAAAAAAAATGAGGACGGATTAATGAAAATTATTTTATCTTCTTTTCAAAAATGGGGATAAGTTGACATTTAAATTAATTTAGAGGAATTTAAAAAATTATCATTTTATGAGGGCGGTAATTCAAAATTAATTCCTATATTAGTTTCAAACCTGCAATCGTTGTTTTATGTTCAGATATCTCATTTCATTTTTTTTTTAAAAAAAAATCAAATTACATTTTAATTTCCAATATTTTAGTCATAAATCGAGAACACCCCTTAGCCTTAAGTGAGTGAGTGAGATTCGACCCAATAACCCAAAAGGACCATTTCCACATGCACTTATGTCCCAGCACTTGGTTTATTAAAATAGCGATGGCAGCTCCCTTTCATGCTTTAAGAAGAAAGTGTTGCCCATCAATTCATTGTTTGTTTTTGCATCTTTTTATTTTCTTTTTTCTATGGTGGGTCGTGGGTGTGGCGATCACTCTATAGTCTATACACACGCATGTATCCCAATAAAAATGGATTTCACTTTGCTCCATATCTAAAACCCAAAAAAGATCTCCATCTCTCATTCTCTACTAGCAAAAGTGGGATTGCTTTTACCTGTGATGTTGTAGTAGTCCAAGTTAATTTATTAAATATGTTGGTTAGTGTTTAAGAGAGATGTTAACAGACACATGTGAACGTGAGACTTATACAAAAATTCTATCTAACGTTATTCGAAATGTCACATCAATTGCATCAAAAATTTTGTATCGGAGCCAACATTATTGCTGATTTGGGTTTAAAAAAAGGGGAAAAAAAAGGTCTTGCGTACTTTCATTTTATACACTATAGCTCGTTGAATTTTTACTACGTGTCTTTGTCAATTAATTACGTTAAAATATATACAGATATGATAAAAAAAATCTAATAAATGAGAGGTATACATTACAAGCACCGGAATTTTCTTTTTGGGGAGGGAAAAAAAGTTCTTCGTATGGGATTAAGATTTTCTCTTAATCTGATCTCTTCTTAAATAAATATATATATGGTGATTGATTATTAATAAAATAAAATAATAAAATAATTAAGTCATATCCATACACTAATATTTAAAAATACATAATATAAGATCTTTAAAAATTTATAAGAACTCAAATTAGAAGAGAATCTTTTTCCATTGGCATGTATATGCATATGAAAGATGTTGAATTAATAATTTTCGTAATTGTTTTTTGTTTTAAATATTTTATCAGTGACAATGTCTCATTGGCGCATTTGGGACAAGCTGGAGATGACAACGCAGCTCTCTCACGTGCTTGACGCATGCTCCCTTTTTGCTATTAATTTTATTTTTATTTTAAATTATGGGGAACACCGACTGTACATATCAATCTTTATGGTTATAGCCACGGCCACGTTTTGATAATCAACCATAGATGAGGGACCAGACTTTTAATTTTAATTTTTTAATTTTTAATTTGAGGGAAAAAATAAAACACTCTTTTCTCTATTATTTAGACAGTAGTTGGGAGTCATTCTTTCTTTATAAACAAATTAATGTTAAAAAATACAAATTCTTTGACAATTTGAATTACATAACAGTATTAGCTAGATAAAATACTAAAAGATCAAAATTCACATAATTTAATTTTATTATTTTATGTTTTCATTGAACCAATACTTTATTATACCACATTAATTTCTATAAAATCAGTTAATTTTATTGAGGTAATAAATGTTCGCACATTCATCACACAGGTGATAGTTGTTTAGAGAATACTCACACATGCGACAAAATACTATGTTTGACTATTGACTTTAATGGAATCAACTTTTTCGATTTGACATAATGTTTCTGTTCCCCTAACTTGGCTTTAATATTGTGATGATAAATATGCCCTTGGCTACTTATTATTTACAAGAATACCACACATTAAAAAGACCATTTTGTCCAAACAGTTGAATAATACTAGAAAATCGTCCTTAGTTGTCCAAATATTTGCAAGTTTACCAGCCATGAAAAGACCATTATGTCAAAAAAAAAAAAATTGATATTTTGACCGTTGGAGACAAATTTCAAATGCATTTATAAATTGACAAACTCCCTATTCTAGAACTAAACCTCAAAACATTACAAACATAGCATGATCCCACAACAACCATTTTAAACACAAACACACATCTACAAAGTACAGCATTCAACAATGCCATCGACCTCAAGTTATTCAAGTAACATTAAACTCACCTCAAACAATGATGAAGCGAATGGAGAGGTGTTATAATTTCCCAACGAAATATGCTTATGTGGCTTAAAGGCCATTAATAAAATCATTAGAATCAATAGCGAAGCTGAAAAGTTTAAATTACAACTATACAATGGCAGTGCCAAGAATTCAATCTAATAGAGGTTAAGTTTAAATAATAATAGTAATTTAAAAATGATCAAAAAATAAAGTAAAAATTCATTAATATATTCAATTCAGTACATTTATAATTGTTCTCGACGTGTTTTCATATGTTAAAAATATTTAAAAATAACCTTACCATCAAAATTACAAAATATATATATTTTTCTTTGTATACAATTGGTTTCTCCCATCCGATTTCGTTGACGATTTTTCACAAAATTCATAGTTGAAAATGTCCTTTGTTAAAAACAATACTAATGTCACAAATAGATAAATTAATAAATAATAATTTATCCTTTTTAGTATCAACTATTTTTCTTGCTAACTCACCAATCCTTTTTAATCCTGAAATTTGTCATCAGAACCCACATTTATAATATAAACATCATGTTGAAATTCAAGTGCTATAAGATTCAATGAAGAAAAATCAATTAGATAAAATTGAATAAGATTTGTTCTTTTACGTGAAAAGAGTTAATGCCCTAAAGATTTCAAAATAACAATATTTCTTTGTGTGTTACAGGCGTAAAAACAAATATCGAATATTTTAGTTATTTTTAAATTTTATTAGGGGCCTACATGATAAATCAAATTAAAAATGACAAATATCAAAATCGATTTGTGACTTTTGAAAAGCCAAGCTAGCTTTAATGTTGCATTGCCACTACACGTATGGCACTCTAACTAAAAAATTTGACTTTTTTTAATAGTGGACACCATACAATGCAAAGAGGAGACTAGTTAGAACGGGAACAAGATGAAGGTCCTACAAGAATTAAAAAAATTAATAATAAAATTTTAGAGAGAATAAGAAGAATGGAAAGTAGTCTGTTAGTCTGCTAAGGTTCAACATGAATCAATGGATTGGTGATAAGATTTTATAGAGACTGACCGTAATGGAAACAAATAAGGAGTGTCCAAATATGTTTGAACTACATCACCTTTTTCTATTTGTCTACATGTGTATCATTTTCTTTAAGGCTTAAGGTTATAATGTAACTATATACTTGTGAAATGGCAACATCATAAATGGAAAAGAAATAGTTTTAAAAGCTAAAGTGCAGTACATACATTGCACAAATAAAATGGCAAACAGAGCTTATAGATAATTGTCCATAAAGGCTTTATCACACAGTGGTTGGAACAAAGTACTTAATCCCCTAAGGAACAAAATATAACAAAAATATTTGCCTATTTTTCATGTATCCATCTAATTCTAAATCCAATCACTTTCAAAATGCCACATTTACCTAATAAGTAATCAAATATAGATAATGTTTAATTATTAATAATTTAACATACTTGGGATTCAATCAAAAAAGTAATTTGAATAGCTTGTGAATCTCTATCATTCCTAGTTGTATATGGCATTGTGAAAGAAGTTTAACATATAATTACTTCCACTATATACTATCTACTTTGCTACCAATAATATAATTACATTCAAGTTGATCACTGCATCAAATTTAAGATATAAAGTTATTAATCTACCAAATTTCATTCAACTAAGCCTAAGCCTAAATATTTAAGTGTAATAGAACAAATAATTTACATTTCCTTTGGGAAATCAGGAGATTTCCATTTCTCTTTCGTTTTTAGTCTTCTTTATCTGGTAATTAGTGATTGATTCGGTCTTTTTTGTCTGATACCTGGTAGTTTTTGTCTCATTCCAGTCAAAACCTTCATTCTTTGCACCCTAATCCAACTTTGTCCAAACATTGACCATATTATATCAGCTAATGTTTGCCCACATGGTTGGTGCGTTGCTCTTGCACATGCTACATGTAAACCACAATGTTTGAACCACTTTCATTGACTATGTAGTGAGTGGATTGCTTCTAGTGGAAAGAACAATGATCTTTTGACTAAACCACATATCAAGCTTATGTACCTCAAAGAGACCATAGTCATTGTTAATAGACAATTGTGTGAAAAAGTCATCATCATTGCATATGTATATTAGCTTACCATCCCAAAGGCTGAGTAATAGTCATTTGTAAATTCTCATCACATTTTGATGTGCCTTCTCAATACCCTGCTTATCATTTTATTGATAACAAAAACAGCGCTCGTTGTATCTAGAACAACAACCTTAAGCTTATACTTAATACCAATGAATCGAACATAAACATGTGCATTATCATCAACCCCTTTAACCATAGAGAATATTGCTTTTACTATTACAATTGATATTCAAAATTCATAATAAAATTTGATATAAATGTTACCAACTAACAAAACTGAGCTATAATTAAACCATAAACCATCTAACATAATTCAATTTCATAGCTACATTTCACATGCATTGTAGTTTATGTTAACACAACTTAACAACTAACAAAACAAAGCTACAAATGACAACATCAAATATATCTCTTTAATATTAAAATATGCAGGTGATGGTCAACCAAGTTCAATAATATCAAGGTACACATTCTAAAAATAAGATGAACAAAACTTGCTCCATAATCACAATACAACAAACTTTGTGTTGGGAAATATGTCTTATTTTTCAATGAGAATTTCCTAAAATATCTTCTTCTATAGTAGCATTCATATTTAAGGAATAAGTAATTTTTCATTTGAAACTTGATTTATTCAAAAAGGAATATAGCTAGTATACTTCTCTTACAAAAATAATTAGTATATATAGAGAGGTTTGGTTCACTTTTTGGTATAATACATCAATCAGTTCTATGCAAGTAGACAATTTCTAGTGTAAGAGAAATAGTAGGTTTATTGAGAGAACTGAGTGTTGTTGGAGTTTTGGGTGTGAGGAAAAATACAAAAGTGACTATAATAATTTTTTACATAGTAGATTTTTTTCTCATCATCCTCAGCAATTGTGATTTTTCTCTAATATATGAGTTTTTCACATAAATTCTTATGTTGTGTGATTTATTTTATTCCCTATCTATTTTTTGTTTATTATTTGTATGATATTTTTGCCTTCAATATTTTGGGTGGGATTAAAATTCCCTAACAAGTGGTTGTCGTGTGTTGCCCACATTGACTAGTAAAAAAAAGATGCTTATTGTTAAGTTATGTCCTACATTCGCTAGTAAAAGGGAGATACTTGCATTAATATGTAGGATAGGTCACTTTATCTAATAAGCTAGTCTATTGGGTTGGATACTTAGAAATCTTGAGGCAAAGACCCCCCAACAATTGGTATCAGAGTTAGACCTTAGTATCCGAAATGTGGTGGTGGAACAACTCAAGGGCGTTGCACGAAAGGACTGGGCTCTGACAATGGTTTCGTCCGATGAGGGGATTGTTGAGTTATTCCACATTAGCTAGTAAAATGGAGATACTTGTGATTGTTGAATTGTGTCCTACATTGGCTAGTAAAAGAGGGATACTTGTGATTGTTGAGTTATATTCCACATTAGTTAGTAAAAAGAGGATACTTGGGTTAATTTGTAAGATAGGCCACTACACCCAATATGATAGTCTTTTGGGTCGGATACTTAGAAATCTTAAGCCAAGGCCCTCCAATACTTTGAAAATATTTATGAAACACATGTAATATCATAAAAAAAAAAATCAATAATAGATTTGATAAACAAGAAGCTCATACCCAAATAGATCTTCAAAACTCTTGGATACTGCTTGCCTTTTTTAGTTTTTGGGTGAGTTCACATAAAATCTTTCTGTTCTCTCAACTGGAGATAAGAAAAAGAGGAAGATGAAAAGATAAATGAAGGGCCAATAGGGTTTTTGTAGTCGGTGGTAAGTGGGTTACTTGTGAAATATATAGGGGGAATATACCCAAATTTTCCCTCTAATTCCATGTCTTCTCTTTATTTCCCATAGATGCCAGTTGAGCTTAATCTCAAGCTTTGAAATGATGTTTGCGGTGGGTTTATGTCATGGCTTGGGTTTGAGAAACATTTTATTCTTTATTTAATAATTTGTATCAATTGTTCTTATTTTACCAATGGACTGTTAGGGTTAATAGTCAAGCTTAACATTTTGTCACTTGTGGGAGTATTTTCTAAACAAGTGTCAGCTATATGATGAATGTCCAAACATGGGTCTCCTGGGTAAAAATAACCTTTATAAATAATTGTGCTTAAAATTGTGGCTCTTGCATTACTCATATAAATAAATATTTATAATGTAGAGATGGATCTTGCTTTTATTAATCAAGCCTCAATTTTCAAGCTATGCTATATAATGGATTTTAACTTTAAAAAGTCCCTTGATTAGAATAGTAGTAATATATCTAAAAAAATTTAAGTTAAAAGAAAAATAACACATTTGACAATTATAGATTTGATATTCGCAAAGGAGAGGGATGAAGCCGGTGAAAAAAAAAGTTTATTTAATTATAAAATTGCCTTTACTGAAACCTATATAAGAATTTTTATATTAATTAGTTATGTTCCCTCTGTAATTATCATCACTTATCTGAGCTCATCATTTGGGTAGTAAATGCGTAATCTCAAATGACGTTTAGAATAAATATTTTGAGAGTTAAGATTCATTATAGCTCCTTTTATTAAGTGTATCTTCAATTTCTTATTACTAAAGTTATCCTTGTACAATAAAAAATACTGAATTTAAAAAAAAAATTCAACCCCTGGAAAAAAAAAATGTGGTTAGCTTCTCCACTGATTGAAGCTAGAAGTTGAAGGAACCTGAGAAATATTTTGTCTTGCCTCCTCTAAAACAACAGAGAAATGGCCCAAGTGGTATTATTTAAATTAAATGACAAAAGTACAGAATTGATGAATGTTATTTTTTATGCTTAATGATTAATGATCACAATTAACAGATTCCTCAGATATGACCAGCTAAACCTAGCCTTTCGTCGCAGGTGCTTTTGTATTAGAAAATTACCTTATTATATAAATTTTGTAACTTCAGATACTTACGAGGAAAATGGGGAGAGAAAGTTGTGGGGCACATGGCCACCCCTTTCACTTACTATATACGACATGAATGATATACTCTTTGGCTGGGGATGCTAGTTGGCTTTTGATTGCTCTCTTGCTTTCTTGGCTTATTGCAACTTGCAAGCGGTGAAAAGGCTCTAGTTCGTTTTTAAGGTCAATTGAATAATTAAATAAAACTATTTGATAATCTTTCGACTCAATCTTTAAGGACATATAAAGTAGCTATTTGGTTTATAAGAGTAGGTATGCATTATGTTATTTAAATTTGTGACATTTTATATAAATTTATGAAGTAAATTTCATTCATCATATGGACAGAAATATTTCTCATTAACACGTCAAAACTTGGAAGAAGTTAATGAAAATAATTTTATATGTGAGTGTTTGTTCTCAAGAACTTGATTGAATAGTTTTCAAATAATTTTATTTGACTGATCACCAAAATTCAAATCCTACAAATGGTAGAGACTAAAAAATTAATTTAAACTTTATCCACTCAAACCTCATGTTTGTTATACTTGTTGAGAAATTTTGCCAAGTGAATTACTTAGCTATCATTCATAGATAAAATTTTTTTCTTTAATTTTTTTAATAGGTATATAAATATTCTTTAATTTGAACTAGAGGTGGCAAAAATACCCGCCAGGTCCGAACCCGGACTGTACCCGGGCGTTGTGGCCGGGTATGAAGCCGGGTCGGTCTTGAGCATCACTTGATAAACTCGGAACCCGGATTTTATTAAAAAAATATTATAAAATATATATTATTTTAAATATTAATATTTATTTGACTCATGTATTATACATATATAAAGTTTTAAACACTTAAAGTTAATATTTTCATGTCAAATTTTATTGAAAAAAAATTAAAACTTATAAAATTACTAAAAAATAAAAAATATATACACATATAATATTAAAAAATATAAAATTCGGGTACCCGGATTAAAATCCGGACCCGGACCGATTGCATCCGGGCAGGGTCCGATCATTGCAATACCCAGACCCGACTCGGAGTTTTGCCATCCCTGAACAATTTAGACACACAATGTTGTGCACTTATCAAAACAAATTTGGACTTGGTAGAAAACAAGCTAGGAATATAAAAATAATAATTATAAAAACATGCTTATTTTAAAGCTCAATAATTGAAATAACTTATATACAAATCTTGAAAGAGATTGGTGGCTAATGGAATCCTACTCGTATCACTAACTAAAAAGTGCAGGCTTTTATATGAAACGGTAACATCTTCGATCAATTTAATTATCTGGGATGGTGGGAATCAAATCTTGAAGCACCTATCAATAAATTAAGTTTCATTATTTGAACTTCTTTGGGTTTATATTATGGCTTAGTTGGACAAGTTAAGATCTACCAAGTTGTCATTTGATGCATAATTAAGTGCCAGATACAAGATTTTTTAGAGACAATCTCTTTTGGACCTTTTTATTTCTTTCTTTTAGCAAATTAGTGCTATTTTCATCACTTGAATCCTTTGTTGAGAAAGAAGCAATTTGTATCATACAGATACAGGATTTTTTAGCGGACAATCTCTTTTGGACCTTTTTATTTCTTTCCTTTGGCAAATTAGTGTTATTTTCATCACGTGAATCCTTTGTTGAGAAAGAAGCAATTTGTGTCATACATGCTCCAAAATTGGATGAAGTTATATCAATATGTCCTCAGTAACACTTAAGTGATAAAGTACACTTTTTTAACTAATTGAGTAGGGATTAGTTAGGGATGGCAAAATTTAGATCCAGATTAAACTTTTGGCATCCGAATGTGGGTAATATCTGCACGGATTACGGGTGGATATTCCGGATATCCGGATCTGTATAATAATAAATTTAAATTTAATTTTAAATTTAATAATTTACATAATAATATTAAATAAAATTCAATTATAATTTAATAATCAATAATTTAACATCAATTCAACATAAATAACATACAACACCATAAATTCACAAACAATAGTTTCACAATATAAATCAAACATAAAAAAAAAATCTAAAGTAAACCGATTTATTACAATATTCTTTAATTATTATTATTAGTTTTTAACATATTTTTTATAGTTAAAGAAGATTATAGAGTTAATATAAATAATTTAATTTATAGATTTTTCAATTGAAATTTAATTAAATAAATAATTTAATTATAAAATAATGCGGATCCAAATTTGGATCCGCACTGATCTTGTTTTTTAAGATCTGGATCCGCATTTTTTAACATGCGGATCCTGAGTTTTTCAGATCTAAATCTTTGTGAATTCGGACCGGATCCGGAGTTTATTGCCAACCCTAGAAATGAGAAATTTCAACTACTAAGTACTAATTTGTGTTCTACATAGTTACTCGAAATGAGGTTTCCACTGAGATAGAATATATATGCGGATGCACATAATTGGTCTTTATGTAAACATGGAGGTATTATGGGAATCACATAAAAATTTGGTATAGTGACATAAAGTTTCAAATTTTGCCTGGTACTAGTCCTTTTGAGTTTTGATAAATCACGTACAGCACATTAATGGAACCTCCAACAAGTCAAGAGTGCCGTGGGCTACATGTAGCCTTAACCCATGTGCAACATTGTTAGCAAGCCGAGCCATTGCTATCACCACCGCCACGTACCTATACGTAACTAATAATACAATTAGTCCTTGAGGTTAATTGAGTACCTTATCTTTTATATATGTGTCAAGGAGATTTGATAGAGTATAATAGGTCCTCGAATTCGAATGGTTAAATTATTGAATTATTGAGAATCCTTCAAGATAACTTATATCACACTAATTGCCTAAGATTTGGTTCTTGATTTGATTGGCTCATATGAGATTTCATCACTTTACATATTGGTGGCGTTCTCCACTCTCAAAGGCTCAAAGTTTTTTTACATCATTTTTTTTCTAGGCCTTTCTTTTATAGAGTTATACGAATAATTTATTTGCATTTATGCTATTTTATTCTTCTCATATCTAGAAATTCTCTTATTTGGAAGATTGGTCATGCCCTCTCAGTCACATGATTTAAACTCTAAAAATTTTAAAAGATTTTATATTATGTGATTTTAAATAATAGTAACAGTGTACGACTCAAATTTAATTTTTATAATATTTTTATTTATTCACCATCAATTAGTTATGTGAATTTTACTTATAAAAATTTCAAATCATTCTTGCAAAGTTCACACCTTTTTTTTTTGGGTGAGTAATGACTACAAAAAATTAGATACAGAATTTTTATTTTTAATTCACATTGCATTTATAATTCGCTAGAGCCAAATATAAATTCCTCCATCCTTCAAATTTATACTTAACGGATTTAATTTAAAAACAAAAAAAAACAAGAAAAGAAAAAATCACCTTCTTTCTTGCTTCTCTAATTGACTTTTGCTTTGGATCGAAAAGAAGCACATGCTCACCTTTAACAAATTTTGAATCTTCTAATAAAATCAATTTATGGTTCCTCGGTCCTAAACTAGATAAGGAAGATCTAATAATTGACAAAATTTTGGTAAACAAACAACAAAGAATACTACAACTTCTATGCCAAAATTAATAACCGAAACAGCCTATCATTTTCTTCAATTGAACCTGAGCCTGTACATGTCCGTGTTACCCACGTCTAGAGAGTGATACTGAAGCCTTTCTTTTGTTAGCACATGCACATATAAATTATAAAAAAAATGTGTGGCGGGATCCTCAAGTCACCTAGCAATCAACGCCCAATTTAACTCTCTGTCCGGCAACAACTTTTGTAGCTCAAGTAACAATAATGGATGGAGAAGGTGCAGGACATCAACCTGGATTGCAATTTAGCCCTCTTCTGATCGGCCTGCTCGGGGTCATTGCCGGTTTCATGATGGTTGCAACTTACCACTGCATTTCCCTTGGCTGCTGCTGCTGCAACAATAATCAGCAAGCACAGGATAACGAACCAAATACGCGACAGGACACTGAAAGAAACTATGATCATCGGCAGGAATGGCCTAGGGACAGGATCAGAACCAGCTCAATGATGAGAGTACTTATGCCGGTGTTTAGATTTAGCAGCAAAGATTGCAATGAAGACACTTGTGCTGTGTGCTTGGGTGACTTCAAGGAAGGGGAGCAAGTTAGAGTTTTGCCTGAATGCTTGCACTTGTTTCATGTGCCGTGCATTGATATGTGGCTTAGTTCACATTCTAACTGCCCGCTTTGCCGTGCCAATGCCAATGCTGCGCCTCCGCCTCACCTTGTCTTGACTCTGCCGGATTCAGGTGGTGCCCCACAACCGGAATTTCATAGAGCCCCGGATTATGGAGTGTGATTATGTGCATTTTCGATGATGCAGGGAATGCTTCAGTTTCAAGTCTGCATGTTCTTTATTTTTGATGTAAATGGTAGTTTAGAGTACCTTGGAAGTCACTCAAGAACCAAAGTTATAGGTGAAATGTGAATGAAAATTGAAGGAGTTGTTCTTACAGATTTTGGTTTTATATTTGTCGCAAGAAAGAAGAAAGATTAAGCCACTCAACGGGTTTAGAAACTTCTAAAATTCTTGATCAATACATTCTCTTTACTGAACTTTTAATGAAAAAAAGTCTTATATAGTTCTAGTATATACCCACTGTTTTGTTAACGATTTAATGTGTGTACACCGTACATAGATAGAGAGCACTAGTTTTTTTTTTTGTCAAATAGTTTGTTAACCATTCATATTTTTTAGAAGTGGAGAAGCTCCTCTAAAAAAATTTAAATAATTACAAAAATACTTTTATTGAAACCTATATAAAAATTTTATATTGAATAGTTATGCTCCAATTATCGTCAAATTCTTGTCAAAATTTATTGCTCTTTCAACTTTAAACTCTTGTCTTTTATGTCTCCCTGTCGACGTTTAAGCTTTTAAAATTGAAATAGATGAGCAATTACAAATTTCAATAATTTCGCCTGTATAGAACAAACATTTAGAGGAGAAAAGCTTATTATGTTCCTTATCAAGTGTATCTTCAATTCCTTATCAACCAAAATACAAAATTCTCTCCGACAATAAGAAAGTATTTAATTAGAAAAAGTTCCAACCCACCCAAAAAATGCTATTAGCTTCGTCATCACCCGATAATTGGGAAAATTAACCAAATTAGTCATAATACTTTAGAAAATTATAAAATTAACCACATAAGTTTTTTTATATCAAAACTAGCCAAACAATAAATTTTTGGCCCACAATACTCCTGTCAATCTCACCCAAAGCTCATCAAAACCTGTAACTCACCCACACTTATCACCAAACGGAAGCACCATAGAAAGTCAAATCAGAGACCCTCATTGGCGGCAATCTCACCGGAATCCCGTTCAACAACACCAATTCCACCAAAATCACGTTTAATAGCAATCAAGATCTCCAAGATCAACAGTTGAAGTTCAAAAACCCTAGGTTAGCAATTTCAAACACATGCTTATTATATTGTTCTTGTATTGTGTTGTGGTTGTGTGTTGTTGTGATGGTGTTGGTGGTGGTAGTGGTGGTGTATTGTCGGATTGTGTTGGTGGCAATATGTTGCAATGGGTGCTGACCAATTCGTGAAAATTCAGAATTTTTATGCAACAGGTGCCCGTTGCACCAAATTTTGTGCGACAAGCAAGCGTCGCACAAAAAATCAGATTACACAATCTGAAATTTTGTACGACATGTTCCTGTTGCACCAAATTTTGTGCAACGGCTTATCTGTTGCACAAAATATCAGATTATACAATCTAAAATTTTGTGCAACAGGTTCCCGTCGCACTAAATTTTATGCGACAGCTTATCTATTGCACAAAAAATCATATTACACAAAATTTAGGCTATTTCTGGAGGTCATAATTTAGGCATATCCATTTTTTATGTGTAATATATCGTTTCGAAGCTTGCAACGAAACAAATCAAATCCACAATGTGTAACCACATTTGTTATGTTTTTTTTTTATATTTTGTAGGGTTAATAGATTCAGTTGTGCTTCAATTGTGTTACGACGGTTCGTGGGAGACGTTGGCGGATGGGTGTATGGAGTGCGTGAATGGCAATAATACAGCTTTTCTAATTCGGAAAGATTGTACGTTTGATCAGTTTCTGGCAATATTGATGGACAAGAAGAAATCATGTCGAAACGTTTCACAGACGTCGATATGGTTAGAATAGCTACACAATTCAAGAGTTTCTGGCAAGAGTTTATAATCGGAAGAGGTGCAAGAATCTCATTGCGACAAGTCGAAGCTAATTGTATCGTTTTAAATTCTTATGTATTTTGAGAATTTATTTTTTATTTAGTGCACAATTATATATAACAACGTATTTAATTTCAATTATATTGCAAATTTATTATTTCAATTATATGTAAAAAAAAGAAAAGTTTTGTAGACACCAATAATAATTATAAATACAATCGTCTAAAATCCAATATCATCATTACATATCAGCGTCACATTATCCTAAAGGCCGATATCACCATTAAATATGTTCACAACAATTTTTTTCCTAAAGTACTGCCCGTGACCACTAGTAAAATTGAGTTTGAGCCCGAACATTAAATACATCGTGATCATCAACATAAAAAAGCCGCAATCGCCACTACTAGGCTCTTGTTATGGCACACCCTTACATATTTTGACATTTCAAGGGTCAGCATTCCGCAAGTCATGTCGGACGTTGTAAAATCCGACATCTTCTAACCATCGAGGGAATATGACTTCAAGTGGCTTGAATTTATCCTTGTACGTTTTATCATCACGAACTGGCACCAACGAGTCATAAATCCACACATTTTTCTTGCGAAGGTCCACTCGAGCTACTATCCAATGATTGCCGCTCAGATTCGCAGGAATGAAAACCTACATACATTAATTAATGCAAGTTAATTGTTATGTTTAAGATCTTAAAAAAAATAAAAACTATCTTGAATTGTGTAGCTATTCTAACCATATCAACGTCTATGAAATGTTTCGACATGATTTCTTCTCGTCCATCAATATTGTCAGAAACTGATCAAACGTACAATCTTTTTGAATTAGAAAAGCTGTATTATTGCCATTCACGTACTCCATATGCCCATCCGCCAACGTCTCCCACCAACCGTCGTAACACAATTGAAGCACAATTGAATCCATTAACCCTACAAAATATTAAAAAAAAAACATAACAAATGTGGTTACACATTGTGGGTTTGATTTGTTTCGCTGCAAGCTTCGAAACGATATATTGCACATAAAAAATGGATATGCCTAAATTATGATCTCCAGAAAATAGCCTAAATTTTGTGTAATATGATTTTTTGTGTGACAGATAAATTTTCGTACAAAATTTGGTGCGACGGGAACTTGTAGCACAAAATTTCAGATTGTGTAATTTGATTTTTTGTGTGACAGATAAGCAGTCGCACAAAATTTGGTGTGACGAGAACATGTCACATAAAATTTTAGATTGTGTAATCTGATTTTTTGTGCGACGCTTGCTTGTCACACAAAATTTGGTGCGACGGGTACTTATCGCACAAAAATTTCAAATTTTCACGAATTGGTCAGCACCTATTGCAACATATTGCTGCCAACACAGTCCGACAATACACCACCACCACCACCAACGCCATCACAACAACACACAACCACAACACAACACAAGAACAATATAAAGCATGTGTTTGAAATTGCTAACCTAGGGTTTTTGAACTTCAACTGTTGATCTTGGAGATCTTGATTGCTATTAAACGTGCTTTTGGTGGAATTGGTGTTGTTGAACGGGATTCCGGTGAGATTGCCGCTGATGATGGTCTCCGATTTGGCTCTCTATGGTGCTTCTGTTTGGTGAGAAGTGTGGGTGAGTTACAAGTTTTGGTGAGCTTTGGATGAGATTGACAGGAGTATTGTGGTCCAAAAATTTATTGTTTGGCTAGTTTTGATATAAAAAAACTTGTGTGGTTAATTTTATAATTTTCTAAAGTATTATGACTAATTTGGTAAATTTCCCCGATAATTGTGTACAACTATGATATGAAATTAGAATGTTGTTTTATCTAGTAGAAATATCTAAACAAGTTCTAGCAAACAAAATAGCAACCTCATAAAACGGGGCGTGTCACTGCTTTACGAGCATGAGCATAATTCGATCCACAAAAAAAGAGTATTTCAAAAAATGGGTAAAAGCTCATTTAGTCCCTATATTTTAAAATTAGCATTCATTTAGTCCTTATATTTTTAAAAATACCTCGAAATATCCCTGTCGTTAAAGTATTGATACCCCTACCGTTACTTTTATTTCTTTTGGCTTAGTTTTATAATATTACCCTTTTATAATATTTTTTTATTTGGACATTAATAAAAAGAAAATAATTAAATTACTAATTTAACCCTAAAAATTTAAAAAAATTATATTAATTTTTAATTGTCAAAAATTAAATTGTTACTTTTTATTTCTTTTGGCTTACTTTTACAATATTACCCTTTTATAATAAATTTTTTATTTGAACATTAATAAAAAGAAAATAATTAAATTATCAATTTAACCCTAAAAATAAAAAAAAAATTATATTAATTTTTAATTGTCAAAAATTGTATGCAAACTATCAAGTGTGCAAATGGTGCTTGCAAAAAAATTAATATAATTTTTTTTATTTTCTAAGGTGAAATTGGTAATTTAATTATTATTTTTTATTAATGTCCAAACAAAAAATTATTATAAAAAGGGTATTATTGTAAAAGTAAGCCAAAAGAAATAAAAAGTAACGGTATGAATATCAATACTTTAATGACGTGGATGTTTCGAGACATTTTTTAAAAATATATGGACTAAACAGACGCTAATCTTAAAATATAGAGATTAAATAAACTTTTACCCTTCAAAAAATTATAAAGATATTATCAATAAATTTCTCGAATTTAACTAAATTTTTTGTAAATGGGCCGAGACATCCTACTCAAGAGTATAATAATGATCCAACAATCTGACAAAATCAGCCCAAGCCAAACTCTACGTCCCCAGCTATACAGCTCAAGGAAGAAGAATTTGGACCGTTAAATAAACATTGTCGGAAAATTTTATTATTATTATTAACGTAACTCAACACTAGGGATGGCAATGGGAAGGGGAGGGGAGGGGATCAATCTCCCCGTACTCATCTCTAATATTTTACGTATGTTCCTGTCTCCTCCCCGTCCCCGCCCCCGTCAGAATTACTTGAGAGAATCTCCATCCCCTTCCCGAATAATAACAGGGGATCCCCGAGGGTCTCCGATTCCCGAATAATTAAAACATTCTTTTTTATTTTTGATTTTGAGTTAATCATATTAAAATAAAAAAATTCAAATAAAAGTAAAATTCGAAATATATCTTACATTAATATCCATTACAAAAGTCACATACATTAAATTAGTAAGTAACGCAGCATGCAAGGGATACAAACTTCTTTTACAAACTATCATGAACAAATTAATAGTCTAATACAAAATTGTTACAAATAAAATCGAATTTAGATTCAAAATTAACTTTTTCAATGGTGGCGTGGGCACTTTATAAATGTGGACTATTTCCTTTGCAACACAATAGTTCAATCGGAGCAAATCAAGAGCAAATATTAAATTAGATTAGATTAGATTAGATATTAAAATTGTGATTTGCTGTGGGCAATTATAACATTTAAAAATAAATAAAAAATAGATTTAAGTTTAAAATATTTAAGGAATATTAAAATTAAAAATATTTTGGACTAATAGAATCTACTCGGTCTTTTTAATGTCCTAAATAAAAATTTAGAACTTTAATTAGTTAATTAGGCCTAAAAGTTTAATAATATAAATATTTTGATATTTTTTATTTTTATCAATATTTATAATTTTATAATTTAAATTTTATTATTTATTTACTAGTAATTTTAAAAAATTAAAATTAAAATAAAAATTAAAATAGGGAAATGGGTAGGGGATGGGAATTCCACCTCATCCCCGTCCCCTCCCCGAATAAAAAATTAGGTAAAAAAATTTTCCCGTCCCTTCCCCGAATAAAAAATTGGGTAAAAAAATTTCTCCGTTCCTTCCCCGAATAAAAAATTGGGTATAAAATTATTCCCAGACCCTCTCTGAATGGGAAAAATCTTCAAAAGTATCCATTTTCGTAGAAATTTTTGCTACACTTACTCAGCACACACAGCAACAGTAGTGGGAGTGAATGTTACGTTGTAACATAGGGGATTTTATTACTATTATTATTATTATTAATTTATCAACATTTTCTCGGAAAATTTTTTAATGAAATATACAGTAACAAACGTAGCCATCATCATGATGTCACGTGAACTTCTTCTCTAACCTCTCTCAAATTTTCTTTCAATTCAATTATTGCCCTCGAATTCTCAAAAACCCTCCAACAAAACTACACCACCAGTCTTTTCTCCCTCTCTCTCACCTCAATTAAATTCAACACCCCCCCCCCCCCCCCCCCAAAAAGGAAAAACCCCCCCCCATTTTC